>NC_090648.1:35888032-36496516 GCF_040937935.1 Hyperolius riggenbachi
TCATCGGGTCAATTATTGTGCAAAAGATTTGCAATCACAGCCTGGGGTGCCTGCGTTTATCTGCAGCTGCGTGTGCACCACTGGGGATACCCTGGCATATAGATTAGGACTGCAGTAGGAGTATAACAAAAGTCCCTGCCACTGCTCATGAGATGTAGATAAGCCTTATACCTCATTCCAGCAACAGGACAGGTTCTCTCATTCTTCTTCCATGCAACTCTACACCGCCCAGCCTATCACCCTGCGGCTCCTGAGTCACGTCACATAGTCCCATGGTCACATGGCAGAGACGGGAGCCACAAGCTGATAGGTTGCACGACGAGGCTGCACTAAAGAGGAGTGAGGAGAGTCTTTCCCGCCACTGTAGTGAGGTAAGTATGATGTTCCTCTATCACTGCTCTGCAAGATTTGAAGGGTACAAACAGGGTACCTGTGCTTTTGTGCTTGAGACTGGGGTTGTTGGGCGACCTGCAGGGTTCTGCTGGTGGGCCCAGCATATTTAAAATAAACCTGGGAGGTCTGAAAAGAAAAAAACTGAATACTTGCCTCGAGAGTTGGAAGCCTCTCCTCTTCTGAGACCCCCAAAGCTTGCGGACTCACAAGTGCACCTTGTCTGCGCATTAGCACGGACCCTCTCATGCTGCAGCGGATAAAGCCGAGCCCGATTGGGTCCACTGTGGGACATTGACAAGGGCTTGTCAACTGTCTTTCAGGGGATGTGGCGCTGGAACGGCCCAATGGGGAGGATGGAAGAAGCCCCTCCGGGATCCAGAGGCTTCCCGCTATTGAGGTGAGTACCTCTTTGGGACATTTTAAGTCACGCCCGGGACTGCAGCCACGAATATTAAAGGGACACTGTAGGGGGGGGGGGGGGTTGGGGGAAAATGAGTTGAAGTTACCGAGGGCTTCTAATGGTCCCCCGCAGACATCCTGTGCCCGCGCAGCCACTCCCCGATGCTCCGGCCCCGCCTCCGGTTCACTTCTGGAATTTCAGACTTTAAAGTCTGAAAACCACTGCGCCTGCGTTGCCGTGTCCTTGATCCCGCTGATGTCACCAGGAGTGTATAGCACAAGCCCAGTATGGTCTGTGCCTGCGCCAGGCGCTCCTGGTGACATCAGGGGAAGCGAGGACACGGCAACGCTGGCGCAGTGGTTTTACATAGTTACATAGTTACATAGTTATTTTGGTTGAAAAAAGACATACGTCCATCGAGTTCAACATACGTCCATCAAGTTTTCTGACTTTAAAGTCTGAAATTCCAGAAGTGAACGGGAGGCGGGGCCGGAGCATTAGGGAGTGGCTGCGCGGGCACAGGATGTCTGCGGGGGACCGTTAGAAGCCCCAGGTAACTTCAACTCATTTCCCCCCGACCCCCCTACAGTATCCCTTTAAACTGATGGGACACTGCAGTATCCTGTACAGTACATATGCAGATACGTGCTACTGACATTTCTCTTTTTAATTACAATTAAATACAGGGAGTTTTACAGATAGGAGTCAGCTGGGTCTCTCTTTGTTTTTTATTAGCTGCCAAATTTCATTTTAAAATTGTAAGCCCCGCCTTAAAAAGGAGCTTTAGCGAAAAGGGGGAAAAATAAATCAATACATTGCAAAGTGAAAAGTAAAAAAAAAATCTAGAAGAGTGATCAAGAATTCATTGATATTGTTTGATCCACAATCAGCCAGTACGTAATCATCTTTACTACTGGCAGACATGAAAAAAAAAACAGAAAGTATCAACTGCCATTATCTTTAACCACACAACCCCAACAATGCTTTACGCTAAAAGTTTTTAATTGTTTTTAGCTGCTATTTACCACAATGCAACAAGGTTCACAAACAGGAAAGTGTCAGGACCTAGGTCACATGTGTCGAACTCCATGCCTGGAGGGCCAGATCCATGCCAGTGTTTAGGATGGACTGAGAAAGAAAGGAATGTGTTCTACCTGATGGACCACACCTTTCCTGATTCAGACCCATCAATTCGTTTGAGCTATATAAAAAATGGGTGAGGATTTCGGCCCTCGTAGGATCGGTTTGACATACCTGACCTAGGTGCTGACATCACACTGTGGGAGGGGTTTCACCGCAATATCAGACATACAGAGCCCCCTGATTATCTGTTTGAGAAAAGTAATAGATTTCTCGTGGAAAAGGGGGTATCTATCCAGGGGCGTAACTAGGCCCCACCGGGCCCCCCCGCAGAATTTCAGAGCGTCCCTTCCGGAAGTGACAACAGACGCTAGAGCGAGGAGTATGAGGTGGAACGCACGGAAGGTATGTATCTGCCTGCCGCTGCTCACTGCCCACACTATAACTTAAGCTGGAGGGGCGCGCAGAGGGGAGAGCCCCGAGGTGAGGGACAGGGGGGGAACTTCCCCTCTCCCCGCTGTGGCCAAGGCTTTCCCCTCATGCTGCCACCCCTCCAGCCCCCACAAAATGGCCCCGAGCGGGCCTCAGGGGGGGGGGGGGAGCCCGGGCGCCCCCGCGGGAGCAGGGGCTGCAGGCCCTATTGTTACGCCAGTGTATCTATCAGCTACTGATTCGTATGGAGTTCAATCCTTGGTTACAGTTCCCCTTTAATGATCTCAATAAACTAATTTCACATACTGACCCCTGGCATGCGTGAGAGCCTGGCGGCACAGTGAAGTTCTCTCGTGTCGTTCCAGGGTTTAAGTGGAGGGGGAAAACCGCCCCCAGGAGGATATCAGCCTTCTGTACGTACCCCGTCACCCCTTGCTGGCGCAGGACGCACCCAGGTTTCACTGGGGCACAGTGGAATAGGAGAAAGCAGAAGCATATTGAGCTATGCACCATGGTCTTGCGAGAGAACAAGAAAAAAAATACTGCCCTAGTTCCTAAAACTGCTGCATCAGAACTTATATGCTGACTGCGGAGGTTGTGCCAGCTCTGTGACGGGCAGTGCCAGCGTGGATAATGCCGAGCATTATGGATGTTGCACCCAGCAGATTCTCAGCACAATGCTCGGAATGTAGCTCACTGCACAGATATTTAAACATTTCCATCCGCCTCCCAGAGTATCAGTCGGTCACCGAGCAGCTCATCCCATGACAGTAACACAGCTGTAAAGAGCACGGTGTTATCTGCTATAGGGATTCTTGTTCAAATCCCTCATCCATTATTCCTAGCTAATTTCCTCACTTAAAGTTGAATTAACATTTTAGTAAAAGAAAAAAATAATAATAATACAAGATGTTTATAGAGTGTGACAGATTCTCACACCTTTCCATGAACAACTGCTCTGTTCCTGTGTAATAGTTCCTGGTGGATTGTAGTATATGGCCATCCAGGACAATGGCCAGAGATATGGTGAAATTGGGGAAATATGTTTTTATTATTATCTTTCTTTTTTCCTTGAAAAGTTTAAAGCAGCAAATACAGCCATACTATCCCTGGAAAAAAACGTTTACAGTATAAGTAGATACAGTGGCTTGCAAAAGCATGAATCAATTTTATTGGAATTCCACATGAAAGACCAATACAAAGTGGTGTACATGTGAGAAGTGGAACGAAAATCATACAGGATTCCAAACATTTTTTACAAATCAATAACTGCAAAGTGGGGTGTGCGTAATTATTCGGCGCCCTGAGTCAATACTTTGTAGAACCACCTTTTGCTGCAATTACAGCTTTTTTGCGCGTGTTAGGTCTATTTACTTATCTTAATTACAGCTGCCAGTCTTTTAGGGTATGTCTCTACCAGCTTTGCACATCCAGAGACTGAAATCCTTGCCCATTCTCCTTTGCAAAACAGCTCCAGCTCAGTCAGATTAGATGGACAGCGTTTGTGAACAGCAGTTTTCAGATCTTGCCACAGATTTTTGATTGGATTTAGATCTGGACTTTGACTGGGCCATTCTAACACATGGATATGTTTTGTTTTAAACCATTCCATCATTGCCCTGGCTTTATGTTTAGGGTCGTTGTCCTGCTGGAAGGTGAACCTGCGCCACAGTCTCAAGTCTTTTGCAGACTCCAAGAGGTTTTCTTCCAAGATTGCCCTGTATTTGGCTCCATCCATCTTTCTATCAACTCTGACCAGCTTCCCTGTCCCTGCTGAACAGAAGCACCCACAGAGCATGATGCTGCCACCACCATATTTGACAGTGGGGATGGTGTGTTCAGAGTGATGTACAGTGTTAGTTTTCCACCACACATAGCATTTTGCATTTTGGCCAAAAAGTTCCATTTTGGTCTCATCTGACCAGAGCACCTTCTTCCACATGTTTGCTGTGTCCCCCACATGGCTTGTGGCAAACTGCTAACAGGACTTCTTATGCTTTTCTGTTAACAATGGCTTTCTTCTTGCCACTCTTCTATAAAGGCCAACTTTGTGCAGTGCACAACTAATAGTTTTCCTTTGGACAGATTCCCCCACCTGAGCTGTAGATCTCTGCAGCTCATCCAGAGTCACCATGGGCCTCTTGACTGCATTTCTGATCAGTGCTCTCCTTGTTCGGCCTGTGAGTTTAGGTGGACGGCCTTGTCTTGGTAGGTTTACAGTTGTGCCATACTCCTTCCATTTCTGAATGATCGCTTGAACAGTGCTCCATGGGATGTTCAAGGCTTTGGAAATCTTTTTGTAGCCTAAGTCTGCTTTAAATTTCTCAATAACTTTATCCCTGACCTGTCTGGTGTGTTCTTTGGACTTCACGGTGTTGTTGCTCCCAATATTCTCTTAGACAACCTCTGAGGCCCTCACAGAGCAGCTGTATTTGTACTGACATTAGATTACACACAGGTGCACTCTAATTAGTCATTAGCACTCATCAGGCAATGTCTATGGACAACTGACTGCACTCAGACTAAAGGGGGCTGAATAATTACGCACACCCCACTTTGCAGTTATTTATTTGTAAAAAAATTTTTGGAATCATGTATGATTTTCGTTCCACTTCTCACGTGTACACCACTTTGTATTGGTCTTTCACGTGGAATTTCAATAAAATTGATTCATGTTTGTGGCAATAATATGACAAAATGTGGAAAACTTCAAGGGGACCGAATACTTTTGCAAGCCACTGTCAATACTTGTTCTGCTTACATAACATATGCATTGTACTGACCAGGTTTTGATTTCAGTGAATTTTATAGAATTTTATATAGTAAATAAAGAGAAAACTGTTCCAGGCATTTTGCATCTTTACTACCTCTGAATGAAGCCAATCCTGATGTAATTTCCTCCCTTACTCTTTTTTCCCCTCCTAGAAACTGCACTGTCACATCTAGCTTGCTTTGTAAACATATGTGAACACAGCATATATTGTATTTCAGCAGCTTCTGCAGAAGGGTGAGGTTTATTTTCCTTCTCAGTATCAGCCTGTCACACCGAACTGCCCTCAGCCAATCAGTGAGGAGCAGGAATAAAGGAGGGGAGATAACAAGCTTCCCCCTCCTCTGCAATGTACCAGAATAGAGCCAGGCTGACTGAGATAAGTTTGATTACAGCAGAAACATTTATGAGTATATGGAAATGCTTGCAAGGCAGATTGCATGTAAACTACATAATAAACTCAGCACAGTGGGTAAATGGAATTTGATTTTGTGGGTGACAGTCCCACTTTAAATAGTTCTCACCTTTCCTCTGCTCTATTTCCTCCCTTCTATAACCTTCCGAATGGCTGTTTGTTACTGACAGATCTTTGTGAGGACACATTTATTGAGCTATTTACCTCATAAGTCAGTAATTTACCTCACAGGTCGGTCATTTTAGTTTTCCATGCAGCAACAGGCTTAGTGAATCGACATTTCACAAAATGTTCAGTAAAATCAGCGGATTTCTGCTTTACTGCATGCGCTAAGGCTTGGTGAATGGAAGCAAATGTGGGGTCCTTCCTCTCAAAGCTTTTTACCCTCTTCTCCCCCAGGCAGGCTGGTGTAAGCAGAATTTGGCAACCTGGACTGTGTAGTGATCCATGCCCTGAGCTATAGTAGCTCACATGGTCCATGAAATGGGGGTTCTGGAAGAGAGGGGCAACAAAGCCTTCCACTCTCCACCAAAGCCCTTGTCCATACCATGGATAAGGGGCTCTTCCCAACATGGGGCTCAGGGTCGTTGGGGGTAATCACCCCTTGTCAGGAACTAAAATAAGGGTCCCAGCGATGTGGCCATCTTCACCGGGAGTTGGCTGGGTCATTCTACTTCCATGTCAGACCTGTCTTCATGTGCGTACGGTGCCCCTGCAGCCAGTCGTTCTAGTGAGACTGCGGCGGGCACACTCTGCATGTAATACAGAATGGATGCTAGTGATCATGGGTCCATCCTACAGAGGCGCCAGCAGAAGTAACTCTCTGAAAGATGATTGGGTGAGCATGTGTTGCCAGCCACTGATTGGTGCATGTTGGTTTAAAAGTCAGAGTCTGTGTGTCTGTCATTGCCCATGATAACGTTAGCTTTGCTAGTAGCTGGGTGTTCACCTGTCTGTATTCTCACCTGAGTTTTGTGATTGATTGCCTGGATTTTGACCATTTGCCTGAACCTGACCATTCTTGGTTTGACCCTTTGCCTGTATTCGACTTTCATGTTTGCCGCCTGGACTAACCATTTGCCTGTACTTGAGTATGGCTCCTGGCTTGTATTGACCTTCCTTGCCCGTGTCTGTCTTGTGGGTTCTGTTGGTATCTCTGCCTTCTCCCTCATCAGTCCTTATACATTGCGCATTAAGGCCTGGGTTCAACCGAAATCAGGTAGACGTTCTCCTGTTCAAGTGGGGATGCACCACACATGGTGAAGATTGTTGGAATGGGGCATAGGGAGAATCTAGCAGGCCTCACACACCTACACCTGTGGTTCTAGGTCCCAGATGGGTGACTTATGGTTATGGGTGCCCTTTTTCACAAGGGGACCTCCAAATACAGTATCTGACCCCTTTCCAGGTAAATAGTTACCAGGTTTTTTTTTGCCTTCCTACCTTTGAAAATAAATAGAAAAAAAGTAATCACTTCTTCCATGAGACCTTCTTGCAGGAGCATAACTAGTAGTCCCCAGGCCCTCCTGTAAGAATTTGGATGGGCCCCCCTGGGGCCTGCTCATGGTCGTTTTGGGGGAGCAGAAGGGGTCGCAGCATGAGGGGAGAGCTTTGCACATCGGCGGGGAGGATGTACAGTCCCCTCCCTCTCCCTCACCTCTGCGCTCCCCCTCCTGCATCTATCATCATTGGCAGGCACATTCCTCCATCCACCGCGGAAGTCTCCGATCTGTAAGTGCTTCACATTAAATAGAGTGACCAGACGTCCCGGATTGCCCGGGACGCGTCCCGGATTCGGGGTCCGCTGTCCCAGGCAGCATGAGGTCCCGGGAAACGTCCCGCTTTCAGCAGCGGGACGTCCCGGCCTCGGGACTCTGGCCACTCTCATCTCGTGAACTGGCAGCGGCGTCTATAGACGCCGTGCCAGTTCATTGCCCGCAGCCCCGCTCCAGCCTCCTGCTTCTTCCGGTGTTTTGACACCGGCAGGCGAGCAAGGCTACGGCAAGATGGCTGCCGAAGCCCTGTACTGGAGACCTATTTGTGTCTCCAGTACTGGGCTTCGGGCGCCATCTTGCCGTAGCCCGGTCAGCGCGGGAGACCAGAGAGCAGGAGGAACAAGACGGTCCCGGGACGGAGCAGCGCGCCAGAGGAAGACTTCTGCTAGGTGAGTAAATGGTTTTTTTTCCAGGTGTACTTTGCCCGCATTGCGTTTCATTCCTGGTGAAATGTTTGCCCGCATTGCGTTTCATTCCTGGTGAAATGTTTGCCTGTATTGCGTTTATCTTCTGGTGAAACGTTTGCCCGCATTGCGTTTCTTGTCTGGTGAAATGTTTGCCCGCAGTGCGTTTCTTGTCTGGTGAAATGTTTGCCCGCAGTGCGTTTCTTGTCTGGTGAAATGTTTGGCCGCAGTGCGTTTCTTGTCTGGTGAAATGTTTGCCCGCAGTGCGTTTCTTGTCTGGTGAAATGTTTGCCTGCAGTGCGTTTCTTTTCTGGTGAAATGTTTGCCTGTATTGCGTTTATCTTCTGGTGAAATGTTTGCCCGCAGTGCGTTTCTTTTCTGGTGAAATGTTTGCCCGCAGTGCGTTTCTTGTCTGCTGAAATGTTTGCCCGCAGTGCGTTTCTTGTCTGGTGAAATGTTTGCCCGCAGTGCGTTTCTTGTCTGGTGAAATGTTTGCCCGCAGTGCGTTTCTTGTCTGGTGAAATGTTTGCCCGCAGTGCGTTTCTTGTCTGGTGAAATGTTTGCCCGCAGTGCGTTTTTTGTCTGGTGAAATGTTTGCCTGCAGTGCGTTTCTTTTCTGGTGAAATGTTTGCCTGTATTGCGTTTATCTTCTGGTGAAATGTTTGCCCGCAGTGCGTTTCTTTTCTGGTGAAATGTTTGCCCGCAGTGTGTTTCTTGTCTGGTGAAATGTTTGCCTGCAGTGCGTTTCTTTTCTGGTGAAATGTTTGCCCGCAGTGCGTTTCTTTTCTGGTGAAATGTTTGCCCGCATTGCGTTTATTTCCTGGTAAAATGTTTGCCCGCATTGCGTTTCTTTTCTGGTGAAATGTTTGCCCGCATTGCGTTTATTTTGTACTGACATGTTGCCCGCATTGCGTTTATTTTGTACTGAAATATTTGCCCGCATTGCGTTTATTTTGTACTGACATGTTGCCCGCATTGCGTTTATTTTGTACTGACATGTCGCCCGCATTGCGGTTATTTTGTGCTGACATGTTGCCCGCATTGCGGTTATTTTGTGCTGACATGTTGCCTATTGCGTTTATTTTCTGGTGTCCGGGGTAACTGTTACTGCACTTATTATTTAATGGTCATAGATGGCTATGTTTGCTGTTTTGTGGTTACGGTATACTATTAGCATCACACAGTTTCTGCACACCCATGATGCAAAGTCTCGTTTGTCCACATCATGGTGTAAACACTGCTTTCTTATGCCTCGCTGTTACATCATTACGTTAGCTCCGCCCATACAATGTCATGATCACGCCCATTTTTCGCAGCGGCACGCTCCTCAGTCCTCCCCACTTTTCGCCGCGGCGCGCTATGCGCGCCGCACCCCCCCCCCCCATGACCCCCTCCCCATCCCAGGTTGGACCCACAAAAATATGGTCACTCTACATTAAACAGGAAGTAATGTGAAGCACTTACAGATCGGAGACCTCTGCGGTGGATGTGGAGGTATGTGCCTGCCACTGATGATAGATGCAGGAGGGGAGCGCAGAGGGGAGAGCCCGAGGTGAGGGAGGGGGGGACTGTCCCCTCCTCCCCTCCGATGTGCAAAGCTCTCCCCTCATGCTGCGACCCCTCCTGCCCCCCAAAACGACCATGAGCGAGCCCCATTGGGGCCCCCTTGTGGGTGCAGGGGCTGCATCTTCTATTGTTACGCCCCTGCCTTCTTGTCGCCCAGCCTGGTCACCTCCATTCACTCCCTCATCAACTTTCCTTTAGAACTTTCTCCCACAGCCTGCCCATCATACGTCAAGCTTGGAAACCTTCAAACATACTCTCATGACACACCCTTTACGGCAGGGGTAGGGAACGTGTGACTTGGGAGCCAGATGTGGCTCTTTTGATGGCTACATCTGGATCACAGTTAGGGGTTGATTCACAAAGCTACACTGATCAAGCAGCACAGCTCAGTGTGGCAGCGCAAGTAACATTTTCAAAGTAGGAACACTACTGCTGTAGCATGCACTACTAACTTACTCACACTCCCCCCAAAACAAACAGCTAGTCCCAGGGGCGTAGCTACATCTCAATGGACCTCATAGCATTTTTTTTTACCAGGCTCCCCCTCCCCCCGGCCAAACAAACACCTATTTGCCAGTGGTCTCCCTTTGATGGTGCTAACAGCCTTCTACTAATGAGGTCTATAATGTTGTTTGTCTTTTTCTAGCATAATGTGGCTAGAATGTGTGGGCAGCATGGTGCTATAGTGGATAGCACTCTTGTATTGCAGCACTGGGTCCCGGCTCAAATCCCAGCTAGGGCACTATTTGCATGGAGTTTGTTTGTTATCCCCATGTCTGCATGGGATTCCGCCAGGCACTCCAGTTCCTCCCACATCCCAAACATGCAGATAACTTAATTGGCTTTCCCCTAAAATTGGCCCTAGACTGCGATGGGCATATGACTATGGTAGGATTAGATTGTGAGCTCCTCTGAGGACAGTGAGTGGCATGACTATGTACTCTGTAAAGTGCTGCAGAAGATATCAGTGCTATAGAAATACATAATAATATGGCAGAACATTAGACTATGACTATGGTAGGGATTAGAGTGTGAGCTCCTCTGAGGACAGTCAGTGACATGACTATGTACTCTGTAAAGCGCTGCAGAAGATGTAAGTGTTATATAAATACATAATAATAATAATAATAATAATAATATGGTAGGGCATTGCACTCAGACTATGGTAGGATTAGATTGTGAGTTCCTCTGAGGACAGTCAGTGAAATGACTATGCACTCTGTAAAGTGCTGCAGAAGATGTCAGTGGTATATATATATATATATATATATATATATATATATATATATATATATATATATATATATATATATATATATATATATAATAATAATAATATGGTAGAACATTAGACTATGACTATGGTAGGATTGGATTGTGAGCTCCTCTGAGGACAGTCAGTGACATGACCATGTACTCTGTAAAGTGCTGCAGATGATGTCAGTGCTATATAAATACATAATAATATGGTAGGACATTAGACTATGACTATGGTAAGATTAGATTGTGATCTCCTCTGAGGACAGTCAGTGACATGACTATGTACTCTGTAAAGTGCTGCAGAAGATGACAGAGCCGTATAAATACAGTAATAATAATATGGTAGGACATTAGACTATGACTATGGGACGATTAGATTGTGAGCTCCTCTGAGGACAGTCAGTGACATGACTATGTACTCTGTACAGTGCTGCAGAAGATGTCAGAGCTATGTAAATACATAATCATATGGTAGGGCCAGGGCCGGATTTACCATGAGGCACTGTAGGCACGTGCCTACAGGCGCCTAAGGGTGGAAAGGCAGCACACTCCACTCCCTGAGCGCCTCTCTCGCTCCTTCCCTTGGCAGAGTCCTGATGAGATTGTAAATGAGAGGTTACTCACCCTGCTTGAGAGATCTCCCTTCAGTCTGGGGCACCTTTAGCAACCTAATTATTGGGGGCAACTGCAGCTACTTAATACTGGGGGTACTTCTGGCTACCTAATACTAAGGTCAGGGGCGTTTCTAGGGTCCTTGGAGATCGGGGAACCTGTGGGCACCAGGTGGGGCGCGCCGTGGCAAAAATGGGTGTGGCCATGAGGTGAGTGGGTGTGGCCATGGGTGGGGCCAAATGTACATAAACTTAGCAGCGGTGTAAGCTACAGATAACGGGCCTGCCCATCGAAATATTGGATGGAGCCCCCTGTCCTTTATTTAGATAATTTACAATCAGTATAGGCATAATCAAAGATGTATACGCACATACAATTTTGATTGGTCAATCACTGACCCCCAATTTTACCACCCCCATGCAGTAAGTAGAGTTGGGCCGAACCTCCGATTTTCGGTTCGCGAACCGGGTTCGCGAACTTTCGCGAAAGGTTCGGTTCGCGTTAAAGTTCGCGAACCGCAATAGACTTCAATGGGGATGCGAACTTTGAAAAAAAAAATTAATTATGCTGGCCACAAAAGTGATGGAAAAGATGTTTCAAGGGGTCTAACACCTGGAGGGGGGGATGGCGGAGTGGGATACATGCCAAAAGTCCCCGGGAAAAATCTGGATTTGACGCAAAGCAGCGTTTTAAGGGCAGAAATCACATTGAATGTTAAATGACAGGCCTAAAGTGCTTTCAAACATCTTGCATGTGTATACATCAATCAGGTAGTGTAATTAAGGTACTGCTTCACACTGACGCACCAAACTCATCGTGTAACGCACCGCAAACAGCTGTTTGTGTAGTGACGGCCGTGCTGGACTGGTGCGCACCATGGCGAGAGTGCAGGTTTTGGTGGCTTTACAGCCCATATGGTCAGTCACCTGGCTGATGTAGCTGAATGACAGAACAGTGACTGTCCAGCTGATCAAATTTGGTCTGACCACAATGAGGCAACGACCTTATTATCGTGGGTGTGCCCCCCGAGACACTCATCTAGGCGCCGGTCATTGCTCCATTGTGATACGCAAGCCCCTTCACCACGGCAAGGTAATGATCACGAAGGGGAATGGGCGCATGTTCATGCCTTTTCTTTTGTTGTTGCAGCTGCCCGCAGTGCAGCCAGAAAAATTAGGCAGTCATGTACACGCACCCGAAAAATTATTACAGCGGCCGCTGCTAGCAGCGGCCTAAAAAATTCAGCAATCCGCCTGGAGTCCCGGACCCTGTTGGTGGTGGCGGAGAAGGTAGTGAAGCGGCCTGCAGGCAGACATGCTGTGTGGAGGGACTGGGAGCGACTTAGTCTTCTTGGGGCAGGCCAGGCAGCCAGTCACACGGCGTGCAGGCAGAGATGCTGTATGTGCGGGGACTGACTTAGTCTTGGGGCGGGCAGCAGCCCTCCGGGATCCATGCCTCATTCATTTTGATAAAGGTGAGGTACTTAACACTTTTGTGACTTAGGCGACTTCTCTTCTCTGTGACAATGCCTCCAGCTGCGCTGAAGGTCCTTTCTGAGAGGACGCTTGCGGCAGGGCAGGAGAGAAGTTGGATGGCAAATTGGGACAGCTCTGGCCACAGGTCAAGCCTGCGCACCCAGTAGTTCAAGGGTTCCTCATCGCTGTTCACAGCAGTGTCTACATCCACACTTAAGGCCAGGTAGTCGGCTACCTGCCGTTCCAGGCGTTGGTGGAGGGTGGATCCGGAAGGGCTACGGCGAGGCGTTGGACTAAAGAACGTCCGCATGTCCGACATCACCATGAGATCGCTGGAGCGTCCTGTCTTTGACTGCGTGGACACGGGAGGAGGATTAGTGGCAGTGGTACCTTGCTGGCGTTGTGCCGTCACATCACCCTTAAAGGCATTGTAAAGCATAGTTGACAGCTGGTTCTGCATGTGCTGCATCCTTTCCACCTTCCGGTGAGTTGGTAACAGGTCCGCCACTTTGTGCCTGTACCGAGGGTCTAGTAGTGTGGCCACCCAGTACAGCTCATTCCCCTTGAGGTTTTTTATACGGGGGTCCCTCAACAGGCAGGACAGCATAAAAGACGACATCTGCACAAAGTCGGATCCAGTACCCTCCATCTCCTCTTGCTCTTCCTCAGTGACGTCAGGTAAGTCAACCTCCTCCCCCCAGCCGCGAACAATACCACGGGAAGGTTGCGCAGCACAAGCCCCCTGCGACGCCTGCTGCGGTTGTTCTCCTGCCGCTGTCCCCTCCTCCTCCTCCTCCTCCCCCAAAGAAACACCTTGCTCATCATCCTCTGAGTCTGACTCATCTTCTGCACATGACCTCTCTTCTTCCTCCTCCTCCCCCCTCTGTGCTGCCGCAGGTGTTGAGGAAACAGCTGGGTCTGATGAAAATTGGTCCCATGCCTGTTCCTGCCGTAACGGTTCCTGGTCACGCTCATTCGCAGCTTCATCCGCCACTCTACGCACAGCACGCTCCAAGAAGTACGCGTAGGGAATTAAGTCGCTGATGGTGCCCTCACTGCGGCTCACCAGGTTGGTCACCTCCTCAAACGGCCGCATGAGCCTGCATGCATTTTTCATCATTGTCCAGTTGTCGGGCCAGAACATCCCCATCTTCCCAGACTGTTTCGTTCTACTCCAGTTGTAGAGGTACTGGGTGACGGCTTTCTTCTGTTCTAGCAGGCGGGAGAACATGAGGAGGGTCGAGTTCCAGCGAGTGGGGCTATCGCAAATGAGGCGTCTCACCGGCATGTTGTTTTTACGCTGAATTTCTGCAAATCGTGCCATGGCTGTGTAAGAGCGCCTCAAATGCCCACAGAACTTCCTGGCCTGCTTCAGGACATCCGCTAAGCCAGGGTACTTTGCCACAAATCTTTGAACCACCAGATTCATGACATGTGCCATGCAGGGTATGTGTGTCAGCTTCCCCATATGCAAAGCGGCAAGCAGATTGCTGCCGTTGTCGCACACCACGTTGCCTATCTCCAGGTGGTGCGGGGTCAGCCACTCATCCACCTGTTTCTTAAGAGCAGCCAGGAGAGCTGCTCCAGTGTGACTCTCCGCTTTGAGACAAGCCATGTCTAAGATGGCGTGACACCGTCGTACCTGGCATGCAGCATAGGTCCTGCGGAGCTGGGGCTGTGTAGCTGGAGAGGAGAACTGCCACTCAGCCAAGGAGGAGGAGGAGGACAGCGAAGAGCATGTAGCAGGAGGAGAGGAGGTGGCAGGAGGCCTGCCTGCAAGCCGTGGAGGTGTCACAATTTGGTCCGCCGCTTTCTGCTTGCCATCGTTCACCACCAGGTTCACCCAATGGGCTGTGTAGGTAATGTAGCGGCCCTGCCCGTGCTTGGCAGACCAGGCATCCGTGGTCAGGTGTACCCTTGACCCAACGCTCTTCGCAAGAGATGACACCACTTGCCTCTCAACTTCACGGTGCAGTTGGGGTATGGCCTTTCTGGAAAAATAAGTGCGGCCTGGCATCTTCCACTGCGGTGTTCCGATGGCCACAAATTTACGGAAGGCCTCAGAGTCCACCAGCCGGTATGGTAACAGCTGGCGAGCTAACAGTTCCGCCACGCCAGCTGTCAGACGCCGGGCAAGGGGGTGACTGGCCAAAAGTGGCTTCTTCCGCTCAAACATTTCCTTCACGGACACCTGACTGCTGCTGTGGGCAGAGGAGCAGGAACCGCTCAAGGGCAGAGGCGGAGTGGAGGAGGGTGCCTGTGAAGGTGCAAGGGAGAGAGCGGCATAAGCAGATGATGCACCTGAAGGAGGAAGAGGAGAAGGAGGGTGACTTTGCTTTTGTGTGCTGCTGCTGCTTTTGCTCAGGTGGCCATCCCATTGCTGTTTGTGCCTTTTCTGCAGGTGCCTTCGTAAGGCACTTGTCCCTACGTGAGTGTTGGCCTTTCCACGGCTCAATTTTTGTTGGCAGAGCGAACAGATGGCTTTGGTCCGATCTGAGGCACACACATTAAAAAATTTCCACACCGCTGAGCCACCCTGGGATGTGGGCACTATGGGGACCTCAGCAGCTGATGCTGAAGGGCAAGTTGGCTGGCTGTACATAGGTGGCGAATCTGGCGATACATGGTGCCGGACTCTGCCACCAGCTGTTTCTGACGAAGAGCTGCCCCAGCTTCTTTCAGCAACTTCTATCCTCCTACTACTCTCTGACTCCCCCTCTGAACTGTCCCCCTCTTCATCTCCTCTATTGGGAACATACAGAGGATCCCTATCATCGTCATCATCGTAATCATCCTGCCCAGCTTCGCTTGCCTCAGAAAAATCCAAATGTGTAGGTCCTTCATCCTCCTTACACGTTACATCCATAGTGTTGTCGCGTAACGCAGACATATGAGCTGGTGAAAATTCATCTGGCTGTAACAATGGCTGTGCATCAGTGATTTCACCACCACTAAATAATTCTTGCGAAGTGTCAAATGCAGCGGAAGTGGTGCTAGTAGTAGCGCTGGTGGCTGAGCAAGATGAGGTGTTCTGTGTCGCTAAATACTCAACCACGTCCTGACAATCTTGGGAGGTGATGGGACGTGCCTTCTTCCGAGCACTGTACTGTGGGCCAGGTCCACACGAAATTACATTTACACGACCTCGCGCAGACCTGCCGGGTGGCCTTCCTCTGCCTCTGCCACTACCTCTTCCTCTTCCTCTACCTGTTTTGTCCATATCGGGTATGCACGGAGTGGTATATCACACTGCGTGCACTCACGTAGGTAGGTGGGTTCACTTAACTGCACAGGTATGCGCACTGATGCGGTGGGTTCACTGAACAGTACAGGTATACAGTGGCGGGTTCACTGAACACAACAGGTATGCAGTGGCGTGTTCACTAAACAGGTATACAGTGGCAGGTCCACTGAACAGAACAGGTATACAGTGGCAGGTCCACTGAACAGAACAGGTATACAGTGGCGGGTCCACTGAACAGAACAGGTATACAGTGGCAGGATCACTGAACAGGTATGCAGTGGCAGGATCACAGTACAGGTATGCAGTGGGCTGAGGGCTCACTGAACAGAACAGGTATGCTGTGGCAGGATCACTGAACAGGTATGCAGTGGCAGGATCACAGTACAGGTATGCAGTGGGCTGAGGGCTCACTGAACAGAACAGGTATGCTGTGGCAGGATCACTGAACAGGTATGCAGTGGCAGTATCACAGTACAGGTATGCAGTGGGCTGAGGGCTCACTGAACAGAACAGGTATGCTGTGGCAGGATCACTGAACAGGTATGCAGTGGCAGGATCACAGTACAGGTATGCAGTGGGCTGAGGGCTCACTGAACAGAACAGGTATGCTGTGGCAGGATCACTGAACAGCTATGCAGTGGCAGGATCACAGTACAGGTATGCAGTGGGCTGAGGGCTCACTGAACAGAACAGGTATGCTGTGGCAGGATCACTGAACAGGTATGCAGTGGCAGGATCACAGTACAGGTATGCAGTGGGCTGAGGGCTCACTGAACAGAACAGGTATGCTGTGGCAGGATCACTGAACAGGTATGCAGTGGCAGGATCACAGTACAGGTATGCAGTGGGCTGAGGGCTCACTGAACAGAACAGGTATGCTGTGGCAGGATCACTGAACAGCTATGCAGTGGCAGGATCACAGTACAGGTATGCAGTGGGCTGAGGGCTCACTGAACAGAACAGGTATGCTGTGGCAGGATCACTGAACAGCTATGCAGTGGCAGGATCACAGTACAGGTATGCAGTGGGCTGAGGGCTCACTGAACAGAACAGGTATGCTGTGGCAGGATCACTGAACAGGTATGCAGTGGCAGGATCACAGTACAGGTATGCAGTGGGCTGAGAGCTCACTGAACAGAACAGGTATGCTGTGGCAGGATCACTGAACAGGTATGCAGTGGCAGGATCACAGTACAGGTATGCAGTGGGCTGAGGGCTCACTGAACAGAACAGGTATGCTTTGGCAGGATCACTGAACAGCTATGCAGTGGCAGGATCACAGTACAGGTATGCAGTGGGCTGAGGGCTCACTGAACAGAACAGGTATGCTGTGGCAGGATCACTGAACAGCTATGCAGTGGCAGGATCACAGTACAGGTATGCAGTGGGCTGAGGGCTCACTGAACAGAACAGGTATGCTGTGGCAGGATCACTGAACAGCTATGCAGTGGCAGGATCACAGTACAGGTATGCAGTGGGCTGAGGGCTCACTGAACAGAACAGGTATGCTGTGGCAGGATCACTGAACAGGTATGCAGTGGCAGGATCACAGTACAGGTATGCAGTGGGCTGAGAGCTCACTGAACAGAACAGGTATGCTGTGGCAGGATCACTGAACAGGTATGCAGTGGCAGGATCACAGTACAGGTATGCAGTGGGCTGAGGGCTCACTGAACAGAACAGGTATGCTGTGGCAGGATCACTGAACAGCTATGCAGTGGCAGGATCACAGTACAGGTATGCAGTGGGCTGAGGGCTCACTGAACAGAACAGGTATGCTGTGGCAGGATCACTGAACAGCTATGCAGTGGCAGGATCACAGTACAGGTATGCAGTGGGCTGAGGGCTCACTGAACAGAACAGGTATGCTGTGGCAGGATCACTGAACAGCTATGCAGTGGCAGGATCACAGTACAGGTATGCAGTGGGCTGAGGGCTCACTGAACAGAACAGGTATGCTGTGGCAGGATCACTGAACAGGTATGCAGTGGCAGGATCACAGTACAGGTATGCAGTGGGCTGAGAGCTCACTGAACAGAACAGGTATGCTGTGGCAGGATCACTGAACAGGTATGCAGTGGCAGGATCACAGTACAGGTATGCAGTGGGCTGAGGGCTCACTGAACAGAACAGGTATGCTGTGGCAGGATCACTGAACAGCTATGCAGTGGCAGGATCACAGTACAGGTATGCAGTGGGCTGAGGGCTCACTGAACAGAACAGGTATGCTGTGGCAGGATCACTGAACAGCTATGCAGTGGCAGGATCACAGTACAGGTATGCAGTGGGCTGAGGGCTCACTGAACAGAACAGGTATGCTGTGGCAGGATCACTGAACAGGTATGCAGTGGCAGGATCACAGTACAGGTATGCAGTGGGCTGAGAGCTCACTGAACAGAACAGGTATGCTGTGGCAGGATCACTGAACAGGTATGCAGTGGCAGGATCACAGTACAGGTATGCAGTGGGCTGAGGGCTCACTGAACAGAACAGGTATGCTGTGGCAGGATCACTGAACAGCTATGCAGTGGCAGGATCACAGTACAGGTATGCAGTGGGCTGAGGGCTCACTGAACAGAACAGGTATGCAGCCAGGAAGAAGTTAAGCCTAACTAATCTTTCCCTGAGAGACAGTCTGCAGCAGCTCGCCCTACTCTGACTAATGCAGGCACACGAGTGGCCGTAATGGCCGCCGCTGCCTGCCTTATATAAGGGGGGGTGGGGCTCCAGGGGCTAGTGTAGCCTAATTGGCTACACTGGGCCTGCTGACTGTGATGTAGAGGGTCAAAGTTGACCCTCAGGTGCATTATGGGGCGAACCGAACTTCTTCCGCAAAAGGTTCGCGTGCGGTACCCGCACGCGAACCACCTAAGTTCGCGCGAACCCCGTTCGCCGGCGAACCGTTCGGCCCAACTCTAGCAGTAAGTGGGCCAACAGACAATGAATTTTATGAACAGAGCTAAAATTGGCTAATCAAAATTGTATGTGTGTACCAGGCTTTACAGCTAATTCTGTACATACTGAAAGTAGCAGGGATCAGCATACAATACAGCTGGTTTACAATCAATAAAGGCACAGAGTAACACCTTACACTGTACACACTGGAGGTAAATCAGCACACAGTGCAGGCACTAGAGAACAGCGTATACTGTACATACTGTAGGCAGCAGAATTCAGCACACTGCAGCTAGCGTGCCAAAAATATGAGGATCACGTTGTGCGGCGTGCTTATCGCGCCGCACCGAAAAATGGGTGGGCCATGGACCAGAATATAGGTGTGGTAACGGGTGGAGACAAATTTACATGAACCTAGCAATGGTGGGACATTAGATTATGACAGTGGTGGCGAACCTTTTGGAGGCCGAGTGCCCAAACTGCAACCCAAAAGTCACTTATCTATCGCAAAGTGGCAACAGCAATTTAAACGAAATACTGTACAAACGTTTTAACTCATACATGAACATTATGGAAAATCCAAGTTGAAAATAAACTGTGAAGATAAACAATTTCATCCATCCTACTCCTGAAAAATGTATTCAATTTTTTAGAACCTCCCAGTTTTATTTTCTGTTTTAAAAAGCTAAAAAAGTAGGTTTAATGCTATTGTCTCATATGATAAGGATTCAGCTTTTCCCATAGTCTCGCAGTTAGCAATCATGTGACCCCCAACAAGACAAATTCAGCAATCATGAGGCCCCCAACAAATCATGAGGCCCCCAACAAGACAAATTCAGCAATCATGAGGCCCCCAACAAATCATGAGGCCCCCAACAAGACAAATTCAGCAATCATGAGGCCTCCAACAAATCATGAGGCCCCCAACAAGACAAATTCAGCAATCATGAGGCCTCTAACAACAAATCATGAGGCCCCCAACAAGACAAATTCAGCAATCTTGAGGCCCCCAACAAATCATAAGGCTCCCAACAAGACAAATTCAGCAGTCATGAGGCACATAAATAGACAACATTTCACATAAATAGGCAGAATGCCCCCTTAATATGGTAGCCCCCCAAGTTAGGTAGTGAGTGACAGGGACCCCCAGGTTAGCTAGTGAGTGACAGGTGCCTCCAGTTAGGTAGTGAGTGACAGGGACCCCGATAGTGAGGGACAGGGAGCCCCTTTAGGTAGTGAGTGAGTGCCAGGGATCCCCTTTAGGTAGTGAGTGAGTGCCAGTGAGCCCCTTTAGGCAGTGAGTGAGTGACAGGGACCCCGATAGTGAGTGCCAGGGAGCCCCTTTAGGTAGTGAGTGAGTGCCAGGGATCCCCTTTAGGTAGTGAGTGAGTGCCAGTGAGCCCCTTTAGGCAGTGAGTGAGTGCCAGGGAGCCCCTTCAGGCAGTGAGTGAGTGCCAGGGAGCCCCTTCAGGCAGTAAGTGAGTGCCAGGGAGCCCCTTCAGGCAGTGAGTGAGTGCCAGGGAGCCCCTTTAGGCAGTCAGTGAGTGCCAGGAAGCCCCTTTAGGCAGTGAGTGAGTGACAGGGAGGCCCTTTAGGCAGTGAGTGAGTGCCAAGGAGCCCCTTTAGGCAGTGAGTGACAGGGACCCCGATAGTGAGTGCCAGGGAGCCCCTTTAGGTAGTGAGTGAGTGCCAGGGAGCCCCTTCAGGCAGTGAGTGAGTGCCAGGGAGCCCCTTTAGGCAGTGAGTGAGTGCCAGGGAGCCCCTTTAGGCAGTGAGTGAGTGCCAGGGAGCCCCTTTAGGCAGTGAGTGAGTGACAGGGATGCCCTTTTGGCAGTGAGTGAGTGACAGGGAGCCCCTTTAGGCAGTGAGTGAGTGACAGGGAGCCCCTTCAGGCAGTGAGTGAGTGCCAGGGAGCCCCTTTAGGCAGTGAGTGAGTGCCAGGGAGCCCCTTTAGGCAGTGAGTGAGTGACAGGGAGGCCCTTTAGGCAGTGAGTGAGTGCCAGGGAGCCCCTTTAGGCAGTGAGTGAGTGCCAGGGAGCCCCTTTAGGCAGTGAGTGAGTGACAGGGAGTCCCTTTAGGTAGTGAGTGAGTGACAGGGAGGCCCTTTAGGTAGTGAGTGAGTGTCAGGGAGCCCCTTTAGGAAGTGAGTGAGTGCCAGGGAGCCCCTTTAGGAAGTGAGTGAGTGACAGGGAGCCCCTTTAGGAAGTGAGTGAGTGACAGGGAACCCCTTTAGGCAGTGAGTGAGTGCCATATAGCCCCTTTAGGCAGTGAGTGAGTGCCAGGGAGCCCCTTTAGGAAGTGAGTGAGTGACAGGGAGCCCCTTTAGGAAGTGAGTGAGTGACAGGGAGCCCCATTAGGCAGTGAGTGAGTGACAGGGAGCCCCTTTAGGTAGTGAGTGAGTGTCAGGGAGCCCCTTTAGGAAGTGAGTGAGTGCCAGGGAGCCCCTTTAGGAAGTGAGTGAGTGACAGGGAGCCCCTTTAGGAAGTGAGTGAGTGCCAGGGAGCCCCTTTACGAAGTGAGTGAGTGACAGGGAGCCCCTTTAGGTTGTGAGTGAGTGCCAGGGAGCCCCTTTAGGTAGTGAGTGAGTGACAGGGAGCCCCTTTAGGAAGTGAGTGAGTGACAGGGAGCCCCTTTAGGGAGTAAGTGAGTGACAGGGAGCTCATTAGGTAGTGAGTGAGTGACAGGGAGCCGCCGCCACTCCCCCCCTTACCTCGCAGTCAGCAGACCTTAGGATCAGCGGCGACCCGACCAGTAGTACGAGCGGGCACCGGACGCACCCGCTCTATATGCGTAAGTGATGTCACTTCCTCATATCAGTGCGGGCGCTGGGTCCTAGCGCTCGCACGATAGGTCGCCGCCTGATCGAGGTCTGAGTGACACGGCGGCGGCGGCCGAGGGAGCCGCTGACAGAGGCGCGGCCCTGCGGAGATCCGTGGCACCCCAGGACAGATTGGGGGCACGTGCCCCCCCAAAATAGGGCTAGCGACGCCCCTGACTAAGGGGCACCTGTTGCCACCTATGATGGGCAAGGGAAGTAAGGGAGAAGTGGCAGCTGAGACGGCCAGCACACTTGCAGTGCGGTTCAGCAGGGGTTTGTAGATTCATGGAGGGAGAAGTCTAGGCGGCGGGGTGGGACAGGCGGCAGGAGCAGCTCAACAGATTGTGAACGGTTTCAGGCTAAAATTGATTCACAATCTGTTTGCAGTAAAGGCAGCCATACGATCCCTCTCTAATCAGATTCGATCAGATAGGGATCTGTCAGTTGTTCGATCTAATGGCAAATCGACCAGTGTATGGCTACCTTAACTCTCTACTTGCAGAGAGTGTAATTAGTAGCCAGAGAAGCAGCATCAGCAGCGCTGCTCTCTCCACTCACATGGAACAACGAGGTTGCACTCACTCCTAGGCACTGTTATGTCACACACAGGCTGTCTCCTTACTCTGCACAGCAGCATCAGGGAATCCTCCCTGCACACCACCAGCAGCAGCTCCTCCTCCCTGCACACCACCACCAGCAGCAGCACCAGCTCCTCCTCCCTGCACACCCCTACCAGCAGCAGCTCCTCCTCCTCCTTGCACGCCACCACCAGCAGCAGCTCCTCCTCCCTGGTCGGAACTACAGATTACTTGTCGGGCCAGCCAGGGAGGCATCTATTCTATTCTATACAGCAGACTGGTGAGAAAATAGTCCCCTCTCACCTGCCTGCTGCTGCTGCAGGATTTTAGCCAGGATCATTGGGAAAGGGGGCTTTGGGGAGGGTGGAGGGTGCTTTCTTCCTGCTCTGTTAATAAACTAAATTTTATAATAAAAAATAAGTTTCCTGCTACCAGGATGGGGCCCCCTAGTGGCCTGGGGCCCCATAGCAACTGCACTTTGATTGGCCAATTAGGTTGTCTGTCACTTGACAAGCAGCCTACTGGGCCAAAGTGCAGAGATCTCGTCCTACAAAGTGAATCAACCCCCAAGTCAGCTAGCTAATTGTACAAGCTGTTAGTCGGTATTTCTCCTGTCTGGCTCTCGGGGAAATTGCTGATGTTGCTGAAACTCAAGAGAAGATAAAGACGTGTCTGACACTTCCACTGACCAGAGGATCAACTGTATCTCCCTAGCAACAGGGACGTGAGCCCTCTGCCGCGCATGCACACTGTCCCAGTTTGAAACATATTGTATGTCTCTCACGGAAATACATTTCATTTTAAAATATGTGGGGTTCATGGCTCTCTCAGCCAAAAAGTTTCCTGACCCCTGCTTTAAAGAGGACCAGACACGAAGCACCCTCATGTATTTTACCATATATATCAATGGGAACATGACAGTAAACACCTAATCTGCTTTTTGTTTCATTCTTCACTGCTCAGTCTGCCTGTTATCAGCTCTGATAAGAATCCCCGGCAGAGCATTCAGTCTAGCTTTGCACAGCAATGATTATAGCTGAGTCAGTCTTTTTTTATGTCTTTTCAAGCCCAAGCCTGCCCCCTTGTGGCTCTGCTATAATGACTCAGCAATAATCATTCCCGGCAAAGCTAGACTGAATGCTCAGTCTGGGATTCTTATCACAGCTGATAACAGACACTTTTAGCAGTGAGGATGAAACGGAGAGCATGGTAAGGGTTTTCTCTAATGTTCTTACTGATATATATGGTAAAATACATGATGGTGCTTCGTCTCTGGTTCACTTTAAGTGCTGTAATTAGGGGGCGCAAAAAGGTCACTGGGTGTATTATAATAATTGACACACCCTTTAGCATAACTTTTATGGCCTCACCAGCATAACAGAGATGTGGCATAAGTTATTCATGTGCTAATTATACTTGTGTAATTTGCCTTCCCCTAAAAATAAGAAAAGAAAAAGTAACTCCCATGATGCAACCAGTAGAGAGAAATAGGGGGTGCAGAGGTTGCGACCACGCTGGTGCCCCTGGACCAAAGGGGCCAACTAGGGGCCCTCCTTCATCCATCTTATTAGCTTTGCATTGTTGCTATGCTGGTAATGAACACCTCTATATGTGCATTGCATTGTGGTAACTCTTAAGGCTCATACACACATCAGACTATGGTCTTTTGAAAATGAAAGATCACAGACCAATCTTACCACCCTTCATGTAGTATGAGAGCCATGCCTACACAGTATATTCTATGGAGCTGAAATCCCCATCAGATAGAAATCTTTGCAAGATGCTGCACACACAAATGCTGTACAGACACAAAAGATCAGTATCTGCAAAAGATCTGTTCCTGACAAAAATCCATTCCTGCAAATTGCAATGATAGTCTATGATATCTGCAGATCATCATACACACATGATTTAACTGACATTCATCTGCAGATCAAGAAATCATCCGCAGATCTGAAAATCCATCCTGGTGGATCTGATCTGCAGATGAATGTCAGTTAAATCATGTGTGTATGATGATCTGCAGATCTCATAGACTATCATTGCAATTTGCAGGAATGGATTCTTGGCAGGAAAAGATCTTTTGCAGATACTGATCTTTTGTGTCTGTACAGCATCTGTGTGTGCAGCATCTTGCAAAGATTTTTTTTCTGATGCGGAGTTCAGCTCCATAGAATAGACTGTGTAGAGTATGGCTCTCATACTACATGAAGGGTGGTAAGATTGGTCTGTGATCTTTCATTTTCCAAAGACTATGGTCTGATGTGTGTATGTGGCCTTAGGTATGGTCAATGGGATGCAAATCATTTCGAGTTGATGCAGCATTATTCAAATTTTGTATACAATTTTATGCAGTGTGAATAAGAACCAATTAAGTCCTGCTGAGGTAAAATTTGATTAGTCCATTTTCAACCTGCAATTTGCATACATAATTTGCATAAACCTGCATCAACTCGAAATTATTTGCATCTCATTGACCATCCCTAGTAACCCTTAACTTTCCTTACTCTGATAGTACCTCTCTGACACTGCGGCTGTTCTTGGTGGGTTTTAGGACTCCCTTTCAATAGAGGACTTGGGCCCCATGTACAACTCCAACTGGGGCCCCAAGATCCTTAATTACGACACTGGATGCAACAATTCACTGAGTGGATATACAACCATTTCTTTATGCCCTTGAAATTCAGCCATAAATCTGGAACCACTTGGTAACATACCTATGGCCTATTAGTCCTTGCACAATTTAGGCCTTGCCCACCTAAAGGATCTGTTACAACTGGACCACACCTCCCACAACCTCAAATCAACAGAATCTAATCATTTGGTCATCCTAAGGTGGCCACACACCATACAATTTTTTAAATATCTGTTCAATTTAAGAATTGCAATACATTGTTCTGCGTTGCAGCATGCTTTTTTTCAATGGGATGCAACGCAACTCGACACAACTCAACGCAACGCATCTAAGTGTGAATCCAGCCTGAATGGGTATTATGCTGTGTGGGCGCTCCTGCGCCGTCCGACTAGTTCCGCCGAAGCTGCTGAGGGACAGCTATCTATGTGAATTGGCGCGTTATATACAATGTCCGGGGACGTGGCCGCGTCATAGGCTTGACCCCGCGTGCCGTCTGATGTCAGCACGCCGAGGTCAGCCATGCGTACAGTGTAATTTCATACGCGAGTGCTAAAAATGTGTGATCACCATCTTGTGGCCAAAATTAAAAATATACATTGCTATTTTTAATTTTGGCCACAATCTTCGGCGGAACTAGTCGGACGGGCGCAGGAGCGCCCACCTAGCCGTCCCCAGCCCTCCTTCACCATTCATTAGGTAAGCTCTGCCGCATTTCTCCTGTTCTTTGCCTCTCCTTTTGGCATTCACACCCTTCACAGATAACCACATCTGTATTTACCACAAGTGTTTGTTGTACAATTTATTGATTCTTTGCACTTATATTTATGTCATTGTTTGTATCAAACTTTTGTACTCACTTTCCTCTATGAGGTCTTATATAGATTTATAGGTGTTTTGCACCTTTTTTTTATGGATGCTTAGTTCAGGAGGCACAAAAATCTTTTACCTGCACACATATTTAGGTGCGTTTTTCACTCCTGTGGAACTGTGGTGGCGCAGTGTCAACTATTACCACTTTATATTTCAATACTACTGTGATGCAGCAGTTACAGTACCGCTGTTCCTCAGGAGTCATATGCACAATTTTTACATAATATCATTATTATGGTGGCCATACATGGTACAATTTTTTCATCCAATCTTACCATTTCTATGTAATATAAGGGAACTGCCTAAATTATCCTTTCAATATATTAATTTAATTTACCCTTATACTACATAGAAATGGTAAGATTGGATGAAATAATTGTACCATGTATGGCCACCATTATATGGATTTCATATAGATGTCTTTTTCTGTGCAGTTTTTTTTTTTGATTGATTGCAGGGGTTATTGCCATTATTATATGATACAAGGGGCCTATGGGCTGGGCATGGCATTGCCTTGTTTTTAATTGTTTTTATAGGTTTTGTAATTGGCCTAATAAAGAGAGTATTTGCATTTACTTTTGGATTTTTGCACCAGTTATTTGTTTCCTAATATATCATTGCGCTTCGTATGCATTTCATAGACTACGCGTTAAAATACGCAATTATGCATAGTGTGAAGCGTACTGTATGCGGATGCTTATGCCCGTATGCGGATATTTTTCTGCAGTAATTTCTCTGTTAAATGCTTACACCGGGAACTCTTCTATGCGTACATTCCCCTTTCCAGTACGTAAATTTGTAAACATACAATTATACGCGGAAAAATAGACGCGAGTAACACATTCGTAGTTCACTACGCAATACACATGTTAACTACGCGTAGTGGGCTTAAGCTACGCGTAACCGTACTTCGCTACGCATAAATTCTTAAGCATAGTTTTGAAACTTCGCCTACGAACTACGATGCGTAAATTCACACTGGCATAGTTTCTGCTCATCCCCTCCCTGGCGTTCAATTTCCTCAGGATTTCTGTGCAAAAAGTGATCCAATCAATTTTCAGAACCTTTTTTTCCCTGTAACTTGGCAAAATGCATCAAGCAAGGGTCTGGTATACAGTGCAGGAGAGTATTGACATATATGCACGTCAATACTGTTCACAGCATGTTTTGTATTGTCGTTTATAATCGTAAATACCGCCATGGAGATTAACAGGATATAATATTATTATTATGTCATAGAGAAGTAGAACCACAAGCATGGCTGTAATTGACATTTCTGTCTATTCATTTTGAAAACTCAGACGTTCTAGGAAAGTGATGAACCTGGCCAGCAGAGGGCGATGTTGTACTGTGAAATAATATCAGCAACAATTATAAACAGTGGAAAGGCTATCCGTATTGAGTTTCTTCTGTACTGTGATTTACAGTGTGACTGATATTACATATGTAATGGTTAGAAATACGCATCAGGGCCCGGGAGGTATATTTTGTATCTGTGGCTTAGAGAAGTCAGAAAAATTAGTACACTTTTATGAAATCTAAACTCAAGGCCAAAACAGAGGAAAATCAAAAACACAAAACCAGACAACAGAAAAAATCCTCTAGGTGGAAACATAGCGTCCCTTTTTTTTAAATTAATTTATTAGATTTTTAGATTATTAAAAAAATAAATAAACATGAAATGTTACAAATAATGCATTTTATGTACAGGGCTTGGACAAAATAATGGAAACACCTTGAAAATCAACAAAATATATTTTAATATGGTGTAGGTCCACCTTTTGCGGCAATTACAGCCTCAATTCCCCGAGGTATTGATTCATACAAATTGTGAATTGTTTCCAAAGGAATTTTAGCCCATTCTTCAGTTAAAACACCCTCCAGTTCTTTTAGAGACGATGGCGACAGAAATCGACTTCTTACATTAATCTCTAAAAACGACCATAAATGCTCAATAATGTTCAGGTCTGGGGATTGTGGTGGCCACTTTGCCCTCACCGGCCTTAGGCTGTCCCTTACTATTCAGTCTCAGCAACCCTTTTCTCCCTCTTTAATAACCTTAGACCCAAGTAGTGTAACTATGGGGTAGCATGGTAGCGATTGTGGGAAAGGGGGGGGGGGGGGAGTTTGCGGTGGAGTGGAAGGGCCTAGACTTCTTCCTTACTCCTCCTCCACCACGGGCCCCTCTTTTGCTCCCCTTGCTGTGTCTGCTCATCGAGACCCACAGATCGTGTACGAGAGGAATCGCCACCAGGAGACTTGGGCGCAGGATACAGCCGGTATTGCTGATCCTGCTCCTGCACAAGTTCCCAGCTATGTTAAATACTATTCCCCCTTCAGGCCGCCATGGATGGTGGGGAATGATATAATTCAGCTTCCAGCAATTGCTGGCGGCTGAATTACAGTGTTTTATAAGTAACTTCAGCCCAATCTTCTGACGGCGCCAAAGTTACTCACTGTGCTCCCGCTATAGCTGTAATTCCTATTCTATGGTGGCGCCGGCTGCGCCCAAGTCTCCTGCGCTGGAATGAAAGTGTTCGCACAGATCAGCGGGGCGGCAGTGATGACTGGGGCTTATCTCTTCCACTGGTGGGTCTCTAAAGCTACCGCTGCAGCCACTAGGTGCCCTGTCGTCTCTGCGTCCCTCTCAGTCATCTACAAGTTGTGTGAAGTCATGTGATGTGCAGAGAAACTCAGAATGAGAGGAAGGCCCAGACCAGAGGACACCTAGTGGCTGCAGTGGTAGTGCTGGATAGAACCGATGGTGGAAGAGGGGGGGGGGGGGGTGGCTGGGTGAGTGCCTGTAGTTTGGCTCCTGGTAAATGCACTGCAGTTATCCCAACAGAACCCGCGGCACCACACTGCTCATTTGACGATGTGAATGGACCATAGACGTACAATTGCATCACGTTGGGATGAGATTATATTGTCCATTTTGACAGAACGCAATAAACAGAACAAAACGAATGCCACAGGCAAGGTGTGAACGGAACCTTAATGTGTTTGCTGTAAATGTTATCTGCCATTTCTAAATAAGTAAAATAAGCTCTATCTAATAACTAAAAAAACTTTGTAAAATACAAATTAAACAAGACAAATAACATTTATATTACGCTTTTCTCCTTGCGGACTCAAAGCGCCAGAGCTGCAGCCACTAGGGCGCGCTCTATAGGCAGTAGCAGTGTTAGGAAGACTTGCCTAAGGTCTCCTACTGAATAAGTGCTGGCTTACTGAACAGGCAGAGCCGAGATTCGAACCCTGGTCTCCTGCGTCAGAGGCAGAGCCCTTAACCATTACACCATTACACCAATTAGCCTATCAGATCATTAGAGATAAGAGATATCACTCATATCTGTGAATGAGGGTGGCTAAAAGAAATGCCTTGTTTTTATTATTAATAATAATATAACAGTAAATAATACTAATATACCAGTTATTATCATTGATATGACTCTTTAATTACCAGCTATATTATTATTAATAATAAAAACAATGCATATCTTTTAGCCACACTCATTCACAGATATGAGTGACATCTCAGGAGCAACAATGTTTTATCTTATGGTAGTAGCAACAGTAATAATAATATTTATTATTATTATTATAATTATTGCTAATTTATTGTTTATTATAATAGTAATAATAATATTTGTAGAAAAAATATTGTTAATGACAATATTATTTTTCTATCTTATGGTGGTAGTAACAGTAATAATAATATTTGTTATTATTATTACTGTTATTTATTGCAAAATTATTTTTTTATAATAAATAATGGCAAAATAAAAATATAATACAGTAATAATAATAATTGGTGAAAAAATACTTATGATAATAATAATAGTATTCTTTGTATCTCATAGTAGTAGTAGTAGTAGTAGTAGTAGTAGTAGTAGTAGTAGTAGTAGTAGTAGTAGTAGTAGTAGTAGTAGTAGTAGTAGTAGTAGTAGTAGTAGTAGTAGTAGTAGTAGTAGTAGTAGTAGTAGTAGTAGTAGTAGTAGTAGTAGTAGTAGTAGTAGTAGTAGTAGTAGTAGTAGTAGTAGTAGTAGTAGTAGTAGTAGTAGTAGTAGTAGTAGTAGTAGTAGTAATAATAATAATAATACAACTACTACCAAGAGTTGGTAAAATAAATACAATAAGTACCATTAAATAATATAATTATTTTTTATTATTTACAGTGTTTTATTTAATTTACACTTGAATAACCATTTCTGATACTTTAAGTGCATGTTTATCGACATTCAAATATACAGATGCTATATGTTTTCTCCTGATTTTACAGGTCTATAATAAAAGCAGCCTGTAATGAACCATTTTTCTGTTAATCAGATAAAAATAATAATTTTCCCTTGCAGAGACTCCCAGGATAAGCTGCCATCATGGCGTATAATGACAGTGTATTAGCTGGAGAGGTAGAACCTGCGTCCCGTCCTCAGAGACAGATGCTGCTTAGATTTTCCATCCTTCCTGCATCTCACACACACAGAGGGCTGGGGAGGCTCAGGCCTATTACAGGAGGGCCCTCTAGGTGAGACAAGGTGTGGCAGGTGTGAAGGCGGGGTAATTAAATGTCATTAGAGTTCTGAGCTGACATCTGGGCCTGGACCTGTGCTCAGAGGGGAGTTGTGTGTACACTGCGCCAGCTCACACACAATTACCTCTCTGATGCCCTCATTATCTGCAGAAACATTATCCCTGCCTTATTTGACACTTAACAGCTTTACGCCACTTACAGCCCAGGTGCTGCATTTTCCCCTCGGCCCACCTGGGACTATTTGCTGTTATTCAGCTGCAGCAATGGGGAATCCAAGCACTTGGGCTGACGTGAAATGATTTTTTTCTAGCTGTACAAAGGCAATGCGTGATCTAATATTGCTTATGTCACAGGGGAGTTCAGTCTTGGCTATGTTATTCAACTCCAGTGTGTAAGACGTACGGACTAGTCACATAAACACTGTATTGTATTTATTTGCTTAAGTAACCTGTAGATTCCAACTGAAAAATAGTTGACAAGGATTAGATAAAAAATTAAACCTTTAAACCCAGGCACAGAAAACAATTAAAGGACCACTGTGAAAAATTGTAAAATTTAATTCATAAAAAGTACGATTCCTCCAGAGTAAAATGAACCATAAATTACGTTTTCCCCTATGTTGCTGTCACCTACCAGATTTAGTAGAAATGTGATGAAACTGACAGGTTTTGGACTAGTCCACCTCCTCATGGGGGATTCACAGCATTACCTTTATTCTTTACAAAGTAAAGAAGATAAAGCCGGCACCATCTATGTAATTCTTCTGCTCTTTTATTTGTCAAAGCATTTCCAGTAAATAATGCAACTTATTCTTCACAAAAGCACTCCTTGAAAAGGATTTATACAAATGTGCAGGCCGACCCCCTACCTGTTTGCACACAAGTCTGCCAGTTGGACTGAGCAACTGCCATTCACTAGGTACTTTTGAATTGAAGAAAGCCCTGAGACTCCCCCCATGAGTAGATGGGCCAGTTCAAAACCTGTCAGTTCTATCAGATTTCTACCATCTACTGTAAGTGACAGCAACATTTTAGAACAGTAATTTATAGCTCATTTTACTCTGGGAATTTTTTTTTATTATTTGTGTGTTTTCATGTATCTTAAATGTTAGCATTTTTAGCAATAGTATAAAGCGAGTCTAGGGTGGCAGAGCAATGGTGGAGGACTGCAGAAGACTTCCAGCATTATAAAAAATGCTGCAACTGCTCAGAGATACCCTTCCCCTTGCAGAGCAGTCATATTTCTCCTCACTTATCTCCACTCAATCTCATAACCCTAAATAACCTTTTAACATCTTAAACTCCCTACTCCGCCCCCCACCTCCTCCCCATCTTCATGTTTACCAGATGAAGATTTTGCATCATACTTTATTAGCAAAATTTATACAATACGGAATAGGTTTAAAATGCAATCCGTTTTACCAGTCAAACCATTTATTCCACCTTCCTCACCTCTGCCTGGTTGCTCACCCACCAGAAACTACCCCTCCCCCTCTCTACCGGGCCAGTCACTCACTCTGACCTCCCCCTTTCCAACTGGCCAGTCACTCACTCTGACCTCCCCTCTCTAGCAGCTTTCACTACTTTAACCGAACAGTGCCTGGGGTGGGTGCCAGGCCGGTAAACGTGAGAAACTGACAGGCGGTAATTCACTGCAATTGTTTTTTGAATGGCATGGCACTTTAAATATGCATCATGCATAGCTGACTGTAAATTTAAGTGAAAAGACAGTTGTAATAACATAGCAGCTGCGTCTAAGCCCATTTATTTGGCATGTGATTTTAATTATGTGTCTGAATAAAGAGCTATTTCTTCAAGAGTGGTGCTGCTGATCTTGGCTTTGTGAAAAAAAACCACATTCAAGTGTGAACTGGCTCATTGATTAACATTGGCTCTCAGTTTTCCTGTGCAGAGAATGCACAGAGAAACTGATGAGTGTGAACCCAGCCTAAGACCTCTGTCAAACACAGACACCTGTGGCATCACTTTTTTCCCTTTCCCATCACATTTTCCTTGGTGTTCAGCTCTGGTCTTAAAAGGATAACGTAACATTTGGGCACGAAGATACATATAATAAGAGCCCAGCTGGAAAACAAGATGGCAAAGACTTCCATGGCCACCATGTACTTGCCACGAGTACTGAGGTATGCTGGAATGAAGGACACCCAGACGCTGAGGAAGGCCAGCATACTAAACGTGATATATTTGGCCTCGTTGAAGGTGTCTGGAAGCCTCCGAGCCAGGAAGGCAAGCACAAAGCTAATGGAGGCCAGCAGAGCCAAATAGCCAAGCATACACCAGAAAGCCGTGCTGGAGCCTTCATTGCAGCTGGCGGTTATGACTTCCTGTTGGCTGAAGATGTCATGCTGAGGAAATGGCGGAGTTGTGGATAACCAAGTTATACATATAAATACTTGTAAAAAGACACAACAGCTGATAACAAGGTAGGGCATCTTGGCCCCAGTCAATTTTTTCAGGCTGTGCCCAGGTTTGGTTGCCTTGAAGGCTGTCACAACTGTAATATTTTTGGCCAAGATACAAGAGACGCTGAGTGAAAAAATTATACCAAAAACCACTTGACGCAGGAGACATTTTTCTGGGTGTGGGTAGCCAATGAGCATTAAGGAGCAAAGAAAGCAGAAGCACAAGGACACTAGGAGAAGACAACTTAGAGTGTAGTTGTTGGCCCTGACAATGGGAGTAGACTTATAGTGGATAAAAAGTCCTAAAATGGCAACCGGGATTGTGGAAGAGGTGATGCTTGTGGTGACTATAGTGGCCCCCAATGGGTCTTCATAGGAAAGAAACTCAATAGCTTTCAGGAGACACTCATTTTGTTGGACAGTTGGCCACTGGTCCCATGGACATCGTAGGCAATCCACAGAATCTGAAAAATAAGAGATACATTTGGACTTAAAAATCTAATATGGTGTACACCAATAGAGGAAGAAGCACATGGGAGGCAGGTGGATGTCAAAGGAGCAGATGCCTGGTTCTTTACCGTAATTTCAGATGGAAATGTCATTGAGTGATAATGTAAGCATGCGTCACCCTCGTGCCTAGATGAGACATGGAAGGAAATGTAGCTTGGACAGGCAAAATAACAACCTTACCTGTCTGATTTGAGATGCCGGCCTGGGGACATGCCACACACTGGTAACAGCACACAGGCTTCCTAGGAATAACAGCTTTCCTAAAGCCGGGAGGGCAACTTGGGCTGCAGACAGAGGTCGGAACCTGGACAAAAAAGAAAGGCAAAACATACCAAAAGATGTACAGGACATAATCCTAGTCGTAAAAAAACAGATAAGGATCTACAAATTGAAGTATTTTGCTTCTTGACATGGACCAACTATGCTTATCAATCTACCATACTGCTCCTAAATTGGTGGGTGTGGATTACCAGGTAGAAGGAGAGGAAAAGAGACCTTTTATTTGATTCAAACTGGCATCACACACAGTGGAGAGCAGTGGGGGTTAGGTATGGCCTGACAGCCGTTTTGCATACCAACTCGACATCAGAGGCACCAACAAGTTGGCACAAGTTTCCTCTCCTTCTACCTGGCTACAAGACAATGAGCAGCACGTGTCCTTCCATCACCAGTGATTCTATCCCTACCTGCCAAATTTGCTGCCAAGCTTTCCTTTCTTTACACAGTTTGGGTGTGGATTACCTTAGATTGATTGCTAGACATAGGTAGTAGCCGGCTTCATCTGAATATAAGCTCTTTATTGATTAAAAAGACACATGACAAAGACACATGACACATGACAAAGTAGCGATGTTTCGGAGGAGTATCCTCCTTTCTCAAGCTCTATAAGTGTCTAACATAATGCTTAAAGGAATAATATCGATACCCAAGTGTTCTAAAATGACAGTGTGCAAATAATGTCTAAGTAGCTGTGTAAACATTTTCCTACTTTTCATGTTAAATATCAAGGCAAAAACTGTAATTTATTGAGGGTAGGATTTAGCTACAGTGGTGTGAAAAACTATTTGCCCCCTTCCTGATTTCTTATTCTTTTGCATGTTTGTCACACTTAAATGTTTCTGCTCATCAAAAACCGTTAACTATTAGTCAAAGATAACATCATTGAACACAAAATGCAGTTTTAAATGATGGTTTTTATTATTTAGTGAGAAAAATAACTCAAAACCTACATGGCCCTGTGTGAAAAAGAAATTGCCCCCTGAACCTAATAACTGGTTGGGCCACCCTTAGCAGAAATAACTGCAATCAAGCATTTGCGATAACTTGCAACGAGTCTTTTACAGCGCTCTGGAGGAATTTTGGCCCACTCATCTTTGCAGAATTGTTGTAATTCAGCTTTATTTGAGGGTTTTCTAGCATGAACCGCCTTTTTAAGGTCATGCCACAACATCTCAATAGGATTCAGGTCAGGACTTTGACTAGGCCACTCCAAAGTCTTCATTTTGTTTTTCTTCAGCCATTCAGAGGTGCATTTGCTGGTGTGTTTTGGGTCATTGTCCTGCTGCAGCACCCAAGATCGCTTCAGCTTGAATTGACGAACAGATGGCCGGACATTCTCCTTCAGGATTTTTTGGTAGACAGTAGAATTCATGGTTCCATCTATCACAGCAAGCCTTCCAGGTCCTGAAGCAGCAAAACAACCCCAGACCATCACACTACCACCACCATATTTTCTTGTTGGTATGATGTTCTTTTGCTGAAATGCTGTGTTACTTCTACGCCAGATGTAACGGGACACGCACCTTCCAAAAAGTTCAACTTTTGTCTCGTCGGTCCACAACATATTTTCCCAAAAGTCTTGCCAATCATTGAGATGTTGTTTTTTTTTAGCAAAATTGAGACGAGCCTTAATGTTCTTTTTGCTTAAAAGTGGTTTGCGCCTTGGATATCTGCCATGCAGACCGTTTTTGCCCAGTCTCTTTCTTATGGTGGAGTCGTGAACAATGACCTTAATTGAGGCAAGTGAGGCCTGCAGTTCTTTAGATGTTGTCCTGGGGTCTTTTGTGGCCTCTCGGATGAGTTTTCTCTGCGCTCTTGGGGTAATTTTGGTCGGCCAGCCACTCCTGGGAAGGTTCATCATAGTTCCATGTTTTTGCCATTTGTGGATAATGGCTCTCACTGTGGTTCGCTGGAGTCCCAAAGCTTTAGAAATGGCTTTATAACCTTTACCAGACTGATAGATCTCAATTACAGTACTTTGTTCTCATTTGTTCCTGAATTTCTTTGGATCTTGGCATGATGTCTAGCTTTTGAGGTGCTTTTGGTCTACTTCTCTGTGTCAGATAGCTCCTATTTAAGTGATTTCTTGATTGAAACAGGTGTGGCAGTAATCAGGCCTGGGGGTGACTACAGAAATTGAACTCAGATGTGATAAACCACAGTTAAGTTATTGTTTAACAAGGGGGGCAATCACTTTTTCACACAGGGCCATGTAGATTTGGAGGTTTTTTTCTCACTAAATAATAAAAACCATCATTTAAAACTGCATTTTGTGTTCAATTATGTTATCTTTGACTAATAGTTAACGGTTTTTGATGAGCAGAAACATTTAAGTGTGACAAACATGCAAAAGAATAAGAAATCAGGAAGGGGGCAAATAGTTTTTCACACCACTGTATATTGGGACAAATCAATTGCAGAAGGGGGGTCTGCTTCAATGCACAGCCAGAGTTGCATATCAGACTACAGAAAGCAAATATCAAACATATCAAACTCTGAAAGCGAAAACAGTATGAAATGCTGTGAGAATTAGTTACATTTCCTCTGCTCTCTTCAGACACTTCATTCAGAAACACAGGACACAGGAGCTGCAGCTGTTGGGAGCTCTCTTCTCTGTCACACACAGAGCTACACATAGAGTTCACTGATCAAGTGTGAGGGGAATTTCCCCTCTCCTCATGGCTCAGTCAGCCGTCAGTTTTGGCGTCACTAAACTTTGAATGTATTTTGATAACAGTAAACAAAGAAGTTGCTACTAAAATGTATACACCAGTACTTAGCAGCACTTCCCAAACAATTCCTGTGTCAATTGAAAAAAATATGTGAATCGATAGTATTCCTTTAACACACAATCCTTTTATATACAAGCTGATGGAGATTCAACCAATCACATGTATGTGCCACTCTGTGGCGACCAATCCCCTCCCGTCTTGCCATGCGGACCTGATGGGGAACCTCTTATTAGTATGCACAAACAAATGCGCACATACGTACGCCTAATCCTACGCGATGGGGCGGAGGCGAACTCTCAGGACACCGAGTTGACGCAAACCGCCGACCAGTCAGACGGAGGCAGTAGGTGACATCACTCGCTGGTCACGCCCACAACAGTGCGGCGGACCAGATGGGGAACTGACTCTCCCCAGACCCTGGGAGTCCAATGCACACATTAATGGTCATGTGAGCGGCTGATATCAGCGCTCATGTGGTTACTATACGCCACACCAGTGGGCGGCAGCTTGAGTGGCCGCAGGAGAGTCAGTTCCCCATCTGGTCCGCCGCACTGTTGCGGGCGTAACCAGTGAGTGATGTCAACATCTGCCTCTCTCTGACTAGTCGGCAGTTTGTGTCAAGTCAGTGTCCTGAGAGTCCACCCCATCGCGTAGGATGAGGCGTACATATTTGCGCATGTATTTTTGCATACTAATAAGAAGTTTCCCATCAGGTCCGACGGGAGGGGATTGATCGCCACAGAGTGGCACATACATGTGATTGGTAGATTCTACATCAGCTTGTATATAAAGCATTATGTTAGACACTGATAGAGCTTGAGAAAGGAGGACACTCCTCCAAAACATCGCTATTTTGTACAGTCATGTGTCATTTTAATCAATAAAGAACTTATATTCAGATGGTGTCGGCTACTACCTATGTCTTGCTACCTTGGAATTGGGTGCTGACCTTCCACTAGCTAGGCACATTGCTTGCTGAATTGCTTGGTGTGCAACGACAGTCTAACAAATCTGTCTTGGATTAATTGCTGGCCTGGCACCAATTTCAGGAGACTTTCTCTGACTATCAGCACTGTGGAAAAAAAATATATTGGGCTAGTTCTGAATATCAAGTGTACAAAACGTGCAGCTGTGCGTTTTCTTCATCTTCATCAACTTTTCACTATTTGGGGGTAGAGATGGCCCAGCCTTGGAGAACTCATGGAGAAGCACATGACCAGTTTGATCAGCTGATAGATTTGTAAGGCTCTGATTTGCTGGTAGAGTTGGGCCGAACGGTTCGCCTGCGAACGGTTCCATGCGAACTTCCGTGGTTCGCGTTCGCGTCCCGCAGGCGAACCTTTGCGGAAGTTCGGTTCGCCCCAAAATGCACCATGGAGGGTCAACTTTGACCCTCTACATCACAGTCAGCAGGCCCAGTGTAGCCAATTAGGCTACACTAGCCCCTGGAGCCCCACCCCCCTTATATAAGGCAGGCAGCGGCGGCCATTACGGTCACTCGTGTGCCTGCATTCGTGAGAGTAGGGCGAGCTGCTGCAGACTGTCTCTCATAGGGAAAGATTAGTTAGGCTTAGCTTGTTCCTGGCTGCATACCTGTTCTGTTCAGTGAGACCACTGCATACCTGTTCAGTGAACCTGCCACTGCATACCTGTTCTGTGAACCCACCACTGCATACCTGTTCTGTGAACCCACCACTGCATACCTGTTCTGTGAACCCACCACTGCATACCTGTTCAGTGAACCTGCCACTGCATACCTGTTCTGTGAACCCACCACTGCATACCTGTTCTGTGAACCCACCACTGCATACCTGTTCTGTGAACCCACCACTGCATACCTGTTCAGTGAACCTGCCACTGCATACCTGTTCTGTGAACCCACCACTGCATACCTGTTCTGTGAACCCACCACTGCATACCTGTTCTGTGAACCCACCACTGCATACCTGTTCAGTGAACCTGCCACTGCATACCTGTTCTGTGAACCCACCACTGCATACCTGTTCTGTGAACCCACCACTGCATACCTGTTCAGTGAACCTGCCACTGTATACCTGTTCTGTGAACCCACCACTGCATACCTGTTCTGTGAACCCACCATTGCATACCTGTTCTGTGAACCCACCACTGCATACCTGTTCTGTGAACCCACCACTGCATACCTGTTCAGTGAACCTGCCACTGCATACCTGTTCTGTGAACCCACCACTGCATACCTGTTCAGTGAACCTGCCACTGCATACCTGTTCTGTGAACCCACCACTGCATACCTGTTCTGTGAACCCACCACTGCATACCTGTTCTGTGAACCCACCACTGCATACCTGTTCAGTGAACCTGCCACTGCATACCTGTTCTGTGAACCCACCACTGCATACCTGTTCTGTGAACCCACCACTGCATACCTGTTCAGTGAACCTGCCACTGCATACCTGTTCTGTGAACCCACCACTGCATACCTGTTCAGTGAACCCACCACTGCATACCTGTTCTGTGAACCCACCACTGCATACCTGTTCAGTGAACCTGCCACTGCATACCTGTTCTGTGAACCCACCACTGCATACCTGTTCTGTGAACCCACCACTGCATACCTGTTCAGTGAACCTGCCACTGCATACCTGTTCTGTGAACCCACCACTGCATACCTGTTCTGTGAACCCACCACTGCATACCTGTTCAGTGAACCTGCCACTGCATACCTGTACTGCTCAGTGAACCCGCCACTGCATACCTGTTCTGTTCAGTGAACCCGCCACTGGCGTCACTACACAAACAGCTGTTTGCGGTGCGTTACACGGTGAGTTTGGTGTGTCAGTGTGAAGCAGTACCTTAATTACACTACCTGATTGATGTATACACATGCAAGATGTTTTAAAGCACTTTAGGCCTGTCATTTAGCATTCAATGTGATTTCTGCCCTTAAAACGCTGCTTTGCGTCAAATCCAGATTTTTCCCGGGGACTTTTGCCGTGTATCCCACTCCGCCATGCCCCCCTCCAGGTGTTAGACCCCTTGAAACATCTTTTCCATCACTTTTGTGGCCAGCATAATTTTTTTTCTTTTCAAAGTTCGCATCCCCATTGAAGTCTATTGCGGTTCGCGAACTTTAACGCAAACCGAACCTTCCGCGGAAGTTCGCGAACCCGGTTCGCGAACCTAAAATCGGAGGTTCGGCCCAACTCTATTTGCTGGTCATGATCGTGTGTTAAACCAGGAAGTCATCACAGCAAATCAGAAGCTTACAAATCTATCAGCTGATCAAACTGATCATGTGCTTCTCCACGAGTTCTCCAAGGCTGGGCCATCTCTATTTGGGGGCTTACTACATACTTTTTATTTGTTGAGTTGTTTACAATAAGGTTTCTGCCAGCATTTTTACTTACTGTGCATGCTTTATTTAAGTTTTATAAACATGCCTTGAGCTGTAGACTGTGTTTTTTTGCCCAGCCTTTACCTGCTTTTGGTCTCTAGTCCACCAGATGGCGCTAGTGTTCATGGTGAACGTCTCTCCTTCCTTGGCCCGGCCATTGTAGCTGCCCACTTTTATCTGCTGTACTCCTTGTGGATCTAGTTGCCAGTTCACAATGTCGTACATGGCTGGAAGGTTCCCACTGACATCGAAATACACCTCTCTGCCATCTTGTGTTGTAAACCGGACAGACTTCATAGCATGCAGCACCTAGTAAGGAAGGATAATCCGCTGACTTGGTAAAGAGTTAATCTAGCAACTTAAACCATGTTGATATTGTTATAAACTGTTCTAATCACCTTTTTCCGGCACCAGCAACTTCTTATAGTTGCGTCTCACAGACTGTGAGATATCTTGACTCTCAAAACAGCAAGCAGGAGATAGACTTTCTCAGGCTTTTTCAATATTCACGTTATTTATTCAGGAAACATATATACAGATATAGTCCATCATATCCTGGCAAAGCAGATTACCATGTTGCGTTACAGCTGCGTGAGTACCTTCCTGCTGAAGGTACCCAGGTCTTCTTGTATCTACTCTACGTTACACTAGACTACCTATGTACAGCATACATTATATCAGATTACAGAAAGGAATGAACATACTTAGAGGTCCCAGTCAGCATTGCGAGCTAGTGTGAAAGTAAGGAGCAGAGTGAGCTCCCATCGCTCACTCCCGGTTTAATACCGACTAGGAAAGAGTTAAATATGACATCATCTTCGCCATCCCCTAGATCAGACTATTGGTGGACCCACTTGTGGTGTCATCATACACACCTACTCGATTAATATTCAATGAGGCTTCTGCCCCACATACAAGAATGTGGTGTTTAATAAATATGGCTGATGTTTATTGTTCTAGTGGCGGTACATGCCCAGGTCAGGGAGACCTGTGGCCTTGTCCATAGAACAGCTTCTTGGTATGTTCTAGTTCTGCTGACAGAACTGCAGATTTTCTCTCTAAGAGAAAATCCCCTTAAAGGGCAGGTCTGCTCCTCAAGCCTTTTTGACTAACTCAGTCCAAATAACTGAGGCCTACTTAAATTATAACAATCCCCCCTAAAAAGGCTTGACCCGCAGATCCCAGCTTCTGAACCTAACCGTACCTGGTTTCTTTCCTTTATGTTTCACTTTTCGATGTTCGTGCTCACACAACTTCTCTGCTCTCGGCGGTTATCCCTGGAAGAGAGAGAGCAAGACCTCTTGGTCTTCCTGTAACCAGGCTCTCTGGGGAGGCCCTACTTCTAAATCCCTCTATACCACATGCTCAGCATTTGCGTCACTTGCGTATCACTCACAAACTTGCATGACCACAGAAAAGTGAAACTCGTTTGTTTGTTACTCAATGGAGCAGTGCCAGGTGCCTTCTAAAAGAGCGCCTTTATACAATCAGCTCTATCACCGGTACTACTAAACCTATACCCGTAACCCTGTATATCCCTTAATTTAAAAATATTGGTTCATGAGATTGTTTATGAGGCACCAATCTCTTGACCAGGTTAATTTGTTTTACGTAATTTTAACACGCAACCTCACCTGGATAATGATGCCTAAAGTTGTCATCCCCATCCAGACGACCAGTGGGTGTAGGAAGAACTTTTGAACTGCAGAGGCCCAGTCCGAGTGTCCCTAGAACATCACCGGAAACCTTTTCCACCAGGTCAGACTGGAACTCACCTGCTTATTTTTGTGTTCTACCTCGTTAAGATCACCGGGATCATGGTGAAATCTTACCTCTAACTTAGTGTACTGTTTGTTTAACCGTTGTAACAAAGTGTGGTCGTCTTGGATCAAACCCTGTTCCCCTTTGTCCCATGTCGTGTTCTCCTTCAGGACGGGAACTACCCGTGAAACTTTGACCTTAAGAGTTCTCTTAACCATTTGAAAAATAACGTCATCAAACCTGGATGACCGGATCCATATGGGATCTCCGCTCACCCAATATGTTCCCCTTGACAGATCCCCCTTATTGGAACAATTATGAAAATGTACCTTGAATGTGTGCTTAGACATGATGCTAAAAAAACAAACCTTTCCTTCAGCCACCGGAACTATCGGTTTGGCTTCAGGGTGGATCTTTTGAATGGTAGCCTCGCATTCTGCGTTATTGAGCCTGCAGGCTTCTTCACTAACTTTGACTTGCCCCGGCAAACACAGGTACCTCTGTGAGAATTGCCCGCATGAGGACAACTCTACTCGTTTCACCTCCCCGTCTAGCACCAAAAAAGGTTGACCTCTCAGGTCATGGTGTAAGACATGGGTTGAGGTGGGAACTAAGGAAGTGGCGGTGCCTAAAGGAATGTTGCACCGTTTCCATTTGTTCACCCAAACATATTGAAGCTTCCATGCAAAAGATCCTTCTCCAGAAAAATCGATATACCTCCCCTTGTCCAATCTCAGTTGGACAGGATCTTTAAGCATCTCCCTGACAAAATATGTCCCCAACTGTCCTGATTGGACCTCTTCCCCCCTTATGTCCTGAGGCACAATATGTACCTGAGGTCGGGAAGACTGTACTCTTTGCAATTTTGCAATTAAGAGTACCTCTTCACTTACCCAACTAGCCAGAGGATAAGCGACTGCATATGGACTGTGTAATATCGTCCCCTGTTGTGACCCATGTAATGTGAATGGGGTTCCCTGTGTTGGCTTTCCCTCCCCCGGGACCGCTCTCCCCACCCTCGTTGTCACCTGGAAATGTGGCTCGATCTCGATTTTTACTTCTTGTTTCGAGAACCACCACCCCTCGACTTTCCAGCCTTTACGTGTGTATAGTTGTTTCAGAGGCACTCTCTGTTGGTAGTTCCAGAGTGTGATGTTGTCCCCTGCGTCTCTCCGGCAGGAGAATTGATGCCTCCTGCTCGTTCCTCTCCAATCTGGAACCATCTTACTCTGGATAACCAAGACAAGGTACCCCTGAATCACACACTCCACCTTTTGCATGTACCCATTGTACTGCAATGTACCTTTTAACAAACCTTTGGATCGGTGCATTGCTTCTGGGAGTGTGACATTCAATAGCAGATTTACACTGCCATTCAATTCATACTGCCCGCACCTCTGACCCTTCAGATCTGTCACCCACCTTGTGCCATGAAATTTGTTTTCACCTGGCACAAGTTCTCTTTTCCTCCGTCCCTGCATGGTCCATCTGTGCCAAGCGGAGGGAGGTGTGAAAGGATTAGTACCTTTGTCACCAAACATTAACATGCTTGGGCCTTGCATTCTCATTAACCCCTTATTATACATGAGAATGTCCTCTCTTCGTTCTCCTAGGACGAAATGGCAACCTAGGATCACCATCAGCACGGTACTCTTCATTATAAAAGCACCACCTTGGGAAAGAAAAACATTAGCAATTTGCACTATGCTTTGCTCAGACAGTTTTGTTAGTCTCTTTCCGATCTCCGAAATCTTGTTTTTTAGTCTCTTTCCAATTTCAGGAATCTCGCTTTTTAGTCTCTTTCCAATCTCAGGAATCTCGTGTTTTAGTCTCTTTCCAATTTCAGGAATCTCGCTGTTCTCCAACCTCAGATTGGCATCTGGAACCTTTCGCTTATCCGACTGACATCTCCATCTTTGCTGCCAGCACTGCAGCTGTCTCGAGTCCATATTGCCAAACTCCTGAAATCGAAATACAAACAAATCAATTCTTATTAATGATTTGGGATTCACCCTGCGGCTTGTACTCTGTACACTTTAAATTGATCAATATATACCGTAATTGATCTCGTTGCTTTATGGTTCTCATATCATGAACTCTGTTTACTCTTTTTGGTAGATTGGAGTTAAACCTCTCTCCCCTACCTAAGTACTGTCCTCAGTACTTACCTGTGTACAATATGCTCCCGCGGACTTCACCTTTGGAAGCTCTCACCTCATTGCAAGCTCCCTCCACATCCCCCCCCTATCTGTCCATGCGCGGCCGTCGCATGCACAGATTACAGATGCCACACCTGTTGTTGCTTTGCAGGTGAGCCTGCAATGCTCTTACTCATTTTCGCATTTACTGATCTAAAACTTCATTGCGATATCAGCTCTGCTAGAAGTTCCGTGTGTTGTACCCTCTGACCAATGTTTGCCGTGCCACTACCCCCATACTACAAAAAAAAAAAATGGCTGCCTCCCTGTAGGAAGGAGCACTTTGCACTGAAACTACACAGGGAGCAGGGCTAAGCATACCAGCGTCACATGCCTGTATGCAGATCCCTGAATGCCCACGTGGTAGGTAGTCATCTGGCAAACACCGTACTGATACACTGTCACTCTGTAAATGGCAATTCTTTCATCTGTATAATTGCCCCATGAACTGCTGTCAGTTCTTGTTCTTTGTGCTACACTTGATAGGAGCTGGAAAAAAACATATTTGACCAATCAGTGGACGGAAAAAAATGCACAAAAAAACAGCCCCAGTCCAGCATAGACCTCTTAGTCAAACTCTGGACCTGTCCACGACAAAAACCGGGAAAAAACGTTACCGCTCTGCAGCAGCGGCGACGGATACCTGGATTGGTCAACTCCCTTTTTTCCAACTCCGGCACCCCCCTGATGCACTGTCCCCCCCCTTTCCTCTATTGGGAACTTATGCTGCATCACCTATTAAGGTGCCACACTTAAAGGAATAATCCCATAAGCAAACCAGTACAGACCCTTTCCTGATCTGCGCTGCTCCGTGTCTCCCTGCACCTAGCTGGGAAACACTTCCTATCCGTGCTTATGCTAGTCTTACAGTAATAGCTTGGTGCACGTATCCTGGCATTCCTATCCCTGGACCCAGGCTATGGGGAAATATTCGAGATCCGAGATACTCAGTAGAATGTCTCATTATTTCTACCCCCCTTCCTTTCAGCTGCTCTGCCCTGAGCCGCGAGCACAGCCTGACGTGACGTGGATCCCACAGCCTCTCCTCCCCCCTGCCATGACGTGTGGGAGCCATGACTCTTGGGGGCGGGCCCTCCCCCTCCCCTATGCCGCCATTTTGAGTCCTGGACTGCCAGCTAAGATGGCTGCTCCCATAGCAACCTCTTAATCCTATAAACATTAGGAGAAAAAACAAACTCAAACAGAACAAACATTTCATGCATAGTTACACACAGCATCGATACATATTGCAGAGAGTCAGCATGCCGCTACCTACACTCTCTTGGATTCTCGCAAAAACCAAAGCAAAACCCCGTCCCAGCTGCAATTCTAAATACTATACATTGTAGTATCACCCAGGGACGTGGGAATCTCTCTCTCTCCACAACTATCTGATTAACACAGACATACATTACACATATGCAGACATTTAGAAACATTTTAGCAGCTCTGACTGGAACGAGAGAAACTTGCAGAACATCTCACAAACAGAAAGAACGCGCCAGAGTACAGTCGCACTTCACCCATTATCTCAGCTGTAGCTATAAACTTACTTTCCCAGCGACCCAGAGGCATGGCGGTGCATTCCTGTCTCCCCAGCTCCCCGAAAAAAACAACATCCTTCTAAACCTCACGGCTCACAACTGTCTTACACTCCCTCTTCCTCTTTTCTCATTCTTCCCCCCCCCATCCACTACTAACAGACTGAAACACTGTTGGTTTCCCTCTGCCGCGGGGGACCCCCCCCCACATCTGGCATCCTTCCCAGTCTCTAGACAGGGAGAGAAAAACAAAAACAAAACCCAGAGAAAAAAGACAGAACGAAAGGGAAAAAAAAAATGAAGCACGCAGCCTCCAAACTGCAATTAACAGAGAATATACATATAAACAACTCCATTGTTATAACACCAAATACCACACAGATAATACCATATAACAACGTAAATCATACATGCCTGATCTGCGGACTCTTGGAAAATCATCAGCTTTCCGCAACTTCTCCGCGAAACTGAGTGGACCCCGGAACTTTCTGAGCGTGTTATCTCTGTCATTTCCGTCCCCACACTGGACTGGCTCAGTGGATCGATCTCCCGCAGCAAGTTGCAGCTGGCCCCGGAGCATCCCGTTGCGATCCCATTTAGGCTGTGACCTGCAGTGCACATGCAGTCAAAGATAAACGTCCAAGAGTTTTGCCGCTGATTCTTCGAATTGCAGCCCGTGTGCTCGGCTCCCGCACACTCCCCACACCAGCTTATCAGGTTGATAAGCTTTTCCAGTCCGCGTCTATTCCGCTTGTTTTGCTGTGGAATATCTTGAAAACTTCTTCGGCCCCTGGCCCCGTCTGCCTGTTTTGCTAGGCAGCGAAGGGTTTCAGCACCATTGTTATAAACTGTTCTAATCACCTTTTTCCGGCACCAGCAACTTCTTATAGTTGCGTCCCACGGACTGTGAGATAACTTGACTCTCAACACAGCAAGCAGGAGATAGACTTTCTCAGGCTTCTTCAATATTCACGTTATTTATTCAGGAAACATATATACAGATATAGTCCATCATATCCTGGCAAAGCAGATTACCATGTTGCGTTACAGCTGTGTGAGTACCTTCCTGCTGAAGGTACCCAGGTCTTCTTGTATCTACTCTATGTTACACTAGACTACCTATGTACAGCATACATTATATCAGATTACAGAAAGGAATGAACATACTTAGAGGTCCCAGTCAGCATTGCGAGCTAGTGTGAAAGTAAGGAGCAGAGTGAGCTCCCATCGCTCACTCCCGGTTTAATACCGACTAGGAAAGAGTTAAATATGACATCATCTTCGCCATCCCCTAGATCAGACTATTGGTGGACCCACTTGTGGTGTCATCATACACACCTACTCGATTCATATTCAATGAGGCTTCTGCCCCACATACAAGAATATGGTGTTTAATAAATATGGCTGATGTTTATTGTTCTAGTGGCGGTACATGCCCAGGTCAGGGAGACCTGTGGCCTTGTCCATAGAACAGCTTCTTGGTATGTTCTAGTTCTGCTGACAGAACTGCAGATTTTCTCTCTAAGAGAAAATCCCCTTAAAGGGCAGGTCTGCTCCTCAAGTCTTTTTGACTAACTCAGTCCAAATAACTGAGGCCTACTTAAATTATAACAGATATCATTCTATGGTTTACCCCTACTTGCTGTCCATGTGTCCAGGGCCAGCGCTACTCGTTAGGCAAAGGGGGCAATTGCCCCAAGGCACTGAGCCCTGCCATGCCCCTCCACACTGCCGGACACCTTCCCCCCGAGATCTCCCCTCGACTGCTCCCCGGGGACCCTGCATGATTTGTGTAAGAATTACAACTCACCTTTCCCAGCACGCTGCTCCATTCCTGCTTCCTGTCTTCCCCCCGCTGCCTTCATCTTCTTCAGACCTGGTACATGTTATGTAATGAGGTGCTGGGTCACTGAGAGATGAAGTTGGCATTGAGATGAAGACAGAGCACACAGACGCCGGGAAAGGTGAGGAGTAATCCTTACACAAATCGTACAGGGGCTCTGGGAGCCAAAAAACAAAACAAAACAAACAAAAAACAAAAGGGGAAAAAAATCCACTATAACAGAAATGGGGTCCTTTTTCGACTGTAAAGGATCAAGGAAACAAAACCTCTCATGGCGAGTATGCATTCATTTTTTTTATCAGCTTATACATAATGTACAGTACAATACAGTGACTTGCAAAAGTATTCGGCCCCCTTGAAGTTTTCCACATTTTGTCACATTACTGCCACAAACATGCATCAATTTTATTGGAATTCTACGTGAAAGACCAATACAAAGTGGTGTACATGTGAGAAGTGGAACGAAAATCATACATGATTCCAAACATTTTTTACAAATAAATAACTGCAAAGTGGGGTGTGCGTAATTATTCAGCCCCCTGAGTCAATACTTTGTAGAACCACCTTTTGCTGCAATTACAGCTGCCAGTCTTTTAGGGTATGTCTCTACCAGCTTTGCACATCTAGAGACTGAAATCCTTGCCCATTCTCCTTTGCAAAACAGCTCCAGCTCAGTCAGATTAGATGGACAGCGTTTGTGAACAGCAGTTTTCAGATCTTGCCACAGATTCTCGATTGGATTTAGATCTGGACTTTGACTGGGCCATTCTAACACATGGATATGTTTTGTTTTAAACCATTCCATTGTTGCCCTGGCTTTATGCTTAGGGTCGTTGTCCTGCTGGAAGGTGAACCTGCCCCCCAGTCTCAAGTCTTTTGTAGACTCCAAGAAGTTTTCTTCCAGGATTGCCCTGTATTTGGCTCCATCCATCTTCCCATCAACTCTGACCAGCTTCCCTGTCCCTGCTGAAGAGAAGCACCCCCAGAGCATGATGCTGCCACCACCATATTTGACAGTGGGGATGGTGTGTTCAGAGTGATGTGCAGTGTTAGTTTTCTGCCACACATAGCGCTTTGCATTTTGGCCAAAAAGTTCCATTTTGGTCTCATCTGACCAGAGCACCTTCATCCACTTGTTTGCTGTGTACCCCACATGGCTTGTGGCAAGCTGCAAACGGGACTTCTTATGCTTTTCTGTTAACAATGGCTTTCTTCTTGCCACTCTTCCATAAAGGACAACTTTGTACAGTGCATGACTAATAGTTGTCCCATGGACAGATTCCCCCACCTGAGCTGTAGATCTCTGCAGCTCGTCCAGAGTCACCATGGACCTCTTGACTGCATTTCTGATCAGCGCTCTCCTTGTTCGGCCTGTGAGTTTAGGTGGACAGCCTTGTCTTGGTAGGATTACAGTTGTGCCATACTCCTTCCATTTCTGAATGATCGCTTGAACAGTGCTCCATGGGATGTTCAAGGCTTTGGAAATCTTTTTGTAGCCTAAGCCTGCTTTACATTTCTCACTAACTTTATACCTGATCTGTCTGGTGTGTTCTTTGGACTTCATGGTGTTGTTGCTTCCAATATTCTCTTAGACAACCTCTGAGGCCATCACAGAGCAGCTGGATTTGTACTGACATTAGATTACACTCATCAGGCAATGTCTATGGGCAACTGACTGCACTCAGACCAAAGGGGGCTGAATAATTATGCACACCCCACTTTGCAGTTATTGATTTGTAAAAATTTTTTGGAACCATGTATGATTTTCGTTCCACTTCTCATGTGTACACCACTTTGTATTCCAATAAAATTCATTCATGTTTGTGGCAGTAATGGGACAACATGTGGAAAACTTCAAGGGGGCCGAATACTTTTGCAAGCCACTGTATATGCATTTACTGACAAAAGACATTGGGGAACACCTTGATTGGGCTCAGATGATGAAGGAGGAAAGGAGGAGGACCCTGAAATATACAAGATGGACATGATGAGGGAAATAGGTTAACCATACCTCCCAACTTTTTGAGATGAGAAAGAGGGACACTTAAAAGAGACATCAGGGAAAAAGAATAAAATAAGTGCTACTTACCGAGGGCTTCCTCCAGCCCCAAGCTCCCAGCATGACCCTCGCTGCAGCTCTCCCCGCAGCTGTTCGCCGCAGCTCGCTCCCGGTCATATACAAAATAATTTTGACAGTACTATTTCACCTACTTTTTGGTACTTTTTCCATTGCAAAGTGCTGAAAAGTTTATCCAAACTGAAGATGAAAAAAATATCTCTTAGACCTAGGAGAAAACTCAGGTGAAAAAAGAATTGCATATGGGCCTATGGGCCATACAGTATGCAATTCACTTTTTCTCCTGAGTTTTCTCCTAGGTGACATTTTAACATCTTGTCATAAAATCCGTTTTAAGCCACCAGCAAGCAAGAAAATACTCAAGATAGAATATTCAACACTTTTTCACCAGCTTTTGGATGCTTTTTCACTTGCAAAATGCTGAAAATTTTAATTAAAGGGACACTATAGGGGGGGTCGGGGGAAAATGAGTTGAACTTACCCGGGGCTTCTAACAGTCCCCCGCAGAGGTCCTGTGCCCGCGCAGCCACTCACCGATGCTCCAGCCCCGCCTCCAGTTCACTTCTCGAATTGATGTCACCAGGAGCGTACTGCGCAGGCCCAGTATGGTCTGTTCCTGCGCAGTACACTCCTGGTGACATCAGCGGGAGCGAGGACACGGCAATGCAGGCGCAGTGGTTTTCAGACTTTAAAGTCTGAAATACCAGAAGTGAACCGGAGGCGGGGCCGGAGCATCGGTGAGTGGCTGCACGGGCACAGGATGTCTGTGGGGGATCATTAGAAGCCCCGGGTAAGTTCAACTCATTTTCCCCCGACCCCACTACAGTATTCATTTAAAGAGAAGAAAAAAAATTATCTCCTAGGAGATAACCCTGTTTTTTTTCTTAAGTTTTCTTCTAAGAGATAATTTTTCATCTTCTGTTTAAAATATTTTTTTTAGCTCTCTGCAATTTAAAAAGTACTAAAAAGTAGGTGTCAAAGTGCTTTCAAAATTATTGAGGGTATTTCCTTCCTTGCTGGTGGCTTATAAAGCATTGAATTGAGAAGGTTTGAAAATATGACCTTGGAGAAACCTTTGTAGAAAAAGAGAATTGAATAAGGGACTCAGACTGTTAAAGAGATATTGGTTTTTCAATGCTAGAAGGAGCTATTGCAACATCCAGGCTACCATTATCCACCAATCAATAATAATACTTTTGGTTTTAGTGACCAGTTGTAATGCTTGGGGGGTATACTTTCTGAGTCAGCGTGTGTGCTCAAGACTATGTAGCTGGGTAATGGAAGAGGCTACACAGGTGGCCACAGGAGTAATGAACAAGGGGGCAAGATTGCCCAGAGCAACTGCAGCTCTTGGCCGCCTATTACGCTAGATGCTATGTGATACAATACACAACAGACGTAGTCGGTAACAGGCTTGGGTCATACACGATAGATCAGATGGCAGTGGTACAGTGGACTAGACAGAATCAGAGTCGGTAACAGGCTAAGGTCATACACATTAGATCAGATGGCTGCGGTACAAAGGATTAGGCGAGAGAATGGTCAGTAAAGCTAAGGTCGTATCTAAGTCAGTCTGGCGATTGCATTGCAATACATTAATTGAGTAATGAAAGTCGCATTAATATACAATGGCTTCTTAGTGCGACGCCTAATCCTCAGGCTGAGTAACAAGACAAACAACAGACAGACAGACGGAATGCTTTGACAATCTAGTCGCTGCCCCAGCGACGGCAAACATCCACACTGACATAGACAAGAAAAACAGGTAGGAGTGTAATTAATGGCAACTGCTGCTTTAGTTACGTCCTCAGGAACAAGGCAAGAAGGATAACTACCAGTCACCAGCGTGGTGAAGGCAGTCTCCAATTAGCAGGATAGTGGACTTCACTGATCCGCCGCAGGTTCAGCAAATATCCAGCAGGCATGGAGATACAAAGCAAGGCAATACACAATACTTTCACAGCATGGACCCAGCAACAACTCAGGGAGCTGTACGCTATGTCGGGCGGGGTCTGAAATGGGAGGCAGACTTTTATGTGGCCATCAGCCAATGGATGCAGGCATGCAAATTCCCACACAGCTGAATGGTAATCACTCAATCCTGAGCTGCTCTGAACTGCAGAGAGATTGCAAATGACAATGAGACTTATTGCGAATGCGCAACCGAATGCCCGGTTGTAGTTCCATTGCAACCGACAGAACATGCTACAGGAGAGATCCTGACTAGTGTTGGGCGAACAGTGTTCGCCACTGTTCGGGTTCTGCAGAACATCACCCTGTTCGGGTGATGTTCGCGTTCGGCCGAACACCTGATGGTGTTCGGCCTTTTAAGTTCGGGTTCGCCCCGAACTTCTAATGGCCGCCGAACAGGGCCGAACAGGGCCCCTGTTCGGCCGAACAGGGCCCTGTTCGGCCGAATACGGCCCCCCTATGGGGTCGCAGGCATAAGGGGGGAGCATGCCCCGATCGCGGGGGGGGGGGTCGGAAATTCCCCCCACCCCCTCCGCTAGCGCTCCCCCCTCTGCCCGCTTCCCCATAACAAAGTTTCAAGAAGTACCTGCTGTGTCCGGTGGTAGTGTGGGTGGCTGGCAGTGGGCGGCACTATGCAGTGACTGAATGAGGAGGAGGAGTCCGGAGAGTGACGCGTTGAGGGAGGCCGGGCAGCGGGCGGTTCACTGCTGAACCGCCCGCTGCCCGGCCTCCCTCAACGCGTCACTCTCCGGACTCCTCCTCCTCATTCAGTCACTGCATAGTGCCGCCCACTGCCAGCCACCCACACTACCACCGGACACAGCAGGTACTTCTTGAAACTTTGTTATGGGGAAGCGGGCAGAGGGGGGAGCGCTAGCGGAGGGGGTGGGGGGAATTTCCGACCCCCCCCGCGATCGGGGCATGCTCCCCCCTATTGCCTGCGACCCCATAGGGCCCCCAAAAGCTGGATGTTCGGAAAGTTCGGGGTTCGGCCCGAACATGCCGAACATCTCGGCCATGTTCGGCGAACTTTCCCGAACCCGAACATCCAGGTGTTCGCCCATCACTAATCCTGACACCAGTTAAAGAGGAATTGCAGTGAAAATAATGTAATGAATGTGTGAGGAAACGCGGAAAAGCCACTGCAAGCGCTCAGAGTGAGGCGGCTGTTTCCGCGTCAAACATGGCGGCACAACGCGAAGAAACTGCCGCATGCCGCATGGGCAGAGCGGTGGAGTCCGCGTTGGATGCAGCGGATTGCGCGCATAGCAATACTACTGACATTTTGGTTGGACGCGGGGAAGCCGCCGCTTTCTTGGAGAGCGGGGCGGCGGCCCCCACGCCCGAATCAGCGGATACATTGCAAGACATGTCTGGTGTGGCTGGGACTGCTAGTCCACACAGGTTCAGAAGGACGCGCGCGCGCTGAGAGGCAGAGCTTATATGACAGCCAGAGAAGAGTCAGCTGACCAAGCGGGTCAGCTGACATTTTCACCACTTTCCATTGGTCCAGCACTTAGGGGTGGCGCTGGAGAGCGCTATAGTATATATACTGGGTGCTGGTCATTTCTCTGGCGTCTGGCGTTGTGATCACTACGTGGTAGCACTCAGACCTTGTCTGTATCTGTGTTCTAGCATAGTTTCCAAAGGTGTTGATGATCAAGGAACTCACACCTTAGCATTAGGACTATTGAACTGTATTATTTGTTATGACCTTCTGCCTGCCTGACTATTCCTCTGAACTCTGATTCTGTACCTTGCTATTTCTGATATCCTGTTGCCAAACTCTGCTCGTTCCTGGACTCTGTATTTGCCTCCTGATTCTGTACCTTGCTATTCTGATACTCCGTTGCCAAACCCTGCCTGTTTATTGGATTCCGTATCAATTTTCTGAAACTGTACCTTATCTGTCTGTGTGTTAACGACCTGGCTTGCCCGACCTCGAGAACTGGCTTTACTGTTAGAGGCAGTTCCCAGACCTGTTAGTGACACCCTCTCACTGGTGTCACTCACGCTCTGTCCTTCCTACTCTCAGCCTAGCTCCTCCCCCGGGAGAGTCTAGGCCTTCAGAAGGAACATACTTCTGTGCCGTACTCAAAGTATACTGTTGCATCTAACACTCACTTGTTATATCAGGTGTCCAGAGGTTAGTAGATATATCTGATTATCGGTGATACTGCAGATCACCAATAATCGGGTATATTCTGTATTCTCGGTGATACTGCAGTTCACCGGTAATCAGATCCTCTCTGTGTTACACCGATCGTTACAGAACGCCAGACCACAATGCAAATGGACGCACACACTGACCGTCTGGGCGCACTTGCCTCTTCGGTGGAAAACATCAACAAAGTGCTGGGTAGTCACAAGACTATGATTGAAGCCTTGTCTGGTTCTTTACAAACCCTCCAGACAGCAGTGGATGAGGCGCGATCCCCTCCTAGCTCTGACATACGTTTGCCTGTACCTGAGACATTTTCTGGTCACAGATCTGACTTCCAAAATTTTAGAAGTAGAGTGTTATCTTACTTTGAGTTGAGACCCCGATCTTCTGGAACTGTGGCCCAAAGGGTCACATTTATTAAAACTTTGTTATCAGGCGATTCTCAGACGTGGGCGTACAGTTTGCCCACCGGAGACTTAGCTCTCTCATCAGTGGATTAATTTTTTAAAGCCATGGCAGTAATTTACGATGACCCAGACCTTGCTGCGACTTCTGAGCGGAAGCTCAAGCTTTTGCGTCAAGGCAAGGGTCCGGTCGAAGATTGCGCAGCCGAATTTAGGAGGTGGTCAGTTTCAGCCAGGTGGGACACCTATGCCCTCTTAGATTGTTTCTTATCAGGGTTGTCAGATGAGGTCTCAGATCTCATGTTAAGTCTGCCTGAACCTAAAACAGTCGATGAGGCCATTTCATCGGCCATTCGTGTCGACCGCAGGCTGCGCTATCAGAAACAGACCGGGGTAGTAGTCATGTAAGAATGGTGTCCTACGCTGCGCCTCCAGTAACTCCACCTCCTCCCGTCTCGCCTCCACCTGAACCAATGCAGATTGGTCGGTCGAAACTATCCCAAGTGGAGCGAAGACGTAGGATGTCTGAGCGGCTGTGTCTTTACTGCACAGAGGGGGGTCATAGAGTAATTGTCCTAACAAGTTGGGAAACGCTACCGCCTAGGAGTTGTAGGGGGTAACACCCTAGGCGCGCGACTTTTACCCCTAGAAGATAAACGGTTACTTCTTCCTTGTACTGTTACGTGGGAAGATAAAACTGAGGTTTCTGAGGCTTTTGTTGATTCAGGCTCTGCAGCTAATTTTATGGATTTCGAATTTGCAAAGAAATTGGGTATTCCGCTCACCCCGGTAAAACCACCCATTCAGGTTACGGCAGTAGTTGATTCCCCCCTGCAAAGTAATCATCCGCTGTCTCAGACACCAGAGATGGAAGTCACTATAGGGGTGCTACATAAGGAGAAACTGCAGTTTTTTGTGTTACACATGACCACCTCCACAGTCATCCTTGGCATGCCATGGTTGCACCTTCACTCTCCACAGATCAATTGGGCTACTGGTCAGCTAACTAGCTGGTCAACTCATTGTTTTCAGCAGTGTTTAGGGAGGGTGACACTGGGCCAGACCAGGATTCATTTGGAGGGTGTACCAGTACAATATTCCGAGTATTCCGATGTGTTCTGTCCCAAGGCTGCTGATAAATTACCTCCACATCGCCCGTTTGATTGCCCCATCGATCTCCGATCTGGTTGTATGCCCCCTAGGGGTCATCTTTACAATTTGTCTGGGCCAGAGAAAGTGGCCATGCAGGAGTACATTCGTGAAAATTTAGCCAAGGGGTTCATTCACCCTTCCCGGTCGCCCGCTGGCGCAGGGTTCTTTTTTGTTAAGAAAAAAGACGGAGGCCTGCGGCCATGTATTGATTACCGGGGCCTGAATAAAATCACAGTGAAGAATCGCCACCCTTTGCCCCTGATAGATGACTTGTTTACACAGGTTACCGACGCTAAGATCTTTTCAAAGTTGGATTTACGGGGTGCATACAACCTGGTGCGGATTAGAAAGGGCGATGAATGGAAGACGGCCTTTAACACGCCCGAAGGGCATTACGAGTACCTGGTGATGCCCTTCGGCCGTCTTCCAGGAACTAATTAATGAGGTATTCAGGGAGGTGTTGGGCAAATTCGTGTTAGTATACCTAGATGATATACTTATTTTCTCAAACAACCTCTCTGAGCACAGGACACACGTCAAGTTTGTATTGGACAAACTAAGGCAAAACATACTTTACGCTAAATTGGAGAAGTGCATCTTTGAGGTAACATCTGTCACCTTTTTAGGGTACATAATTTCCACCTCAGGCCTGTCTATGGATCCTGCCAAGGTCTCTGCTGTGTTGGAATGGCCTCAACCAGTGGGGTTAAAATCTCTTCAGAGATTTTTAGGCTTTGCCAATTACTATAGAAGGTTCATAAAGGGGTACTCCACTGTCATTTCACCCCTCACCAGTCTCACTAAGAAAGGGGCAGATACTACCCACTGGTCTCCAGAGGCTCTGCATGCATTCTCCACTCTGAAAGATTTGTTTTGCTCTGCACCCATCCTAAGACACGTTGACACCTCCTATCCCTTTATTGTTGAGGTGGACTCCTCGGAGGTCGGGGTAGGGGCTGTGCTGTCCCAGCGGTCAGGGTTGCAGGGTAGATTGCACCCATGTGCCTATTTTTCTCGTAGGTTCTCTCCGGCAGAGAGAAACTACGATATAGGCAACAGGGAGCTCCTGGCCATCAAATTGGCCTTTGAAGAATGGCTTCATTGGTTGGAAGGAGCAGAACATACGATTACAGTTTACACTGATCACAAAAATTTGGAATACATCGAGGGAGCTAAGAGATTAAGCCCCCGTCAGGCTCGATGGTCATTGTTCTTCTCGAGGTTCAGATTTATAATTACGTACACTCCAGGTAGCAAAAACATTAAGGCAGATGCCCTGTCCAGATGCTTTGAGCCGGAGACAGCACAGCCCTCCGCCCCAAAGACCATTGTCCCACAGAAACTGGTACTAGCAACAACTGAGACTTGGGAAGATTGGACAGAGACTTTAGGTCCCTTTCAGCAGGACGTCCCGGAGGGGAAGCCCAAAGGGGTTATGTTTATACCACTGCCATTCCGTCTTTAGATTTTACAGATGTTCCACTCACACAAAAATGCGGGACACCTTGGGGCCTCCAGAACACAGGATCTTGTTGCCAGGTTTGCTTGGTGGCCTTCTCTGGCAACAGATTGCAAGGAGTATGTTAGAGAGTGTGCGGTGTGTGCGAAGAGTAAGCCCTCCCGGCTGGCACCTGTGGGAATGTTGCAGCCCTTGCCCACCCCGAGTGAGCCGTGGACCCACTTGTCCATGGATTTTGTGGGTGAGCTTCCCAGGTCTGAGGGCATGTCGGTCATTTGGGTGGTAGTCGACCGCTTTAGTAAAATGGCCCATTTTGTGCCCTTGAAAGGACTCCCCTCGGCCCAGGAGTTGGCCGATTTGTTCATCAGCCACGTTTTCTGATTGCATGGCATTCCGGAAAACATAGTATCAGATCGGGGAGTCCAATTTGTTTCGAGATTTTGGAGGGCATTTTGTCACCAAATGGGCATGGAACTGTCATTTTCGTCAGGCTACCACCCACAGACCAATGGTCAGACTGAAAGAGTCAATCAATCATTGGAACAGTTTTTGAGGTGTTACGTTGCAGAAGCGCAAAATGATTGGGTCAAGTTTTTGCCCTTCGCAGAATTTGCGCACAATAATTTGAAAAGTTCTTCCTCGGGATTTTGCCCATTTCAGATAGTGACCGGGAAGTTGCCTAAATTCTCCCCATTGCCAGTCACCTCCACTCCGTTTCCAGCTCTGGAGGCCTGGCAAAGGTCATTTAAAGACATGTGGTGGATCGTGAAAAATAATTTGGAGAAGGCGTTTCAAAGTCAAAAAGGTCAAGCTGACAAAAAACGTTCCTTAGAGTGGAGGTTTCAACCAGGAGACTTAGTCTGGGTGTCCACACATCACTTGACCTTGAAACAGCCCTCAGCCAAGTTGGGGCCCAGGTATGTGGGTCCGTTTCCAGTAACTAGAAAGATCAACGATGTTACTTATGCCATTGATCTTCCTGCCAGCATGCGTGGCGTAAGATCCTTTCATGTATCCCTGCTTAAGCCAGCAGTCCATGTGGGTCCTACTCCTCCTCCTCCTGTGATGGTAGATGACCAACCTGAGTACGAAGTAGAGAAGATTTTAGACTCACGTATAGTTCAGAACTCAGTACAATATCTGGTTCATTGGAAAGGGTATGGTATTGAGGAGAGATCATGGGTACCTGAATGTCGCATGCATGCTGACAAATTGAGAAATGAGTTCCACGCGTTGCATCCTGAGAAGCCTGGTAGGAGCTGTCCGGAGTCCACTCCTCGGGGGGGGTACTGTGAGGAAACGCGGAAAAGCCGCCGCAAGCGCTCAGAGTGAGGCGGCTGTTTCCGCGTCCAACATGGCGGCACAACGCGAAGAAACCGCCGCATGCCGCATGGGCAGAGCGGTGGAGTCCGCGTTGGATGCAGCGGATTGCGCGCATAGCAATACTACTGACATTTTGGTTGGACGCGGGGAAGCCGCCGCTTGCTTGGAGAGCGGGGCGGCGGCCCCCGCGCCCGAATCAGCGGATACATTGCAAGACATGTCTGGTGTGGCTGGGACTGCTAGTCCACACAGGTTCAGAAGGACGCGCGCGCGCTGAGAGGCAGGGCTTATATGACAGCCAGAGAAGAGTCAGCTGACCAAGCGGGTCAGCTGACATTTTCACCACTTTCCATTGGTCCAGCACTTAGGGGTGGCGCTGGAGAGCGCTATAGTATATATACTGGGTGCTGGTCATTTCTCTGGCGTCTGGCGTTGCGATCACTACGTGGTAGCACTCAGACCTTGTCTGTATCTGTGTTCTAGCACAGTGGTTCCCAACCTTTTCCGGCCCGGGGAACAATGTCTGACCAAATTTTTCTTCGGGGAACGGCGGGGGGGGGGGGGGGGGGGGGTGGGGGGATCGGATGTTTGCGCGACCCAGTGGACAGTGCCATGTGCAGCAGGCTATGGGGGGGGGGGGGGGGGGGGGGGGGGGGGGGGGGCTGGGGTGCGGCTGCATAGCTAGCATAGTTGCCCCAGTATAGTGAGTTTAGTTGCCTCAGTATAGCTAGTATAGTGCCCCAGTATAGCCAGTATAGTGCCCCAGTATAGCGCCCCAGTATAGCCAGTATAGTGCCCCAGTATAGCCAGAATAGTGCCCCAGTATAGCTAGTATAGTGCCCAAGTATAGCTAGTATAGTGCCCCAGTATAGCTAGTATAGTGCCCCAGTATAGCCAGTATAGTGCCCAAGTATAGCCAGAATAGTGCCCCAGTATAGTGCCCCAGTATAGCGCCCCAGTATAGCTAGTATAGTGCCCCAGAATAGTGCCCCAGTATAGCCAGTATAGTGCCCCAGTATAGCCAGTATAGCGCCCCAGGATAGCGCCCCAGTATAGTGCCCCAGTATATCTAGTATAGTGCCCCAGGATAGCCAGTACAGTGCCCCAGGATAGCCAGTATAGTGCCCCAGGATAGCGCCCCAGTATAGTGCCCCAGGATAGCCAGTATAGTGCCCCAGGATAGCCAGTATAGTGCCTCAGTATAGTGCCCCAGTATAGTGCCCCAGTATAGCTAGTATAGTGCCCCACTATAGCCAGTATAGTGCCCCAGTATAGCCAGAATAGTGCCCCAGTATAGCCAGTATAGTGCCCCAGGATAGCGCCCCAGTATAGTGCCCCAGGATAGCGCCCCAGTATAGTGCCCCAGGATAGCCAGTATAAGTGCCCCGGTATAGCCAGTATGGGTAGGTGGTGCCCCCCGCCCGTCCCCCGCCGCTGTTATTACCTTAACAGCGGCCGCTCTCCCCTCTCCGGCGCGTGTATTTATTCAAGCAGCGTATCTCTCGGCTGCTCTGTGTGATGCGGCAGGAAGCAGAGCAGCGGCTTCCTGCAACGGCGATATGTATCGCCGTTACTATGGTAACCGAGCCCTGCTTCCTGCGCATCACACACAGAGCAGCCGGGAGATACGCTGCTTGAATAAATACATGCGCTGGAGAGGGGAGAGCGGCCGCTACTAAGGTAATAAAAGCAGCGGCCGCGGGGACGGGCGGGAGGGGGGAGGAAGAGGACAGTCCTGCGTCCCGCGGACCACAGGTTGGGGATCCCCGCACGGCACACCAGGCAACATCCCGCGGCACACTAGTGTGCCGCGGAACAGCGGTTGGGAAACACTGTTCTAGCATATTGAACTGTATTATTTGTTATGACCTTCTGCCTGCCTGACTATTCCTCTGAACTCTGATTCTGTACCTTGCTATTTCTGATATCCTGTTGCCAAACTCTGCTCGTTCCTGGACTCTGTATTTGCCTCCTGATTCTGTACCTTGCTATCTCTGATATCCTGTTGCCAAACTCTGCTCGTTCCTGGACTCTTACCTTATCTGTCTGTGTGTTAACGACCTGGCTTGCCCGACCTCGAGAACTGGCTTTACTGTTAGAGGCAGTTCCCAGACCTGTTAGTGACACCCTCTCACTGGTGTCACTCACGCTCTGTCCTTCCTACTCTCAGCCTAGCTCCTCCCCCGGGAGAGTCTAGGCCTTCAGAAGGAACATACTTCTGTGCCGTACTCAAAGTATACTGTTGCATCTAACACTCACTTGTTATATCAGGCGTCCAGAGGTTAGTAGATATATCTGATTATCGCTGATACTGCAGATCACCAATAATCGGGTATATTCTGTATTCTCGGTGATACTGCAGTTCACCGGTAATCAGACCCTCTCTGTGTTACACCGATCTTTACAGAATGACATTTTTTTTACAATATTAATTTATAATGAAATAGTTAGTGTTTGGCCCTTGTAAAATTGTTCCTCTCCCTAATTTACATTCTGAAATTTATCACAGGTAGTCACATCTTTAGTCCTGTTAGGTGCAGCTCTGCGGAAGCGGGAGATACTTGCTCGTCAGTTGGAGACAGCTGTTATTTCCCACAATGCAACAAGCTTCAAAGACAGGAAACTATCAGGATCATGGTCGTGACATCACACTGTGGGTGGGGGTTTACCACAATATCAACCATACAGATGTTCATGATGATCTACTGGAGAAAAGATGAAGACTTCTCGTGGGAAAGGGGTATTGGTTACTGATTGGGATGAAAGTCAATCCTGGGTTAAAGTTCCTCTTTAAGAAAGCCACAGCTTATTGGTAAAGAAAAAAGTGAAAAGTTCTCAACAAAATTATGGTCAGACTGTTAGTGGAATCACAAATTAGGCCAAATACAGTTTAAAAGTAAAGTCCTCTTACCGATGGGGGTCCCAATGCAACAGTATCCCGCCTTTCTCACCACCGCTACGTCTCCTTCCACTCTCATACGGCTTTCAGTGAATCAAGTGTCCACTTCCTGGTTGTATGACACACTTGAGTCACTGGAAGCTGTATGAGGGTGATTGGGGACGTGACGGTGGCGAGAGAGGCAGGACACTGGGGCATTGGGACTCCCATAGGGAAGAGTACTTTCCTTTTTAACTACTGACTGTATTTTGCCTATTTGAAGAAGACACACATGTGTGTTGCCGGTGGTAATATCCCCATACCGCCTGCTGCCAGAGACTTTACCAGAGACATTGACCCCTCCGTCCACCCCATCACTCACTGGTCGGGTCTGTGTGTGTGTTAGGAGCTCCTTACTGACTGTATATGCTGGACTGTTTATTTTGTGTAATTACTCTTGACCTTGCACTTTGAAAAGGTTGTAAGAAGGTTCTCTGTATTGAAGTAGTTGGTTTGGTGCTCATTGCCGAAACTAGCCGTCATTCGGCTCACCCTGCGCCCAGCCTCTGTATTCTTATATATATCTCAGGAACGTGAGTCTCAACCTTATGATATGCAGTAGCCTAACGGACTGTTGTAATTGTTTTATGTTGTAAATCTTAATGAACACAAGGAAAACGGGTTGAAGTTTGAGCATACCCGTGGGGAAAATGAGAGTACCTTTTGGTAACTTTTACTTGCAAACACTGTTTAGAAAATACCTGCCAAGGATGAAAAGCCAAAGTTTCTTGACATGTTTTCGAGAGGGTAGAGCATGTTTTTTGCTCACTGTTTATGACCTCTTGCAAAGCCCAGGCTAGAGCATAAACTGCAATGTAAACACTGTAGGTGACCCTCAACACACTCATACTCTTCAAGAAGTTTTCAAGAGACTCTTCGCCTGTGCATTTTTTGGTGTTGTTGGATACATTTTTCTCAGACGTTTCCCACTTGCATCCAAAATTCTCTTCCCAAAATTCCCTTAAGTAAATGTCATTGGGTGACTTTCTGGGATTGACAACATTAAGAAAGTCTTTGAACCCCAGAATCTGTCCACTGTGTAATGCAAACCCAATGGTTCCTTGGAGGATACTCCAATATTTGCCCTTGGAGACTAAAACCGAGGTTGACCATGACTCACTTGATATCCAGATCTTCCCTATAATGTTTAACTTTAGAAGTTCTTCTACTACTGGAAGAAGGTTGGACCCACTGGAGAAGACAACAACAGCAGTAGCATTAGATTCTGCAATGACTTGTGAAAGTTTTGGGGCATTTCTATCAGGATGACTGGTAAGAATATATTCTGTAAAAGCAATACAAGCCCCAGATTTTAGAATTGCTGCCTTAGTGGCTTTTATGCCCTCCTGTCCATAATCAGTGTCCTCTGCCAACAGCCCCACCCACCTCCATCCGAAGAAAGACACCAGCTGAGCCAATCCTTGAGATTGGAATAAGTCACTTGGAACAGTCCTGAAGAATGATGGGAACTGTCTCCTGTCACTGAGGACTGAGCTTGTGGAGAAATAACTGATCTGCAAGGAAGAGGAGAAATAATGATGAACTGATAAATGGAATTTCACAAATAGTAGGCTTTGAAGTGAACCGGAGGTGGGTTTGATAAATCATATTAGGACACAGAGGCACGTTCTGTATACAATGACCAGATTCTGTGTCCTTCCAGCGTTCCTCCAGCCCTCCCCAGGCTCTGCTGTCCCCCATTTAAAAAAAGCGCCAGGCTAGCGACACGCAGATTCTCGCTAGCCTTTTATTTACATCTGTCTGTCATTCACCTGCTGCTCCCCCGCCTCCTGTATCCCCGCTCCCCACCTGTGTCCCTTCCCTCCCCGCCTCCATAAGCCAATTGGAGGAAGCTTATGGAGGTGGGGAAGGAAAGGACACAGGTGGGGTGCAGTGCTATACAGGAGGCGGGGGAGCGGCGGTGAGTGGCAGGGCAGAGGTAAATAACAGGCTAGCGACAATCTGAGTGTCGCTAGCCTGGCACTTTTTTTAATGGGGGACAGCAGAGCTGGAGGTGGGGGGACTAGAGGAACACTGGAAGGACACAAAAGCTGGTCATTGTATACAGAACGTGCCTCTGTGTCCTAATATGATTTATCAAACCCACCTCCGGTTTTCTTTAAGAGACATCACTTATGATACAAAACCTAATATAAGGTTGAAAGAGTTAGACACAGGGCCTAGAGGACCTGATTAGACTGTAATTACTCAGTTTATAGTTTTTGTAATTATTTTGTGGAAGGGATCAAAGGCCATTTTCCTGCATACATGAAATAGAGAAGCAAGAAAAAAAAACCCTTCCTGATGATTAATTCTAAAACCCCCCTTCCTGACGCCTAACCCTAAAACCTCCTTTCTGATGGGTAACCCTAAACCCCCCCCCCCTTCTTGATGCCGTACCCTAAAACCCCCCTTCCTGATGCCTAACACTAAAACCCTCCTTCTTGACACCTAACCATAAACCCCCCTTCTTGATACTTAACCCTTAAACCCCCCTTCTTGACGCCTAACCCTAAAACCCCCTTCCTGATGCCTAAAGGTGCATACACACGCACTACAGCAGCCAACGACGGGTCTGCCGGCATCTCCCGCTGGGCGGGTTTTCAGCAGACTGTAGTGCGTGTGTACGCACTGTCGGCGGACTGATAAGGCTGTTCCTGAATGATTCACCGGGCGGATCATTCCGGAACAGCCTTATCAGTCCGCCGACAGTGCGTACACACGCACTACAGTCTGCTGAAAGTCCGCCCAGCGGGAGGTGCCGACGGACCCGTCGTTGGCTGCTGTAGTGCGTGTGTATGCACCTTTACCCTAAAACCCTCTTCCTAATCTTATAATGTTCAAAACTATACATTTCAAAACAATAATTTTCAAAAACGAATAATTTGTGAATACAAAACATAAAAAATGTCAAAAACTATTACATTCTAACTTTCAAAATGATAAAACATTTAAAAAACTATAACATTGTAATGTTTTAATCGATAATTATATTATAATTATCGTGCGCTCAAATTTCTGCTCTGAGCGCTCAATAACCGATATTTGCATTAGCGCAAATGATTTCCCCATACCTCTATGAGATAGCAAAGTAAGGAAGACCAGATTGCGATGCTATAAAAACCTTTATTGTATCATTTAGCATAAACAAAGCAGATTTATCAAGACAGTTGTATAGGAAAAAACGTTGCAGTTGGCAAGGGCCAAGAGCAACCCCAATCAGAGTAATTTCACCCAATAGCTGAAACCTTATTGGTTGCTGTATTTTTTCATGTGATTTTCTTTAGACCCAATTGCAATATCATTATGCAGATTTATTCATTCTCTACAATAATGTTTAGTTGAGTCTTTCCGTCTTTCTATTCCTCCACATAATTCAGGTGGTAGTCAAATAAAATCCCTGGATGAACTCTGCTGTGAATGACGACCTAGTACCGTATTTTTCGGACTATAAGACGCACTTTTTCTCCCCCAAAAGTAGGGAGAAAAAGTTACTGCGTCTTATAGTCCAAATGTAGCAGTTTTTCCTATTCTGCCACAGGTCTTTTTTGAGCTGTAATTACCGGTAATCCTAATGAGGTCCGGGGTTGCGTCTCTGAGCAGCATAGCAGCAGCCATGGTAATGACTGGCAATGCTTGTGGCTGGCTGTGATGTTTTTCTGTCCCTGCATCAGCGCAATCTTAGGTTTCCTAGGGGCATAGCAAGAGCCGCTGTGATCACCGGCGTGACTGATGTTTTTCTGTCCATTCATCAGCGCGAACCGAAGTTTTCTAGCTGCATAGCAGGTGCCGCTGTGATGACCGGCATGGCTTCGCTTGCTTTCTTTCCCTCCATCTGCCCGTGCATCTGCCCCGCTTAAGCACTGCATAGCAGGAACCGCTGTGATGACCGGCATGGCTTCGCTTGCTTTCTTTCCCTCCATCTGCCCGTGCATCTGCCCCGCTTAAGCACTGCATAGCTGTGATGACCGGCATGGCTTCGCTGGCTTTCTTTCCCTCCATCTGCCCCGCTTTACCGCGATCCAAAGTTTTCTAGTTGCCGCTGTGATGATCGCCGTCACTTCATCAGCAGCACGATTCTGGCAGGGAAACACCATAGATCTTCAGCCGCTATAACGGCAATGTCCTCAGAGGCTTCCGTACTGCTTTGTGTATTGGGTGTCCCCGGCGCACGTGTGTGGCAGGTCATGAGAGGGCGCCAGTATGGAAGCCTCTGAGGACATTGCCGTTATAGCGGCTGAAGATCTATGGTATTTCCCTGCCAGAATCGTGCTGGTGATGAAGGTACAAAGTCACGGCGGCAACTTGGAAACTTTGGATCGCACTGAAGCGTCTTCCTTTAGCGCGCACGCGCAGATGGAGGGAAAGAAAGCCAGCGAAGCCATGCCGGTCATCACAGCGGTTCCTGCTATGCAGCGTTAAGCGGGGCAGATGCACGGGCAGATGGAGGGAAAGAAAGCAAGCGAAGTCATGCCGGTCATCACAGCGGTTCCTGCTATGCAGCGTTAAGCGGGGCAGATGCACGGGCAGATGGAGGGAAAGAAAGCAAGCGAAGCCATGCCGGTCATCACAGCGGCACCTGCTATGCAGCTAGAAAACTTTGGTTCGCGCTGATGAAGGGACAGAAAAACATCAGTCACGCCGGTGATCACAGCGGCTCTTGCTATGCCCCTAGGAAAGATTGCGCTGATGCAGGGACAGAAAAAAAATCACAGCCAGCCACAAGCATTGCCAGTCATTACCATGGCTGCTGCTATGCCGGCTGCTTGAGCCCACTGTGGACCTCCTTAGCATTTACAGCCTGGATACCCACACTGGACCCAGCTACTTTTGGAAGAAGCTGCTGTCACCCAGACTGGTGAGATCTGCAATATTCTTGTACTGGTTAGTTAATGTAGCTGGTGGGGGGTGGGGAAGGGGAGAAGCGGTGGTTTGTGTAGTGTAGCTGAAGGGGGGAGGCATCAGGGTTAGTGAAGTGTAGTGTAGTGTGTATTTGGTGGGGGCAGCTATGGTTAGTGTAGCTGGGCAGACTTACTTAGATAGAGACATGGGAAGGGGGTCCATAAGACACTCCTGCACTATGGACGCAAGTAGGTTTAGTAGTTTTTTTTTTTCCTGATTTTTGCCCTCTAAACCTAGGTGCGTCTTATAGTCCGGAGCGTCTTATAGTCCGAAAAATACGGTAATTATGGCAACACTGCCCTAACTCTCTCTGCCAAAACTTTTTGATGCACCCCCTCCTTTCATGTCACCAACCCCTCGTAAGCCTTTGGCAGGGCCCTCTCCCCTTGTGTATCATACTTGACTGTGTGCACTTTACCCAGATTTATAGTACTTGTATTTTTACCACTACCACTCCAGTGTATGACCTGGCATTGTATTGCTAATCTGCATTGTGTTGTGTATCTTATTGGTTATTATCTGTATTGTTGTAACTATTGTCTATTACATGTATCGTGCTGTCACCCCTGTTATCATTGTCTGTAATCCTATTTCTTGTACAGTGCTGCGTAATATGTTGGCGCTATATAAATCCAATAAATAAAAATAATAATAATAATACCGTATATTCCGGCGTATAAGACGACTGGGCGTATAAGACGACCCCCCAACTTTTCCAGTTAAAATATAGAGTTTGGGATATACTCACCGTATAAGACTACCCCTCTTCCAACGCACACCGAATTAAAATAAAAATAAATAAATCATGTACTGGTGCTGTGTATGAACAGATACTGGTGCTGTACTGTATGTGTTACCCAGTATATAACAGTATATAGTCAATTGACTTGTTGCATTGGTCAACTCTCCTTAAGTAGACTGGTCAGCTCTCCTTGTCTACCTGTTTATCAGAGCGGTATGTAAGAATAGATTGTGCACCCTCAGCAGGGAGATCTGAGAGGCGGTAACAGTATAGGGCGTATCACCCGGCATCAAGGACACCCGGCGTATAAGACGACCCCCAACTTTTCAGAAGATTTTTGAGGGTTAAAAAGTAGTCTTATATGCAGGAATATACAGTAATTATAGCTGTGGCTACCCTTCAATGCAAGGAAATCATTTAAGCCTACTGTGAAGAAGCGCGGAAGAGCCGCCGCCATGAGTCAGCGGGAGGCGGCTCTTTCCGCGCATGGTGTGGCAGAGCACGGAGAGGCAGCCACCTCCTCTCAGTGTGAGGCGGCTGTCTCCGTGCAAGGCATGGCAGAGCGCGGAGAAACCGCCGCATTGGACGCGGCGGTTATCGCGCATGGCCCCACTTCGGAGACACCGCAGAGCGGTGCTGGTGTGGCTGGGACACGTAGTCCCTCTAGCTTTAGAGTGACGCGCGCGCGCGCACTCAGGCAGGGTTTATATGACAGCCAGAAGTGAGTCAGCTGACCAGGCTGGTCAGCTGACTCTGGTTCCACTCCTCATTGGTCCAGCACTTAGGGTGGTGCTGGAGAGATGCCTGTGCATATATACTGCTGGTTGTTCAGTTGCTGGTTGTCTGGCGTTGCGAACACATACGTGGGAGCACTCAGACCTGTAGTCAGATCCTTAAGTGTGCCGGGACCAGCTGGAGCTGTAATCCTACACTTAGCTAGATTCTGTTGATAGCTTAAAGTACTAGTTTGATTGTGATTATCTGTTATGACCCTTTGCCTGCCTGACTATCCTCCTGAACTCTGATCTTGTATCTTGCCTTTCTGATACTCTGTTGCCGAACCCCGGCTCGTCCTTAGACTCTGCTTCTACCTCCTGATTTTGTACATCGATATATCTGATACCCTGTTGCCGAACCCTGCCTGTACCTTGACTCCGCCTCCGCCTTCTGAATCTGTACCTAATCTTTCCGTGTGTTTACGACCTGGCTTGTCCGACCTCGAGAACCGACCTTAATATTAGAGGCGGTTCCCTGTCTTGTTAGTGACACTACCTCCAGAGTGTCACTCTCAGATAATCCTTCCTACTCTCAGCCTGACTCCTCCCGCCTTGGAGAGTTCAGGTCTTCGGGAGGAATCTGTGCAGTACTCCTCACTGCTCTGAGGCCTAGTCCTCTTAAGTGTTACTGTTACACCAAACACTACACTCTACTCAGGTGAACAGTGGTTAGCTGGTATATCGGATTATCGGTGATACTGCAGATCACTTATAATCTGGTATACATCTGTATTCCCAGTGATACTGCAGATCACCGGTAATCAGATTCTCTCTGTCCTTCACCGTTCGTTACAGAACGCCAGACCATAAACAAAATGGACCCACGCACTGGTCCTCTGGGGGAACTTGCCATTTCAGTGGATAATGTCAATCGAGTGCTGGGTGAACACAAAGCATTGATTGAGGCCCTGTCAGGGTCGGTACGAACCCTCCAGACATCAGTGGATAAGGTGCGGTCCCCTCCTAGCATGGACATACGTATGCCCGTACCCGAGAAGTTCTCAGGCCACAGATCTGACTTCCGCAATTTTAGGAGTAGAGTGTTATCATATTTTGAATTAAGACCCCGGTCCTCTGGTACTGAGGCCCAGAGAGTCACGTTCATCAAAACTTTACTGGCCGGTGACTCTCAGACCTGGGCATATAACCTGCCCCCTAGAGACACAGCTCTGACCTCGGTAGAGGAATTCTTTAAAGCCATGGCAGTAATTTACGACAACCTAAACCTTGCTGCGACCTCTGAGCGGAAGCTCAAGCTTTTACGGCAAGGCAAGGGTCCAGTCGAAGATTATGCTGCCGAATTTCGTAGGTGGTCAGTTACAGCCAGGTTTGACACCTATGCCCTGCTGGATTACTTCCTGTCTGGGTTGTCGGATGAGGTCTCCGACCTAATGTTAAAGGGATACTGTAGGGGGGTCGGGGGAAAATGAGTTGAACTTACCCGGGGCTTCTAATGGTCCCCCACAGACATACTGTGCCCACGCAGCCACTCACCGATGCTCCATCCCCGCCTCCGGTTCACTTCTGGAATCTCAGACTTTAAAGTCTGAAAACCACTGCGCCTGCATTGCCGTGTCCTCGATGCCGCTGATGTCACCAGGAGCGTACTGCGCAGGCACAGCCCATACTGGGCTTGCGCAGTATGCTCCCGGTGACATCAGCGGCATCGAGGACACGGCAATGCAGGCGCAGTGGTTTTCAGACTTTAAAGTCTAAAATTCCAGAAGTGAACCGGAGGCGGGGCCGGAGCATCGGTGAGTGGCTGCGCGGGCACAGTATGTCTGCGGGGGACCATTATAAGCCCCGGGTAAGTTCAACTCATTTTCCCCCGACCCCCCTACAGTGTCCCTTTAAGTCTACCCGAGCCCAAAACAGTAGATGAGGCCATCTCATCGGCCATTCGAATCGACCGTAGGATACGCCATCAGAGACAGACTAGGGGCAGTCATCGTGTCAGGTTGACTTCTTACGCAGCACCTCCTGCTGCACCCCTAGTAACTCCATCTCCCTCTGTCTCATCGTCTTCGGTCTTACCTCCACCTGAGCCGATGCAGATTGGTCGGTCTAAGCTAACCCAAGTGGAGATAAGACGGAGAATGTCTGAACAGTTATGTTTGTACTGTGGTGAAGGGGGGCATAGGGTACGAGACTGTCCCATTAAGCCGAATAAGAATAAGACGGGAAACGCTACCGCCTAGGAGTTGTAAGGGGTGACACCCTAGGCGCTCAACTCACACCTCTAAAAGAAAAACGTTTGCTCCTCCCCTGTATGATTACATGGGGGGACAAATCTGTAGCCACGGAGGCCTTTGTTGATTCAGGCTCCGCGACTAATTTTATGAGTACCGAGTTTGCAGAGAAGTTGGGCATTCCCCTCACCCCAGTAAAACCACCTATCCAGGTTACTGCCGTGGACAACTCCCCACTACAAAGAGACCGTCCGCTGTCTCAGACACCAGAGGTGGAAGTCATTACTGGGGTACTGCACAGGGAGAGTTTAAGTTTTTTTGTGTTACATATGACTACCTCCACAATTGTCCTAGGTATGCCCTGGCTGCAGCTTCATTCGCCACAGGTTGATTGGGCTACAGGACAATTAACCAGTTGGTCAGACTTCTGTTCCCAACAGTGTCTAGGGAAAGTGACATTAGGTCAGACCAATATATAAAGGAAGAGATTGAAGCAAACCTCCAAATTAATCCAATTATCAACTCTAGTTAGGAGGTGACCAAATTGGGCCCTTAAATAAGGGTCAGTGCAACCGTACTAAAGCATAATTATAAAAGGGAAGGGAATTGACTGGTATAAAGCACTGTGAATAATCAATCACTTTATTAATTGGAAAAATTGATGAGAATAGGTAATTTCTTAGCATGCAAAGGTACAAAATACAATAAAATATTAAAAAGCCTCAGCCTATCATAGCTGTCAATAGAATAATGGCTGCTATATCAGAGTACAGTGGCCACTGTATACATTCAGACCATCCTGTTCTCACACACCTCTCTCACACAGGCTACCTAGGCCGGCCAAAATCACTAAAGGAGATAGAAAAATACAAATTGTTCTCATATACTCCTTTGCTTCTTCATGGATTTAAAAATTAAGGTCTGCGTAAGCAAATAGAGGAAGATAGCAAATCCTGAGGGCACAGGCAAAGCACATGTCCACGTAGTTAGTAATAGGCCAGTTGCACAAGCACACTATTTGCTAAGCTCGCAATGCAGGTTGCATAGTCACAGAAGGGCATGCAGCAGTAGCCAAAGAACACATACGGCACATCTGAGGAGCGGGGGGAAGCCAATATCAGCTGAAGTTATGTAGCAATATATGATACACACAGACAGGAAGGCTCTCACCCACACCGCTTCCAAAGTAGGATGTCTCTAAATGTCACCGTCCATGGAACTCCGTTGTCTGTGAACCCAGGATAATTCCCCTAGATATGCAGGCAGATCCCAGCTAATTCAATAAGCAAATCCAGGACGCCCGGCACGGTAATCCATGCGTGCTAGAGTATGACAGCCGCCATGACAGCACGTAGGCCACGGCTGTCATACTCTAGCACGCATGGATTACCGTGCCGGGCGTCCTGGATTTGCTTATTGAATTGGCTGGAATCTGCCTGCATATCTAGGGGAATTATCCTGGGTTCACAGACAACGGAGTTCCATGGACGGTGACATTTAGAGACATCCTACTTTGGAAGCGGTGTGGGTGAGAGCCTTCCTGTCTGTGTGTATCATATATTGCTACATAACTTCAGCTGATATTGGCTTCCCCCCGCTCCTCAGATGTGCCGTATGTGTTCTTTGGCTACTCCTGCATGCCCTTCTGTGACTATGCAACCTGCATTGCGAGCTTAGCAAATAGTGTGCTTGTGCAACTGGCCTATTACTAACTACGTGGACATGTGCTTTGCCTGTGCCCTCAGGATTTGCTATCTTCCTCTATTTGCTTACGCAGACCTTAATTTTTAAATCCATGAAGAAGCAAAGGAGTATATGAGAACAATTTGTATTTTTCTATCTCCTTTAGTGATTTTGGCCGGCCTAGGTAGCCTGTGTGAGAGAGGTGTGTGAGAACAGGATGGTCTGAATGTATACAGTGGCCACTGTACTCTGATATAGCAGCCATTATTCTATTGACAGCTATGATAGGCTGAGGCTTTTTAATATTTTATTGTATTTTGTACCTTTGCATGCTAAGAAATTACCTATTCTCATCAATTTTTCCAATTAATAAAGTGATTGATTATTCACAGTGCTTTATACCAGTCAATTCCCTTCCCTTTTATAATTAGGTCAGACCAAGGTTCATGTGGAGGGTGTTCCCGAGCAATACTCCGAATTCTCGGATGTATTCTGTCCTAAGGCTGCTGATAGGTTACCTCCTCATCGCCCTTTCGATTGCCCCATCGATCTCCGTGCCGGTTGTATGCCCCCTAGGGGTCACCTGTATAATTTGTCGGGACCAGAGAAAGTGGCTATGCAGGAGTACATCCGTGACAATCTAGCCAAAGGGTTCATTCGCCCCTCCCGGTCGCCTGCGGGGGCCGGTTTCTTTTTTGTTAAGAAAAAAGACGGAGGTCTTCGACCTTGCATCGATTACCGTGGCCTGAATAAAATCACGGTGAAGAATCGTTATCCGTTACCACTGATAGATGATTTATTTACGCAGGTCACAGACGCTAAGATCTTCTCGAAATTAGATCTAAGGGGTGCATACAACCTGATCCGCATTAGAAAGGGCGATGAATGGAAGACGGCCTTCAACACACCCGACGGGCATTACGAGTACTTAGTGATGCCCTTCGGGTTGTGCAATGCGCCAGCCGTCTTCCAGGAATGAATCAACGAGGTATTCAGGGAGGTGTTGGGTAGATTTGTGCTTGTATACCTTGACGATATACTAATCTACTCCGACAACCTCTCCGAGCACAGGGTCCATGTCAAATTTGTGCTGAACAAACTGAGGCAAAATATGCTGTATGCCAAGTTAGAAAAATGTATTTTTGAGGTGACATCCGTCACGTTTCTGGGGTATGTGATTTCTACCTCAGGTTTATCAATGGATCCTGCTAAAGTCACAGCTGTCCTAGAATGGCCGCAACCTGTGGGCCTGAAAGCCCTCCAGAGATTCCTGGGTTTTGCAAATTACTATAGGAGGTTTATAAAAGGGTACTCCACGATCATTGCACCCCTTACCAGTCTCACAAAAAAGGGGGCAGATACTACCCACTGGTCTCCTGAGGCTCAAAATGCATTCTCTAGTTTGAAGGAATTGTTTTGTTCTGCACAGATCCTGAGACATGTTGACACCGCTTATCCATTCATTGTTGAGGTCGATGCCTTGGAGGTCGGGGTAGGGGCTGTGCTGTCTCAGCGATCAGGGTTACAGGGAAGATTACACCCCTGTGCGTACTTTTCTCGTAGGTTCTCTCCGGCAGAGAGAAACTACGATATAGGCAACAGAAAGCTCCTGGCCATTAAATTGGCCTTTGAAGAGTGGCGTCACTGGCTGGAAGGAGCAGAGCACACAATCACGGTTTTTATGGACCACAACAATTTAGAATACATCGAGGGAGCTAAGAGATTAAGTTCCCGTCAGGCCCGATGGTCTTTATTCTTTACAAGGTTCAGATTCATAATTACTTACACTCCAGGCAGCAAAAACATTAAGGCAGATGCTTTATCCAGGTGCTTTGAGCCAGAGACAGCACAGCCCTCCGTCCCTGAGACTATTGTTCAGCAGAAATTGGTGCTGGCTGCAACTGATACTTGGGAAGACTGGAAGGAGACGTTGAGCCCCTTCCAGCAGGACATCCCGGAAGGGAAGCCTGAAGGGGTTATGTTCATTCCCTTGCCCTTCCGTCTCCAGATCCTAGAAATGTTCCATGCACATAAAAATGCTGGACATCCCGGAGCCGCCAGAACACAAGATCTTGTAGCCAGGTGTGCCTGGTGGCCTTCCCTGTCAGTTGATTGCAAGGAATTTGTTAGGGAATGTGCAATATGTGCAATGAGTAAACCCTCCCGGCTGGCACCTGTCGGTACCTTACAGCCTTTGCCCGCCCCGAGTGAACCATGGACCCACTTGTCCACGGATTTCGTGGGTGAGCTCCCCAGGTCTGAAGGCATGTCGGTCATTTGGGTGGTAGTCGACCGCTTCAGCAAGATGGCCCATTTCGTGCCCTTGAAAGGACTCCCCTCGGCCCAGGAATTGGCCGACCTATTTATCATCCACATTTTCCGGCTGCATGGCATTCCGGAAAACATAGTGTCTGATCGGGGAGTTCAATTCATCTCTAGATTCTGGAGGGCATTTTGCCACCAGATGGGCATGAAGCTGTCTTTCTCGTCAGGCTACCACCCACAGACCAATGGGCAGACTGAACGGATTAATCAGTCTTTAGAGCAGTTCTTAAGATGTTATGTTGCGGAGGCACAGAACGACTGGGTAAAATTTCTGGCCTTCACAGTTTGCACAGAACAATTTGAAGAGTTCTTCTTCTGGTTTTTCTCCGTTCCAGATTGTGACAGGGAGGTCGCCCAAATTCTCCCCCTTGCCAGTTGCCTCTTCTCCGTTTCCAACCTTGGAAGCCTGGCAGAGGGCATTTAAAGACATCTGGGGGACGGTGAAGAGTAATTTGGAAAGGGCATTCCAGAGTCAAAAAGGTCAGGCTGACAAGAGACGCTCATTGGAGTGGAAGTTCCAGCCAGGAGACTTGGTCTGGGTGTCCACACGTCACTTGACCCTGAGACAGCCCTCAGATAAACTGGGTCCCAGGTTTGTGGGTCCGTTCTCGGTAGCTAAGAAGATCAACAACGTTACTTATTCCGTTGATCTTCCCGCCAGCATGCGTGGGGTGAGGTCCTTTCACGTATCCCTGCTTAAAACCAGCAGTTCATGTGGGCCCCACTCCTCCTGTGATGGTAGATGAACGACCTGAATACGAGGTAGAGAAAATTTTAGATTCACGCATTGTACAGAACTCAGTACAATATCTGGTGCATTGGAAAGGGTATGGCATTGAAGAGAGGCAATGGGTACCTGGGAGCCGCATGCATGCGGACGAATTAAGGAAGGAGTTTCACAACCTACATCCCGAGAAACCTAGTAGGAGTTGTCCGGAGTCCACTCCTCGGGGGGGGGGGGGGTACTGTGAAGAAGCACGGAAGAGCCGCCGCCATGAGTCAGCGGGAGGCGGCTCTTTCCACGCATGGTGTGGCAGAGCACGGAGAGGCAGCCGCCTCCTCTCAGTGTGAGGCGGCTGTCTCCGTGCAAGGCATGGCGGAGCGCGGTTAGCGCGCATGGCCCCACTTCGGAGACACCGCAGAGCGGTGCTGGTGTGGCTGGGACACGTAGTCCCTCTAGCTTTAGAGTGACGCGCGCGCGCGCACTCAGGCAGGGTTTATATGACAGCCAGAAGTGAGTCAGCTGACCAGGCTGGTCAGCTGACTCTGGTTCCACTCCTCATTGGTCCAGCACTTAGGGTGGTGCTGGAGAGATGCCTATGCATATATACTGCTGGCTGTTCAGTTGCTGGTTGTCTGGCGTTATGAACACATACGTGGGAGCACTCAGACCTGTAGTCAGATCCTTAAGTGTGCCGGGACCAGCTGGAGCTGTAATCCTACACTTAGCTAGATTCTGTTGATAGCTTAAAGTACTAGTTTGGTTGTGATTATCTGTTATGACCCTTTGCCTGCCTGACTATCCTCCTGAACTCTGATCTTGTACCTTGCCTTTCTGATACTCTGTTGCCGAACCCCGGCTCGTCTTTAGACTCTGCTTCTACCTCCTGATTTTGTACATCGATATATCTGATACCCTGTTGCCGAACCCTGCCTGTACCTTGACTCCGCCTCCGCCTTCTGAATCTGTACCTAATCTGTCCGTGTGTTTACGACCTGTCTTGTCCGACCTCGAGAACCGACCTTAATATTAGAGGCGGTTCCCTGTCTTGTTAGTGACACACCCTCCAGAGTGTCACTCTCAGATAATCCTTCCTACTTTCAGCCTTACTCCTCCCGCCTTGGAGAGTTCAGGTCTTCGGGAGGAATCTGTGCAGTACTCCTCACTGCTCTGAGGCCTAGTCCTCTTAAGTGTTACTGTTACACCAAACACTACACTCTACTCAGGTGAACAGAGGTTAGCTGGTATATCGGATTATCGGTGATACTGCAGATCACGTATAATCTGGTATACATCTGTATTCCCAGTGATACTGCAGATCACCGGTAATCAGATTCTCTCTGTGCTCCACCGTTCGTTACACCTACCTTAAATTCAGCCACGACTATTTCCTGGGGTAAAATATTGCACATTTTATTCATCTCAATACCTTTGACAATATACAGTAGTATATTTTAATCAGTGGCGTAGCTAAGGAGCTCTGGGCCCCCGCCAGCACTCTATACATAACAATTGATACGCCGCACCAAAACCTGCCAAAGGCAACCACAGTGTCAGAGGTGCAAGAAGGGGATGGGGAACAGTTTGTTAATGATTACCATTATTCAAAGTATCTATAGAAGTGATTATTACCAGCACAGGACCAATATAGAGCTAATACTGTAGTTGAGGGAGGGTCCTTTGGGGCCCCTCTGGCCCAAGGCCCCCGATGTAGTCGCAACCTCTGCAAACCCCTAATGCTACGCCACTGATTTTAATATATTGCCCTGTCGTCTTTTGAAACAGCAGACTGTGCTGTGCCTGCACCAGCGGGATGTTTACTAACGGGGACCTGCAGGGTTGCCATATACGGAAGATCCCAATGGTGGCTTAGAAATGGGAGAGAGCCCGTGTAAACAATGACTCTGTGACAATATCATGGCATATGGAATTTTTTACACATACTAAACAATAGTCACTGTAGACGTTTGATTCCCCTGTGTTGCTGTACAAATGAGATCCAACCATGTAAAGGATTTTCTTAGTCATCCTGGGTGACTCTTGTGGTAGCCACACACCTGTGTATACCTGTATATTCCCATCAGCCTGGCCACGATCAATGAGCTGGCGGAGCTGGAGTCCCCGATCACACCCGCTAGTGGCGTTGATTTCTTAAGGCAGCGGTAGTTTGGTACAGAGAGATGACCTTCTCCAGTAAGGATCCCCATAGCTCCCTCTAGTGCTCGTCCCGGAGAGGCACACGAGTCAGACAGATGGACTCCCAGGGTCAGGTTGGGAAGGAGGGAGACAGAATGGTTGATTTCTGCCACTGCCATGAGAAGAGACTGGAGCCACTGGAAGGTGAGGGAGCTAAAGCTGGAAGACAGAGAGATTATTACGTTAGTGAAATAGTTCAAAGAGATTAAGAGTCACAGTGGACATAATTCACCTCAAAAGAAGAAATCCTAATCAACCAGTTAATTATTAAAAAAAAAGTGTCTGCATGTGTATATGCAGGTGACCACATGAAGAACTTGCACATTAACCAATCACCAGTGATTACTATGGGCTGATATGATCTGGGCAATGGCTGTAGTGATTGTTTGTAAGAGAAGTACGAGGCTTTGGGCACTGAAGTCATCCATGGGTAAAATGGGCACTGCTCTAGGGGCCTATGTTAATAGCCACAATTAGGGTATAATATGGGTAATTTTGGTGTGGGAAGCGCCCAATAAAATATATGTCACAATGGAAGATAGGATAGAAAGGTGCTAGCACTGCAGCTAAGGGTGCAGGGAGGGTTACAGGGGTGCAGACCAGGTATCCGGTGCGATGCAGATAGACCAGCGTGCTCAGGCTCAGATAGACATCATAAGGAGGCGGAGAAAGAGATGAGAAATGCCGGCACTGCTGTAAACTGCTTGTTTATCCATAACACATGGTGCAACATTGTGGATTCAAATTTCAAAGTGCCTCCGTAGAAGCGCATCTGAGCGAAACGGCCATAGTAAGGCTCTCATCCCCCAGCACCCACCGCACAGCTTCACCAGCAAACCAGTATGTGAGTTCTCAATATGCATGAAATTTGAATCCACGATGTTGCACCATGTGTTATGAATAAACAAGCAGTTTACAGCAGTGCCGGCATTTCTCATCTCTTTCTCCGCCTGCATAAAATATATGTCACTGCAAACATGCCCGCTATTTGAAGCCACAGATTGCATTCATCGGGTGTCCGAATTACATGTAATAGTTGCTTATTATTTCAACCTGTTGGCGACCGCCGTATTGTGTATTTACGCCCCTGTGCACAACGCTTCATGACCGGGGATGTAAATACACATACCCACTTTGTTTACCTCGCTGTTCCCGATTGCTGCATCACAGAGACACCAAATCGCCACCATCCAGTTATCACAGCCTGTTCTCATTCCCTGATCACAGGGCCTGTGCCCATTGAAACCCGCCACAGTGAGACGCAGGATTTAATTGACAGGACCCGGATGTAAACACTGAACTTCCGTGTGCTATTAAGCACACACAGAAGTTCAGTTTAGTGCCACTGTGTAGCCAAAAAGTAAAATGCATTAATTAATACATTTTTATCAAAATGCAACCCCATTACTCCCCTACACTAGTTACCAAAATTTGTAAAAAAAAATTACACCATAAAAAAAAACAAAAAACCCAACTTTTTAATATGTATGTAATTTTTTTTTCTCATTATTCTCTTTAAAATGCATATAAAATAAATTACAATATGTAACAATAAAGTTACTGGCGAATGAATGGGAGAAGCGTGATGTTAAAATCGCTCTGGTTTTTAAAGGGAAAATACCTGTTGTTGGGAAGTGGTTAAATTGCAGCTGTGGGCTTTCATGATTTAGTGTGATTTTATATGACGCTAGCTGACCTAAGCCCGTTTAAAAATGGGCTCTAGGTCTGACCGCTGCAGCATTACAGCACGCATGCACGTGCCCGTCCGCCATGCACACACATGCCCGCTGCGCATGCGCATACACACGCCTGGCCGTCCTGCCCCCTGAACCGTCCTGCGTCCTGTCCCAACGGCTGTCAGTGTTGGACATGCACAGTAGCACAAAAGCACTGACACAGGGCCATGGGACGCAGGGAGGGACACAGGGAAATTACATAAAGAGATATGCTGGCTGCATCATTAGACTCCTCTTTGCTCCCCTGGTCTCTTACCACACAGAAGCCGCTGCAACAACGGCTGACTGAGCGGCGTTTTCTTTTTCTAAATTATGCGAGAGGGCATGTGGGAGAGCCGCATCTTGTTCTTTTAAATGAGTGCGCATGTGCCGGCTTTCAATTGTAGTAGCTCTGCGCGCATCCCTGTGGTTGCTATGCAACTGTGCCCAGAGCTGGTGATAAGTGCCGACTCTCCCTTATGACTCATGCGGTGTATGAAAGAAAAATAAAAACTTGCATTGATGCGCAGAGCTCAGTCAACGTAAATGTTTTTTTCTTTCACCAGCTCTGCGCACAGCCTCAGTGTTTCCATAGCAACCACAGGAAGGCGCACAGGGCTCAGTGAAGCAAAAATGATTTACTCTTAATAAAATGTATACATTTATTACGTGAGAGCCGCGCCAGAGTAATTAGGCAGAGCCGCAAGATACCGTCAGCTCTGCGCAATGCGTCCCTGTTGCCATAGCAACCACAGGGATGCGCAGAGAGCTCCTACAATCAGCTGGCACATGCGCACTCGTTTAGAAGCACTGACACAGGGACATAACAGGACGCAGAGACACATGGACATTATATATATTACATTTCTTCCTTTGAATAATTGTTCTGTTGGCCTTACCCATAGGATTAGCCTGCAGGTCTTTTAAGGTATAATATCATATAGATAGGGAAAAACGGCACACATGTGCTGAGATTATTATTATTTTTTATCTATATAGCGCCAACACATTCCATGGCGCTGTACAAAACAGGGAAAACAAATACGGGGTGCATACTGATAGGGACAATGATATACATCAAATATGGACACTGGTGCAAAATACAGAACTGGTATAAGGATCCCTCCTGCCGGTTGCAGTGGAGCTGCAACCGAGCAGTTTTGATTTCTCTGCCAGCATTTGGTTGCTTTGTTTTGATTGCATTCACAATACGTCTTATTGCCATCAGAGCAGCTCAGGATGTTGTCATGAATCCACCTATGGCTTGCGGCAGTTGAACTGCAGCCAGACAGCTCTGGATTTCTTACATGTATGTTGTTGCATATTTTGGCATGCATTTGTAATGAGAGTCCTTCCCATTCACAGGCAGCTTGCAGCCTTCAATCGACCTAACACAGGATTGCATAATTACCATTCAGCTGAGTGGGAATTTGCATGTCTGCTCTCATTGGCTGATGACCGTAGAAAATCCTGCTCCCCCTCTTACTCCTCGCCTGTCATAGCGTACAGCTTTGCCATACTTGATTGCTGGGTTCCTTGTGTAAAGTTTGAAAATTGTATTGCATTACCTTGCCTTGCCTGCTTGGATGTTCACTGCACCCGCGTGGGTACAGTGAAGTCTTTTCCTATCCTGACAGCAGTGTTGCCAACCGCCCGTAAATTTATGGGCAGCCCATAATTTTTTATACAAATTACGCTGCCCGTGAATTCCGTAAGGAATTCAGCAGCGTCCGTAAAAGGGCGGCCTATTGGCCGCCCGCTCTGTTGCAGGAGGACAGCAGCGCAGTGGAGGGAGAGCTGTGGGCAGCGGTGGAGAAGGGGGGCAATCTCCCCCTTCTCTCACCTTCGTGCCCTCCCTCCCTCGCTGACTGTCCCCCTCCTGATCTGTCTGGCAGTGGCGTTTGGCAGCGGGCGGGACTTACCTTCCGTCTCGCTCCTGCGCCGGAAGTTCTGCTGCTCTGGTCTGAACCAGACCAGAGTAGCGGCAGATCATCCCGCGCCGGCGACGAGAGAAGACGCAGGTAAGTTCCGCTCACTGCCGCCTGCCACTGCCAGCCACTCAATCACACACATATAACCCTGGCTACATCTACTGGGCACATATACCCCCTGGCTACATCTACTGGGCACATATACATCTGGCTACATCTACTGGGCACATATACCCCCTGGCTACATCTACTGGGCACATATACATCTGGCTACATCCACTGGGCACATATATACCTCTGGCTACATCTACTGGGCACATATACATCTGGCTACATCTACTGGGCACATATACATCTGGCTACATCTACTGGGCACATATACATCTGGCTACATCCACTGGGCACATATATACCTCTGGCTACATCTACTGGGCACATATACATCTGGCTACATCCACTGGGCACATATATACCTCTGGTTACATCTACTGGGCACATATATACATCTGGCTACATCTACTGGGCACATATACATCTGGCTACATCCACTGGGCACATATATACCTCTGGCTACATCTACTGGGCACATATACATCTGGCTACATCTACTGGGCACATATACATCTGGCTACATCTACTGGGCACATATAACCCTGGCTACATCTACTGGGCACATATACCTCTGGCTACATCTACTGGGCACATATAACCCTGGTTACATCTACTGGGCACATATACCTCTGGCTACATCTACTGGGCACATATACATCTAGCTACATCTACTGGACACATATACCTCTGGCTACATCTACTGGGCACATATACCCCCTGGCTACATCTACTGGGCACATATAACCCTGGCTACATCTACTGGGCACATATAACCCTGGCTACATCTACTGGGCACATATAACCCTGGCTACATCTACTGGGCACATATACCTCTGGCTACATCTACTGGGCACATATAACCCTGGCTACATCTACTGGGCACATATAACCTTGGTTACATCTACTGGGCACATATAACCCTGGCTACATCTACTGGGCACATATAACCCTGGTTACATCTACTGGGCACATATACCTCTGGCTACATCTACTGGGCACATATACATCTAGCTACATCTACTGGACACATATACCTCTGGCTACATCTACTGGGCACATATACCTCTGGCTACATCTACTGGGCACATATAACCCTGGCTACATCTACTGGGCACATATAACCCTGGCTACATCTACTGGGCACATATACCTCTGGCTACATCTACTGGGCACATATAACCCTGGCTACATCTACTGGGCACATATAACCTTGGTTACATCTACTGGGCACATATAACCCTGGCTACATCTACTGGGCACATATAACCCTGGCTACATCTACTGGGCACATATACCTCTGCCTACATCTACTGGGCACATATACCTCTGGCTACATCTACTGGGCACATATACCTCTGGCTACATCTACTGGGCACATATAACCCTGGCTACATCTACTGGGCACATATACATCTGGCTACATCTACTGGGCACATATACCTCTGGCTACATCTACTGGGCACATATAACCCTGGTTACATCTACTGGGCACATATACCTCTGGCTACATCTACTGGGCACATATACATCTAGCTACATCTACTGGACACATATACCTCTGGCTACATCTACTGGGCACATATACCTCTGGCTACATCTACTGGGCACATATACATCTGGCTACATCTACTGGGCACATATAACCCTGGCTACATCTACTGGGCACATATACCTCTGGCTACATCTACTGGGCACATATAACCCTGGCTACATCTACTGGGCACATATAACCCTGGCTACATCTACTGGGCACATATAACTCTGGCTACATCTACTGGGCACATATACCTCTGGCTACATCTACTGGGCACATATACCTCTGGCTACATCTACTGGGCACATATAACCCTGGCTACATCTACTGGGCACATATACATCTGGCTACATCTACTGGGCACATATAACCCTGGCTACCCATGGGCACATATACCTCTGGCTACATCTACTGGGGACATATAACCCTGGCTACATCTACTGGGCACATATAACCCTGGCTACATATACTGGGCACATATAACCTTGGCTACATATACTGGGCACATATAACCCTGCCTACATATACTGGGCACATATAACCCTGCCTACAGGGGCTCCCTGATGAGTCCGGCGTGAGGACGAAACGCGTAGGGCGGAGCTTAACGTCTGACGTCACGCACGCACCCGGAAGCGAGTGGACCGGCCGGTCACCGTTACTAGCGCGGATCTACACTAAAATACCTGGCTGGAGGAAGGAATATAGCGGGACGCCGCGGAGTGGGACATCCTTCTATGTTTCAGCGGATGGGCATCGGTGAAAGCGACTTGTGATATGCATGAACTTGCCCTGGACGCGTAAGTGCATTTCTATGTGCGCCCAGAGGCAAGCATTTACAGTTTTACGCTATGTTTTCTTTTATCTGTTTTATTTGAGACCTACTGGAATAAAAGACCTCAGGAGAGGTTATATTTTATGAACAGGAGTGAGAAAGTCTTTGTTCGCAAGGCATTACTGAGCGCAGTTTCCACCTGTCTGTAGAGGTGGGCTCCATCTGGTGAGCATATTGTTGTGTAGGGAGTGGGACCCCCACGGCATGGAATGAGAGCACGGTTTAGACACATTGACACTGCTGAGGAGCATATATTTGTATGGACAGTATTACCCTATGTCGAGATTTGCTTTTATTACAGGATTATTACTATTTACACATGGATATGAGCACTGCCTAAGATCCACCATTAATTGAGGTGGTCTGAATCCGGTGAGCATATAAGGAGAAGGGGTGTGGGTCTATGAATTAATGACACCAACCTTCACAATTCACTAGAGCACTTCTGGGTGGTGTGCGGCCTACCATTGATGATCTGAACGTTATCACCCTATGTGGAGAATTTTTGTATTTTTCTAGGAATGATGAATTCAACTGTATTCCTTCAGTGAACCTCTAGCAGTAATTCTAATGGTGGATGAAATTTTCTGAATGGAACTCTGAGGACTTTCGTAAGATAAATTACAGTGTTGTGGACGTTTGACTTAAAATTGCAAGTAATAGAGTCTGGTGAGCGCAGCAGATACATTTGAACATCGTAATATTAAAATCATGTATATTTGGCCCCACCCATAACCATGCCCACATTCTGTTGCGTGGCCACGCCCATTTTTTCGGCGCGCCGCGCTATGCGCGGCGCAGGGGGTTTTGTCAGTAAAAAAAATCTTTTGGCAGTAAATTTTAAGGTATTTGTCAGTAAAAAATAACGTGAAAGGTTGGCAACACTGCCTGACAGTTTGGAGACTGCCATCACCACGTTAGTGACTGGTGGGATTCTTGCTTCTCCTGTTCCTGTGGACGTGATTATAGCAGCAGTTGCTATTAGTTACTCTCCTACTTGTTTGTCTTATCCATGTCAGTGTGGATGTTTGCTATCGCTGGGCCAACGATTAGATTGGCAAGCATTCCATCTGTCTGTCTTTTGCCTGTACTTGTTACTCAGTGTGGTGGACATCAGATGTTCCGTGCTGCGATCGCACCGAGCAACCATTGTGTCTTGTTAGCTGGCAAGCATTCCATCTGTTTGTCTGTTGTCTGTCTTGGTTACTCAGTGTGGTGGACATCAGAGGCTCATTGCTGCGGTCACACTGAGCAACCATTGCGTCTTGTTAATTGTGACGGTTATCGGAAGCGGGCAAACATTCCATCTGTCTGTCTGTTGTCTGTCTTGTTACTCAGTGTTGTGGACATCAGATGCTCAGTGCTGCAGTCGCACTGAGCAACCATTATGTCTTGTTTATTTGTGGCGGTTATCGGAAGCTCAGAGCTGCGGTTGCTCTGAGCAATCTTGCTCCCTTGTCCATAGCTCTTGGTGTGATCTGTGTAACTTCCTCCACAAAAGCATTTTGCTCTACTACTTAATATCCCCCAGTTGCATAGTCTTGCTTGCTCTGGTGGTACTCTGGCTTTCTCGGCCGCTATATCTTGCACATTAAGACTTGGGGGTAACCGAAGTCAGGAGACATATTCAGTGTCCTGTTCAAGTGGGGGCTTGTCTATAGGTGAAGACGTGGGCCGAGCTCAGAGCTATGGCGCTAGATTAGGGTATCGTGGCTGAAAGAAAGCAGGAGATCTGCCAGGCATTACAAATAGTGATTACAATGACAGATGATGAATAAAATGTATAACAGAGTGCAAGCTATCAAATAAATAAAATAAATAAAATTCCAAGACACAAAAGAGCCAGAGAGCCCTTGCAAGCTTACAATTAGAAATGTTGCAAACATTAAATTTTCTGTTCGCAAACTCAAACTTCCGCAAATGTTGGTAAACATGCGAAGTCGGCGAACCGCCATAGACTTTAATGGGCAGGTGAATTTTAAAACCCACAAAGGCTGTTTCTGGCCACAAACGTGATAGAAAAGTTGTTTCAAGGGGTCTAACACTGGGACTGTGGCATGCCGGAGGGGGATCCATGCCAAAAGTCTCACCAAAAATTACAGAGTTGATGCAGGGTCAGGTTTTAATCCCTAAAGGGCAGAAATCACATTATGCATGGCTCTGGGTGTCAGTGGGCTGTGCAGTTACGAAAAGAAGAAAGCCGGCACCATCCATTTCTTCTGCTCTTTATTGCATTAAAGCATAAGGATATTCCAGCAAGAAATGCAACGTTTCAAGGCTGCACGCCTCTTTTGTGTCTTGGAATTTTATTTATTTGATAGCTTGCACTCTGTTATACATTTTATTCATCATCTGTCATTGTAATCACCATTTGTAATGCCTGGCAGATCTCCTGCTTTCTTTCAGCCACGATACCCTAATCTAGCGCCATAGCTCTGAGCTCGGCCCACGTCTTCACCTATAGACAAGCCCCCACTTTAACAGGACACTGAATATGCCTCCTGACTTCGGTTACCCCCAAGTCTTAATGTGCAAGATATAGCGGCCGAGAAAGCCAGAGTACCACCAGAGCAATCAAGACTATGCAACTGGGGGATTTTAAGTAGTAGAGCAGAATGCTTTTGTGGAGGAAGTTACACAGATCACACCAAGAGCTTTGGACAAGGTAGCAAGATTGCTCAGAGCAACCGCAGCTCTGAGCTTCCGATAACCGCCACAAATAAACAAGACATAATGGTTGCTCAGTGCGACTGCAGCACTGAGCATCTGATGTCCACAACACTGAGTAACAAGACAGACAACAGACAGACAGATGGAATGTTTGCCAGCTTCCGATAACCGTCACAATTAACTAGTCATGGATGACAGCAGCCAATAAAATTCAAATACATTTGCACCAATCATAATGATCCTAAATTCACGAACCTGATGGGGAACTTCTATGCTGCTGTCCTGATAGGATACAGAGTTCTGGAGCGTCCCATCTAAAATCGCATTCCCTTTGTTACTAAATATAACACACATAGTCAGGGCATATCTAAGATCATAAGTCTGACACTGGCATTTATTGACTGACAGCTTCCCTGAAATTGAGCATTTTAGGAACTCATATCATATAAAAGACCACCTACACTTAGAGACCGCTTGGTGCATGCTGGAGGTTGGATCAGCACGTACCAATAGAAAGGGTACATTCCCCTGTCTTAATTGTGTCCACTGCAGTTCTGTTATTAAGGGCCCCTTCTTATTACATCCCCATCAGGGCACAAAAATTGCTATTAGGGGGTGGCATACATGTGATTCAGACTATATGGTCTATGCATTGAAGTGCCCCTGTGGCCTATTGAATATTGGACAGACCACTCAAAAGTTAAAGAAGCGACTGTCGTCCCACAAACACGCTATTAGGGAACGACTGACAGACCAGGCAGTGGCAAATCACTTTGTACATGCAGGACATCATGTCAACCAACTTAGATTTATGGTTGTAGAGCAGGTGACTACATTGAGAAGAGGGGGTGACCGTCTGAAAAAACTGCTCTGGAGGGAGGCATATTGGATTTAAAGGCTGGACACGATGGAGCCAAGGGGACTTAACAGAGAACTTGACCTGTTGCCTTTTTTATAGATGGCTCCATCGTGCCCAGCCTTATCAGTGTTTATGTGTGTTCTGGATTAGCTCTGGATGCACATGGGTGTATACATGTATATATGCATCTGTATCTGTTCTGGAGATAGCACTTTCAATTTTATATATGGTGCAGATCTATATCCTATGTATAGTGTTTATATGATCTTGTCCATTAGGTCATCGGCTTTTTTCTTTTTTTCTCTTTCTTTTTTTTCACTTATTCTATTACCCTTTTCCTTGTTCCTGCTTCCCCCTATTATATTGCCTCCTCCTTCACATATATGTACAAAGATAGTTGAATAGACATTACGGATCGTAGTGTTAGTGTTTATATATGTAAATTAAACATGTGTCTTTGATGCTCCGGGTTGGAAGCGTATTTATGGTGTTCGATGCGACATTTATGCCGCATACATATGGGAATGCTCCGATTGGCCGGCGGCTCGGCCCTCCTATTTTAATTAGATGGGGCGCACCAGAACTCTGTATCCTATCAGGACAGCAGCATAGAAGTTCCCCATTAGGCCCGTGAATTTAGGATCATTATGATTGGTGCAAATGTATTTGAATTTTATTGGCTGCTGTCATCCATGACTAGTATAAATACCTGTGTGAATATACCTATGGTGTAACTGTTATTTCCAGCTAAGCTTGACAAAGAGGCGTGCAGCCTTGAAACGTTGCATTTCTTGCTGGAATATCCTTATGCTTTAATGCAATAAAAGAGCAGAAGAAATAGATGGTGCCGGCTTTCTTCTTTTCATAGCTGGTTGATCCGGAGTGCTGTTGGATCGTTGGCCGGGCACGTCGATTTGAAGATATCAATAGAGAGTGCAGTCACACTACTACCAGTGGGCTGTGCAGTGGGACACACACAAACAACACAGGAGACTGATGTGCTAGCTCTCAAAAGGGCTGTTTCGGGTGCTTTCATAGCAAGTGAGGAACAAGAACACAGGCCGAGCTAATGCTTTCCCTACCTATCTGCAGCAAGTCTGACCCTGCTCTCACTAAGGCCTCTTTTCCACGAACTGTTGAGCTGTGTGTTCGGCAAGCAGTTACCAGGCAGCAGTGAGCAGTTACCAGGCAGCAGTGAGCAGTTACCAGGCAGCAGTGAGCAGTTACCAGGCAGCAGTGAGCAGTTGTGAGAGTTTGAGAGGCATTTCACTGCCTATCAACAGTTCATGGAAAAGAGGCCTAACTGTCAGCAGCCAGCAGAGAATGAATCCAATATGGCCACCGCAACTGATTTTTGATAGGTGGGTGGGGGTACAGGAGGGGGTGCTAGCTGTTTGGCTGCCACGTGTCTGCTGAATGTGAGGTAGGGGGACAACGTTTAGCTCAGTGATGATGTATAGGGGCAGGTCGAACACGCCAAATGTTCGCTGTTCGCCACAAATGCGAACAGCGGCAGTTCATGGAATACTGTCCGCCGGGCGAACAGTTTGGGGCATCTCGCGGGGGAAACGAGGTGGGGAAGTATACAGTATACATACAGGCAGGATTTATTGGTAATTCAGGCTTTTATTTCCTTTCTACAACTTGACATTATACAGAGTACAATTTCAGGAAGTAGTCCTCGAGTCCTATAGGTTTTTTCTTAATGTCTACCATTATTCAGAAAGCTCTCCTTAAAACTTGCTAGTGAGACAATTTTGGTCACAGTTTAGATCTTTACTCACGTATTGCAGGTCACAGGAGGGGGTGGGTTTCTAAAGGTCAGATGATAGTATGTCCTATATACATGGACTGGGAATATACCCCCAATCACGATGTCACCCTCTTGATAGAGACCTTTAATATCAGTTCCTGGAAGCCCACAGCCACACCCCTCTCCTCCTGTACAGGGGACAAGGAGACAGGCCAGGAGCAAAGTATGGGAGAATCTCTGGTAGAAGAGAGATTGACACATGGTAACTAGGAGAACATGGAGAAACATTGCACGTTAAGGCAAGTGGGGAGACCAAAACCAGAAGAGAATGAACGAGTGAGAGAGTGAGAAAGAGGCTATAAGGTTTCTGAAAAGAGATATGGAGCAGAGACTGGAGTTAAGAGAGAGGGAATGATGTGATGATGCTGGTAGAACATGAGAGTAGAGTGTAGATGGGAACAAGAGACTAGTGATGGTGGTGGTGGTGATGGGGATATATTACAAACTCTGAGGATAGTTAGGTGGCGGTAGGAGAAAAAAGGGGCAGAAGAATAGAGTGTCAATTGGAAAGAGAGGGTGTGTGCATGAGGAAGAAAAAGACAGAAGGAGGTAGATAAACAGGAAAGGCAGAAAGGGTACTATTCGGTGGAAACAATACGAAAGCTAAAACAAGAGAACAAAGAAAGCAAGGAGAATAAAGGGAGCAAAAAAAAAAATTAAAAAGAAAGAAATTAGAGAGAAAGGCTAACAATACAGACAGGAAAGTTATGGAAAGAGAGAGAATAGGAATCAGAGAGAATAGAAGTGGAGTGTACATGACCTCCAGGAGGTAACTATTAAGTGTATAAATAAAGCAGCATGTAGACAATCCCCCAACTCTCGGTCCCTCGCTGCAGACTGTTCCATTCTACTGGCTCTTTTTATCTTCTCAGCTGCCCAGAGAGACATAATATTGCAGTAATTGCACAAACCGAATCTCTTTCTACATCAGTTTATTTCAGGAGCACCTCGGGGACAAGGGAAATTCAAACAACCAGTTCTTCTATCCCAGCCTGGACCTCTGGGAAGGTAATAGAGAGGTTACAGGGAAAAGATATTAACAACATAGTTACATAGTTGGGTTAAAAAAGACACCCATCCCTGGAGTTCAACCAGAAGAAATGGCACAAAACTAGCCTGCATCCTCACCCTGAAACATGCTAGATTCGGTACTGCAGGTCTGGACACATTACTCTTTAAATTGTTTGACTGGTTTGCTCTACAGACCAGATAAATAGGTGTTGCTTGGTGAGTAAGCATTGCAACAACAACAACAACAACAATAAAACATCTGTAAAGCGCTTTACTCCTGTAAATAAGCATGTCTCAGATCAGTACATAGTGATATGCACAGGGCAAAAAGTCATGTGATCATAAATGTCAGACTAAACAGGTGGCTTTTCAGTTTTGATTTAAACATGTACAGGGTTGGAGCTGTCTTGATTAGGTTTGGCAAGGCATTCCACAGGGTAGGGGCAGCATGACAGAAAGCTCTGGCTCCAAAGGGTTTTACTTGGACTCTGAGGGTGTTCAAATTATTGGATCCTTTGGATCTGAGGTTGTGGAAGGTGGGACGCAGTTGCAACAAATCCTTCAGGTGTCCAGGACCTAGGTTGTGTAGAGATTTGAATCTTATCATGCCAATTTTGAAAAGCATTCTCTATTTTATGGGTAGCCATTGTAGCGAGGAAGATCTGCTGAAGGAAGTGTTTAATTTTTGCAACCAGGGAGATGCTTTTGACCAGAGCTTTTTTTTATTTCTTGGCCAACCTTTCCAATGTTCCAATGAGTCCTGCGATGTTGCCATCCAGCTCCTAGGGGGCTCCTGGTCAGTGGTCTGGCCTCTGGGAGGGGAATAAGTGCATATTACTATTCCCCCTCAATCCTGGTCTTTGCTGTGGAAGAGGTGTTTGGTTGTTACTCTCATTCACTGTCTTTGCCACAGAGATGTGACTATGGAATCACTGTCCTTCTCAGTGGGGTGCAGCACAAGGGTTGTAGGAGAGGGCCTGGCTCGCCAGTCATTCATTCACTTTTCCTATGATGGAGAGTGTGGCTGGGTGATGGTGGTGACATCTAGGTAATCAAGCTCCCTGCATGGGGGGATTCTGGTGTCTCACTGCTACGCAGGGCCGGATTTGTGGGAAGGCCACCAAAGCCAGTGCCTAGAGCGATGGGAAGGCCAGGTCGTTGGGAAGGCTTGGGCAATAGTGCAGCAGTGTGTTTCAGTTCTATTTGTATTTATCGCTTGCCCACGCCACTGTTTATCCACCGCCGCCCACCCACGGAACTGATTTTCAATGTCTGCACTGATTTTGCCGCTGCCGCCGCCTTGTCCTCCTTCTGTCAGCCGTCCTCGCTGCCTGCTCTGCCCGGTGGTGACAAGTAATCAGACCTCTGATCCTCGCTGGCCGTGGCTCATGAAGTTGAAAGAGGCACCATGCACTGTACATCGCCATATACAGGAAGTGATGTCACGGGTCACTTCCTGTATTTGAAGTGTACGGAGCGATGTACAGTGCATGGTACCTCTTTTAACTCTCTGAGCCGTGGCCAGCAAGGATCGGAGGTCTGATTACTTGTCACCGCCTAGCAGAGCAGCAAGCGAGGACGGCTGACAGGAGGAGGAGAGCACTGCAGGTGAGACACTGCTAAGCTTTCGGTGGCGGATGCTGCCCATACTGTAGTGGTGGGACTGGGGCAGGGAGGGTATTTAGCTTGTCATGCCAAACCGTACTTGGGGAGGGGTATGGGTAGCTGTGTTGGACTGTTGAGAAGGTGGGGGGGGGCATGTAGCTTGCCAAATTGTACTGCGGGAGGGGACATATGAGTAGCTATATAGTACTATGGGAGATGGAGAGGGCACCCAGCTAGCCATACCATATTTGGGGGCATATCTGGGTAGTATAACTGTATTGGTGGAATGGGGAGGGCATCTGGCTTGCTATACTGTACTAGGAGGGGGGCATTTGGGTAGCTATACTATATTGGGGGGATGGGGAGGGTTGCCAGCGTGCCATACTGTACTGGGGGGGGGGGGGGCACATCTGGGTAACAATACTGTATTGGGAAGGCCACCAAGGCCAGTGCCTAGAGCGATGGGAAGGCCAGGTCGTTGGGAAGGCTTGGGCCGTAGTGCAGCAGTGTGTTTCAGTTCTATTTGTATTTATCGCTTGCCCACGCCACTGTTTATCCACTGCCGCCCACCCACGGAACTGATTTTCAACTAATTTTCAGTGTCTGCACTGATTTTGCCGCCGCCGCCTCGTCCTCCTCCTGTCAGCCGTCCTCGCTGCCTGCTCTGCCCGGTGGTGACAAGTAATCAGACCTCTGCTCCTCGCTGGCCGTGGCTCACGAAGTTGAAAGAGGTACCATGCACTGTACATCGCCGTATACAGGAAGTAATGTCACGGGTCACTTCCTGTATTTGAAGTGTACGGAACGATGTACAGTGCATGGTACCTCTTTTAACTCTCTGAGCCGTGGCCAGCAAGGATCGGAGGTCTGATTACTTGTCACCGCCTAGCAGAGCAGCAAGCGAGGACGGGTGACAGAAGGAGGAGAGCACTGCAGGTGAGACACTGCTAAGCTTTCGGTGGCGGATGCTGCCCATACTGTAGTGGTGGGACTGGGGCAGGGAGGGTATTTAGCTTGTCATGCCAAACCGGACTTGGGGAGGGGTATGGGTAGCTGTGTTGGACTGTTGAGAAGGTGGGGGGGGGGGCATGTAGCTTGCCAAATTGTACTACGGGAGGGGACATATGAGTAGCTATATAGTACTATGGGAGATGGAGAGGGCACCCAGCTAGCCATACCATATTTGGGGGCATATCTGGGTAGTATAACTGTATTGGTGGAATGGGGAGGGCATCTGGCTTGCTATACTGTACTAGGAGGGGGGCATTTGGGTAGCTATACTATATTGGGGGGATAGGGAGGGTTGCCAGTGTGCCATACTGTACTGGGGGGGGGGGCACATCTGGGTAACAATACTGTATTGGGGAGACTGGGTAGGACATCAAGCTTGCTGTACAGGGGAGGGGGGGCATCTAGGTAGCTATACTAAATTGGAGGGACCGAGAGGGCATCTAGTTTGCTGGATAGTGTAATGGTTAAGGGCTCTGCCTCTGACACAGGAGACCTGGGTTTGAATCTCGGCTCTGCCTGTCCAGTAAGCAAGCACCTATTCAGTAGGAGACCTTGGGCAAGACTCAACACTGCTACTGCCTATAGAGCGTGTCCTAGTGGCTGCAGCTCTGGCGCTTTGAGTCCACCAGGAGAAAAGCGCGATATAAATGTTCTGTGTTTGTTTTGTTTGTACTGTACTGGGGTGGAGGGCTCTGGGTAGCTATACTGTATTGGGGGTACAGGAAGGGAATCTAGCTTGCTATACTGTACTGGGAGGGGGGGGCATATGGGTAGCTATACTTTATTGGTGGGGGGGAGATCATTTGGATGCTAACACTGTACCTGTGCTGGGAGGGCCATCTGGCTGCGGGAAGATAGCATCTGGCTACCTAATACTGTTATCTAGGGGCACATGGCTATTTAATTTTATTTTGAGGCACCTGAGTAAATTATTTTGTCTGTAGGTGGGTCTGTTATATCTGGATACTTGTGGCTATGATCTATTTTTATCTGGAACCATGTGACTACTGTTATTATTATTATTTAGTATTTCTATAGAACTGACATCTTCCACAGTGCTATACACGGTGTATTGTCTTGCCAATTATGTCTATATTGTGTATTGTATATATCGTAGTCTAGGGTCAATTTAGGGGGGACGTCAATTAACTTATGTGTATGTTTTTAGGATGTGGGAGGAAATGTGAATGTGAATATGTAATCGTTTTATCTGGAAGCATTTGACTACTTCATTTTTTAATCTTGCTGCACATGGCTATGTAATTCCTGTATCTAGGGAGGTCATGGCTTGATTTTTGAATGGGGGGGGGGGGGGGAGGAGGGGTGTAGAGGCTATTAAAGTGTACCAGAAATAGATAAGATTTAAAAATGTATACATACCTGGGGGTTTCTTCCATCCCCATCCGCAAGGATCTCTCCGATGCCGCTGTCCTCAGTCTTCTCCCACTTCAATACCAGGTCCCGTAATTTTGCCGAGTCAAAGCCAGTCTGCGCAAGAGTAGTGCGCTCTCTCTGGTGGAGAATAGTAATGTGCAGGCACGGTACTATTCTCCACCGGAGGGAGAGCACTGCGCTTGCACTGACTGGTCGTGACTGGCTGAAGTTATGGGACCAAGAGCTGGAGAAGGTTGAGTATGGCGGTGTGGATGGGGCTGGAAGAAGCCCCCAGGTATGTATAAATCTTTTAATATGGTTTCTCTCTGGTTTTCTTTAAGTTCTGTATTCTGGGGAACAGAGTCGCTCTTGCTGGGGAAAAAGGTGTGTGTATATATTGGTGATAGTGTGTGTGTGTGTGTGGGGGGGGGGGGGCACCTGGCAATAGTGGGCCTAGGGTAGCAAAAATTAGAAACCCGGCCTAGGCTACGGGTGGCCGTAATACCACAGAAATGGTGGACCATTAGGTAGGTGCAGGAGGTCAACAATGCAATCCTAGCTGTGAAGCTGTGAGTATAGTTAGTGGGGCAGCAGGGGTTAGTGTAGCTGGGCAGTGTAGTTAGTGGGGCAACAGGGGTTAGATTAGCTGGGCAGTGTAGTTAGTGGGGCAACAGGGGTTAGTGTAGCTGGGCAGTGTAGTTAGTGGGGCAGCAGGGGTTAGTGTAGCTGGGCAGTGTAGTTAGTGGGGCAGCAGGGGTTAGTGTAGCTGGGCAGTGTAGTTAGTGGGGCAGCAGGGGTTAGTGTAGCTGGGCAGTGTAGTTAGTGGGGCAGCAGGGGTTAGTGTAGCTGGGCAGTGTAGTTAGTGGGGCAACAGGGGTTAGTGTAGCTGGGCAGTGTAGTTAGTGGGGCAGCAGGGGTTAGTGTAGCTGGGCAGTGTAGTTAATGGGGCAGCAGGGGTTAGTGTAGCTGGGCAGTGTAGTTAGTGGGGCAGCAGGGGTTAGTGTAGCTGGGCAGTGTAGTTAGTGGGGCAGCAGGGGTTAGTGTAGATGGGCAGTGTAGTTTAGATAAAGACAGTTTCTGGGGGGAAAAGGTCCGTAAGACGCCCCTGAACTATAGATGCATCAGGATTAATATTTTTCCCCCCTGATTTTTGCCCTCTAAACCTAGGTGCATTTTATAACCCAGAGTGTGTTTTAGTCTGAAAAATTGTGACTTTGCAGTAAAGGGTGTGTGCTGGTGTAAATGTTACGCCCTATGTGTCCCTCTACGTTTTGTGTTTTCTTTGAGGTCACACTAAGCTGAGGAGCCAATCTTTATTGGGAAACTGCACCATTAGGAGCCCTGCAGGATTGCATTTTTGTTTTCGGATGACCTACTACAGAAGGTTACTGCTGGCGAACCAATGAGGAACTTTGTTTGCTATATATTGCACTCAGCTTAAAATTTTAAATCTTGACTTCTAGGTGCAGCAGAAGAGATGTTTTAAGTTTGGGGAGTATCAGAAATCCACGAGGAGGTGGAGTGAGTCATCATGGAGAACCTAACATGAGAGGGATACGGAGGCTGTCATATTCATTTATTTTTAAACAATGCAGATTGCCTGGCTGTCCTGCTGATCCTCTGCCTCTAATGCTTGTATCCATAGACCCTGAAAAAGCAAGCAGCAGATCAGGTGTTTCTGACAAAAATTTGACAAGATTATCTGCGTGCTCTTTCAGGTGTGTGATTTAGACACTATTGCAGCCAAAGAGCTCAGCAGGACTGCCAGGCAACCGGTATAAAAGGAAATAAAAATGTCAGCCTCCATATACCTCTCATTTCAGGTGCCCTTTAAAGTGTACCTGAGATGGGGTGCTGGAAAAATGTATACATACCTGGGGCTTCCTTCAGCCCCATTAAGACCTTTGGCTCCCTGGCTGTCCTCCCGGGACATCTCGTTCCCCCGCTAGCGTCCGTTGAAGTTTCTCCAGTCGGGGCCAGTCGGTGCATGCGCAGTGCGGCTGTATGTTCGCCGCTATTGCGCTCCCTTCGCCATAGGGCGGTCCGCTCCTGTGCAGTAGTACACAACGGGAGCATGATGTGGTGCACAACGGGAGCGCAATGTGGGCACGCGCATGTGGCTGAGCCGCGCATGCTGCAGTATGCCCGGACCGGAGACACTTCAGATGACCCTAGAAGGGGAACGAGACGTCCTAGAAGGACAGCAAGGGGGCCAAAGGTTTCAACGGGGCTGGAGGTGGCCCTAGGTATGTATGAATTTTCCCCCCACTCATCTCAGGTACACTTAAAGAGAATCTGTACTCTAAAATTCTTACAATAAAAAGCATACCATTCTATTCATTATTTTCTCCTGTGCCCCTCTGTGCTGTTTCTGCCACTCCCTGCTGCAATCCTGGCTTGTAATTGCCAGTTTTAGGCAGTGTTTACAAAAAAAAACATGGCTGCTAACCAGGATGTGATAGGCTGAGAGAAGCTCAGTCTGTGACTCATACAGAGCCTGCAGGGGGCGTGGAGAAGGTGAGTATAACTTCTACCTATCACAGCAGAGCAGCACATTTGTGCCTGAGCCGACAAAGCTGACAAAGGAAAGAAGATTAGATTATATAACAGAGGAAAGGCTGCAGTAATCCAGACCACATTAGAACAGGTATAGGAATTTATAGGATAGAATAAATAAGGCTGAAAATGTTGTTACAGAGTCTCTTAAAGAATGTATGGGACCTGTAACCATCCAAAATGCAAAAACAAAAATGTATAATAAGTAATGCATGTGTACTCAATGTGTAAAATTGTATTCACCTATATAGAATCACAACACATAAAGAAATATAATTCAAGTTCGAAAAGTTCAAAGAGGGAGCTATTTAACCTCCTTGCCGGTCTAATTCCCCCGGGAAGGAGGCAGCGCAGCACTATTTTTGTTTTTAATCATGTAGCGAGCCCATGGCTCGCTACATGATAGCCGCTAAGCGGCGGCATCCCCCCACCCACTCCGATCGCCTTCGGCGATCAGAGTAAGCAGGAAATCCCGTTCAGAACGGGATTTCCTGCAGGGCTTCCCCGGTCGCCATGGCGACGGGGCGGGATGACGTCACCGACATCACAGGGAATCCCGATCCGCCCCTCAGCGCTGCCTGGCACTGATTGGCCAGGCTGCGCAGGGGTCTGGGGCGGGGGGGGGCGACTCGGCGCGGCGGGTAGCGACGAATCGGCGGTGAGCGGCGGCGGTCGTAGTATGTAGAGTTGGGCCGAACCTTCGATTTTAGGTTCGCGAACCGGGTTCGCGAACTTTCGCGGAACGTTCGGTTCGCGTTAAAGTTCGCGAACCGCAATAGACTTCAATGGGGATGCGAACTTTGAAAAAAAAAAATAATTATGCTGGCCACAAAAGTGATGGAAAAGATGTTTCAAGGGGTCTAACACCTGGAGGGGGGCATGGCGGAGTGGGATACACGCCAAAAGTCCCCGGGAAAAATCTGGATTTGACGCAAAGCAGCGTTTTAAGGGCAGAAATCACATTGAATGCTAAATGACAGGCCTAAAGTGCTTTAAAACATCTTGCATGTGTATACATCAATCAGGTAGTGTAATTAAGGTACTGCTTCACACTGACACACCAAACTCACCGTGTAACGCACCGCAAACAGCTGTTTGTACTAGTGACGGCCGTGCTGGACTGGTGCGCACCATGGCGAGAGTGCAGGTTTTTGTGGCTTTACAGCCCATATGGTCGGCCTGGCTGATGTAGCTGAATGACAGAACAGTGACTGTCCAGCTGATCAAATTTGGTCTGACCACAATGAAGCAACGACCTTATTATCTTTTGTGTGCCCCCCGAGACACTCATCTAGGCGCCGGTCATTGCTTCATTGTGATACGCAAGCCCCTTCACCACGGCAAGGTAATGATCACGAAGGGGAATGGGCGCATGTACATGCCTTTTCTTTTGTTGTTGCAGCTGCCCTCAGTGCAGCCAGAAAAATTAGGCAGTCATGTACACGCACCATAAAAATTATTACAGCGGCCGCTGCTAGCAGCGGCCTAAAAAATTCAGCAATCCGCCTGGAGTCCCGGACCCTGTTGGTGGTGGCGGAGAAGGTAGTGAAGCGGCCTGCAGGCAGACATGCTGTGTGGAGGGACTGGGAGCGACTTAGTCTTTTTGGGGCAGGCCAGGCAGCCAGTCACACGGCGTGCAGGCAGAGATGCTGTGTGTGCGGGGACTGACTTAGTCTTGGGGCGGGCAGCAGCCCTCCGGGATCCATGCCTCATTCATTTTGATAAAGGTGAGGTACTTAACACTTTTGTGACTTAGGCGACTTCTCTTCTCTGTGACAATGCCTCCAGCTGCGCTGAAGGTCCTCTCTGACAGGACGCTTGCGGCAGGGCAGGAGAGAAGTTGGATGGCAAATTGGGACAGCTCTGGCCACAGGTCAAGCCTGCGCACCCAGTAGTTCAAGGGTTCCTCATCGCTGTTCACAGCAGTGTCTACATCCACACTTAAGGCCAGGTAGTCGGCTACCTGCCGGTCGAGGCGTTGGTGGAGGGTGGATCCGGAAGGGCTACGGCGAGGCGTTGGACTAAAGAACGTCCGCATGTCCGACATCACCATGAGATCGCTGGAGCGTCCTGTCTTTGACTGCGTGGACACGGGAGGAGGATTAGTGGCAGTGGTACCTTGCTGGCGTTGTGCCGTCACATCACCCTTAAAGGCATTGTAAAGCATAGTTGACAGCTGGTTCTGCATATGCTGCATCCTTTCCACCTTCCGGTGAGTTGGTAACAGGTCCGCCACTTTGTGCCTGTACCGAGGGTCTAGTAGTGTGGCCACCCAGTACAGCTCATTCCCCTTGAGGTTTTTTATACGGGGGTCCCTCAACAGGCAGGACAGCATAAAAGACGACATCTGCACAAAGTCGGATCCAGTACCCTCCATCTCCTCTTGCTCTTCCTCAGTGACGTCAGGTAAGTCAACCTCCTCCCCCCAGCCGCGAACAATACCACGGGAAGGTTGAGCAGCACAAGCCCCCTGCGACGCCTGCTGCGGTTGTTGTCCTGCCGCTGTCCCCTCCTCCTCCTCCTCCCCCAAAGAAACACCTTGCTCATCATCCTCTGAGTCTGACTCGTCTTCTGCACACGACCTCTCTTCTTCCTCCTCCTCCCCCCTCTGTGCTGCCGCAGGTGTTGAGGAAACAGCTGGGTCTGATGAAAATTGGTCCCATGCCTGTTCCTGCCGTAACGGTTCCTGGTCACGCTCATTCGCAGCTTCATCCGCCACTCTACGCACAGCACGCTCCAAGAAGTACGCGTAGGGAATTAAGTCGCTGATGGTGCCCTCACTGCGGCTCACCAGGTTGGTCACCTCCTCAAACGGCCGCATGAGCCTGCATGCATTTTTCATCAGTGTCCAGTTGTCGGGCCAGAACATCCCCATCTTCCCAGACTGTTTCGTTCTACTCCAGTTGTAGAGGTACTGGGTGACGGCTTTCTTCTGTTCTAGCAGGCGGGAGAACATGAGCAGGGTCGAGTTCCATCGAGTAGGGCTATCGCAAATGAGGCGTCTCACCGGCATGTTGTTTTTACGCTGAATTTCTGCAAATCGTGCCATGGCTGTGTAAGAGCGCCTCAAATGCCCACAGAACTTCCTGGCCTGCTTCAGGACATCCGCTAAGCCAGGGTACTTTGCCACAAATCTTTGAACCACTAGATTCATGACATGTGCCATGCAGGGTATGTGTGTCAGCTTCCCCATATGCAAAGCGGCAAGCAGATTGCTGCCGTTGTCGCACACCACGTTGCCTATCTCCAGGTGGTGCGGGGTCAGCCACTCATCCACCTGTTTCTTAAGAGCAGCCAGGAGAGCTGCTCCAGTGTGACTCTCCGCTTTGAGACAAGCCATGTCTAAGATGGCGTGACACCGTCGTACCTGGCATGCAGCATAGGCCCTGCGGAGCTGGGGCTGTGTAGCTGGAGAGGAGAACTGCCACTCAGCCAAGGAGGAGGAGGAGGACAGCGAAGAGCATGTAGCAGGAGGAGAGGAGGTGGCAGGAGGCCTGCCTGCAAGCCGTGGAGGTGTCACAATTTGGTCCGCCGCTTTCTGCTTGCCATCGTTCACCACCAGGTTCACCCAATGGGCTGTGTAGGTAATGTAGCGGCCCTGCCCGTGCTTGGCAGACCAGCCATCCGTGGTCAGGTGTACCCTTGACCCAACGCTCTTCGCAAGAGATGACACCACTTGCCTCTCAACTTCACGGTGCAGTTGGGGTATGGCCTTTCTCGAAAAATAAGTGCGGCCTGGCATCTTCCACTGCGGTGTTCCGATGGCCACAAATTTACGGAAGGCCTCAGAGTCCACCAGCCGGTATGGTAACAGCTGGCGAGCTAACAGTTCCGCCACGCCAGCTGTCAGACGCCGGGCAAGGGGGTGACTGGCCAAAAGTGGCTTCTTCCGCTCAAACATTTCCTTCACGGACACCTGACTGCTGCTGTGGGCAGAGGAGCAGGAACCGCTCAAGGGCAGAGGCGGAGTGGAGGAGGGTGCCTGTGAAGGTGCAAAGGAGAAAGCGGCAGAAGCAGATGATGCACCTGAAGGAGGAAGAGGAGAAGGAGGGTGACTTTTCTTTTGTGTGCTGCTGCTGCTTTTGCTCAGGTGGCCATCCCATTGCTGTTTGTGCCTTTTCTCCAGGTGCCTTCGTAAGGCACTTGTCCCTACGTGAGTGTTGGCCTTTCCACGGCTCAATTTTTGTTGGCAGAGCGAACAGATGGCTTTGGTCCGATCTGAGGCACACACATTAAAAAATTTCCACACCGCTGAGCCACCCTGGGATGTGGGCACTATGGGGACCTCAGCAGCTGATGCTGAAGGGCAAGTTGGCTGGCTGTACATAGGTGGCGATACATGGTGCCGGACTCTGCCACCAGCTGTTTCTGACGAAGAGCTGCCCCAGCTTCTTTCAGCAACTTCTCTCCTCCTACTACTCTCTGACTCCCCCTCTGAACTGTCCCCCTCTTCATCTCCTCTATTGGGAACATACAGAGGATCCCTATTACCGTCATCATCGTAGTCATCCTGCCCAGCTTCGCTTGCCTCAGACAAATCCAAACTTGCACCATCAGTAGGTCCTTCATCCTCCTGACACGTTACATCCATAGTGTTGCCGCGTAACTCAGACATATTAGCTGGTGAAAATTCATCTGGCTGTAACAACAATGGCTGTGCATCAGTGATTTCAACACTAAATAATTCTTGCGAAGTGTCAAATGCAGCGGAAGTGGTGCTAGTAGTAGCGCTGGTGGCTGAGCAAGATGAGGTGTTCTGTGTCGCTAAATACTCAACCACGTCCTGACAATCTTGGGAGGTGATGGGACGTGCCTTCTTCCGAGCACTGTACTGTGGGCCAGATCCACACGAAATTACATTTACACGACCTCGCGCAGACCTGCCGGGTGGCCTTCCTCTGCCTCTGCCACTACCTCTTCCTCTTCCTCTACCTGTTTTGTCCATATTGGGTATGCACGGAGTGGTATATCACACTGCGTGCACTCACGTAGGTAGGTGGGTTCACTTAACTGCACAGGTATGCGCACTGATGCGGTGGGTTCACTGAACAGAACAGGTATACAGTGGCGGGTTCACAGAACAGGTATACAGTGGCGGGTCCACTGAACAGAACAGGTATACAGTGGCGGGTTCACAGAACAGGTATGCAGTGGCAGGATCACTGAACACAATAGGTATGCAGTGGCGTGTTCACTAAACAGGTATACAGTGGCGGGTCCACTGAACAGAACAGGTATACAGTGGCGGGTCCACTGAACAGAACAGGTATACAGTGGCGGGTCCACTGAACAGAACAGGTATACAGTGGCGGGTTCACAGAACAGGTATACAGTGGCGGGTCCACTGAACAGAACAGGTATACAGTGGCGGGTTCACAGAACAGGTATGCAGTGGCAGGATCACTGAACACAATAGGTATGCAGTGGCGTGTTCACTAAACAGGTATACAGTGGCGGGTCCACTGAACAGAACAGGTATACAGTGGCGGGTCCACTGAACAGAACAGGTATACAGTGGCGGGTCCACTGAACAGAACAGGTATACAGTGGCGGGTTCACAGAACAGGTATACAGTGGCGGGTCCACTGAACAGAACAGGTATACAGTGGCGGGTTCACAGAACAGGTATGCAGTGGCAGGATCACTGAACACAATAGGTATGCAGTGGCGTGTTCACTAAACAGGTATACAGTGGCGGGTCCACTGAACAGAACAGGTATACAGTGGCGGGTCCACTGAACAGAACAGGTATACAGTGGCGGGTCCACTGAACAGAACAGGTATACAGTGGCGGGTTCACAGAACAGGTATACAGTGGCGGGTCCACTGAACAGAACAGGTATACAGTGGCGGGTTCACAGAACAGGTATGCAGTGGCAGGATCACTGAACACAATAGGTATGCAGTGGCGTGTTCACTAAACAGGTATACAGTGGCGGGTCCACTGAACAGAACAGGTATACAGTGGCGGGTTCACTGAACAGGTATACAGTGGCGGGTCCACTGAACAGAACAGGTATACAGTGGCGGGTTCACTAAACAGGTATGCAGTGGCAGGTTCACTGAACACAACAGGTATGCAGTGGCAGGTTCACTGAACACAACAGGTATGCAGTGGCGGGTTCACTGAACAGGTATACAGTGGCGGGTCCACTGAACAGAACAGGTATACAGTGGCGGGTCCACTGAACAGAACAGGTATACAGTGGCGGGTCCACTGAACAGAACAGGTATACAGTGGCGGGTTCACAGAACAGGTATACAGTGGCGGGTCCACTGAACAGAACAGGTATACAGTGGCGGGTCCACAGAACAGGTATGCAGTGGCAGGATCACTGAACAGGTATGCAGTGGCAGGATCACTGAACAGGTATGGAGTGGCAGGATCACAGTACAGGTATGCAGTGGGCTGAGGGCTCACTGAACAGAACAGGTATGCAGTGGCAGGATCACTGAACAGGTATGCAGTGGCAGGATCACAGTACAGGTATGCAGTGGGCTGAGGGCTCACTGAACAGAACAGGTATGCAGCCAGGAAGAAGTTAAGCCTAACTAATCTTTCCCTATATGAGAGACTGCAGCAGCTCGCCCTACTCTCACTAATGCAGGCACACGAGTGGCCGTAATGGCCGCCGCTGCCTGCCTTATATAAGGGGGGGTGGGGCTCCAGGGGCTAGTGTAGCCTAATTGGCTACACTGGGCCTGCTGACTGTGATGTAGAGGGTCAAAGTTGACCCTCAGTGCATTATGGGGCGAACCGAACTTCTTCCGCAAAAGGTTCGCGTGCGGTACCCGCACGCGAACCACCTACGTTCGCGCGAACCACGTTCGCCGGCGAACCGTTCGGCCCAACTCTACTAGTATGCACGCAGCTAGCAAAGTGCAGGAAAAAAAAATTATGCAAATCGGACCAGCGGGGCCTGAGAAATCCTCCTGCGCAGGTTACCCCGACATAACCGGCAAGGAGGTTAATGTATATGTTACGGCCAGAACCCGAAGTCTGGCCACTTCAGGTTCTGGCTGGTCAAAACATGAAGTGGCGTGCCCCTGCGGCCAGTGTGAGAAATGAACAGGATTGCCGGCTCCCAGCGGCGTTAAATGAATGAATTCCCTGGCAGTGGCAATATATCAGACTAAGCTGCCTCTTCGGCTCTGCCTCCTCTCCTCCCCCTGCCACTCTCCTATGCAGCTTTGGCAGCTAGGGACACGCGTGTCCCCCAGGATTGTTCGTAGCGGCAGGAAAGCAGAGCGGGGAGGCTGTAGACATTTAGTCTGCCAGCACCCGCTTTGCAAGGATGAACAGCAGGATTCCCTGCCGCTATGAACGATCGGGGACACGCGTTTCCCCCGGCTGACAAAGCTTCATAGGAGAGGAACAGGGAGAGGAGGCAGAGCTGAGGAGGCGGCTTCATCTGTTACATTGCCCCCAGGGGTTAATTCATTCATTTAACGCCGGCGGGAGCCGGGAATCCTTTTCATTTCTAACATTGGCCGCAGTGGCACGGCCACTTCACGTTTTGACTGGCCAGAACGCGAAGTGGCCAGACTTCGGGTTCTGGCCTTAACATATACAAAACTGATCGTTACTAGATGGAAATGTGATAGACCCTCAAATAAAAAAGTTGGATACAATATGTACATAGAGAGACTTAGTCCTGATCAAAGGAGTATGCAATAATAGGAATGCTATGAAATAAAGAAATAATTGTGAAATTGTGGAATTGTTGAATTGGCCACTTCAAACGAAAACTGGATTTAAACAGTTTAAAGACTTTTCTATAACAGCCACCGCTAAAGCAAAACTATACCCTATACAGATAATGCTGCAGCCTTTCCTACAAAATTTGCAATGTTATACAGTTTGCAATGTGTTTCTCGGCAATACACGCCACTTCATCGTGCACATAAATAGCTGTATCTGCAAAACGAGATTAAAATGATTGGATGCCTGATCGTAATAATCCCACTTTGCAGATATTCCTTTTTATGTGCCTGATGAAGGGGCTTGTATTGCCGAGAAACACGTTGCAAACGATGAGTATTGTTTATCTGGAATAAGAAAGACTTGTTGCAAACTGGGTGAACATCTTTTGAAGGTAAGTCCACCACTATCTCTTTTTAATCAGTTCTTAATAGTTTTTTTTAGCCATTTTGGTGCCTCTGTACACAGAATTCTGACTGTGTAGTCCACCCTTGTTGGAGGGTGGTTTGCCGTACACGTCCCACAGAGAGTGACTTCTATCTCGGGGTTGAGTTTATTCTCCGTGCCTGCACTACAAGTCACCAATCTGGTGACCTATTTTGCGAGTATCTGAGCCTTTTATTATCCTTATTAGGCAGAGGCTACATTTTTGGATTTCTCATGAGATGGTCTTTAGAGTTCATATGGGGTCGAAAAAATATTATGAAACATTTGGGCAGGAAAATGCAAACTATTAATGCCCAGCTAGAAGATAAGATAGCAAAGACTTCTGTGGCCACAATATACTTCCCTCGTGAGCTCAGAGAGGCTGGGATGTAGGATATCCAGACACTGAGGAAGGCCAACATGCTGAAGGTTATAAATTTGGCCTCATTAAAACTGTCGGGCAATCTTCTAGCCAAGAATGCAAAAGCAAAACTAATAATAGCCAGGAGTCCAAGATATCCCAACATGCTCCAAAATGCCACAGAAGATCCCTCGTTGCAACCTACAATGATCACTTGAGACTGGGTGTTAGTGTCATACTCTGGGAAGGGAGGAGTGGTAGAAAGCCAAAGTGTGCAGATGAACACCTGAATAAGGACGCAAACCACAATGACAGAGTAGGGCACTTTTGTCCCTGTAAATCTTCTTAACTTGGTACCAGGCTTAGTGGCTTTGAAGGCTATAATAACAGTCAAAGTTTTAGCCAGAACACAAGAGACACACAAAGAAAAGGCCAAACCGAAAGCCACCTGACACAGAAGACACTTTATTGTTTCAGGGTATCCGATAAAGGCCAATGAGCAAAGGAAGCAGAGGCACAATGATATGAGCAGAAGACAGCTGAGGGACCAATTATTGGCTCGCACTAATGGTGTAGTCCTGTAATGGATGAAAACTCCCAGAATTCCAAGTGGGACAAGAGAGGAAAATATGGAAATAGTAACCAAGGTAATCCCCATTGTTTCATTGTGGGAGAGGAACTCGATAGTCCTTGGCACACATGTGTCTTGTTGCATGTTGGGCCACATATCCCAGGGACAAGGGTAGCACTTGATAGCATCTACAGAAGAATGTTAAAAAAGTATTGTCACAAATTGGTTTGCTTAAAGCATACCTGAAGTGTAATAAAACAAAAAACACATTGTTAATCCCAACAACTAAATCACATGTCACCCTACCCCACCCCTGAACTCTACCCCTCAAAATCTATACCTAACCCTAACTTATACTTAACTTCCAACATCCTACTAACAAGTGATGGAGCTCAAATTAAGCAACCCCAGCCAAATCCCCTCTGTGAAAAAAGGACAGGTTATGGCTATTTATAGCTGCAGTCCTCCACCCAAACCAAAGGTGCTAAAATCACCTGCTTTGAGATGAATGCTTTTATTGTGACTTAAAGCGGTCTAACACCCAGCATTACAACTTTGCTTTAAAAGATTGCTTACAGCTTAGAAACTATTATGCCAGATTTTTTTCTTTAAGCAGAAATTCGCTGAATGGGTTAAACATGACATTTTAGTGTTGCATTTAGCTTGAAATCCGCATCTGTGCTTAGGTTTAGTTACAAATGTATCTTTGTTTGGAATGCAAATAGACCTCTGAAAAGCCTGTCTGGGAAGCACTCTTTGTTCTCTCAGGGCTCTTTCACATCAGAGCTTGTGTTGGAGAATGCTCAAAGCATACGTTTTGTTGTATGCGTTTTAATGCGTTTTGATATGCGTTGCACTGCAGTGAGTGTGCGTTTTTAATCTGTTTTCAATGCGTTACAGCACATAGGAAAACGCAGGTAATTTTTTTTCCTTTTAGTTTTCAACTTTCTACATTGTTCCTCTGTTGCATTCTGGGACTGATTGCCTGCGTTGACGGATTAAAAACGTTTACATTGACTTACATTGTAACGCATAAAGCTAGCGTTGGCCGAAAAACTGCGCCTGGGTGCAGTGTAACGCAACGCACAAAAATGCGTTATATGTGAAAGCTAAAATGAAAGTCTATGGACTTTCATTTCACCTTGGGTAACGCAAACTTTACCCGTTGCGTTGAAACGCAGAAAATCTGCCCTAATGTGAAAGAGCCCTCAGAGAGGTGTTTTTTAATTTAGATTGTAAACAGATACATTTGTAACTAAACCTCAGCAAGGAGGAGGATTTCTAGCTAAATGCAGTACTAAAATGTCATGTTTAATCCATTTAGTGAATTTCTGCTAAAAAAAAAAATCTGCTAAAAAAAAAAATCTGGCATAATAGTTTCTAAGCTGTAAGCAATCTTTTAAAGGGAAGGTTCAGGCACAACCTAAAAAAAAATAAAAATACAAATCCTCTTACCTGGGGCTTCCTCCAGCCCGTGGCAGCCAGGACGTGCCCTCGCCGTGGCTTCGCAGGCTCCCGGTCTTCTCTGGTGGCCGGCCCGACTTAGCCAGGCCTGCTGCCAGGTCGGGCTTCTTCTGCACTTCAACGTGCACCTCACGGGGGCACGCTGACGTCATCGGACGTCCTCCGGGCTGTACTGCAAAGGCGCAGTAGTTCTGCGCCTGCGCAGTACAGCCCAGAGGACATCCGATGACGTCAGCGTGCCCCCGTGAGTTACATTTTGGAGCGCAGAAGAAGCCCGACCTGGCAGCAGGCCTGACCAGGTCGGGTCGGCCACCGGAGAAGACCGGGAGCCTGCAGAGCCATGGTGAGGGCACGTCCTGGCTGCCACGGGCTGGAGGAAGCCCCAGGTAAGAGGGTTTGTATTTTTATTTTTTTTAGGTTGTGCCTGAACCTTCCCTTTAAAGCAAAGTTGAAATGCTGGGTGTTAGACTACTTTAAGGACCACTTTGAGCAAGGAATGAAAGTATATTTTACACTAAATTATATTTTATTTCAAGCACCTGTTTCATTGGAGATCTCTCCATGAGGACATGGCACACATTCGAAACAGCAGATGGGTCTTCCTGGAATGGTCACTTTCCTGAAACCCGATAGACAACTGGAGCTGCACCGTGACGGAGGGACCTTTGTGAGAAGGAGATAGACCACACATTGATCACTGTTACAGAGGCCAGTTCCTACCAATCAGAAAGGTCAGCTGGACTTCTTACTGATGATCCAATCAGCTAAGAAGGGGAAAATACTTACTTAAATTCTAAGCTTCATTTTAGACTGTGAAGGTGGACATTAATGGTAAAATTTTAGCGAACAATCAACCTTCACATCCGGTAGTTGTGATGGGAGAGTGTTGATGGTGCCAATAGACAACATACAATTGTTTCATCAATCGGATTACCGATCAGTTTTGGTTTACGATTGGTTATATTTTCTATCCTATTTATGGGCCTGATCAATGATTTCCAATCATTTATTTCTGATGACAATTATTGTATTAGAAGGGTCCTTCACTAAAATTGTACCGTTAATGGGCACCTTAAAATCATATATATGAGCAGGTGCCCCCATTGTTTTTTTGTATTTGCTATCATCACATTTGTTGTATACCACCTCTGTTTTATGCATCCATGGAAGTATGTCATTTTAAATTGTGTCATGAGAGATGATAACGCTAGATAACATACTAGTGCTACTACTACTACTTCTACCACTGCAGCTGACACCACTACTGCTGCTGCTACTTCTACTACTACTACTACTACTGCTACCCCTAAAACTATTACTGATACTACTACTATTACTGCTACTACTACTGCTACTATTACTATTTCTACTACTGCTACTATTGCTAGTACTAGTACTGCTGCTATCACTATTGACACTGCTACTTCTACTGCTGCCGCTACTACATCTACTACTACTATTACTACAACTACTACTACTACTACTACTACTACTACTTCTACTACTACCTTTACAGCTTCTACCACCACTACTACTGATATACTGATACTACTACTACTACTACTACTACTACTTCTACTACCTTTACAGCTTCTACCACCACTACTACTGATATACTGATACTACTTTTACTACTACTACTACTACTACTACTACTACTACTACTACTACTACTACTACTACTACTACTACTACTACTACTACTACTACTACTACAACACAGGGCCGGCGCTACCATAGAGGCAAAGGGGGCAATTGCCCTAGGTCCCCAGAGCCTGTAGGGGTCCCCAAGGTGTCTCCCCCCAACTTAAATGTTGTTCCCCGGTCCCCATGCAGAGTCTTCAGCCTAGCCAGATGGTGTCAGCCCCGCCTCAGGGTCCGTGGGTGGAAATTTGGCTGCAATAAAGGGTCCCTACTGCCGATTTTTGATTGGGGGGTGTCTATTGGGGGGCCCTTGGTTAATCTTGCCCGGGGCCCCATTGTTATTAGAACCGGCCCTGCTACTACTACTACTACTACTACTACTACTACTACTACTACTACTACTACTCCTCTTAGTGCTGTTACTACTTTTAATACTACTACTGCTTCCACTTCTACTACTTCTTCTACTACTATTACTGCTACTACCAATTCTACTACTACGCATGCATCAAAAAAGGGCGCCTGGAAAAAAGGGCACGGGATATAGCCGAAATTATAAGTTGTAATGTAAAACAATGTTTTTCATTTATTGCTTATAAGCGAAAATCTACTGCTAAATAGGTTGAATAAACGGAAATGAAATGGCAAAATACCGTCTATAACAAAAAACGAAAGCGGAAAATAAAACGTCAGATAGCGTTTATAACAAAAAACAATATTTACACTTGTATTAAGCATAGTAATACAATGGTAGATTTTACAGGTATTTTACTGTAATTATACTGTAGGCTCACACAGATCTCTCCCTATCCCCATCCCTAACCCTTAGACCCGCCCCCCCCTTTGTGTAAATATACATAAGTTAATAAATTGTATATATTACAAATATTGTACTGTAACTATATCTAACCCTACTCTCACACAGAACCCTCCCTGTACCTATCCCTAACCCCTAGACCTCCTGGTGGTGCCTAACCCTAAACCCCCCTGGTGGTGCCTAACCTTAACCACCCCTCTGGTGGTGCCTAACCCTAAGACCTCCCTGGTGGTGCCTAACCCTAACCACCCCCCAGGTGGTGCCTAATAGCCGATATTTTGCATTGCAGTCAATGGCGGCACCCTTTTTGTCCATTAGCCATATGCACCCTTTTTCACTGCTTCCACTACTACTACTACTACTATTATTATTACTACTACTGCTACTACCACTATTACTGCTGCTGCTATTACTACAACTTCTACTACTGATACTGATACCATTACTACATACAGAAGAAGCACAAATGCAAATTTAATGCACATTTTATATAGTTCAGAACTAATCCAATCAAAATAGTCAGGAAGTGCAATTCATTGGCCCAGTTCCAGGCTGCATACATTTTGCATTAACCTTGCATGCAAGCTAGATTTAGCAGAATCCCAATGACCATCTCTCTTGGTTTTGGGTGAACATTTGGCAATGTATTATGCTGGGTGAATGGCTAACATGCGTGGACCCATTCGTGAACTGGCATGTTAGCAAACGGGCAAATCCAGATAAGAATGCATGATTGCAAATATAAAGGTTTGTATGTGAACCCCAACATGAATGCAAGTACGCATGTTTGGGTGACAATGCATGCATACTCGCGCTTGCTTCCAATTTGCCGTACCAGCGCAGCTGGCTATAGGTGAAGGGTCAGGCTGGGCATTATGGGTAATAGGTTTCCCATTGGCAAGCTTGACCAAAAGTGTGATAACTGGAGCAAACACGTGATTTACGCTCTTTGGACCCCGATAGCTAGTACTGTGGTGCTGTGGCATCCATATGCATGGTCATTTCTCACAGGATAGTTACTATGGGAAGCCCATAAGATAGCCAAAAGTCATTGCAAGTAATTAAAGTGTGAATGTCGCTAGAGAATACTATTGTAGAAGATTGTAGAAGATTTATCCAGCATCACCCAGTGGTTTCCTGTCGTGGAAACACCACTGTTTAATGCTAAGATGAATTCAGCTTCAGAGAGCACACATATGGTTAATCTCTCCATGAGACCCCGGGATGGGGATAGAAAGCATTAAAAAAAACAACAACAAAAAAACACACAACTTCTCCCCAAAGCTGGTAAATCATTTATTTACACATGGACTTCGGATTAAAGTGAAAAACAAGCGTGATTCGGATTACAATTGACTTCACTATGTTAAAGCCAGTGTTACCCGACATATAAAAAAAGTCATATACTCACCTAAAGAGAATGAAGGCTCTGAGTCCTAATGAGCCTTCCCTCTCCTCTCCCGGTGCCCTCAGTATCCTCCGTTCAAATCCCCCGCCGTGGGGGACTTCGGAAGTCGCCGGGAGCTGAGTCCTCCCAGAGACAGATGGCTCCATACTGCGCACGCATGAGTGCGTCATAGAGGGCCTCGCGCATGCGCAGTACAGAGTGTCCTGTCTTCGGGAGCCCGAGTGCTCCCGAAGACTTCCGAAACCTCCCTTCGGCAGCGGAACTGCCAGTATTTGACCGAACTGGTCGAATACTGCTACAGGAGATCCTGAGTGGGACCGGGCACCGGGAGAGGAGAGGGAAGTCTCATTAGGACTCAGAGCCTTCCCTTTCCTTAGGTGAGCATCTGACTTTTGTTTTTATAGGTCGGGTAACATTGACTTAAAGTCAACACTAGCTGGAGTGCAACCACTGATTACTGTGATTGTTTACATAAATGGTGTCTATGGGAAATGCCTACAAACATACTAATCTAGTCAATTGAATTAATTCTTGACTTGTAATTTGGGGACGTCATACCTTTGTGTCATTTCTTAACCATGTAATGGCAGCATTGTTTACATTCAAGCTCTTCCTGTTTTTGGAGCTGGAGTCATAACTTCCTACTAGGGTTTGGTCCATGGAGCCAATATTGCTTATCTTCCAGTTAACAACATCGTAAAGGGCTGGGGGATCACCATTTTCATCAAAAAACATATGCGTCCCGTTATTGGTCAGAAAATGTACAGTTTTAATATATCGGAGAAGCTGGAAAAAAATTGGGTAAATGTTGAGTTTAAATACAAAGCAATGTTAAATCAAACATCTCAATAATAAGAGAAGCAACTTACTTGCCAAGGGTAAAACGATAGACCGTTTGCACATCCATTATGGAAGGGACCCAACCCTGGTTTGCAAGTAAGCAAATTGTGTAAGGCCCATGCAAAGGTATAAACTGAAGTGTAGACATTAAAATTTATTCTGAGATCTATTGCTGCTATGGCGTTCTTCAGTTCCTCTTCTCCGGTACATTCATGAGCCATTTTGTTACCCGTTCCGGTATCTGAATTATGTTTATTGGTCAACTTGCAAGAAAATATTTGTTCCCAAAACTCTGTTATGAAGGAATCATTGGGAGATTTTGAAGGGTGCAGACTATTAAGGTAATCTGCAAACCCTGGCAACTGCCCTTCATGGATACCAAAGCCAATAGTGCCAACCAAAACTTGCTGGAACCTCTGTTTTGAAACAAGAGCAGATGTTGACCAGGCTTCACTTGCAACCCAGACTCTTCCAGTCACATTTTGGCTTGCTAACTCTTCGACAATAAGTGTAAAATCTGAATGAGAAGACAACACAACCACAACTTTGGCGGTTGACTTCTTAATGACTTTGACAATGTGTGGAGCATTCCTGTTGGGCTGACCAGTCATAATTGTTTCAGTAAAAGCCACACAAGCACCTGCTTTGATTATTTCTTGTTTAACCACCTGTAAACCTTGGCCATAGTCATTATCAGCAGCTAGAAAGCCCAACCATGACCAACCAAAGTACAAAATCAGCTCCGCAAGCCCTTTCAACTGAAAAGTATCACTTGGTATGGTGCGAAAGAAAGAAGGGTACATTTTTCTGTTGCTGAGAGAAGGGCTGGTAGAAAAGTAGCTTATCTGTGGATAAAGGAAAACCGAGACCCACAGTTAGCACTGAATATTCCTTGAACAGGCTATGAAGCATAGTTTGGTCCATCCTGACTCTAGTTTCACCTGTGTTATTAAAGTTAATGGGAACCCATACTGAAAAAAGTCAGATACTCACCTTAGGAGAGGGAGGCCCTGGGTCCCATAGAGCTTTCCCTCTCCTCTCCCTGTCCTTGCTGTTGCACTGGCTCCCCCGTAGCGGTATTCAACCGTTTCGGTCAAATAAGGCTGTTTCCCTGCTGAAGGGAGGCTTCGGAAATGCTTCGGGAGCCCGAGTGCTCCCGAATACGGGCCGCTCTACACTTCACATGCGCAAGCGCCCTCTATGATGCACTCGCGCGTGCGCAGAATGGAGCCGCCTGTCTACTGGAGGACTCGGCTCCCGAAGACTTCCGAAGTCCCCACGGTGGGGGATTTGACCGGGGGAGACAGTGCAGCACCGAGGGCACCCGGAGAGGAGAGGACCCGAGCTCATTAGGACCCGAGCCTTCCCTCTCCATAGATGAGTATCTGACTTTTTTTTAGTAACACATGGATTCCCATCAGCTTTAAATAAAATACGCCAATAACTGTTGTCAGGGGAGCCACCCAAAGCAGGAAATAGCATAACGGGCCTTTTAGAAAGTCATTGGGTAGACATCCCGAGCTAATCAATGTGTTCGATGGAAGGACAGGAATGTCCATTCTTGTCATGTGCTGGGGGAAGAGAAGGGAGGTAATAATTGGCTGTTGCAAGCAACAAGAACATTTCAGGTATTTTTGTACCAAACTCTTATTATTTTACTTATTGTATTTCACTGCATTCTGTGTGTTGAAATTTGGATGAAATAATTGTAACTGTGGATTAATCCTGATTTTTTCTGCTCCATCCATACTTATTAAAGTGGTTTAAAACCCTGACATAATATTTAATAAAAACATGTTTTCCTACTTTTTATATGCCATACAGTTATCATATATGCATTTGTGTATAAATATTATTATTCATTTAGAAATTATAGGTTCCTGAAAGTACAGTTTTTTGCTATGTGAGCTGACTTTGCATTTTATTAATAACTGGTTTTATTCATTCATTCATTCATTCATTCATTCATTCATTCATTCATTCAGGTAGACATGCTTTGACTGTCTGTGTGGAGCTCCTTCTCCACAGGCATAGAATGTGTCACATTCCTCACTTGATATATTTAAGTAAACACAAGATAACATTATCTAAACTTCGGATGCGTCTGCATTTCACTGCACTGAACTGTCAAGCTCTGTGTGTAACCCTTCGAATGCTGGTCTAGTAAAAATAAATGCTGGTTGCATATAATATGTTGTAAATAATGTTTTAGAGCAAGATGAAATGCTGGGTTATATTTCGCTTTAAGCTCCTGTTGATCACTGAGCCGGTCTCTTCAGTTGCACTTCAGAGTCCCTGGATTCAGCATTGTTTCTATGGCACAAAGATCTATGGAGCTGATTAAATAAAAAGATTTTCTGTTGAATTATCTCATATGAGTTATGTAAACCTTGGGGCCCATCGTTGCTTAGCTACGCCACTGGGTAGATAACTAACTTTTTTTTTAAGCTACAGGTTTACTTTAATACAGATAGATGAGTCCAACCAAATACTAGGGGAGTGGCAGGCCTCCGATAGGACAACTGTTATCACTTAGATGGAGAGTAGACTTGCCATGCTGGTTCTTGGCCCTGGTCGATGGATCAGAGCATTACAGGAGAGCCTGACTAACACTCAAAGGCAGAAACCTGAATTGTAGCAATATTGGGGGTTCTGCCGTTTGATCTTTGAATCAAATGACTGATGTTTGGATTTAACTTGACGGTGATCCAGATTCAAACCCCAACACAGGGGCATAACTACAATTTATGGGGCCCCCGTAATGTTCCCTTGCTCCCCCTTATGATCTTAGGGCCCATCTCACAAGAGTCATAAAATAAGTGTGGCCATCTTAATCGTCACACCCTTATGAAGTGTAGTAGCAGAAAAACCCTACCTAATACTTGGAGGCACCTCTAGCTACTTAATACTGAGGATACATCTCTGGCTACCTAATACTAAGAGGCACCTGTAAGGCCCGGTTCACATTAGCGGTGGCCGTCCGGAATCGCCGTGCCGGAGCCGCACCGCTTGCAGAACGGACGGAACGGACGCACGGCATAGCAATGAAAGCCTATGCGTCCGTTCACATGCGTCCGTTCTGCCGGACCGGAGCCGGACCGGATCCGGGCCGGATCCGGACTCCGGCCTCCGTTCCAACATGCGCTATTTTTTGATCCGGCTCCTCCGGCAGCCGTATCCGGGGCGGAGCCGGACTGCACCATCCGGCCAATACAAACCAATGGGAACCGGAGAGCGCACAACACACTGGCTGAGAAATCCGGATGTTCTACCCCACTTCCTATGGGGATTGTTGCGGCGATATTGGATGGGGACACATGGGCAAGCATTTTGGAGTGGAGCAGCACAGCTGGATCCGGATCCGGAGATGTTGGCAGCATGTCGCAGGTGGAGGTGAGTGCTAAACAGCAGAGGGCCTGATTCCACAGGTCCCCCTTCTGCTGACCTCCCAGACCCCAACATTTTTTTTGTTTTTTACGTTACTTTTGCCAAACGGATCCGGATCGCATCCTGATGAACACCTGATGCAACCTGACCGGATCCGGATCGGATCCGGATCAGAACAGTACGGTTCCGATCCGGATCCGTTCCGGATCCGGTCAGGTCATCCGGTCCGTTTGGCAAACAACCGCAAGTGTGAACCGGGCCTAACTACCTATGATGAGCAAGCGAACTAAGTGGGAATAGGGATGCTCATTCGGATTCCGCGGAAATGCAATTTCCAAAATTCCGATCGGAAATTGCTGCATTTCCGCATCGGAATGCGGAAATCGGTAATGTAAGTGCCGTAGGCGGATTTCCACCGGATATCGCTGAAATTTCCGCCGGAAATCGCGGAAATTCCACCCGACTTTAACATCGATTTTCTCAAAAACTATAAAGTCTTTTTGAAAACTTTTTTTTGCATCTTGTTCACAAGATTCGGTTTAATAAACTCTGAAAATTTGGTGTTTCTAGGACTTAAGGGGGCTTTGTTATTAACCATTAAAGTCGGTGGATTTTTACTGTAATGTAAAATGCAGAAAATCTGCATCTGCCTATTTTCTGCATTTTATATTACAGTAAAAATCTGCCGACTTTAGCAGTTAATAGCAAAGCCACCGTAAGTCCTAGAAACACCAAATTTTTAGGGTTTATTAAACAGAATCTTCTGAACAAGATGCAAAAAAAAGTTTTCAAAAAGACCTTATAGTTTTTGAGAAAATCGATGTTAAAGTCGGGAGGAATTTCCGCGATTTCCGGCGGAAATTCCGCATTAGAATGCGGAAATTGGTAGCGGAAGGCGGAATCGGTAATCGGTACATGACGGAATGCGGATTTACCGCAGAATCGGAAATTGGCATTCCGACCATCCCTAAGTGGGAAGTGACAGCCGGGCCAGCCAGCACACTTGGTGGGTTTTTAAAGGTTCATGGAGGGCAGGTGTCAGGTTATCTGAGGTTATCTGTGCCTATAGGCTCCTGTGGTGTAAACTGCTGCTCCCCACTAGTTATGCCCTTGCCCCATCACCACTATAAAGTAACATGTAGCATGATAAGAGAAATGTCCCTTACAATTCATTACTTTGTGATCCTACACACCAGTACTTTGTGTATAAGGCTACCACTTTTTTTCCTGCTTCTTTGTCTGTTTCCAAGTTGACCTTTTAACCTAATCCTGATTTGTCAACATCTAAGTTTTGGCCATATCCTTCCTGTCCTTAACATGAGCTGACCACACCAGCCTATTGGCCTTATACCTGTAAAGCTCTGTAGTGACACAGGGTTTTAAAAAAGTCAGATATTCATTCTACCCCATAAGGGCTCGTTCACACCCTTTTTTCAAGCTCTGGCGATTTTGAAAATCACTGCAACACACACAATTGCTCACTTCCAGCTAAAGCAATTTCCTAACTTTATTTAATCAGCAGGCGCCAGTTAGCCAATCAGGTGTACTGTAATACACCCTTTGCCTGCCATACCAAATCTAGCAGAAATGACATAAATTAGCATTCAGGTGGGAGGCTTTGGTTGGATGAAATCGTAGATAACATCGCTTGCAGGGACGCACCGTGTAGGCATCTCCCACACGGTCCCCTCCCTAACCACTCACCTGTCAACCACATCCTGGAAGCTGCAAAAAAGAAATTTAAAATCACAAACACTGGTCCGCATGACAGCTGGGGGCCCCGGGCTCTCTCACTGGCCGGGGGCCCCTAAACCACCATGCGATACCTAGAGGGAAATGCGGGCGAGCCCTGGACCTCTCACCTCCAGGGAACTCACCCCCACTGCCTCTGAACTGAATGCCAACTGCAACACACACAATTGCTCACTACCAGTTAGAGCAATTTCCTACCTTTATTTGGTTAGCAGGCCCCGGTCAGCCAATCAGATGTACCGTTATACACCCTTTGCCTGCCAAATCTAGCAGGAATTGCATAAATTAGGTAACATTCAGGTGGGAGGCTTCGGTCGGACGTAATCGTAGATGACATTGCTCCCACAGGAGATCTGCCTGTTCCTGCAAGCGATGTAATCTACAAGGTCCAGGGCCCACCCACACTTCCTTCTAGGTATCGCATGGTGGTGTGGGGGCCCTGGCCAGTGAGAGAGCCCAGGGCCCTCGGCTGTCGTGCGAACCAGTGTTTGTGATTTCGAATTCGATTGTGATCTGTTCACCAAAGCGCTCCCTGTACCATTTTCTGAGCGTTTTTGCTCGATAGAAGATATAGGGAAATCGCAAAGCGCTTGAAAAAACGCTTATTGTGTAGCGATTTCTTCAGCGCTTTTAAGAATAAATACATTGGGCCTGATTCACAAAGCGGTGCTAACAGTTAGCACGCTGGTAAAAAACCCTTTATCACGCCTAAACTCAGTTTAGGCATGATAAGTTTAGGTGTGATAAGTTTAGGTGTGATAAGTTTAGGTGTGATAAGTTTAGGTGTGATAAGTTTAGGTGTGATAAGTTTAGGCATGATAAGTTTAGGCATGATAAGTTTAGGTGTGATAGGTTTCGGTGTGATAAGTTTAAGCACCAACTGGGTTAGCACCGCAGTGCACAGCTGATCAAAAGTTTTGTGCTAGCAAAGTCTGGTGCACTTCGCATAGAGTTTAAAGAGACTCTGAAGCGAGAATAAATCTCGCTTCAGAGCTCATAGTTAGCAGGGGCACGTGTGCCCCTGCTAAACCGCCGCAATAGCGCCGCTAAACGGGGGTCCCTTCACCCCCAAACCCCCCACTGCGACACTTGGTCGCAGGCTTGGTCGCTCCTGGAGGCAGGGTAACGGCTGCAGCCCTGCCTCCAGTCGCGTCTATCAGCCGCGCATCGCCGCCTCTCCCCCCGCCCCTCTCAGTGAAGGAAGACTGAGAGGGGCGGGGGAGAGGCGGAGATACGTGCTGACAGACGCGCGTGGGGCAGGGCTGCGGCGGTTAGCCCTGCCCCAACCAGGAAGCGCTCCCCCGCATTACGGAGGGGGATTTGGGGGTGAAGGGACCCCCGTTAAGCCGCGCTATAGCGGCGTTTTAGCAGGGGCACACATGCCCCTGCTAACTCTGAGGTCTGAAGCGAGATTTATTCTCACTTCAGTCTCTCTTTAATGGCGCTGCTTTGCGTGCAGGACGTTGTGCACGATCTATACTTATCTAAACTTATCATGCCTAAACTTATCACGCCTAAAGCTTATCACCAGCGTGGTGCAATGGTTATCACTCCTAAAGTTTCTAACTGGGTTAGCACCGCTTTGTGAATCGAGCCCATTGTATTTTCCGGGTCAAAGAGTTCACTTCCTGACTTGCGAAAGGAAGTGAAAAAACAAAATGCTCTGCAAAAGCGCTTTGAAAAGTGCTTTATGCAAAATCACAGTGCACAGCTAAGTGCCGGGAGGGAAAAACGAAGGCACAAAAATTAAAAAAATGGCTGCTGTCAGCGATTTGGATTTTAGATGTGAACAAGGCCTCACAGGTCTACTTTGGATGGTTCTTCCTAGCAATGACCAGTATGTTGCTCTTACCTGTGGATATCTATAAAGTCCCAAAATTTGAGCCATTAAGATAGAGCGTGTTGATCCCGAATCTCCAACAATTCCAGCCAAGGTCCCTTGTTTGCCACAACGATAGTTTGGGATGCTTTCTTGTCCTCCAGACACCATCCATAAGGTTCCTTCAGCTGCTCGTCTCAGGATCTTACAGGTGTCAAATATTTGGTACCCCAGGGTGATATTTGGAAGTAGGTTGAGGTTCTTGTTAATTTCCTGGATGGAAAACATCATTGATTGTATGCTCTGGTAATACTGAAGGTCGAGGCTAAATGAAGTATAGTGAAAGCACTGAAAACATGGTTAATAATACTTCTTATCACTTTCTTTATCTCCCCACCGCCGCTGTACATGTATCTATTGTTGAGCCGAAATTTGTGTAATTTCGCGCTTCTGTAATTGCAGACGAGAATTTTGCCGCTACGATGCAAATTCGTAATTGCCATACAAACCGTAATTTGGAATTCTGTAAGTGTAATTTCCACCTTGTAATTTAACATTGCAGCGCAAATTCGCATTTAACGCGAAATTTCGTAATTTCGTGTTTTCTATAGAAGCAGTCATTTTAATTATGAAAATGTACGTAAATTCATTTTTAATAGTAATTATGCAAATTTAATTAACCACTTTATGACAACCTGACTTATAAAAATGTCCTGCTCGAGCCTCTTAATGGCTCCAGGACGTTTTTATAAGTCAGACAGTGCTGCTGCCGCTGTGCACATGCACGCTCGTTCTCCCGCGGGTGCACGTGCATCCCCGCGCAGATGCACGAGAACATTGTGAAAAAAACACTCCCAAAAAATTACACCTTTATTTTGAAATGATATATTGTCACCATACTTTGTACTAGGGACATAATTAGAATCTTGTGATAACCAGGACAAATGGGCAGATAAAATGTGTGTGTTTTATGCACAGTAGCTGTGTTTATATTAAAACTATAGGGGATGAAATTGGAGAAATAGTGTATTTTTTCATTTTCTCCTTGTATTTCCCTTTAAAATGCATAGAAAATAAAGTAATTACTGAAAACAAATATCAACCCCCAAAAGCCCAATTTGTGGTGAAAAAAAAACAAGATATATATCATTTCATTGTGATTAGTAGTGATTAAGCTATAGGCAAATGAAAGGGATGAGCACTGAAAGGTGAAAATCGCTCTTGTCCGTTAAGGTAAAAACCGCCTTGGGGTGAAGTGGTTAATTACTAAACTCAGGAAAGTCACTCATTGATTGCAATTACTGATTGCAATTACTGATAATGCAAAGGCCTGTGCATGTGCTGTAACTTTAAATGTATCTACCTGCAGCCACTCCTAAGACAGGTGCTCTTTGTCGAGGTGCACTTAGCAGTCATGCATGCTGAGACATTTGGTTTTTGGGCCTTGCAATATCTGATAATGCTGAGGTCCCTGTATGTGCTGTCACTTTAAATGTATCAGGAAGCTCTGGGCTGGAACAAAATTTTGAGAATGACTGAATTTTCACGTTAAAGGAATACTATCGATACCAAAGTGTTCTAAAATGACAGTGTGCAAATAATGTCTAAGTAGCTGTGTAAACATTTTCCTACTTTTCATGGTAAATATCAGAGGCAAAAGCTGTAATTTATTGAGGGTAGGATTTAGCTATATTGGGACAAATCAATTGCAGAAGGGGTGTCTGCTTCAATGCACGGCCAGTGTTGCATATCAGACTACAGAAAGCAAATATCAAACATATCAAACTCTGAAAGCAAAAACAGTATGAAAAAGCTGTGACAATTAGTTACATTTCATCTGCTCTCTTCAGACACTTCAGTTAGAAACACAGGACACATGAGCTGCAGCTGTTGGAAGCTCTCTTCTCTGTCACACACAGAGCTACACAGAGTTAACTGATCAAGTGTGAGGGGAATTTCCCCTCTCCTCATGGCTCAGTCAGCCGTCAGTTTTGGCGTCAGTAAAGTTTGAATGTATTTTGATAACAGTAAACAAAGAAGTTGCTACTAAAATGTATACACCAGTACTTAGCAGCACTTCCCAAACAATTCCTGTGTCAATTGAAAAAAATATGTGAATCGATAGTATTCCTTTAAAGGGAACCTGTACTGAGTAAAAGTATTGAAAATAAACACATGAGGTAACTTCAAATGAACATTAAATAGTTCCTCTCAGAAGCTCACCATTTTCTTCTGACAATGATCCCTTCCAGTTCTGACAACATTTTGTCAGAACTGAAATATATCAGTTGCTGTCAGTTATAGCTGAGTGGACAACTGATGTGCCCGGTAATGTCCATGTTTCCCTATGGCTCAACTGGGCGATGTTACAGTTTAACAGTGTGCTGACTAGGAAGCTGTTATGGGGTAATGGCCATTTTCAAAATGGAGGACAGAGAATTCCCTTGATCACAGTGGACAAACAGGTAGCGGGAGAGGAGAAAGAGATTGAGGAGTAGACTACACGGGAGGTAAGTGTGACCTGTATATGGTTATTTTGTTCTTTAAACACGAAATTCCGAATCGTTTCGGTTACGGAAACAATCGTAATTACGAAAAACTATTGTAATTATGAAATTGCGCATAAATGTGAAATTTGAATTGTTTTGTTTACAGACGTAATTGTAATTTCGCGAATTATGCTAAATTTTGCGATATTAAGTCAGTCCGCTCATCACTACATTAATCCCCAAAAATACAGTGATCTAGAGGTATGATAACTAATCATGGGACCATGTACAGTTGAAATCAAAAGTTTACATATAGTGTGAATTATTTCATTTTCCAATATGCCCACTCTATACTCCATAGATTTTATACTAAAAAACGCTATAATGTTGTCTTCATTGTGTGTCTGAAAAAGACCTAAAAAACAAGAAAGGCGTGGCCTAAGAGCCATTAATGTAGTGGGCTAAGGCCGGCAGGAGATAGTCATGATGAGATGTACTGTATACTCACAAATATGGGTTGTCTTCAGGTGCTGATGAGCCTACATTTTGCGTTTTCGTAATTAGGACACAAAATGTTGAATTACGACACACAAAAGTGTAATTCATAATTATCTGAAAATTTGTAATTTGGTTAGTCATAATTTTGTGTCGTCATTTCGCGTTAAATCCTAATTTTGTGTTACTCGTAATTTCGTCATTTCTTGTGAAACAAGAAAATTACACAAAAGTACCAAATAACGGGTTTACACGTAAATTCATCCTGAACAATTGTCGTAATCATAAAAACATTCATAATTACAAAAAAAAAAAAAAATGTGTGGTCGTAATTATGCAAAATTTTACATAATTTTTTCGTAATTATGATTTTCCATTACGATGGTAATTACAAAAAAGTACGCAAAATTTAGTGAAATTGTAATTAGTACGTTAGGATCATTACTATCTACAGGACAACCAGTTTGTACTCTTGCAGGAAATATAAGCTTGTTCCCACTCTGGGTTTATGGCTATTTTCCCCTATTAGTGTTTTGTGATGCAATCGGATTGCAAAATGTTTATTTTATACTACTGGAATCCACGTGGGGATGTTTCCATTAGTGTGCAACATGATTTTCCCCGATCACAATCATTGTGCCTGCTGCATTTTCAATGCAATTGGCCTCCTGTACAAAGAATAGGATAGCAGAAAAAATCAAGCAGGCAATACCTCCCTCTGTGTATAGAACTCTCAGTAACAAACATTCTGTACAGATCACCTGGCAGGACTAAAGATGTCACCACCAGTGATACATTTCAGAATGTAAATCAGGGAGAGGAAAGATTTTACAACGGGCAAACACTGACTAAACATCTATAAATGAATATTGTAAAAAATAATCAGTTTGATTTATTATGTTATTTTCACTACAGTTCCTGTTTAACCTCCTTGGCGGTAACCCCCGAACGTAGTTCAGGGTAAGCCGCGCAGGAGGTTTTCTCAGGCCCTGCTGGGCCGATTCGCGTAATTTTTTGCTGGACGCAGCTAGCAGTTTGCTAGCTGCGTCAGCACATCAATCGCCGCCGCCCCGCGCTCGATCGCCGGTATCCGTCGTGCCGCACGGCCCCCCCCCCAGACCCCGTGCGTTGCCTGTCCAATCAGTGCCAGGCAGCGCTGAGGGGTGGGCCGGGATTCCCAATGACGTCCCGACGTCGGTGACGTCGGTGACGTCATCCCGCCCCGTTGCCATGGCGACGGGGGAAGCCCTCCAGGAAATCCCGTTCTTTGAACGGGACTTCCTGATCGAAGCGGGCGGGAGGATGCCGCTGAGCAGCGGCTATCATGTAGCAAGCCCTGGGCTCGCTACATGATATAAGAATTATTTTTTTTTTTTAAAAACTGCTGCGCTCCCTCCTGGCGGAATTTTTTATACCACCAGGGGGGTTAACCTGTGATTTGTCTCCCCTTATAGTTTTTATCTCAGGGTTTATGTCTTCTTATAAGCTTTTCTTATGAAATCTCCCCTTATTTAGTTATCTCATGAATTAGCTCGTCTCCTTATAGTTGAGGTGAAAAATAAGTTAAGTGGAATAATTCAGCAACATAGCTTTGTGAATCAACCCCCCATGTTACATATCACTTGAGATTGCCTGTCACCCTTTCCTTACTTTTGTCTTTCTAGTTTGTCGTGTTTAACGTTTAGAGACTTACCTCTGGCATCGGAGATCTTCTGGTTTGCTGGTAAAGGTGGTCTCAGTATAGATTCTGTCCACGTGAAGAGGGAAAGTTCCTCCAATCACCAGGTCTCCTGGCTGGCTCGAGAAGCCACTGATAGTCACACTGGGCAGGTAGCAGCCATGTATAGATGTAGGACATGCACAGACCTCCATAATCCATAAACACAAGAACCAAACCTTACAGAGTAGCAGGAAAATAGTCCGGTAGAACCACCTCATGTAAGCTAAAGTGAGAATAATTTTAGAGAGTTGACCATGAGGATACCACAGTGTCATGCTGATCCTTTTCAAAACACCTTGTGTTAATGATGTGAAGAGAAGAAGACTGTATTCCTTCTGATAGACCAAGAAAACCACCCTGTTTTAAGTCCTTCCATGTCTATTAATTGTCACAAATAACTTTAAGCTTCCCACTCAAGATGGAGAAAACACATAAACTGAGAAGTGCCTTCAAAGACCTCAAAACCTTCTTCTTCCTACTGTTGCCACATGGAGGAGAAGACTGCATTGTTGCCGTCAAACAACAAAAGAGAGCTTCATCTTTTCTGGTTTCCATAAAAAATCTCCCTATAAAACAGAGGATCCTTATAGTCCTTAATCATTGTTACACTGATGAGTAAGCCTTAGAGAGACTTTGAAGTCTCTAAAAAAAGTATTTTTATTTCATAAATATGTTTAATATGTTATCCCTAACTAAACCGCTGCATCCCCTCTGCTCTAAACTATCTAAATCCCCCCCTAACTCCCCCCTACCTCTCCCCGCAAAATCCACAACTTTCTTGGTCGTGGATTTTGCTGTCCTAAGCGCTTCCGTGTGAGCTATGAGCTGCAGCCCTGCCTCACACGCGTCTGTCAGCGGCGGATCTCCGCCTCTCCCCCGCCCCTCTCAGCGAAGGAAGACTGAGAGGAGCGGGGGAGAGGCGGCGATCTGGGCTGAGAGACGCGTGTGAGGCAGGGCTGCAGCTCATAGCCCTGCCTCACACAGAAGCGCTCCCCGTAGTTTGCCCCAGGGAGTTTGGGGGGATTTAGATAGTTTATAGCAGCGGGGATGCAGCGGTTTAGTTAGGGATAACATATTAAAGATATTTTTGAAATAAAAATAAGTTTTTTTTAGAGACTTCAGAGTCTCTTTAAGTCTCATACACATTAGACTGAACTTAGCTGAGGCACTTTTTGAGGCTGCCTTGGCTGAGAATGTAGCGTTTGTATAGGTGTCACTTAAAGATCTGGCATGTCCAATATTTAAAAAGGAACATTAACCCAGAATTAAATTTCATCCCCATCAGTAACCAATACCCCCTTTCCCATGAGAAATCTTTACCTTTTCTCAAACAGATCATCAGGGATGTCTGTATAGCTGATATTTTGGTCATTCCTCTCACACAGTGTGATGTAAGGGCCATGGCACTGACAGTTTCCCCTTTGTTCACCTCATTGCAATGTGGGAAATAACCACTGTTTCCAACTAGGAATGGTTGGACGCTTCCGCTGGAATAAAAATTTGCAATTTTCTGATTAGAAGTCAGTTTCCGATCAGAAAAACGGAAATTGGAAAATAGAATTTGAAATCGGATTTCTGCAGAAATCCAATTTGCAGTAACTTGGTAAGTTTAGGCCAATCACAGCCCTCGGGAGCATTCAACAAATCAGAGAATGCAGAATTTTTAAAACTGAAATCGAATTGCCGTGGTAATTATAGGTCAATCAAAAGACATGAAGTCTGCTAATTGGTCTAAAATTTTTGAGTTAATCCGTTTTTTTTTGCAGTAAACTACCGCATTCCCTGATTGGTCCAATACTACCAAGCATTTCCGATTTTCTGAATTTTTACGGTAAAATGAAAAATCGGAAATTTTTTTTTTTTGGGGGGGATTACCACATTCTTTGAATGGTCCAATACTAATGACTATTTCCGATTTTCCAAATTTTTGCTGTAAAACGGAAAATTACTGCATTCTCTGATTGGTCTAATACTGTAGTATTTCTGAATTTTCGTTTTACTGCAAAAATTCTGAAATTTCTTTATCCTCGGTAACAGAAACTGGTATTTGTGGAAATTGGAATGTAGCCTCTTTCTCTCTTTCTTTGCTATTAAAAAAATAAAAAACGCATATATATTTGATTCTGACTTTTGCCAAGATAAATATTATGTAATGTTGTATTGTAATGTAATGTAATTGTAATGTTTTTTATGTAGGTGAAACTTGAAACATTTGAATATTGTGCAGTCCATTTCTTTCAGTAATTCCACTTAAAGGGACTCTGAGCACCTCTCATGGGCATGCCTTTAAGACCCCGACCAGTACGGCAAAGTACTTAAAGATGTACACCTTTCTGTAGCTTGTGCTCTCCTCTTTCATTTGATTCCTGAATCACCATTCTACACCAACTATTTTTCGTTTGATTTCAATTTAAAAATCGCGGCTGCCATCTTAGCTATGTTATAACTTCCGGATCACCCCTGTCTTCTCTGTTAGAGAAGTGCATCACTGAATGAAGCAGGAAGAGGAAGTGACACGCATGGCCATTGCAAGAGGCTCCTCCCAAGGGGTCATAGCACGACTTTGATGGAAGTCGTCTGTCTTAAAGGCATGCTCATGAGAGGTGCTCGGAGTCCCTTTAAAAGGTGAAATTAATACATTTAATTGGAACCCGGTGACCTGGTGAAATAGGAAGCAGGTGTTTTGGATTAATACACTGATTAGAGTTTGACACTTTGAGCCTAGAATACTGAACATCGTCATAATATTCTAATGGTCTGAGATTTTGTTTGTGGGGTTGTCATAAGCTGTAAGCCATAATTATCAAAATTATAACATATAAAGGTTTGAAATATCTCGCTTTGCATGTAATGAGTCTATTTCATATATAAGCTTCACTTTTTAATTTGAATGACTGAAATAAAACTTCTTTTGCACGATATTCTAATTTTTTGAATTTTCACTGTATTTTGGTGGCAGCTAAGACTACACTTGCAAGAAATTGAAAAACCTCATCTAGGAAAACAGCAATATACAGCTAGGACCATTAAAAAAAGAAAACTTGTTTAAAGGGAACCAGAGAGGAAGGATAGGGAAAAAATAGCAAAAGGTTTTATACATACCTGGGGCTTCCTCCAGCCCCATAAGCACTGATCGCCCCCACGCCGCAATCCTCTGCTTCCTGTATCGCTGGTACCGGGCCCCGTCACTTCCGGCGGAAGCGGCCAATTGTCCGCATCACAGGGGCTCCCTCCATACACGTACGCATGAGGCTGCGCAGTAGGCAGCCGCACGCGTAGGTATATGGAGGTAGCCCCTGTGATGCGGACAAATGGCCGCGTCTGCCGGCCGACTGGCCGACTCGCGGCAATGACGGGACTTGGTACCGGCGGATCCAGGCAGCGGAGGATGGTGGTGTGGGAGCGATCCAGGCTTATAGGGCTGGAGGAAGCCCCAGGTATGTATAAAACCTTTCCCACAACGTCTCTGGTTCCCTTTAAGGGTAACTGGAAACCATGGATAAGACAAGTCAAGTAATGTGGTTTTCGATCGATACAGGGGACTATACTATCAGGTGTTTTTGTGACTACACTTGTTATGGGTGTAAAGATCATGATGGCCACACTTGTCCTTGGACCCTTGTAAGATTGGCTTCCAGGCTGTGAAGGGCAACAAGAAGAGGCAAGGGAACATTGGGTAGGGGAGCCCATCAAAGCTTTGCTGGGGAGCCGCATAAATCGTAGTCATGCCACTGCTGTCAGCATTGCTAAACTTACTGCACACTGCAACCTACCAATTGTAGTTCACATTAGATAAAATTGTACATTTTCCATCTTGACACATTGTGTTGCTGTTAGCCCCTTTCTCTTTTTCTTTGTTATTAAAAAAAATAATATAAAAAAGTATATCTTTCATTCAGGGCCGGTTCAAGTAACAATTGGGCCCTAGGGCAAAATTAGCCTGGGGGGGCCCCCCAACAGACACCCCCCGACCAAAACGTGTCATTAGAGGCTCTTTGTTGCAGCCAAATTTCCTTCCTGGACCCCTGAGCTGGCTGCTGACCCTCCCCCAATCACCTCCCAACTTAACAGACTCTGCAGAGTCCCTGGGGAGCAACAGTTAAGATAGGGGAGGGACACCTTGGGGGCCCCTACAGGCTCTGGGGCCCTGGGGCAATTGCCCATTTTTTCCTATGGTAGCTCCGGCCCTGCTTTCATTCTGACTTTTGCCAAGAGAAATATTAACCACTTATCCACCACTACAGTATATCTACGTCCTCTGTGACTTAATCTAAGCCACGAGTTAGTAGATATACGTCTTGTAGGATTGGGCTTGCTCCTGTGCACATTTCTGGCACTATCTGATGCAGCACTAATTGGTGAACGGGAATATATGTTTCCTGAGCTAATGAGATAGATTTTTACCATTAAAAATACTTTTATTTTCTTAGTTCATAGTGAAAAATACACTCTGTAGCATTATTTCAGAATCAAATATCTTGACCATATGTAACAGGAACATAATCTAAGTTTTGTGATAAGCGGTAAGAATAGCCAAACAAAATTTATGTTTTTTATCTACAGTAACACTTTTTATTTTTAAACTGGAATTGGTAAAACTGAGAAATAATGTCTTTTTTTTCTATTTTTTTCCTTGTTTTCCCATAACAATTCATAGAAAACAAAATTGTTCGAGGGAAAAAATGGCATTCAATGAAAGCCTAGTTTGTCTTGAAAAAAACAATATATATTTCATATCTGTGTCATAAGTAGGGATAAAGTTATTTCTGATTAAATAAGGACATAGCTAAACTGCTCTGGTCCATAAGTGGGAAACAAGGTCTGGATGCGAAGTGGTTTTTAATCATCCTGTATTGTAATGCTTTCTATATATGCTTTTCAATGAAATGTGTTGAAAACAAAATATTTAAATGAATGCAAAGAGAAGGGATAAACGGTGTGAAACTATAAATGACAAGCACAAGGACGTAATTCTCTCCATTGCCCTCACCAACCTGTATCAGTATCAGCCCAGACCTTGTCACAAAGGTTTAGTCACACCACACAAGCATAGACTTTATCATAGACACAGAGGGAACCGATCTGCCAGACATTTTATACACAAGTAATTGAACATCGGAGAATTGGACTCTAATTACAGGATGGAAAGCATCCTCAGGACAATCAGGTATTCTCTAAGGATAAAAATAGTCCATATCTTTCCATTCCCATTTCCCTTGTCAAGCTTTTAGTTTTAAAGCATCTCTTTATTGAACAAATAATAAAAAAAAGAGTAGATACAAGAACAAATGCATATGTAAACAGTACAAAAAGTAAGCGACAAAAAGTCAACAAAGCAATAAAAACACTATAGAAAAATGCAGAAATAGTCAATTGCAAAATATGAGTCATGACCTCCACTGGTCAGGGATATAGACAAGTTAAAATAGAAAAACAAGTCAGAGGGGATCATATCAGGGGGAAGGGGAGATGAAATCCGGTACAGACTAAACCATTCCAGGCCAGGGGCGTATCTGGGTAATATAGCACCTATGGCAAACACTGAAATTGCACCCCCCCCTTCAGTCAGAGTCCCCTTCCCCTCTAAAAACAGCATCTCTTCTCGCTCCGTACATGTGTTATGGTGGCCTGTATTTTTTTGGCTTGGGACTTTGCAGAGGTTTTTTTTGGCGGGGGGGGGGGGGGGGGGGAAATGGCTCTTCTTATTCCCTCTCTGTCCTCTTTTCTAACACTAACACGGTCTGAATGACAAGGAGGCATGAAGGCAGGCATGGCGGCACAGCACAGTGGGCAGGCATGGCGGTGCAGCACAAGGGTAAGAATGGTGCCTACGGTGCTGTGGCACCCATGGCACAAGCCATGCCTGTACCCCTCTAGATACGCCATCTGTTCCAGGCAAATTGAAAAGGTAGGCTATTGTCATGCTAGTATATTGAGTATGAGGCACTCTGTTCTATCCAACCATGGGGACCAAGTTGTTAAGCTTTTAAATCTGAAGTGAGAGGGATATGGAGGTTTCCATATTTATTTCCCTTCAAAGTAAACCTGAGCAATACCTGGGCCTTCCTGGGCAATACCTGGGCCTTCCTGGGCAATACCTGGGCCTTCCTGGGCAATACCTGGGCCTTCCTGGGCAATACCTGGGCCTTCCTGGGCAATACCTGGGCCTTCCTGGGCAATACCTGGGCCTTCCTGGGCTATACCTGGGCCTTCCTGGGCAATACCTGGGCCTTCCTGGGCTATACCTGGGCCTTCCTGGGCAATACCTGGGCCTTCCTCCAGTCCCTTTTATCGGTGAAGGTCCTTCGCCAGCCTCCGCCACCTGGATCTGCCTATAATTCCTCTGGTAATTCAGCAATTCAGGGGGGAATTATGCATGTGTGGCCAGTCACCGGGAGTGTTCTGCACCTGTGCCAACTGGCTGGATTACCGAGCCATCTAGCAGAGTATCCAGGAGATGGGGAGGGACCGATGAGCCTGAAGGGGGCTAGAGGAAGCCCCAGGTATGTATATTTTTTTCCGTTGATCTCAGGTACACTTTAAACAATTCAGATTTCCCAGCCTCTAATACTTTTAGCCAGAATCTTTGGAACACAGAGAGGGTTCAAGAAATCACTAATATAGCCTCTGTGGAAAGAATGTTCCTTCTCAAAGTTCCTTCATGTGGCAGATGCGGCTAGATACAGAAGTCCACCTCTGTGTTGTACAGTACAAAAACAAAAATCTCATTGAGGCATGAAACTCCATTTATCCCCAAACAAAACATGTGTACAGGTAGTATTTACTTACTGTATTATAAATGTTTCCCACATGCAAACTTCTTTAAAGCAAACCTGTGACTTTTAAGGACAAAAAGTTAGATACTTAACTCAGTAGAAGGAAGCCTCTGGATGCTCCAGAGGTCTCTCAAATCCTTCCTGAACCACTCACTGCTTGCTGGGACCCTCTTCTTCTTTGCGGCTGCACTGCACAGGGTCATGGATGGCCCACACCCGCGCAGTAGTTCCTAGCTGCTTGTGCACAGAGGAAAGAGCCATCCACAATCGGCTTTGTGCTGCTGTGTATGGACCAGAGTATGGCCATGCAAACATATTTAGACAAGCCCTTGTCAATTATATTCAGAGGATCCCAGCGCTGAGTGGGATGGGTTTCCCTCTACCGAGGTAAGTACAGTGGTGTGAAAAACTATTTGCCCCCTTCCTGATTTCTTATTCTTTTGCATGTTTGTCACACTTAAATGTTTCTGCTCATCAAAAACCGTTAACTATGAGTCAAAGATAACCTAATTGAACACAAAATGCAGTTTTAAATGATGGTTTTTATTATTTAGTGAGAAAAAAAACCTCCAAATCTACATGGCCCTGTGTGAAAAAGAAATTGCCCCCTGAACCTGATAACTGGTTGGGCCACCGACCCAACCCCACATGTTCTCCCACTCGTTCCTTTAAGGGACGAGTGGTTTGCCCTATATAAAACCGTTCACAGGGGCAGAAGAGGACATATACAACATACTTAGTTTGGCAAGTGATTAAGGTGTTAACCACTAGACATTCTTTTCCTACCTGTATGTGTTTCTGGGGAATCATACGGGGGCAGAATTTACAATGCCCACATCGGTGATTTCCTTTTGGCATGCCTCTATCCAGCCAGTTTCCTTTCCTGGGGGAGATGAACTCACTGTTAGTGAGCATATCCCCAAGCGTGGGTGCCCTCCTAAATGCCTCCCTCGGGGGACCGCCCAAGGCCTGCCTTAAAGTATCGTCTCTCTCTATCAAGGGCCAATTAGTAAAAATGGCTTTCCTGACTAGATTGGCCATGGGTGTATAATCAAAAGTAAAGGTTATCCGGTCCTGCAACAGTCTTGACCTTTGTTTGGGTGTCAGAAGGCTCTGTCTGGACTGACATTTAGCCCTATGATATGCCTCCTCCAACAATGTGGCCTCATAACCCCTACTGGACAGACGTTTAGTTAAATCAGCTGCTTGCATTTCAAATTCTTTATCATCAGCATTATTTCTCCGCAGTCTCAAATATTGGCCATATGGAATGGCCTTAACAACGTGCTGGGGATAAAAACTTTTAGCGTGAAGGAGGGAATTCGTTGCCGTTGGCTTTCTGTATCCTCCGCAACACAAAACATTGTTCTTAACCATAATTCTTAGATCGAGGAAAGTCACCGCTACATCACTCATTTCGGCGGTGAACTCCATATTAATTGTGTTGCTGTTAATGTAGCACAGAAAGCCCTCAAATTGTATGTCCGTACCTGACCACACCACCAGGACATCGTCCACGTACCTCGACCATTGTCTGATGTGCCGACGGAATGGATTCTTGTCCGAGAGCACAGCAGACTCCTCCCACGCCCCCAGAAAGAGGTTAGCAAAGGAGCATGCCACGGGGGTCCCCATGGCCGTACCCGCTATCTGATGGTACCATTGTCCATCAAACATAAAGGCGACGATAAGGAATTCGTAGAAGAATAGACTGAAGCACATCTAGATCATGCTAAGCGTCTGCAGAATATAGTGTTGACACGTACAATAGTTGAATACAATAAAGTGTCCGATGACCTTAGCGAAACAAAACAGCGCTACAAAGATTCCGTGACGCAGGATAAATATGAGACGACAAATACCAAAATTGAGGACAAAGTATGCAAGATACAAGACGAGATAAAGGCAAGAAAATTAAAAAAGTTCTTTAGGGACAAAGATGATTTCGACAGATGAAGAATATTCAATTGGGGCCCTCAACCTTTCATGAAGAATCCTAAGAGCAAGGGCTACTGGACCACGGACTCGGGTTCGGATAGTGATAACGAGCAACCCACTAATGAGAAGGAAGAATATTCCTAAAAAGAGACCGCAGAAAAAACAACACCCCAAAGATCCGGCAAATGGGGGTAACAAGGAGGAAAACAGCCGGGACGGTGATGTATCAAGAAAAGGAGCATCCGGCCCTTTAGACGAAGGGTTAGACGAGGACGAGGACGTAGGCACAGAAATAAAATCAAAAAGTGTGCATTGGCAAGGGAAGGGGGATCAGAAACCCAACAGCAAGAAACGGAAGGGGATGTGAATGTAGACAATTTGCAGGTTATGAACATTTTGGGGATGGAGATACCTCCGGCATGCCTCTCACTTCTATCCAAGGGCCTGAACTTCTGTCCAACAAGAAGTTTTGATATAGTGGCTTTCACAATAGACCTGTATAAATCCATGAGGAAAATCGTGATATGTCAGAGGTTTAACAAGGAGCCCAATTGTTTCAACACTGCCGAGAATAAAACCCCAGTGACAGGAGGTCAAGGTACTGGTGAGCAGAGGTGCTTGCCTGAAGCCACCAGTGGACCCAAGGAGGGGTTTTCTCAAATTTTACTTTCAGTACAATCTCCTCAAATGACACAGGGGAATGACGCTGGTGCCTTGGGCTTCAGCCCGCTGGTCCAGTGGGACCCCACGGATGAGGAGCTTTGGGCAGAGGGGGGTCATCAGGCATGGACAGAATTTGTGGAAGCAGAGGTCCTAACCTTGGGCAGCAATAGTGACTTTAGAGCCTGCAAATCTATACAGCCATTCCCGGTCTCCCCAGGATCAAGCATAGATCATTTTTTTTGATAGGGTGATGAAAGACATAAAGGCTGAGATATACCAAACTATGGTGCCCAACTTGGACGGCGAGGAAAAGAAAGCCCTAAAATGGCTAAAGCAGAACAAGGAGTTGGTGATAAGGGGAGCGGACAAGGGTGGTAACTTGGTTATCATGTCACCCACCCAGTACCAAAATGAAGCCGAGAGGCAACTGGGTGACAGATCCACCTATTGTCCGCTCCAGGTAGACCCAACCCTTAAATACCAAACAAACCTACGTTCTCTGCTTCGCAGAGGCGTAGAGAGGGGCTTCCTTCTACAAAAATTAGCCCGTGATCTGCTTCCTTCTCACCCTCGCCGTCCGGTGTGGTACCATATACCCAAAATGCACAAGTCCGTGACGTCCCATAGTTTCTGGCTGTGGGTCTCTCACAGAGAGGCTGTCCAGGTACCTCGACCATCTCCTGCGCCCCCTCCTTAAGGGGGTGCCCTCATATTTGAGGGATACGTTGGAGGTTCTGCAAATGGTGGAGCGTGCCACGTGGGTCCCCGGTGACAGACTGGCCACCATTGATGTGGTCAGTCTGTACAGCCGTATCCCCCAGGATCTGGGGATTGAAGCTGTCAAACATTTTTTGAAACGTACTGACAGAGATGAGGAATATATGGACTTCGTCTGTGAATGTTTGGATTTTGTATTAAGGCATAATGCCTTTATGTTTGATGGACAATGGTACCATCAGATAGCGGGTACGGCCATGGGGACCCCCGTGGCATGCTCCTTTGCTAACCTCTTTCTGGGGGCGTGGGAGGAGTCTGCTGTGCTCTCGGACAAGAATCCATTCCGTCGGCACATCTGACAATGGTCGAGGTACGTGGACGATGTCCTGGTGGTGTGGTCAGGTACGGACATACAATTTGAGGGCTTTCTGTGCTACATTAACAACAACACAATTAATATGGAGTTCACCGCCGAAATGAGTGATGTAGCGGTGACTTTCCTCGATCTAAGAATTATGGTTAAGAACAATGTTTTGTGTTGCGAAGGATACAGAAAGCCAACGGCAACGAATTTCCTCCTTCACGCTAAAAGTTTTCATCCCCAGCACGTTGTTAAGGCCATTCCATATGGCCAATATTTGAGACTGCGGAGAAATAATGCCGATGATAAAGAATTTGAAATGCAGGCAGCTGATTTAACTAAACGTCTGTCCAGTAGGGGTTATGAGGCCACATTGTTGGAGGAGGCATATCATAGGGCTAAATGTCAGTCCAGACAGAGCCTTCTGACACCCAAACAAAGGTCAAGACCGTTGCAGGACCGGATAACCTTTACTTTTGATTATACACCCATAGCCAATCTAGTCAGGAAAGCCATTTTTACTAATTGGCCCTTGATAGAGAGAGAGGATACTTTAAGGCAGGCCTTGGGTGGTCCCCCGAGGGTGGCATTTAGGAGGGCACCCACGCTTGGGGATATGCTCACTAACAGTGAGTTCATCTCCCCCAGGAAAGGAAACTGGCTGGATAGAGGCATACCAAAAGGAAATCACCGATGTGGGCATTGTAAGTTCTGCCCCCGTATGATTCCCCAGAAACACATACAGGTAGGAAAAGAATGTCTAGTGGTTAACACCTTAATCACTTGCCAAACTAAGTATGTTGTATATGTCCTCTTCTGCCCCTGTGAACGGTTTTATATAGGGCAAACCACTCGTCCCTTAAAGGAACGAGTGGGAGAACATGTGGGGTCGGTGAAGAGTGGGAAAGGTTGCGCCCGCTTTATTGCTCATATGAGAGATGAACATGAAGGAGATGTGAAGGGATTAAAATTTGCAGGTTTAGAGAGGATAGATAAGGAGAGGCGGGGTGGGGATAGAGAAAGGAAGTTGTTGAGAAGAGAAACCTGGCTAATTTTACAGACTGAAGCCCTGGGTCCTGAAAGGCCTCAATAATAAGGTCGAACTTTCCAGTATGTTAGACCCATGATCTATGATGTGTATCTAAGTAAATGAATATATGTGCATTTGGGGGACTGAAGGTACATGATGAATATAACCGCTGGTTGTCCCTTTAAGTGATGAAGTCCTCTCCCCTTTTCCCCTCCCCCCTCCCTTTCCCCCCCCCCCTTAATCCTCCCCCACCCCTCCCCTACCCCTCCCCCTCCCCTCCCCCCCTTCCTTCCCTATCGTTTTTGTTGCGGGTTCCATATGGGATCAGTGAATGATCTAGGAACTATGTAACAGCTTATGAATATATAGAATGAATATATAATGTTTCTGCTCCTCAGCCCCAGTATCCAATTTTAATGTTGAAACACTTCTTCACACTAACACAGTTTCTTCACTTAATTGTAATTCACCAGTGGATGAGCTTGTGATGTTTGATTGATGGCCACTTAAAATTATAGGCCTGATGATAGATGGACAGCCACGGATATACCTGACGAGCGTCCCATATGCTTTATTGAGTACGACGCACCCTGCCGGCGATTTCGGAACCGGCATGTGGTCCCCTGTAACACCAAGGTGAAATATATCCGGGTGTGAAGGATGGATCAAGTTGTTTGCGCTGCACGTGACGCGTGTTTATGCGACCAATGGGCCGCATGACACGCTTCTCGCCGGTCCAGTGATTGGATAGTGCGAGACGTGTCAGACATGACGCACGTCGATGCGGCAAGTTGGAACGCATGAAATGGTATCCGCTGGCCACCATCTACACCATGACGCATCACGGGCTCCCCCATTGGAGGAATTTTTGAGCTCCAATCGACGCCGGCGTTGTGACGCCACAGGGGAGGCGGATCCTCCCATATGTAAACTGTGGCCATGCGTCGCCGGCGCATAGTGGAGCGCAGCGTGACCAAGCGTCCAGGAGGACGCGAAACGGCCGTCGCTAGGCCCATCTCACTCCCACACTCCCACCTCCATTACTGACGGACTACATACGGGAATACAGATAAGTCTGCCAATTACGAAATACGCACAAAACATGTAACACAGATGAATTATGTTATGCACCATACTGTATCTGCACTGGTCTTTGCTCATACGCAATAAATGTACAAGTCTGGACAGATGATGCACGCTCTCTGCCCTTCATTTTATATAGCTAGTGCTACAATGCCATGCCTCTAAGCTGTAACACACCTGCTATAGCTGTGTCTTGTCTTGATGGTCAGAATGGAAGGTTAGTGTTACAACCACTCCTACTACCCCCAGAAAAGGGGGATGAGTAGCGCAGGGGCGTAACTAGAGAGGACCAGCCCCTGTGATTGCAGGGGGCCCAGAACTGTACTGGGCCGACTACTAACCCTCCCTTCCTCCAGGGGACTATACTCCAGATCAGGAATTTTGTGGCTACACTTGTTATGGGTGTGAAAATCATGATGGCCACATTGGTCTTATGATGACATGGGCCCCCAGGCCAAGAAGGGCACAAAGGGGAGGTGTACAGATTGCGGAATTATCTCCGAGGTCAGCGCACAAGATGTGCGCTGACACTGCGAAAGTCCTCCACAAGCGTATAAAACGACAGAACCCAGCTTTGGTGCAATGCACCTGTAGAGAGAAAGTGAGCACAGAGACAGAATGTATGTGTGTCCACCAATCTAGTCGCCACCCAGTGACGGTGAACACACAACAGCGGAAACCAAGTGGGAAGCAAGAATCGCGATTGAAAATAGCGACACAAGACCAAGCAAGACAGAGCACAAGTGTAGCAAGAAAGACACAGTAAATAACAATAATCAGAACGCCAAGGAAAATAACAAACGCACTCGCTAAGCGGGGTCGCCGCGCGAAAAGCGCAACATCGACAAAGCATGCTAATGGCGCGGTCTCCGCACGAAAAGTGCAACAGAGACAAAGCACGCCAACCCTAACTAACCAATGAAACACGAAAATGAATAGAGAACGCGAACGCTTGATAAACGGTTGCCTCACCAAGCCTACAGCAAGACAGAAGGAACCACCGCCACTACTGCTAGGGCGAATGCGATCCCAACAGACAGTACGATTTCCTGATGACCGCTGCTGGCGACAAGACAATCGCAACAGATAGACAGTACAAGGCAAAACAAGGCAAAACAGATAATACAATCTGACTACGCTAGAAGGAATGCCTAGTGCACTCCCAAGGAATTACTCTAAGATAATCTTAGCAAACGATTAGCAAAGGCTGCCACTCCAGGTAAGTAAGCAGAAACAAAGCAGTATGACCAGCAGGGAATTCTGGGAAGAAATGGTATTTATACTGCAAGCCATCAAAGGAAGCAGCTAAGCAATTTGCATGACAAGTGTATGCAAATTCCTCCCCAGAACAGCAGCTCTGCAACTTGCAGAGTGAAGACAGGTCTCTGTTCCAGTGACCTGCAGCACTCAGACCTAAAAAATGGTCAAACAGCTGTCTGCCAGTGCAGACAGCAGCGCAGATCATTACAGGAGGCAAGGGAAGTGGTGTGAACATTCGTGGCCCCATCAAAGTTTTTTGCTGGAGGACTCCATGAAAACAAAAACAAAAACCAAAAACACTCACCATTTGAGAATCTCCTTTATGGAGAGGCTCATTTGATTTCTTGACTTTTTTTTTTAACCTAGGAGCACCCAGGGGCTCAGTTAGCTTTGAAACTTCTCTTCAGGATAATGGTTTAGCTGTGTACTCACTGTACTTGCTGGTGCAGAGATAAGAGTAAGGGCGGCTGAGAGGCTGGCTTTGTGGGTGAGGAGACACACACAACCGGAAGGAGCATATTAGCATATACCCTCTGACGAAGGGTGGTACCGAAACAGCGCGCTGTCAGGGTATATCCCCATTATGGAGTCTTTGTATTAATCTGCATTTTCTTATAGCTTCATGGCTTATGCCGCTTCCATGCTGAGTGCTGTTTAGCTTTAGGCCCGGTTCACATCGCTGTCCGGATTCGCCTGATCGGATCCAGACCGTATACTGTACAAACGGAACGGACGTTCCGCATAGCAATGCAAAGTCTATGCGGCCGTTCACACACGTCCGTTCCGTACGGAACGGAGCCGGATCGGATCCAGACTCCGGACACTTTTCCAACATGCTCTATTTTTGGGTCCGGATCATCCGGCCGACGCACCCGGACCGGAGCCTGACTGCACCATCCATGCATAGAAACCAATGGGAAACGGAAAACACAGAACACACTGGCTATAAAAACCTGACGTTCTACCCCACTTCCTATGCTTTTTCTAGCGGCCATTTTGGATGGGGACACATGGGCCCAGCATTTCTGGCGTGGAGCAGCAGTGACTAACGTGCTGGAGCTGTTTGGCAGTATGTCGGACGTGGAGGTGAGGCCCTACACAGCGGAGGACCTGATTCTACAGGTGCAGCTTCTGCTGACCTCCCAGACCCCAACAATATTTATATAGTTTGTATCTCTTTTACTAAATGGAACCGGATCGCAGCCGTATCAATACGTATGCAAACGGACCGGATCCGGATCGGAACCGTATGGTTCTGATACGGATTGGATCCGGTCCGGTCATCTGGTCCGTTCTTTACAGAAACGCAAGTGTGAACGGGGCCTTATTATTGCTTTGTCTGCAACATATTTGTTCATTGCATAAGATGCATAGCCTTGTTTGTGCTGCACATTGACTCCATAAGAGTTTTATTGTAATTGTCACTTTCTGTGATGTTGTGCCCCATGTAACCAGTTGTTTAATAATCACTGTGATACTTTTTGTACTTAATACATACATTTTTGCATTGACTTTCTGCATGGTGTGCGAGTTATTTTTATCAATACTGAGGAGACACATCTCCCATGATGCAGTGTGGCAGAGTTCTGCTTATAGAAGAGGTGTAAGCTTGAAGGCAGGATGGAAACAGTTACTTTCAAACAATATAGCATACTTATACAGCATACTTTCTAATATCAGTTTACAATAGGCATTAACTGCTCACAGCCTCTAGTAACTTGCCTTCTTCTGGCTGTGATGTTGATGGAACCAGAATCCTCTTTATTCGCCGAAATATGCCATTGACGTAGCCGGAATTGGTTGTGGTACACATGGCAGTAGCAGGAGCACATGAGACAGGCAAAGCATTGAGAAATATACATTGATACAGGCCAGGGGAGCATGCAATTGTAGCAAAGGGGGGCAACAAGAACTCAGGAAAGAGGAGCAAGTACTGCCAAAGAGGGCTAGGAAGTTCAGAGTGGGCACCTGGTAAACGATGCTGTCCCAGACAGGCTGTCAGTGCTCGTCTGATTGGGAAGGGGGGGGGGGGGGGGGATCCTAGTGGCCCTCAATTTTTTTCTGGCAGTGTGAAGAAGGTCAAGCGGAGGGAGGGGTGCTCCAATCACCTTTTTCGCAGTGCTGCTAGGGCTTGATTCACAAAGCGGTGCTAACCTACTTAGCACGTCTAAAGTCTTAAGGCGCGCTAACCAGGGTGCTAAGTAGGTTAGCACCGGATTTCTCAATTGAGAAAACCAGTGCTAACCTACTTAGCACCCTGGTTAGCGCGCCTTAACACTTTAGACGTGCTAAGTAGGTTAGCACCGCTTTGTGAATCAAGCGCATTGTCTGCATAACAGCCAATGATGGAAGAGAAAAGGATGGACTCAATGGTAGCGGTTTAAAAACTGGTGCACAGGTTTGTTGAGTATTTTCTTGCTTGCTGGTGACTTAAAATGCATTTTATTTATATACTGTGGGTAAAATATCACTTAGGAAAACATTTTGAAGAAAAAATGTGAATTGGATCAGGCCCAATATATGTCCTCTTCTTTTTAAAACAGATTTTTAGCACTTTACAATTTAAAAAGTATCAAAAAGTAGGTGGAAAAGCGATATAAAAAAATTGTGAATATTCTTTAACCACCCTGGCATTCTATTAAGATCGCCAGGGTGGCTGCGTAGCAGTATTTTTTGATTTTTTTTTTAAAATCATGTAGCTAGCCTAGCGCCAGCTACATGATACCCCCCCCTGCCGAATCCCTCTCACCCTTCCGATCGCCGCCGGCGATCAAGCCCATCAGGAAATCCCGTTTTAAACGGGATTTCTTTTAGGGCTTCCCCGTCGCCATGGCGATAAACAGAATGACATCATCTGCGTCATCGACGTCGTGACGTCTGAGGGAGTCCCGATCCACCCCATAGTGCAGCCTGGTGGTGTTTGGCCAGGTTGCGTAAGGGGTCTGCGTATCGGCGGCGAGCGGCGGCTATCGCATAAGACACGCAGCTAGCAAAGTGCTAGCTGCGTGTATAAAAAAAAAATTGTGAAAATCGGCCCACCAGGGTCTGAGCAGTCCACCACGGCGGTAATAGACGAGCTGAGCTCGTCATTACCGCCGAGGTGGTTAATGACAAGGAAAATATTATCTAGGGAAAAACTCAGAGGAAAAAGTTACCGTATTTTTTGGACCATAAGACGCACTTTTTCTCCCCATAAAGTGTGGGGGGGGGGGGGGAAAGTAAGTGCGTCTTATAGTCCAAATGTAACATGGGGAGGGTCAGAAGTGCCCAGCTTTACCATGAAAACAGGTGCCGTCATCAGCAAACAATGCTGAACCTGGAGCTGGCATTGTAGGGGGCATAATTGCCTAACTACAGGAAAGGACATCTGCGGCGATTCAGCGCATCCCTGCGCTATGAGGAAGAGTGGGTGATTTTAAAATGCTTTCATTTGACTGGCCGATGGACTCTGGGGCAGGATGACAGCTCTGTCATTGGGCCAATCACTGTACAGTCACTGCACAGTGATTGGCCCAATGACAGAGCCATGGTCCTGCCTCCGAGACCATCACGTCCAGTAAAATAAAAGCATTTTAAAATCACCAGCTCTTCCTTACAGCGCGGGGATGCGCTGAATCGCCTGTCACGACCGCCACTTCTACTGTGAGAGAGGAGGCAGGGAAACGTGCAAAGGCTGCGGGCAGAGCACACAGGATTTATGACAACAGACTAAGTGATCCTCACAGCCGTCTCAGCTGAAGAGCGTCTGCTGCTTTGCAGGGAGACTGGATCACTATCTCCCCGGCTGGTCACAAGTATCAGAGGGCTGTTTGAAGCAGCCAAGGGCTTCAGGTCACTCACCCCTGTCACGCTACTTGCCTCTGCTTTATGTCTGGTCACGCTTCACTTCCCTTCCGATGTATATACAGAAGCACGTGACATCACTGACGCTGATTCCTAATAGCAGAACAGTGACGCTGCTTCTGTATATACATCGGAGGGCAGGGGAGTGGAGCGTGACCAGACATAAAGCAGAGACGAGCAGTGGGACAGAGGTGAGTGACATGCAGCTCCTCTGATGCTTGTGTCCCTGCCATAGAGAACGAGAGGGTTACGTTATGATCCAGGATCCCTGCAAAGTGACAGACACAATGCAGCTGGGTCAGCTCTGGATCTGCTCTATGCCCACAGCCTTTGAGCAGTGTTACATTTCCCTGCTTCCTCTCTCAATCTTGCAGGGGAATAGAAATGCCACAGAACTACTGCATGAGCCTGCTGCACATGCTCTATACTTTAAAGGCTCAGATGCAAAGTACAGTAACCTGTACAAACTTAATTTGGGCAGATCTTATCAGACCTCCAAGGCTCCAACTATACATGTATGTCATTAAAGAGAGTCTGAAGCGAGAATAAATCTCGCTTCAGACCTCAGAGTTAGCAGGGGCATGTGTGCCCCTGCTAAACCGCCGCTATCCTGCGGCTTAACGGGGGTCTCTGATCCCCCAAATCCCCTCCGTAATGCGGGGCAGCGCTTCCTGGTTGGGGCAGGGCTAACCGCCGCAGCCCTGCCCCACGCGCGTCTGTCAGCGCGTATCTCCGCCTCTCCCCCGCCCCTCTCAGTCTTCCTTCACTGAGAGGGGCGGAGGAGAGGCGGCGATGCGCCGCTGACAGACGCGACTGGAGGCAGGGCTGCAGCCGTTAGCCTTGCCTCCAGGAGCGACCAAGTCTGCGACCAAGTGTCGCAGTGGGGGGTTTGGGGGTCAAGGGACCCCCGTTTAGCGGCGCTATTGCGGCGGTTAAGCAGGGGCACACGTGCCCCTGCTAACTATGAGCTCTGAAGCGAGATTTATTCTCGCTTCAGAGTCTTTTTAAAGAGACAGCAGTTGCATTAGAAAAACTGCATTCATTTATTTATGACCACTTCACAAATATGCCTTGAATCAAAAAGGGTTTTTTTGAGTAAAGAAGTATGTTTTTTTTTTATCTCATCAATGCATCAGTAATTAAAACACATTTTTAAACTTAACCTACAATCATACATGTAAATCCTAAAAACCCAGTCAATGAGCTTAGAGATCTGCTGGCCCATCACACACACACACACACACACACACACACACACACACACACACACACACACACACACACACACACACACACACACACACACACACACACACACACACACACACACACACACACACACACACACACACACACACACACACACACACACACACACACACACACACACACACACACACACACACACACACACACACACACACACACACACACACACACACACACACACACACACACACACACACACACACACACACACACACACACACACACACACACACACACACACACACAGCTTGGGGGGAAAAGTTCTACAAGATGCCCCTGTACCATGGACACACCAGGTTCAGGTTTTTTTTTTTTCCTGGTTTTTCTCCTCTAATTCCAGGTGCGTCTTATGGTCCGGAGCGTCTTATAGTCCGAAAAATACGGTAATTAATAAGAGCCTACATGTCGCTAACTGGCATCTTGCCTATAAAATGCATAATACATATTACTACATGTCTCTGAATAAATGTCTACATTTTTGGATTTCATCCATGGTTGTTTTTCATCAGATGGTCTTTGATGTTGAGTTGTGGTCGAAACAATATAATGAAACATTTGGGCAGGAAGATGCAAACCACTACAGACCAGCTAGAAGATAAGATGGCAAAGATCTCTGTGGCCACAATGTACTTCCCCCGTGAGCTGAGAGAGGCCGGAATGTAGGCTATCCACACACTGAGGAAGGCCAACATACTGAAGGTGATAAACTTGGCCTCATTGAAACTGGCGGGCAATCTTCTGGCCAAGAAAGCCACAATGAAACTAATCGTGGCCAAGAGTCCGAGATATCCCAGCATGCCCCAGAATGCAAAATGAGAACCCTCATTACAAATTAATATGATCGCTTTAGATTGGGTGTAAGTATCATACTCTGGGAATGGAGGAGTCGAAGAAAGCCACATCACACAGATGAAAACTTGAATTAGTACACAAAGAACAATGACTGAGTAGGACACTCTTCCTCCTGCAAACCGTCTCAACTTGGTGCCAGGCTTAGTGGCTTTGAAGGCAATAATAACAGTAATAGTTTTAGCTAGAACACAAGAGATACACAAAGAAAAGGCCAAACCAAAAGCCACCTGGCGCAAAAGACAATTTTCTGAATGCGGGTAACCAATAAAGGCCAACGAGCAAAGGAAACAGAGACACAATGATATGAGTAGAAGACAACTGAGGGACCAGTTATTGGCTCGCACTAATGGTGTAGTCCTGTAATAGATGAAAGCTCCCAGAATTCCAAGCGGGACAATGGATGAGAAAATTGCAATGGTTGCCAAGTTAATGCCCATTGCTTCATTATAGGAAAGAAACTCTATTGTCCTCGGCACACATGCATCTTGTTGTAGATTAGGCCATGTATCCCAGGAGCAAGGGTAGCACTTAACAGCATCTGAAGAAAATAGTCACGGTAAGTAAAATATTGAGTACAGATTTAGAAACTTTAACAATGAATACCCCAAGAGCACCTGTTTCATTGGACATTTCACCCTGAGGACACGGCACACACTCGAAACAACAGATGGGTTTACCAGGAATGGTCACTTTTCTAAACCCAGAGGAACAACTGGAACTACAGTTTGATTGTGGAATCTTTAAAGAAAGAAATAGAACAAACATATGTGATGTGTCAAGCATAAATGTCCCAGATTATTTTGTTTAAAGGACCTCGATCGCGAGAAATTGTAAAATTGTATTTATGCCTTTATATGAAGCAAAGCCGGGACAAGGTCCCACAGCACCAAAGGCTAAGACACCAAAGTGCGCCCCTCCATCCCTCTCACCCCAGCCGTCACACACTGATTGCTATTACACTAAGAGGCCCCTCCCCCATCCCTCCCACCCCAGCCGTCACACACTGATTGCTGTTAGACTAAGAGGCGCCCCAGGGCCCCCAACACATAGTTACATAGTTACATAGTTATTTTGGTTGAAAAAAGACATACATCCATCGAGTTCAACCAGTACAAAGTACAACTCCAGCCCGTCCCCCACATACCCCTGTTGATCCAGAGGAAGGCGAAAAAACCCCCACCAGGCATGGTCCAATTAGCCCCAAATGGGAAAAATTCCTTCCTGACTCCAGATGGCAATCAGATAAAATCCCTGGATCAACATCATTAGGCATAACCTAGTAATTGTAGCCATGGATGTCTTTCAACGCAAGGAAAGCATCTAAGCCCCCTTTAAATGCAGGTATAGAGTTTGCCATAACGACTTCCTGTGGCAATGCATTCCACATCTTAACCACTCTTACTGTAAAGAACCCTTTCCTAAATAAATGGCTAAAACGTTTTTCCTCCATGCGCAGCTCATGTCCTCTAGTCCTTTGAGAAGGCCTAGGGACAAAAAGCTCATCCGCCAAGCTATTATATTGCCCTCTAATGTATTTATACATGTTAATTAGATCTCCTCTAAGGCGTCTTTTCTCTAGACTAAATAAACCCAGTTTATCTAACCTTTCTTGGTAAGCGAGACCTTCCATCCCACGTATCAATTTTGTAGCTCGTCTCTGCACCTGCTCTAAAACTGCAATATCTTTTTTGTAATGTGGTGCCCAGAACTGAATTCCATATTCCAGATGTGGCCTTACTAGAGAGTTAAACAGGGGCAATATTATGCTAGCATCTCGAGTTTTTATTTCCCTTTTAATGCATCCCAAAATTTTGTTCGCTTTAGCTGCAGCGGCTTGGCATTGAGTACGATTAAGTCCTAAGTCCTTCTCCAAGTTTGATGTTCCCAACTGTATCCCATTTATTTTGTATGGTGCTAGACCATTGGTATGACCAAAATGCATGACTTTACATTTGTCAACATTGAATTTCATCTGCCATGTATGTGCCCATATAGCCATCCTATCCAGATCCTGTTGCAATATGACACTATCTTCCTGAGAGTTGATGATTCTGCACAATTTTGTATCATCTGCAAAAATAGCAACATTGCTCACTACTGCATCTACTAGGTCATTAATAAATAAATTGAAGAGCACTGGACCCAATACAGACCCCTGTGGGACCCCACTGCTAACAGTCTCCCATTTTGAGTACGATCCATTGACCACAACTCTTTGTTTTCTGTCCATTAGCCAGTTCCCTATCCATGCACACAAACTCTTCCCCAGTCCTTGCATCCTCAACGTTTGCACCAGACTTCTGTGGGGAACAGTGTCGAAGGCCTTTGCAAAGTCCAAGTATATCACATCTACAGCATTCCCAATATCCATATTAGCATTCACTACCTCATAAAAGCTGAGCATGTTAGTCAAACAGGACCTGTCTTTAGTAAACCCATGTTGATGCTGAGAAATAAGATTATTTTCTACTATGAAGTCATGTATAGTATCTCTTAGTAACCCCTCAAATAGTTTGCATACAACTGATGTTAAGCTTACAGGTCTATAATTTCCTGGATCAGATTTTTTGCCCTTCTTAAATAATGGGAAAACGTGGGCTGTACGCCAATCCACTGGGACTCTGCTAGTTGCAAGAGAGTCACAAAAGATAAGATAAAGGGGCTTAGCTATAACTGAACTTAATTCTCTTAGGACCCGAGGATGCATGCCATCCGGGCCAGGTGCCTTGTCTATTTTTAATTTATTTAGTCTTGCCTTTACTTCTTCCTGCGTTAAGTATCTAATATTACAGTTAGAAGATTGAGACTCTTCTGCCTCTGTAATTTGCAACAGTGCTGTTTCCTTTGTGAAGACAGAAGCAAAGAAAGCATTTAATAACTCTGCCTTACCTTGGTCATCCACCATTGAGTTCCCACCCTCATCCTTTAGGATTCCTATACAGTCAACCTTTCTTTTTTTAGAGTTGATGTACTTGTAAAACTTTTTTGGGTTAGATTTGATATCCCTAGCGATTTGATTTTCAGCTTCGATCTTTGCCAGCCTAATTTCTTTTTTACAATTTTTATTGCACTCCTTATAATTGCTTAGTGCAGCCTCAGTCCCCTCCTGTTTTAGGACCTTATAGGCATTCTTCTTCCTCTTCATTTTATCCCTAACCTTTCTATTCATCCATAGAGGCCTTTTTTTATTCCTAGACATTTTGTTTCCATATGGGATATACATACTACAATATTGATTGAGAATACGTTTAAAAGCTTGCCATTTCCCTTCAGTGTCGTCCCCTTGTAGTACATTATCCCAGTTCACCAAACTTAGTGCCTGCCTAATTTGATTGAACTTTGCTTTTCTAAAATTCATAGTTTTAGTGGTCCCGCTGCCCCGTGGCCTATCAGTCACCAGATCAAACGTTATCATGTTGTGATCACTATTTCCCAAATATTCTTGAACCTGCACATTTGATACATTATCTGGTCTATTAGAAATGATCAGATCCAGTAACGCATTCCCCCTAGTTGGTTCCGTTACCATTTGAGTCAAGTAATTGTCCTGTAGTGCTGCCAGAAATCTGCTGCTTTTACCAGAATGAGTAGCCTCAATACCCCAGTCAATGTCTGGAAAGTTGAAGTCGCCCATAATTATGACCTCGTTTTTACTTGCAGCTTTTTCAATCTGCTGTAGTAATCGCAGTTCTGCAGCTTCATTAATAAGAGGTGGTCTGTAGCATACCCCAATAAGCAATTGGCAACTTTTATTTCCACCATGAATATTTACCCAAACGGACTCCACATCTTCGCAATCTTCCTCCATCTCATCGTTGAGGACAGCTGTAAAAGAATTCTTAACAAAGAGACAAACCCCTCCACCTTTTTTCCCTGTTCTATCCCTCCTAAACACATTGTATCCTTTTAAATTAGCTATCCAGTCATGGCTTTTATCCATCCATGTCTCGGTTATTCCCACAATGTCATAGCCTTTGTCATTCAGAATGAACTCTAGTTCGTCTATTTTATTTGCAAGGCTCCGAGCATTGGTTACCATGCACTTTATATTTATACCTTAATCTCTAGTTATCTGGCTTGCAGTCACTGCCATGTATCCCCTTTTGTATTTATCTCAGCTTCAAACACAATAGGGGAATGATAGCTGAGTGAGTTGTGCGCCCCTCTTACACTGTGCCCTGAGGCTGGAGCCTCTCTTGCCTCTGCCTCGGCCCGGTCCTGATATGAAGTACATTTCCTCCAGAATAAAATGCCCTATAAATGTATTTTCTCCTATGTTGTTGTCACTTACAGTCAATAAGCAGTAAAAATCTGACAGATCTCAGGCGCATGCACAACGTCACGGAGATGGCAGCCTAGGATCTGAGCTCCGGCCCACAGCTCTCTGAGAAGAGCCACTATCCGCATCCCTAAGCCTCAGAACCGCACGGCTCTAACCGGATCAGATGCTCTAAGACTCCCTCCACCTGATGGCCGCAAAGGGATCCCTCAAATCGCCGCAGACTCCGGGCACAATGGATCGCTTCCTCCGCCCCGCGCACACCCAAGATGGCGCCGATCAGCCAGACCACGCTGACAACACCCCACAGGCCAGTATAACGCCAGACACTGCACCGGTCACTGCAGCTTTCCTAGAATCTACACTAGACAGGCACTGTAAAGCCATGCATGACTCCCTACAGAATCTATTCTTATCTGCCATAAAAGACATGAAGGCAGACATAATAAGCCTGGGGGAACGCACTAGCGCCCTGCAGGACAAAGCCATCACTCTCTCTCAGAAGCAGTCAGCCATAGAGGATGAACAATCTATAATACAGTCAGACCTCAAAGCAATCCGCATTACACAGGAAGACTTTGAAAATAGGGAAAGGAGACAGAATCTGAGGGTGAAAGGGGTCTCCATGTCAGTCAAGCCTGACCAAATTAAGCCACACTTGCTGGAGCTATTCAAATCGATTCTACCTGACTTTACAGATGAGCTATGGCGCATGGACAGAGCCCACAGGTCCTTAGGGGAACGTCAGCCCCACAGCCAAAGGCCTAAAGACATCATAGTCCGGATGCACTACTATGAAGCTAAAGAAGCCCTGTTACAGGCATTACGCAAAGTTCCATCTCTTACTTTTAAAGGAGACGAAATCCATGTTTACAATGATCTATCCCTCATCACCCTGGCAAAGCGCAGGTCCCTGAAACCAGTTACACAACTTCTGCGTGATGCAGCTATCCCCTACAAGTGGGGTTTCCCTTTTCGTCTAACTGTTAACCGCCAAGGACTGACCTTTACCTTAACGGATATTGATGATGCTCCCCTCTTTCTGAAGCAAATGGGACTCAAACTCCCACCTCTACAACTCACCCAGAACCCCAGATCTCCCTCTACGTCTTCGCCCCCCAGGAAAGTATGCCATATCTCAGATTGGACTCGAGCCCCTGTTCGGAGCCTCACATACACCCAGATCCAAGATGATATGGAAACCTTACCTAGCTGAACTCTAAACTGCACTCCTTTATCTCCCTTACAGAGGGATCCCACACTTTTGATACTTACTTTGGAGGCCCTAACATGATGGTTTGGACTCACCATTACCTACACTACAACATCATCTCTGTTTCCGGTTTTTAACAATCTAGACAATGGGACTCTGGTCCCTGGACTGCTACCCCCCGGTACTTCCACATGCACCTCAGGAGGTCCCCTTATGGGCTTATCTGGCTCTTTTGGAGTCTGGTACCCCCAAAGGCTTCCTCGCCCAGGCAGCTCTTTTTGGTTGCCATTACCTACGGCCACTTACTTTATAGTGGCATAAGCTTCTTACCTCTATATCAACCAACATTTGTTTCTACTGATGTGTTTTTCTGTCCGATATGGAAGTATGTCTCATTAAGGTTTATAGCTTGTTTGTTTTATGTTTACTATGGGTCGCGATGGTCGGATCTTACCGCATACACCTCAAACGTGCTCCGCTTTACCACGGATTATGGTTAAACTGATCACGTTAAATGCGAAGGGCCTAAATATACCTCAGAAAAGACTTTCCCTATTAAAAGACCTCAAAAGGCTGGACATAGACATTGCTATGCTCCAGGAAACCCATCTCAGACGACAAGACCCTATTAGACTGGGAAACAAGCATTACTCTAAGGTATATTTGGCCTCCGCCTCGACTAAACGAGCAGGTGTTGCTATTTTGTTCAAATCAAATCTCCCCCTACAGATCACTAAATCTATATGCGATTCTGATGGCCACTACCTCATACTTACTGGATCCCTGGCGGGCAAACCCATCACCCTGGCCAATGTTTATATCCCAAACAAAGATCAAACCTCTTATTTATCCTCCTTTCTGGATAAACTCCAAAAATTAAAACACGGCACTTTAATCTTAGGGGGAGATTTCAATTTGGCATTCTCAGCTATCCACGATAGAAGCTATGTTAAAAATCCCTCCTCAAAAGGTACTCACGACCGTAACTCCCGTAAGTTCAGGGCGCTTATGAGAAAACATACTTTGCTTGATTTATGGAGAATCTCCAATCCCAAATCTATTGAATACACTTTTTTCTCCCCTCCTCATGCATCTCACTCTCGCTTAGACTATTTTTTCGCCAACCCCACCCTACTACCTCTATTGGACAAATCAGAAATTTTACCAATGGCTTGGTCCGACCACCAGAGTGTTGTCTTACACCTAAACTGGCTGCGTAGACCCCATAAGCCCTTAAACTGGAGACTCAATGAATCCCTCATACGGGATAAAACTTTTGCCAAAGAACTTAGTGAGGAGCTGCGGTCATTCTTCAACACAAATACTAATACTGTATCCTCTTATGGCACTCTATGGGAGGCCCATAAAGCATTTGTGCGGGGACTGTTCATTGCTGAAGGTTCCAGGAGAAAAAAACTCTCCTCTCAAAAATTTCTGTCCCTCCATGCCACCCTAGTTAAGGCTCAGTCAACTTATAAAAAATCACCTACGCAAGAACACTTTAGCATAGTACAAAATTTAAAGCAAGAAATCCGCTCCCTACAGACTCTCCAACTTGAGAAAAGCCTGAGGTGGTCGAGGCAACTCTTCTTCGAAAGGGGCAACAAACCCCACACCATACTAGCCTGAAAACTGAATCCTAAATCCGCCCAGCAACTGATCTATTCCATGAAAGATACAGAGGGCACAATACACTACGATCCTCAGAAAATTGCCCATATCTTCTCTGACTACTACTCACAATTATATAACTTACCAGCCCTATCTAAGAAGCCCACCTTCCTCCCTAAGTTAGACTCATTCCTCTCCAAACTCAATCTCCCAACCCTCACAGAGGCTCAATTAACCCTACTTAACTCCCCAATATCAGACACTGAGATTCTTGAGGTTCTTAAACTTCTCCCTTCCTCCAAAAGCCCTGGTCCAGACGGTCTCCCCTACTCATACTACAAGACATTTAAATCAGAACTAGTTCCACACCTAATCAAACTGGCAAACAAAATACTCCAAAGAGACTCTCCCCCCTCATCCATGCTAGCTTCCTTACTCACAGTAATACCCAAGGAAGGGAAGGACCCTCAACTCCCTCAAAGTTACCGACCTATTTCTCTCCTAAACTCAGACCTGAAAATTATAACAAAAGTCATGGCCAATCGTCTTAACCCTATTCTAACCACGCTTATTAATAATGACCAAGTAGGTTTTATCCTAGGACGCCAAGCTGGGGATAACACCAGGAAAGCAATAAATCTTATCTCACTTATGAGTCAGAGTGGCAGGCCTTCTCTGCTCCTGAGTTTGGATGCAGAGAAGGCCTTCGACAGACTATCCTGGCCCTATCTATTCCGAGTACTAGAACATCAAGGCTTCAAAGGGCCCTTCCTCTCTTTACTTAAGTATTTATACTCCACACCATCCACTTCCATTAAGCTTCCTTTTGCCCCTACACAACCCTTACGAATACAAAATGGCACTCGCCAGGGATGTCCCCTTTCCCCCTTATTGTTCGCCATAAGCATCGAACCTCTAGCCTCAGCTATTAGACTGAACCCGAATATACATGGGGTTCGACAAGGCAAACATGATCATAAGATATCTTTATTTGCGGATGATCCAAACTCAATCTCCCAACCCTCACAGAGGCTCAATTAACCCTACTTAACTCCCCAATATCAGACACTGAGATTCTTGAGGTTCTTAAACTTCTCCCTTCCTCCAAAAGCCCTGGTCCAGACGGTCTCCCCTACTCATACTACAAGACATTTAAATCAGAACTAGTTCCACACCTAATCAAACTGGCAAACAAAATACTCCAAGGAGACTCTCCCCCCTCATCCATGCTAGCTTCCTTACTCACAGTAATACCCAAGGAAGGGAAGGACCCTCAACTCCCTCAAAGTTACCGACCTATTTCTCTCCTAAACTCAGACCTGAAAATTATAACAAAAGTCATGGCCAATCGTCTTAACCCTATTCTAACCACGCTTATTAATAATGACCAAGTAGGTTTTATCCTAGGACGCCAAGCTGGGGATAACACCAGGAAAGCAATAAATCTTATCTCACTTATGAGTCAGAGTGGCAGGCCTTCTCTGCTCCTGAGTTTGGATGCAGAGAAGGCCTTCGACAGACTATCCTGGCCCTATCTATTCCGAGTACTAGAACATCAAGGCTTCAAAGCGCCCTTCCTCTCTTTACTTAAGTATTTATACTCCACACCATCCACTTCCATTAAGCTTCCTTTTGCCCCTACACAACCCTTACGAATACAAAATGGCACTCGCCAGGGATGTCCCCTTTCCCCCTTATTGTTCGCCATAAGCATCGAACCTCTAGCCTCAGCTATTAGACTGAACCCGAATATACATGGGGTTCGACAAGGCAAACATGATCATAAGATATCTTTATTTGCGGATGATGTCCTGCTCACAATCACACAACCCCTTATCTCTCTCCCGACATTGCACTCCACCATAAAAGAATATGAATCCCTCTCAGGTTTCAAATTAAACCAAGATAAGACAGAAGCTCTCCCTATCAAAATACCCCCCACCCTACTGTCCTCCCTTAAAGCTCACTACCCTTATAGATGGAAAATACACGCCCTCAAATACTTAGGAATAAACCTCACACCTACATATTCCACACTATATAAACAAAACTACCCTACACTCATCCAGACCATTCTTAAGGACCTACACAAGTGGACAGCATATAAAATTTCTTGGATGGGGAGAATATACTCTCTAAAAATAAACATCCTCCCACGCCTCTTATACCTATTCGAAACACTGCCAGTCCAAGTCCCTTCAACCCAACTCTCCAAACTACAAACTGAGTTTTTCAAATTCATCTGGAACCACAAACACCCGAGAGTCCACAAAAATATACTCCTTTCCCCACGAGAATCAGGAGGTTTGGCAGTCCCCCACCTGAAGCTTTACTATCAGGCCACCCACCTTAGACAACTTACCGAATGGACTAGCCCAAGAGTTTTTACTAAATGGGCCCTAATAGAGGCTACAAGCATCCTACCAACCACTTTAGCTTCACTTATCTGGTCACCAACTCCTCCAAAACTCCCCCCCACTACTACACTACCTACTATATCCTTCTCAGCTCGCATATGGAGGAACACTATGTCTACTGCCAAGCTTAGGTCCACTCCCTCCCCGCTATTCCCAATACTTGGATATCAGTCTTTTCCCCCTGGAATCTCAAAACAATTTATGGCCCGCTGGTTCAATCTGGGCTTTTTTAACCTTAGAGACTGGATTAATCCATTAACGGGTAAAATTTGGGATAGAACAACATTAGAAGAAAAGACCCAGTTCTCCCCTCAGATGTACCTAGAGTACTACCAGATCAAACACTTTCTCCAAAAAACCACCAAGGGGGCAAACGTAATCCCTTCCTGGACACATTTTGAGCGTGTATGTAACTTTAGAGGACACCAAAAAGGACTGATATCACAAATTTACTCTCTTCTTCATACTAAATCAAATTCCCTCACCCCCTCTCACCCTTACATGGCTAAATGGGAGTCCGCTCTCTCTACTTCTATCACGTTGGAGGACTGGACAGACATCTGGGAAAATGCTAAACATAGCTCCATCTGCACACAAATAAAAGAAAACATATACAAGATCCTCTTCCATTGGTATCTCACCCCAGATAGACTCTCCAGAATATACAATGGACCCTCTGATTTATGCTGGAGAGGATGTGGAAATAAAGGCACCCTAGCACATATATTCTGGTTCTGTCCTCTCATTGATACATTATGGAGAGACATCCAATCTCTGATTCAACATGTCACTGACACTTTTATCCCTCACGATCCCCTTTATATGCTACTGGGTAAAACCATACCTGGTGTCCCTACACATTCTATGCGTCTAATTACCCACATCCTGACAGCCACCAGACTCTCCATAGCAGCCGCATGGAAACAAATAGCCCCACCCACAACCTTAGAGATAAAAATTAAAATTACCTGGTATAAAACTATGGAGAAAATGACAGCCTCTCTGAGAGACTCCGAAGACAGATTCCATAAGATCTGGGACCCATGGACTTTTAACTCCTCAGATTACATACCCCCTTAAAATAAAAAAAAAAAAAAAAAAAGGGGACCCTGACCACCCACCCTTCCCTAAAATGAGCCGGTACCCTATTTACCCTGGGGTTTGCCAGGAAGCTGATAGGGGACCCAAACCTTGAGTCTCTAGCCATGCCTCCCCATACCCCACCCGAAGTCGATATGGATCCTGCCTTGGCAACACCACATAAACATGATATATAGGTTGCCCCAGACCACAGCACTGCCAGATGAAGATAACGATCTGTAAGATGAATGAAGCTTGAGCCCAGAGTCAGAAGTCTAGTTTTATAGGCAACTGTCCTGTGATGTCAATGGTGCAGCGTGTTTGCCACTTTTATTATCTAGCTGAGTAGAACATATGCTTAAATCTTTTTGGGATGCTAAAGGAGACGAATGGGCTTTGGAGTGAATGTGGTAGTTGAGGGAAAAACAAATCCCCATATCACCCCCTCTTTATCCAATACAAGGACTCTATACAACCCTCTCTATTAGGCCCTTCCTCCCCTCTATCTCTAAATAGAACTAACCTCATCTGAGGTAACTATCAAAACTGATATGCGGGATATCTGACCATCGTGACCCACTTGGACCTGTTGTCCATCAGTTCTTTATTTTCAATTGTTGCTATCTGCTGATTATTTAGCTGGTTGACCTTTAATAATAATTAAACTCCTCCCTCCCTTATCCCTATTACACTACCCCCCCCCTAATCCCTCCCCCCCCCCTCATACCCCTCCCTCCCTCCCCCCTCCCATATACAAGGCTGTCTACTTCTTTAAAGAAATAGGTGTATTATTAAAATCCATCTCAGAGAAGTAAACAAATCTACGAGCCACATGAAGACTGGCTGAAGAACTTTTCACCCTAAGACTCTTACATCACTGACTCTTAAATTTTATATGATTTGTAAGTTAACTTCCAATCTTCTAACGGTCTTTGTGTATTATCCAATCTGCTTAATAAAAATCAGTGTTACCAAAAAAAAATCTGACAGATCTGACAGACTTGTCCATTAGTCTAATTTGTTATTTCTTTTTTTTTTTTCTATATTATTTCCTGGAAAGGATCTACATAACGATACCAGACAACCTCTCTACTCGCTTGCACACTATTTTGGCAGCTGAACTTACCAACAGTTCCGGAAATGCTTTTGAAAATAAAAAAAATCCTGAGAATCCCCCAATAGGAGCTTGAATAGCTCAAAACCTCTGAGATCTGTCAGAATTTTACAACCTATTGCAAGTGACAGCAAGACTAAAGTCTTGTGCAAGACTTAGGGCCCTTTTCCACTACAGCGTTTGCGATTGCTTAATCGCAAAACCGCAAACCGCTAGTGATTTGTCAAATCGCTACAGTTTGCTTTTAGCATAGGAATCGCGGTAGGTCATTTCCACTACCGCGATTCGTTTTTGACCGGATCGCGATCGCGCGGCGGAGCGATTATTGCCGCGATTTTGCTATGCAGTGCATAGCATAGCAAAATCGCGGCCGCGAACGTCGGGGAATCGCCGGTAATTGCGATTCAGCAATCGCTAGCGTTCAGCGTGAACGCTAGCGATTGCTAGTGGAAAAGGGCCCTAAATGTACTTTTTATATATGCACATGCACATGCATTTTACATTTTACAATTGTTTGCAATAGTTGACCTTTAAGAGAACGTTGCACTCTCATACATATTGAACTTGAAGAGGTTCTGCAGTGAAATAAAGTAGAATGTTGTAAATTATTCAGGATAGCAACTTTTGTTAATGAATATGGTGTCAGCATCGAAAACACTCCTATATCTATAAATTGCTGTATTTTGGTAGGCGGCCCCGCCCTCTCAGTGCTGTCACAGCCTAGGCTATTTAGCTATGCAGTATTCTCATTACCAAAGCATTCTAGGAGACCAGGAATTATTTCTACTGGCTCGGAACACACGAACATTCTGCAGAGCTGCACCTGACGACAGTAAAAATGTCACCATCTGTGATAAATTTCAGAACTCCGCTCCTCTAATGTAATATAGTGGCTGGATAGTGTAATGGTTAAGGGCTCTGCCTCTGACACAGGAGACCTGGGTTTGAATCTTGGCTCTGCCTGTTCAGTAAGCCAGCACCTATTCAGTAGGAGACCTTGGGCAATACTCCCTAACACTGCTACTGCCTATAGAGTGCGTCCTAGTGGCTCCAGCTCTGGCGCTTTGAGTCTGCCAGGAAAAAAAGTGCGATATAAATGTTCTGTGTTTGTTTGATGAACTTAGCCTGACAGCCACCCGCATCATCCAGTCCCATGCACGCCTCCAGGACTTTTCAAGAGCTGCTCCAACACTATGGAACTCCTACCTATGCCCAATAGGGTTTCCCCCTTCTTCAACATCTTCAAGAAGGCCCTCAAAACTCACTTTTTCACTCCCGCCTACCGCCCCCACTGGTGCACTAAACCTGCAGCTGACTGCCTTTCTTGTCCCTACCTCTGTCTCTAGATTGTGTAAGCCTTTGGGCAGGGTCCTCCTCCCAATGTCTCCTACATGTTCATGCATCTCCATTATTTGTAAACCCATCCTATGGATCTGAGTGAACTCTTGAGTGAACTGGACTTGCCTAATCTCCATCCAGTGACTAAGCATTAACTTGTACTCATACTGTGCTGCGTGATCTGGTTTTCTTGTGTTCCTGTATTGTCATTTTGCTGTATGTCACCCCTTAATATTGTCTGTAACCTTAACTAATGTTCAGCGCTGCGTAATATGTTGGCACTTTATAAATACAATAAATAAATAAAATAAATACATTTAGTTAAAAAGCACAAGTGAGGAAGGATGCAGTTCATCTTAATGCTTTCACTGTTTTGTTGGCATGCTGAGATTATTTGGTGCCTAGAAAAACGGTACAGGACTTGAATTTGCATTCTGCTATTGCAATGGAGACAACTCATGCTTTAAAAACTGACATGTCTGAACGAATCCTATTGGCAACATTGAGTCAGTTGACATGTCTGATTATGTACTGATTTCTCCTTTGATCTTGCTTTTGTGTGTGTTGTGAACCAAGCCTAATGCTGGGAATACACGTTTCATTTTTGCCTTCGTTTAAACCTTCGTTTCGATTGTGCCTTTTGTCCTTTTCGATCCCAAAATAATCGATCTTACGGTTAATATCACCACCCACGGTTTCGGGTTTTTTTTCGATTCTGATGGTTTCGTTTTTCCAATGATCGAAGGCTGCAAAGAAACGAAACGTAGTACAGGGACGGACGACATAAACGAATATATAATCGATCTGAACAGCCATCAAGCCTACCAATGGCTCGATTAGATGGATAAAGAGAGATAATATCAAACATGTTCGATCACTAGTCGTTCGTTTTTGGGGTCTATTAATCGAAACTATAATGAGATTATGACTATTTTCACATACGTTTTTAACACTCGATTCGTTTACTGAACGAATCGAAGGCTAAAACGAAGGCAAAAACGAAACGTGTATTCCCAGCATAAGTACATGTTCAAACAATGTTGCATTCAGTTGCGTGGAGCAGTTAACGGGAGGTTGGCAAGGGTCCGTCAAATGCTTTACATATGCCTTCTGTGATTGCTTGGAGGTGTTAAGCTTTTTTCCCTTCAAACAAACGCCTGTTGATCACGTTGCAACTGTGTTTGTACAACGTTCACTTGGCGTTGCCATGCAAGTCCATTGCAAAGGGTCAAAAGCTTAATCAAGTTATAGACACTGCATGCAGCACTGTATTGTACTGTACTGTAAACTACTGCCACAGCTGCCAATCCAGTTGAAATTGCGAATGCTTACAGAGGAATGCAAGGGGTGGCAGAGGATCAGTGGCTATGCAGGTATAAACTGCTGGGGAATTGTGCCACAACCGCCAGAAAATCATCTCTGTGAACTGGTCCTGGGTACATCTCAGTTATAGTGATCAAGTGACTGACTTTCAAGCTTGCTGACAACAAAACCATAAGTTCCTCTGAGGAGGGCATGAATATATAGTTTGTCTTGGACCAGTGGCATAATTACAATTCATGCCCCCTCCGCAGCAAAATTGTAATGGGCTGAGCTCCCCCAATATTCACCCCCCTTCCCTTGTCTCTCCTTGGTGCCCCTCATGGCCTTAGCCTTGGGGCTCATCTTACAAGGGTCATAAAACAAGCATGGCCATCATGATCTTCATACTAATAACAAGTGTAGCCACAAAAACTCCTGATCTGAAGTATTGCCCCCTGTATGAGGAAGGGAAAGTTAGTAGTGGAGGTTCCCCACAGCTCTGTGCCCCCTGAAATCGCAGGAGGCTGCTCCCCTCTAGTTATGCCCCTGTCTTGGGCTTAGATGAAGCGATTTATTTCATTTTCAGTTCTGTCTGATGTCATCGTGATATGCAGTAAACATGGAAATAAACTGTAAAATATTTAAAAGACAATGCTCTGCAGATTGTGTTGTTATGTAGGGCAGCCACACCTGTGTACTATTGTTAACCCAGGAAATAGCATTGCTATTCACACTTAAAGGTTTCCCGTCTTTGGAGCTGGAGTCATAACTTCCTACTATACTCTGCTCTATGGAGCCCATCATGCTCATCTTCCAGTTCACAACATCGTAGAAGGCTGGAGGATCCCCATTGTCGTCAAAAAATATATGTCTCTTGTCTTTGGCCTGAAAATTCACACTTTTAATATAATGGAGAAGCTGTTGAAGAAAACAGAGAAATGGCTGATTTAAAATGATTAAAAGATTAAAACAAGTCAGAGTCAAGTACTATAACTTACTTGCCAAGGGTAAAATGACAGAGTGTCTGCACATCTATTATGGAATGGTCCCATCCCTGGTTTGCATTGAAACAAACTGTGGAAAGCCCATGCAAAGGTATAGACTGAGGTGTAGACGTTGAAGGCTATTCCAAGATCTACTTCAATTGAGGAGTTCTCCATGCCTTCTTGCCCAGTACATTTATTTACTGCCTTGTTACTCATTACATGATCTGAATTTTGTTGATTGTCCCACTTGCAAGAAAATATTTTCTCCCAATACTCCTTTAAAAAAGAGTCATTTAATGACAATAATGGTTGTAAGCTGTTGAGGTACTGTACAAACTCTGGCATCTGTCCACCATGGACTGCAAACCCAATGGTGCCCTCCAAGACTCGATGGTCAGAAAAAAGAGCAGAGGTTGACCAGGACTCGGTGGCAATCCATACTCTACTGGTCACATTCTGCCTCGTCAACTCTTCTACAACCGGCAGAAAATCAGAATTGGAAGACAACACCACCACAACTTTGGCTGAGGAATTTTTAATTACTTTGACAATGTGTGGAGCATTCCTATTAGACTGACCAGTCATAATTGTCTCAGTAAAGGCCACACAGGCACCTGCTCTGAGTATTTCCTGTCTGACCACCTGAAGACCCATCTGGCCATAGTCATTATCAGCAGCGATGAATCCCACCCACAACCAACCAAAGTAGAAAATCAACTGGGCAAGTCCTCGTGACTGGAATGCATCACTGGGTATGGTTCTGAAAAATGATGGAAACATTTTTCTGTTGCTGAGAGATGGGCTGGTTGAGAAGTAGCTTATCTGTGGACAAAGATAAAGATTTATGAGGCAGCCATTATTATTGAATATTCAAAATATTACATAGTTACATGGTTAGTTTAATTGTAAAAAGAGATTTGTCTATCGAGGGCAAACAAAAAATATTGTACAAACTAGCCTGAACCCTTACATATGCCAGTTGATACAGAAAAAGTCAAAGATCCCTTTATAAGGCTTGGACCAACTAAATGGGGAAACCATCCTTCCCTCCCGACTCCAGATGGCAATTAGATAAAATCCTAGGATCAACATCGTTGAGAATTATCTAGTAATTACTGGCATGGATGTCCTTCATTGCATTGAAAGCATCCAAGCTTCCTTTAAACGCAGATATCTGTACTTTTACTGTAAAGAACTTTTTTTATAATTAGATGGCAAAATGTTTTTCCTCCAAAAGCAGATCATGTCCGCTACTCCTTTGCACAAGCCTGGGGACAAAAATCGCATCTGCCAAGCTTGTAAATTGTCCTTTGATGCATTTATAGTTATACATGGTGTCTTTTCTCCAGACTAAATAAGCCCAGTTTATTTAAGCTCGTTACACACCAAAAGCGTGCAGGAGAACGGCTCCTGCACGCATTGCGGCGTGTCGTCGGGAAACTCCGGTGCGACGCTGAGTAGCGGCGGTGGTAGTTAATTACCCCGAAGGGGAAGCGCCGATTCCCGATGATAAAATGTGCCGGGACGTGTCGTACCGCAACGTATCGAAACGCAGCGTCGGGTGTGAAAGGTAAAAGGAAAGTCTATGGACTTTCCTTCTACCTTGGTTAACGCAAAGTATAGACTTTGCGTTAAAACGCCAGAAGTGGGCTCTGGTGTGAAAGAGCCCTTAACCTTTCTTGGTAAGCGCGACCATCCATCCCTCTGATCAATGCTGTGTCTTGTCTCTGCACTTTCTTTAAATCTCCAAGGTCCCACCTTAAAGGGACCCTGAGCAGTCAATAAAAATAAAATTGGTACTTACCTGGGGCTTCTTCCAACCCACCATAGGCCGCGAGGTCCCCTGGTGTCCTCCTGGCTCCTCTCCCGGTTACACTGGTGGCTCAGTTACTGGCAATTTTCGGGCTGAAGGTTGGTGGTATACTTCCTGGTTGGGGACACTCCACATCATCACGTCGGCCGCTGTGCATCATCATGCCAGATTTGGTTTCTATTGATTGTTGCAGCTCTTCCAGATTTTCAGTACAACATTCCAGCTATAAATACCTGAAATGTACATAAACCGTACATTTACATAGCAATTATAGGAAGGGTTTATTATGTGGGTTGCACAAGTTCAGGTTGTTGTGGTGTACCCGGCCTGGTAATAATCTATCTATATATATATATAATAGACTATGTGCCTCAACCTTCAAGCAAGAAGAAGAAGTAGCGCCCTGCCCCCAGGGCCGGTCCAAGCAAGAAGAAGGGGCTGGTCCAAGCAAGAAGAAGTAGCGCCCTGCCCCCAGGGGCGGTCCTAGGCTTTCCCCCGAAGCTGGAGGGGTCCGCCAAGCTGGAGGGGGTAGCGGGCAGGAAGGGGGTATTGGGCACAGCGGTGGGGAAGGGGGGTCTGACCCCTCCCTCACCTGGGTCCCCCATCTGCGCTCCCCCTCTAGCTTAAGTTTAGCAGCAGCCGCCGCTATTAGTGAGAGGCAGCGGGTGGGGATGGCTCACCTCTTCCGCGTTCCTGCGTGCGTTCCACTGTCGTCAATTCCTGCAATGCTGTCCACTTACAATACAGTGGGCGGCATTGCAGGAAGTGACGACAGTGGAACGCACGCTGGTACCCGGAAGAGGTGAGTCATTCCCGCCCGCTGCCTCTTACTAATAGCGGCGGCTGTTGCTGAACTTCAGCTAGAGGGGGAGCGCAGATGGGGGACCCAGGAGAGGGAGGGGGGGTCCGACCCCCCTCTCCGCCGCTGTGCCCAATACCCCCCTTCCTGCCCGCTACCCCCTTATGCGGTGTATGCTACGCCGTGGGTCGGCTAGTTGGTAATATTCTTTTTAGTTTAATTTTAAGAAGTAACATCATTTCTGTACATAACCTATCAGTACTTATTGGTGCCTATAAAAAATCTTAGTGTAGGCCACAATTGACCTATTCCCAAGATCAGGGGAGGCAAAGGGTGCTTGCCGGTAGCACCAAAATGTCCAAAAATGGCCCTGGCAAGCAGGTAAAGCATATCAAGCTGAAGAATCCTAGTGCTGGGGAAATGTAACAAACTTCTGGTGGAAAGAGAGAAGTATGGCTCATGATATACAAATATTACAATCTAGAACATTCATCAATGTGGTACAATCATTACAGCCATGAGTTTAATATACTTCTCAATGGTTGCCAACAAATACACATGATGGTTTATTTGAGCTCATTAAAAATCTATACATCACAAGCCAATGGTAGAGCAACATATAAGATTCATGGCTTGGAACATCACACTTGGAGAAGTACTTGGGATTGGAATACTGGGTGTATTCAATGCCAAGCAGCAGCAGCTAAAGCAAATACAGTTCTGGGATGCATAAAACTGTAAATCATGAATTGCAACTATACAACTCCCTATGTATAAATCGTTTGTGAGTCCATATCTGGAGCATGGGAAGCAGTTTTGTGCACCACACTATAGGAAGAACATTAACACACTAGAACAGGGTCAAAGACAGGTAACTCAATTAATATAATCTAAATCTAATTAAACGAATCAGAGAGATGAGACCTCTCACTTACCAAGAAAAGTTGGACACAGTAGGTTTATTTAGCTTGGAATAAAGAGGGCTAAGGGGTAACCTGATTAACATGTATAAATACATCAGAGGACAAAAAAAAACGCTTGACAAGTCCGCTTTTTGTCCATTTGGATGAGTTCCTTGCTTTGAAGGACATCGGCTATAATTACTAGTTAATTCCCAGAAGAGTTGATCCAAGAATTTTATCTGACTGCCACCTGTAGTCTGAAAGGATATTTTATCCCCCTTAAAGTGAATAGGAACCGCATTTAAAAAAATGAGACAGATACTTACTCAGGGAGAGGGAAGGTTTTGGGTCGTATAGAGCCTTCCCGCTCCTCTCCTGGTCCCCTCGTTCCGGTGCTGGCTCGCCCGGTAGCAGTATTTGACGAAATTAGTCAAATACTGCTTTACTCGACTGAAGGAGGCTTCAAAAGTCTTCAGGGAGCCCGAGTGCTCCTGAAGAAGGGCGGCCCTGTACTGCACCTGCACAAGCACGCTATCTTGCATGCTCATGCCTGTGCAGTATGGAGCCGCACGTCTTCGGGAGGACACGGTTCCCGAAGACTTCCAAATACCCTTTTAAGGGGGGATTGAAACGGGGGGGGGGGGGGGACCAGCACAGGATAGAGAGTACCGAGAGAGGAGACAGAAGGCTCTATATGACCCAGAACCTTCCCTCTCCTTAGGTAAGTATTTGCTTCATTTTTTTTGAAATGCGGTTCCCATTCACTTTAAAGATTAGTTGTCCCCAGCCTTGTAATGGTTATTTGCCTTCTCCTGGATCAACTGGGATATGTGAGGTTGCAGGAGAGAAAGGTACCTAATGTTTACTTTTTTTTCTGTTTGGACTTGATAAACAAATGTCTTTTATTAACCAAACCAACTACAGTATGTACAGGTAACTATGATGGTGCACAGATGAGACAAGTATTCCTTTACTTTTTTGTACAACACATCATTTTACCTGTGGATATCTATAAAGACCCAAGATCTGGGCCATGAGGATGGACCGTGTAGACCCAGAATCACCAACAATACCAGCAAAAGTTCCTTGTTTCCCACACCGATAATTTGGAACAGTTTCTTGTCCTCCAGACAACATCCACAGGGTTCCTTCTGCTGCTCGTCTCAGCACTGTACATGTGTCAAAGATCTGGAACCCGAGGGTGATATTGGGAAGAAGATCAGGACTATCATTAATCTCCTGGATGGCAAATATCATAGCTTGCATGCTCTGGTAATTTTGAAATTCCAGTCTAAACGTGTTAAAAATTAAAATAAGCAAAAGAAAAACACAAAATTTTTAGATAAATCCTTAATAATGATGAAAATTGCGCACATTATTTCTTATTTTGCTCGATCATCCATTTATACCCATACACTTTTTAAAGGATCTCTAAAGGTAAGTAAAAAAATATTTTAACTTATCTGGGGCTTCTTGCAGCCCCATGGAGCCATCATCGTTCCAGCAGTGGAAACCCCCTCAAAGCTGGCCGGATGCGGACAGTTGGAGGTCACTGCACATGCGCGGTCCCGAGTCATGTGCCCCCTGATCACGCTCCTGTTGCCGGGAGCTCACATTCGCAGTAGCAATTTATATGTACTGCACATGCGCAGAATGCTCCTGGCAATGGGGATGAGGAGAGCAGGTGCATGGCTGGTCAGCCTTTCGAGGGTCACGCTGGAGGGTGTTGGTAGGACGATTTAGGCACAGCATGACTCCAGGGGCTGCAGGAAGCCCCAGGTAGGGAGTCCCAGAGCGGTAAGGCAGTTCAAACTACTACTTTATGCCCTCTGATAAATGGGTGCATCCTTCAGATCAGATGTTTTTGTGGCTACGCTTGTTATGGGTGTGAAAATCATGTTGGCCAAACTTGTTTTATGACTCTTGCAAGATGGACCTCTAGGCTGTGAGGGTCGAAAGAGGTTGGCAAGTGAAAGGGTGTAAACATTGGGGGGCCCCATCAAAATTTTTCTGAGGGGCCCAATGATTTATAGTTACACCCTGATTCTCACTATGTTCTGATAAGACATAGAGAGGTTTAAAAACATTGGACATTTACTAATTTTTTTATTTTTTAAAGGAAAGAGTCCAGGTTTGCTGGTTTACTTGGGTTCTTCATTGTTCTCCTGACTATTAAGTCAATTCCTTGTTATGCTGTGATGGTTATATAATGTAGCCTGATACTTCAAGCACCATTCCATTTGTCTTCGTTAGAGAAATAGAACATAGAAGAAGAAGAAGTTGTTCTGGATTTTCTCTAGTATCTGTATATGACGTGCATTTAGCTTACTGTAAAAGTTAATGTAGTGTTTCCAGACCAGTTTACATATAAGTTCCTGAATGCTATCTGAAAATACACTGCATAATCAGAGGATACCTTTAGAGGCAAGTCTATTTTTTGTTCTACGCCTAGGCATATTACAAGGAAGTCCTTTAGTTTTATGAGGAAGTCCCAAACTTTAGTATTCAACAAAATAATAGACTATGCAAGCCTCCCTTCCTAGTGGTCCTTTAAAAAGATGGGTGACTTCAATGGCAAACAGGAAATATCCAGAGCTAAACTCACTTTACACTCTGATTACCTTACATTTTGCTCCAAACTCTGGAACTTCTAAAAGCGTAGATGTATTTTTCACTACGTGTAACCAACGATTGCCTAGTCTATATTGTCCAAGTGCACACGTTAAGGAATATGAATTTATGAGGTGCACTATGTGGACCCTGTGCAGGCAAACTCTGGACACAGTGGGCCCGCTCTGATTCACTTTTTCTCCTAAGTTTTTTTCAAGGTGATATTTTCACATCTTACCACACTGCGTGCAATCACCACTCTTTTATCAATGTTCTCATGTCTTCCTCTCTGGTCACATCTTCTCACTCACACTTACAAAACTTATCTCGATCTTCTCCCCTCCTCTGTAACACCCTCCCTCAACACATCTGCCACTCACCCACACTTAACCTTTTTAGGCATAACCTAAAAACTCACCTCTTCAGGCAAGCGTACTCTCTCTCTTAGGACACCCTGGCAGCTGACCACTATTTTACCATCTTATACACAGCTTCCATTAACCTATTATCCTATCCTTTAACGTTGTAGACTTTAAGGCTGTTTGGCCAGGGGTCTCCTTCCCTTTTGTCTCTTAATTCTGTGGAATGTGTGTACATACCTTCTGCCATTATGTAAAAAACTGTGATTGATTTATTCACTGCATAAGCTCTAAACCACCATTGTCCTTTACATTACTGTATTGTTTATACTGTATTGTTTATATGACCCCTTCATATTACAGAACTCCAGTGATATATGCCCTTCCCAAAATTCATAAAGACATTTCCCACCCCCTAAAAAGACCCATAATCAGTGGGATTGGATCTATCACCGCCAGGTTGGGAGAATTTCTAAATTGTTTTTTTACAACCTTTTGTAATTAATGTTCCCTCGTATTTGAAAGATTCGAGAGAACTTATTAAGATTTTTGAAAAGGAACTTTTCTGGTGACTGCTGATGTGACATCATTATATACTGTCATAGATCAGGAGAAAGGGTGTGCAGCGGTGAAATATTTTCTAGAAAATTCTGGCAGTTACAGTAGGCCACAAGTAGAATTCCTTATGGAATGTTTAAAATTTGCCATGAGCAGAAATTACTTCTGGTATCATAATCAATTTTTTGTACAGAGGATCGGTGTAGCAATGGGGGCTAAGTATGCCCCTAGTCTGGCGAATCTATACGTTGCCAAGTGGGAGGAGGAGTATATAGATACTAGCAAATATTCTGCATTGCGATTCTGGAAAAGGTACATTGATGATGTGGTCTTTGTGTGGGAGGGAGATGAAGCCTCTCTATTACTGTTTATAGATCACATTAATAACAACAATGAAAATTTGAAATTCACTTGTAATTGCAGTAGGGATCACGTGGAGTACCTTGATTTGATCATCCATAATAATAATGGCAGTGTTAAGACAATAAGACTCAAATGTTTTTTAAAACTACCGACCATAACAGTTACATCCCAAAAGGAAGTTGTCATCATGAGATGTGATTGAGGTCAGTCCCTAAAAGTGAACTCCTGAGGGTGTATAGAAACTGCACTAATCTGGAGGATTTTCCTAAAGAGGCTGATATACTAACCGCTAGATTTATCGAGAAAGGTTATACAAAAGAGGAGATTGACCAAATCTGAGTGGAAATAGAAAAGAAAGACAGGAGAGAAATTATTTATAAACAACCAATGGAGAGAGGTAGTGACCAGAGATTATCGATGATTACAGACTATAGTATACAACACAGGGAAATAAGAAATATTCTAAAAAGACATTGACATGTTTTAATGGCAGATCCGGAATTGGCAAACATTTTACCAGACAACCCCACTGTAACATATAGGAGGGCACCTAACCTGAAAGATATCATCACTAAAAGTGCAATAGACGTTCCGACACAAGCTTCAGGATGCCTGGGGAATTTTACTGGTTTCTATAAGTGTGGCAGCTGCTATGCGTGCAGACATTGTACTAAGGTGGCACGAAAAACCACCTCTTTTAAGAATAATAGATGTGGAGAAAAATTTGGGATTAAGTCCTTCCTGAACTGTGAATCCAAAATGGTGGTGTATCTCCTTGAGTGCCCTTGTGGCCTACAGTATGTGGGTTTGACCACGAGGGCACTCAGGGAGAGACTGTACGAACATGTAAACAATATTAGGAATGGATATATGGACCACTCTGTGTCTGCGCATTTTATGGAACAGCATAACTGTAACCCCAAAGGTCTTGTGTATTCTGCTATTGATCAAGTTACAAGGAATTGGAGGGGTAACAATCAAGATAGGGATCTAGCAAAGTTAGAGATGAACTGGATTATAAAATTAAACTGTTTGTATCCAACTGGTCTTAATATCAATTTTAACCTTAATTGTTTTTTAGCCAATTCTTGAAATGTATGTGAAAATCCGATATGAAATGTGGAAGGTAGGATCTATCTTATATTTCTTTTATTAATATTGTTTTTTTTTATAAATTATAAGTTATAATTCATTATTATATATGTGGTGTTGGATTATGGGACAGTGTGCAATAATATCTCTGCAATCTTTTTGTAAATGCAACAGATTATTGATTGCGAGCATGTACCTCACAGAACTCTAGGTGTAAATATGGTTACATGCAATTCTTTGGGATAGGGTGCAATAATAAATATGGACACTAGATGGCATGCAAGCCTTTGTTGAAAGCATGGACATTTGTTTTTTGTTGATTGCTGCTTATTCCAGAAGAAAAAATGATGTTTTTATTTTCATACTTATATTTACATTTATTTTATTTTATGGTAGGAAATTATTGATTATAATGTTTTTTATGTACAAGAGCAAAGTTATGATCATGGTTACCATGCTGCTGTCACCCGTATGATACTATGCATTAAGCGTCGGTCTACGTATAGCATGCAACTAGTGTTGGGCGAACAGTGTTCGCCACTGTTCGGGTTCTGCAGAACATCACCCTGTTCGGGTGATGTTCGAGTTCGGCCGAACACCTGATGGTGTTCGGCCTTTTTAGTTCGGGTTCAATGACCTCACGTCCTCTACGTGATGACGCATATGAGGGTACGCGTAACGCGTACCCTCGTATGCGTCATCACGTAGAGGACGTGAGGTCAGAGAAAGGGCGGAAGTACCACAAGGGTACTACCGCTGAACCGCCCGCTGCCCGGCCTCAACGCGTCACTCTCCTAGGCGGACTCCTCCTCCTCACTCACACCACTGCCAGCAGCCAGCCACCGGTACTAGTATTAACTTTCAACAAACTTTTGTTATAGGGAAGCGGGCAGAGGGGGGAGCGCTAGCGGAGGGGGGAATTTCCGCCCCCCCCCCGCGATCGGGGCATGCTCCCCCCTTATGCCTGCAACCCCATAGGGGGGCCGTATTGCGGCATGTTCGGGTCCCCATTGACTTCCATTGAGTTCGGGGTTCGGGCCGAACATGCCAAACATCTGGCCCATGTTCGGCCTGTTCGGCCCGAACCCGAACATCCAGGTGTTCGCCCAACACTACATGCAACGTCTTTTCCACATTGTTCACTGTCTGTATGTGTGTAACGCATATGCGCTCCAGTGACGCAACCGGATGGATTATGGCCGCCGACCGGAAGTGACTTCCAGTGTGTTCGAGCGCTCCGGGCGGTGACAGAAGCTAGACATTGGAAAGGGAACTATGCTCCTATTCCTATATATATGCCCCAGCCTGCTTGCTCTCGTATCCCCTGATGACGACGGAAGGCCGAAACTAGTCGGGATGAGAGCGGGCTGGGCATCACTGACCGTTTTTCTATGTTCTATAGTACCACAAGGGTGGGAAGCGAATAGTCCGGAGGGGGTCCTATACTGGCATAGGACCCTCCTGATGTAAGTGATTCTGTTATCTTCATTTGATGTGCCTTGTATGGAAGAATAAAAGTTTTATTCATATCCACTGAGAGATTCAAAATTCTCTATTTTGGTGCATTGAGTCACACAGGAGGAATGCAGATCTAAAAGTGCTATCTCTGGAGGTGGATTGAATTGGATTGCCTGTTTGCTTGAGACAACATAATTCCTGGCGCTGTGACATTGTATGACTGGCTATTGAAAGGTGAAGAGGATCTATCCTGGTCACTGCAGCGGAGGTGGTTGCCAAGGAGCGTTCTATCAGCAATCCTGTGGAGCACCTCTACCTCTAACTTTTTTGTACATATCTTCTGCCATTATGTTAAAATATGTGATTGATTTATTCACTGCATAAGCTCTAATCCACCATTGTCTGTTACATTACTGTATTGTTTATACTGTATTGTTATACCTTGTACTTTGTTGAACAGCACCACTGAAGATGCTGACGCTATATAAATCAATCATAATATTAAAATTATAATTTCATCAATACAATGTTTTTTTTACGAAAATAGTTTAGACAGTACTTTTTCACCTACTTTTTTAATTGCAAAGTGCTAAAAAGCTATTTTAAACAAGATAAAAAAATGACCTCCTATTAGACAAAAAGGGAATTGGATAAGGGCCAGTAACTCTTACGAGTGACAATTCTTTCTTCTGGAGGTTTTAGACTTGCCTAGTCAAACGAAGGTCAGTTTGGAAGGAGTACAGAGGGAAAACCTTTAGCTTACCTGGTTTGTGACATTTCCAAATGTCTTATTTACTGAGATAAAGGGGTGGTCATTTGGCTTCTGCAGCACTGAAATGTCCGCATTTACGATCCGAAATCAGCATTTTTGATCGGAACTCGAAAAATGGAAATCAGATTTCTGTGGTTATCCGATGTACGGCAACTCAGTAATTTTAGCCCACTCACAGAACATGGAAGCATTGGACCAATCAGAGAATGCAGATTTGTTCCCCGAAAATCAGATTAACCCAGTAATTTTGGACCAATCACAAGATTCTCATATTACTGAGTATACCTGAGTGTTGTCATTGGCCTAAAATTTCCATGGCATTCCGATTACCGCAGTAAAATTCCCCATTCTCTGATTGGTCCTACACTTCAGAGTCAATTTGGAAGTATTTGGCCAATCAGAGAATGCAATAAATGACAAAAAAGACTCCTCGAAAATCGGAGCTCGGAAAATTGGAAATCTGCTGAATCGGTAATCGGCATTGACAGGAATCAGATTTTCTGCAAAATCGGAAATTGGCATTCCCAACTATTCCTACTGAGATAACACTTTTTTGTTTATTGGATATGTTAGTCTGATTATCTGTCTACATTTTGAGCTTTCATAATCTATGGTATATCTGTTGTAGAACCACTTCCTTTAACACTGATTGCTAAGTTGTAGACATTCCTAACAGACTTACAGCTGGCATTTCAGGTCTTCTGGTTTGCTGTTAAAAGTGGTCTCAGTATAGATTCTGTCCACGTGAACTGGGAAGGTTCCTCCAATCACCAAGTCTCCAGGTTGACTGAGGTAACCATTAATAGACAAACTGGGCAGGAGGCAACCTCTCGTAGCTTCCAGACACGTACAAACACCCTCAAACAATAATTTCAATATACAAATCTCGCACACCAGTGAACCAATTTTTCTGTACCGTTGATTTGTGTTGTATCTAGGAGACATTTCTTTCTTCGTACTTGGTCATGAAAGACATGAGGTGTCTCATCATTAGTCTTTTTAAGAGCAGATAGTTCTGCAATCTATCAGTGGCCAACACAAAAGACCACCACCATTCTAAATTGCCATGAAACCAATTGTGTTTATCCATGAACTATTTCCATTAGTAAGATAGTACTGTAGATTTGATGTAAGAGATGCACCATAAAAAGTCAAAGTTAATTGGTTTATTGGTTTTGTCCATCTTTTTGGCAAAAATCAACAGGTACCAGAGAGGACTTTCTGGCGTCATGTATACACCACACACACCACACACACCTGCACACAGAAACCTCCACCAGTACTGATAGAGGCTCCGGTACAGAACATTTATACAGTGAAAAGATAATTGGACTTAAGAGAATTGAAAGCTGAATATGGCTGTAGGATGTAAATAATTTATATATTAATAAACATCTCTCCCTGGATGATATGATTATTCCCATCACATTTCTCCTGTGCTCTATGACAGCTGTCAGCTACATAACATAATTTAACAAACACACTGTTTAGTCTTATTAAATAAAAGTGTTATGCATCCTACCCAGTCCAGAATCAGATTCAAGATACTGGCCTCGATTCATCAACACTTTTAACAACAGTTTGGTAAAATACCGAATTTGTTAACTTCATTTCAGGATTCATCAAAGTTATCTACAGCTGTTAGCGAACATTCGTTAACGATTCGCTAAAACGGAAGAAAGTGCAATTCATGAAAAAGAAAGTGGGCGTGGTTTAGCGTTACATTTAGGATTAGTTATCTCCTTCACTGCTCTGTCGTTATTCCTGTCAGATCATTGCTGACAGAGAAGGTGGAGCCATTTGAAGTGGTTATGTATCAGCTGAGAGTGATTCAAAGGCGCAGAAGGGCAAGAATAAGGTCTGCAACCATATAAATTTGTAAGAGAATAGATTTATTTGCTATAACACGACATCTGCATTTCTCTTGAATCATCTTGTAAGAGAACACAGGCAGTGCCAGGGTTAACTAATTTTGCTAGCTGCACTATAATTTTTTAGAAAAGGCTCCTATCAAATTGTGGGATTGTCCCAACCACTTCCAGAATCCTGGTCCAGGTGTTAAGCCCTATTCAGAATGTTGCTACGTAGTGCTCAAAGGACTGCCTTTTACCCACAATTCCATGGGAATCTTATGGCCTTGTGTTAAATTACCGTTGTAAAATGGAAATATCGACACGTTACCGAATGTTTACCGAATTGTTATCGAATTCACACCGAATGCCGGAAAACCTTGATGAATACAACTAGAAATCGCTAAACTTCGAATTCGGTAATTTAACAAACTGGAAAAAGTTATCTCAAAGACAATGATGAATCGAGGCCACTGTGTCTGACCTACAAATCTGTCCACAAAACCTGTCCAACCTACATTTCCGATCTTACTCAGAGGTACACACCTAGCCGCTCACTCCGCTCTTCCAATGAACTTCGCCTAACCGCCCCCCGCATCACCCAGTCCCATGCACGCCTCCAGGACTTCTCAAGAGCTGCTCCAACACTATGGAACTCCCTACCTCCACCCATTAGGGCAGCCTCCTCCTTCAACATCTTCAAGAAAGCCCTCAAAACTCACCATTTCACTCTGGCCTACTACCCCTCACAAGTGCTCTAAACCCACAGCTGAACTCTGGTCCCCTACCTTCCGTGTCCTTACCTCTCCCTCTAGATTGTAAGCCTTTTGGCAGGGTCCTCCTCCTTTTGTGTCCAACCTGATCATGCACCTACATTACTGTGCACCCATGCTATGCATCTGAGTGAACCTAACTTGCCTAATCTCCATGTTCCCATCCAGTGACTGACTAAGCATTACCTTGTACTCATACTGTGCTGCATGATCTGATCTTCTTGTATTCAGGTATTGTCATTTTGCTGTATGACACCCCTAAATATTGTATGTATCCCTATTTATTGTCCAGCGCTGCGTAATATGTTGGCACTTTATAAGTACAATAAATAAATAAATAAATAAATAAAATAAATGCAGAACAAAAGCTAGCCTTGTTAAAACAGAAAGCATTTGTGATAATTCAGGTTAGAGTGAGCTCTGAGGTGTCCCACAATGCATCACTGCTGAATATGCAAATCCTCACTTTGTTGTCCCTCTAAGCTTGCCACACCTCCAGAACCCCTGGAATGCAATGATGTGTCATCTTGTTAATATTACAGAGCCAAACTAATGCAACATGCATACAGACATGTTTAGGATTAGATTATTCTCATCTGTGTATGACATGGATTAATGTGGCTCTATGAAGTAGGACTTGCAACACCCAGAGTTACAGACTACCCAGCAAGCTCAGGGTGAACCAGAACTTCCAGGAGTGTGTGAGAGACTACAAAGGACCAAAACGCCTCCTTACTAAAATCCTATGCAAAACAGATGTTTGCCTTCTTAAAACATAGCATTTTAGTAAGAAGGCTTTTTGGTCTCTTTCAGCCTCCCTGTACACTCCTGGGAGTTCTGGTTCACCCTGAGCTTGCTGGGTAATCTGTAACTCTAAATAAAAGTATATGAACAAATTTCCACACTTTTATACCTCTCCTTCACACACGTTTCTTTCTATGCTACTGAGTTTGGTGCAAGTGGCAGGCCATAGTATTAATATCGGTAATTTGATTTGGCCGGCTGGATAGTGTACTGGTTAAGGGGTCTGTCTTTCAGGGCCGGTTCTCTCATGAAGCAAGGTGAAACATTTGCATCAAGCACAGAGATTTCAGGGGCAGTATTTTTGTACTGTGTGTACCTTCCTGAGGAGGAATGGAGTGGCTGAGGGTGAGCAGGTAGTCTCAGACTCACAGACAGCCAGTGTGTTATTGTGTTCAGCTGCAGCACAACACGTGAGAACATTAAATGAAGCAGAGTAATTTGTCGGGTGCTGTGTGATCATTCCAAATCAGGAAGGGGGGAAGGGCACCCTCACAAGTTTGCAGCAAAAAGTCTACAACCAGCCCTGCTGCCTTTGCCTATAGCCAGTGGCGTACCTAGGGAATTTGACACCCGGTGCTGATTACTTACAGGCACCTCTCCCTCCCCCCCCCAACCAATTTTTTTGATGGGAGAGCTGAGGGGTTGGTCCACCAAAGATGAAAGCGGCTGGGCACATCCAATAAAAAGACCGTTATTCAAAAATAGATTAAAAATGGATACATGCACGAGGGCAGCAGTCAGCTAAGGAGAGAGAGGGTCAAGCATGTAATAGAACGTCAACAAAGGTGTCAGCTGAGGAAGCGCCCCTTTGTAGGGTGCGAAACGGCTGTTGACGTTCTATTACATGCTTGACCCTCTCTCTCCTTAGCTGACTGCTGCCCTCGTGCATCTATCCATTTTTAATCTATTTTTGAATAAAGGTCTTTTTATTGGATGTGCCCAGCCGCTTTCATCTTTGGTGGATTAACTTTATGGAACTGCTGTTTGGGCTTTGAGCACTCCGGAGTGACCTGACTGGCGGCCCTGTGCACCTCCTCCTCTATTTGTGAGCTGAGGGGTTGGGGCCAAGCGTGTCGCTGCAAATTTTTGGGGAAAAGGAGTCATCAGGATGTGGACAAAGTTAACTGTTATTAAACTCTGTACTCCATACAGTGCTCTAGAAGATGTCAGTGCTATATAAATACACAATAATAAGGTAAGACATTAGACTATGATTATGGTACAATTAGATTGTGAGCTTCTCTGAGAGAGTAAGAAAAGGGGGACATACAAAAGAGGGTGATGCATGGGGGGGGGGGGGGGGGGTGTAAAGAGGTAGAGGCACAGGACAGAGAACCTGGTGGGAGAGGAGAAATGGCAGGGAGACCTCTCACCAGGACTGCAGACATCATCAGTGCTGTTTGGCAGGGACATGTTGTTAAAAGACGCCACTAAAATCTGAAAAGAGGAAAGGGTCATGGGGGAAGACAGCAGGGTGGGAGGGGGAGCTGGTAAAAGAGATAAGATTACCTGCAATCAAGCTAATCTAAATTGCCTGGAGCTTGCTTCTCTGCTCACCACAGAAGTCGGCTGTCAGCACTTATATCACTGGCTTCTGCAACAGCAGACTGCCCTGCCTTATTAATTTATTACTCTGATCAGGATAAATAATAGTCCAGGGCACTCTGGTATTACCGCAGCCAGTACACATGGCTACTAATGACAGGCAACCTCTGAAGCACTAAACACATCCTGCCACCTCTCCCTGCTAACGTCCCCGCTGCAGCACAGCAATCATTCTCTCTACTCACCCTGCTGCTCTGCACATTCACTCACTGCAGGCTGTGTGTAGAGAGCAACGGGACACATTGCCCATGGGACAGGAAGGGGGAGGGGTGCTACATCTAGTGCAGGAAGTAGTACAGTCCCTGCACTGCCTGCTGTTATTTTCCCAAATGTTGCCCAAACTATGAGAAAAGGTCCCAGGTGGAGGAACACAGTGACTGAGCACCATAGTGGCACCCCTAGCCATGGCTACACCCGGTGCTATGAGCCTATAGCCATATTTAGTGTAATGGTTAAAGGGAACCTGAAGTGAGAAGGATATGGAGGCTGACATATTTATACATATTACACACCCATATTATAATTTTCTGTAACCTTATTTATTGTACAGTCCTGCGTAATATGCTGGCACTATATAAATCCAATAAATAATAATATTGCTAATAATAATACACAGTGCCTGGCTGTCCTGCTGATCCTCTGCCACCAATACATTTAGCCATAGACCCTGCACAAGCAAGAAGATCAGGTGTTTTTGACAAAAAATTGACAAGATTAGCTGCATGCTTATGTCAGGAGTGTTTTTTAGACGCTACTGACCCCAGTAAAATCAGCAGGAAAGCCAGGGAACTGGTATTATTTATAAGGAAATACATATGGTAGCCTCCATATCCTTCTCACTTCAGGTTCCCTTTAAGAACATCACCTTTGACGAAGGAAACCAGGTTTTGAATTCTGGCTGGAGTTAGCACCTAACCAGTAAGGTATTTTTAGACAAGGCTTACTACGACTCCAGGGTGGCCTACTTGAATGCGTCTTTAGTGGCTGCAGCTCTCAAACACTTTGAGTCCGGTCGGAGAAAAGCACTATACAAATGTTATTATTTCATTTAATTTTATTTATTTTTCTGTGTATTTAACATGTGCTGTCTTTTAGCCACATCTCTTATATCCCACTTCTTTGTGGCAGCACACAGTTTGCTCTGCATATTCTTGTCTTCATAGTTTAACCCTCTTTTTTTAGCTTCAGTTGTTGAGTATTTACCCTTGCTGTTAACATCCTACCATGAGCGTCCGCACATAGGGGTCCCCCCCCCCCCGGCCGTCCCTACTTCCTGTAATGTAATGGGCAGAGTGCCAGCAGCCAGCGCCAGACCTCCGATCAGCCAGTGAGTGCGGGCGCTAGGACCACTGGACACCGCACTGATCACGTCCGCATAAGCAAGGTGTCCACGAGGGTACCGTGTGCCCGCTCTTACTAGTTGCCGGCTGATTCTGATGTCTGATACTGGCTGCTGGGATGACTGATGGTGAGTGGGGGTCCCTGTCACTAAACATGGGGGGGCACCTATCACTACCTACACTGGGGGGCACCTGTCACTACCTGAACTCGGGGGGGGGGCACTTGTCACTACCTAAACTAGGGGGCACCTCTCACTACCTAAACTAGGGGTTTCCTCTCACTACCTAAACTAGGGGGCACCTGTCACTACCTAAACTGGGAGCACCTGTCATCAGCTAAGCTAGGGAGATACCTGTCACTAAACATGGGGGGTCCCTGTCACTACACATGGGGGTCTTTGCCACTACCTAAACTGGGGGCACCTGTATCGGAGGCGCTCACAATCCCTACCATAGTGCTAGTCTAATGTCCCACCATTGCTAAGTTCATGTAAATTTGGCTCCACCCATGACCACACCCACTTTCTGGTCCATGGTCAGGCCCATTTTTTGGAGCGGAGCGCATACCTTTACCCCCATTTTTCACCGCGCTGCACAACTTCCCCCCATTTTTTGTTACGCCGCGCTACATGCGCCGCATGGCTTTCCCCCCCTTCCTTGGAACATTTTCTGCAGACAGCCCTTGTCCACACAGCACATCGAATAGTGATGGATGGAGTTCTATATTTACAGGTAAGGTATAGTTATATTTGGAATATTTCTTGTTAAAATAATAAAAGTTGCTTTGGGTAATACTTTCAATGCCCAACTTAATTTGAATAGTTAGTGTGATCTTCCAAAAAAGTGTTCCAATACTTCTTGAGATGCTAATAAAGAAAATAAAGTTCTCCTAATTCTATTGTATCTCAAGGTGGCTCCATTCTAAACATCTCTCCAACTAACATGCAGGCATTACATGGAATTCAGATGTTTGGCTGCTGATACATTATAAATGTTATTTTTATTTAATTTTCCATCTAAGGACTCTTTGTAAAAAATGTTATTTTAACTTTCGTTCAAAGTTAAAAATAATAAAGTTTTGGTAGTCTGGTTACCAGGCCCATGTAAGTTTCATGAACCATATTAATGAAATAACCTATTTCCGATTTCTGTCTTTTGCCATGAGATGTTCTTTGGAATTAATCTCTGGTCGGAACAAGATGATAAAACATTTAGGTGCAAACATGCAGATCACTAAAGCCCAGCTTGAGGACTGGATTGCAAAGATCTCCATGGCCACAGTGTATTTTCCTTTGGAGCTGAGGGAGGCTGGAATGTAGGATATCCAGACACTGAGGAAGGCCAACATGCTGAAGGTGATGAACTTGGCTTCGTTGAAGCTGTCAGGAAGTCTTCTGGCCAAGAATGCAACTACAAAACTGATAGAGGCCAAGACACTTAGATATCCTAGCATGCTCCAAAAGGCTATGGGTGAGTTCTCATTGCATTCAACAACCACAATTCCAGGTTGAGTTTCAATGTTATTTTGAGGGAAAGGTGGTGCAGTGACCATCCAGGCAAGGCACAAGAGAAACTGAAGAAGAGAAGAGATGATAATGATCATATAAGAAATGTGAGGACTGGTCCATCTTCTTAGACTGCTGCCTGGCTTGGTGGCCATGAAAGCAAAAACCACCATGATGGTTTTGGCCAAGATACAAGAGACACAAAGAGCAAAGACCATGCCAAAGGCAGCCTGTCGCAACAGACATTTCTCTGACTCAGGGTAACCAATAAATGTCAAAGAACAGAGAAAGCAAAATGACAAAGACACCAGCAAGATGCAACTCACTAAGTAGTTGTTAGCTCTGACAATTGGCGTAGTCTTGTAACGTAGGAAAAGTTTGAAGATGGAAACTGGGATCATAGAAGAGGAAATGCTGGTAGCCACCAGAGTCATGCCCAAGGGCTCAGTGTACGAAAGATACTCAATGGGCTTTGTAAGGCACTGATCTTTTTCTGCATTGGGCCACATATCCCATGGACACCTGGAGCAATCAATGGCATCTGAAACACAAATAGGGATAGTAAAAATGATTGTCTTGCCAAAACAACTCAGATTTTACAAACTTGAAGCTAATGAGTTTTCAGGTCATGGTTTATCATCTAAAGGAAAATAAGAAAGTGTTCTAGTGAAACTGTCTTATTTGCCTCTCATAATTTACAATCTAGTTAAATGCTGAATTGTAATAGTCATTAATAGCCCCCATGACTCTGGGGGCATGGCCATGGGATGGGGAACCTAGCTATGGAAAGCTGAGTAGGTGGTTATTGGAATTATAGTAGTTTGTGGAAAGAAGTGCGACCCTTGGATTATACAGAGAGAGTGCATGCAGGGGCATAGGTCGTGTGGCCCTTCTTAGTATAGGGGTTAGGTGGTTTGCGACTTTGCAAATTTGTTTTCCCTGGGCATGGGCTTCAAGTTCATGTTTACACTGACAGTTTTGCAAGCATCTGGAGAACCATCTATAGTGGCTTTCAATGGTTATGAGTCAGCTATACCAGGCATTGAACTTCTCTTATAAGAATAAAATCATAGTTCAATGCATGATTGTGGCTTAGAAAGCAAAAACTTAGGGTAATTGCCAAAAACCAGATGCTGCAAGTGGTGTTCTTTTAAATGTCCTCAACTGTGCCTCACCCTAACCATGCACATGTCCACAAACCTTATGGTACAGCACAACAGTTTACCACCGTCCAAAGCTTTCAATGAGACTGAGCCCCAAAGGATAAGCCTAACAAGTAGTGATAGAAACGCTATATTGGTAGAGGTCTCCCCACCTTAATCAATTGGCTTTCTTTTGTCTGACATAATAGCCACCACATGAAATTAGACCACACTGGCTTGTTCAGGGTATAGATGAAAGAGGGATCAAGGTAGCAGTTTTCAATGGATATTTTTCACTGGAGTAGAACGCCAGCGGCAGATGGATAGACATTTTTAAGAAAAGTTATTCTTTAAAACTAATAATTTTAACGATCTGCTAGTGTATGAGGGCACTAGCAGACAACAAACAATACTATATTCACAAACAGTGAAAGTAGGAGGTGATACTGTCACTGGTACAGAGAAGAATGGTCAACAGGCAGGGTCGTTAACGGATCTGACAGACAAGGTACAAAATCATAAGGCAAATCAGAATGTTTATTCAGGCAGAGGTCAGCAACAGATCAGATAGGCAAAGGTATAGAATCATTAGGCAGAAGAATAGTAAGTAATCAGGCTGAGGTCGGCAGCAGATCAGATAGGCAAAGGTACAGAATCATTAGGCAGAAGAATAGTAAGTAATCAGGCTGAGGTCGGCAGCAGATCAGATAGGCAAAGGTACAGAATCATTAGGCAGAAGAATAGTAAGTAATCAGGCTGAGGTCGGCAGCAGATCAGATAGGCAAAGGTACAGAATCATTAGGCAGAAGAATAGTAAGAGGCAAGGCAGAGGTCAATAATATAATCACAATAATATGTTATTCCTGAGCTAAGTGTGAATCCCCGGGGTCCTGCCGGTTCAAGCACACACGGATCTAACTAAGGTCTGAAGCCTCCACTGCGAAGTGTTAGCTACGACAGACAATTTGGGACTGACAACGCAGGGCTTAAGAAGCCCGAGATGACAGGGAAGCCACGGCCCCAAACGCCCCGCAATCAGGAGCTGGAATGCAGTCCGGCTTGTCAGCTGACCGGCTGTCAGCTGACACGCTTCCTGAGACCATAAGAGGTGTGACGCGCACAGCGAGCGTGTCCACCCTCTATCTGCCGCTGCGATGAGCTGCTGACGTCATCGCTGATGGTGCTCCCAGGCGACCCGGAGGTCGCTGTTGCTGTGTTGATCGCCGCGGCAGAGGTAAGCTCTGCACGCCTGACAATAATAATCTTATTTTCACTCTGTTTTACATTACTGCTTCACATCCCAATCTTTGTTCGCTACATACCTGTTTCATTAGAAATCTCGCCTTGTGGACAAGGGACACATTCAAAGCAGCAGATGGGTTCCCCTTTGCGGGGCGACTTCCTGTATCCTGGTGGACAGCTTTCACTGCAGATGGAGGAAGGGACCTGGGAGACCAGTTACACCGTATCAGAGGAAAGTTGTTTAATGTGTGTAAATACGGTAACTTTAAAGGGAAGAAAGAATATAAGGCACAAAAATAATTTACATTGTTTTTTGAAAATCAGTTCAAATTTGTAGGGAGTTATAGAACTCTAGGACATTTCAGGGTATTGATTGGTAATATTTGCAATTTTCACTTTTAAATCATTTCATAATTGGGAGTTCTATCCTGGCTTTATTCTACACAAAATTATCCACCATAGCGCATAGCTATAACTTTTTGAAAAAGTGGGACAGGGGTCTGAATATGTTCCCAGAACTTGAGCAATGGTGCAATTTCTATGAAATATTATCATAATCAGTGCTGCTCATCCAGCACCCCGGATATCTGACTACTTTTCAGCTATCCGTTTCGGATTCAGATACCGGATTTTCACCGAAATCCGGATAGCTATCTGCAGATAGTTGGCTGGCAATGCGGATGTCCGCGGATATCCGTAGAAATCTGACTATTGAGATACTGTATGCCGTCCAGGACGTCATTGAGCCAATCAGAGGGTTCCCAGCAGAAGCCCTAGCAATCAATCACAGAGGGGAACAATGGCCAACCCCACCTGACCTCATTGAGCCAATCAGAGGGCTCTCAGCCTAAGCCCTGGCACCCAATCACAGAAAGGAACACTGGCCAGCCCCCCTGTGGGTGCAATGATAAGAAATATCATCCTGTGTGACTGCTCAGTCACTGAGAGACATGCTGGCTGCAGTGCTGCTGGCCTAACAGTGATAAACCTAAAGCTGTTCAGTGATTAACCCCTTCAATATCACTACACTCTTGTTGTAATGTTAATGAGCTTGATTTCATTGTGTGACAGTCAGAGTGTGTGCTGTGCTGCAGGGCTGCTGCAGCTGCTATGTGTCTGTGTGTGTGCTGTGCACAGACCAGGCCAGCTGCTGCCTGCTGGCCAGCTATTAGCCTTAGCTAGCTACAGTATAGGTTAGGTTAGGGATTAGGGAATAGGATTACTGTGTTATTGTGTAGTTAGTACTGTAGTACTGCAGTCAGTGCTAGTAGTTGTTAGAGTAGTAGTACTACTGTGTTAGCTTACTACAGAACTGCTGTGCTGCTGAGCAGTGCCAGTGTGACAGTTAGTGTCTTCTCCTCTGCTGTCTGACTGTCACTCGGCATGTGGCACTTGGCACGTGGCACTTGCCACGTGCAAAGTGCGAAGTGCCACGTGCCAATTGAAAAGTGCCATGTGCAAAGCGCAAAGCGCCACGTGCAAAGTGCAAAGTGCAAAGTGCCACGTGCAAAGTGCAAAGTGCCACGTGCAAAGTGCCATGTGCAAAGTGCCACGTTCAAAGTGCAAAGTGCAATGTGCAAAGTGCAAAGTGCCACTTGCAAAGTGCAAAGTGCTACGTGCTACGTGCAAAGTGCCACGTGCCAAATGCCACGTGCCAAGTGCAAAGTGCCATGTGCCAAGTGCAAAGTGCCACGTGCCAAGTGCCACATGCCAAGTGCCACTGCCAAGTCCGGCATTCTCCTGGCAGACGTTACACCTGCTGCTGCTGCATTTCCCTGCTCCTGCTGCCTGTGCTGCTCACACTACCAGGCCAGGGTGCCACAGGCCACTGCTGCTGTGCTGATACCACCTATATTTAACCCAAAACACAATTGCTGCGTAATTTTTTGGATGTGTCTTGGATGAAAACTGCCATGTCCCAGTTGTGCGGTTGGACTTTGGACACAATGTGGGCTGCACGACCGCTGTCTGGAACCTAGTCATGATGTTAATTGCCAGCCATTTTTCTTTGGGGGGGGGGGGGGGATTTTAAGTCCCCACATCATCAATTAGTGTTTCCCTTTAAAAAATAATGATGCTACATGCCTCATTTACCCTAAAAAACTTTGTAAAAGCAATTTGAAGGCCACTTCTGGTTTTTCTATCCAGATATCCGAATTTGCCCGGATACCCCGGATACTGGGTCGGATATCCGATTCGGATTGGAAAATTTTGAACTAGGATATCCGACCTGGATCGGATATCTGGGTATCCGGATCCAATCCGGATTTTGAAACGTGGTATCCGAGCAGCACTAATCATAATGTAATTTTAAGGCTTATCACATGGAGGTTTCTTTAACAGTGTTGTTTCACCTTATGCATCCGAACAACTGTCACCTCCCATTCATTTGCCAATAACTTTATCACTACTTATCACACTTAATTGATCTATATCTTGTTTTTTCTGCCACCACTTAGGAATTCTTTAGGTGTTACATTTTGCTAAAAATTATTTTTTTTAAATGCATTTAACGGGAATATGATGAAAAAAATTGAAAAAAAATCATTATTTCTCATTATTACACCATGTAAATTATGTCTCTATAACAATGTATGGCGTCAATATTTTATTTGGAAATAAAGGAGCTTTTTTTGAATTTGCGTCCATCACTATTTACAAGCTTATAATTTAAATAAATTATAGGAATATACTCGCATGACATGCATATTAAAAAAGTTCAGACCCTTAGGTAACTATTTATGTTGTTTTTTATTGTAATTTTTTTATCTTATTTTTTTTTCTAAAAAATTTATTTGCAGTTTTTTGGAGTGGGGAGGTAAACAGGTAATTTTAAATGTAATTTATTGTGTATATTTAAAAAAAAAATGTATGTAGATGTAGTTTTACTATTTGGCCACAAGATGGCCATAGTGACTTTTGATTTTTAATCCTGTAAGCGAGTGATCTCACTTACAGGAACTGAAGGGGTGACGTGGGTTATAGAAAAATCACGGTTTTTCAGAGAAAGCCGTCAGTTTTTCTTAGGGGGACATAGATCAATGAATGGGATCTGTATTGCCATTCACTGATCTCAGGGGCAGCGGAAGGCGGTGGGAGCGCGCGCCGTGCTGCAGCAGCAGTGCAGGCTATTTTGACGGATATATCCGTCCAGATAGACCTAAGTGTTTAAGACTGTTAAATGGAATTTATATGGTTCCTCGTAAGCTACACAGGTTGGAAAAAGGTAAACTCTCCACTCTACTTTAGGAGCTGTTCATCCATCCTAATTCATATTTGGTGGACATGTCCTGTAGTGGACAAAATTTGGTGGACGATATGCACACTAATCTCAGATGTACTTCAATTTAATGTATTAGGTTATAATTTAAACAGAGGCACCAGATCAGAGTAAAATATTTAAGAACAGTTTAAAAAGGGAGATAGTGGTGAACTTACCTCCCCAAGCAGACTCAAAATTATCAGCTTTCAGTAGAAATATTATTTTATTCGTAACTCCAAATATATACCCGCTTCATCAGGCTATGATTGGAGCAACTGTTAAATAAGTCTGAGCCAGCAAAGCACCATCACCATTACCTCCTCTTTTAAACTGTTCTTAAATATTTTACTTGAATATGGCACCTCTGAGGTATTTTCCCGACTAATGCTTTTTTCACCTCGCACAGCTACCAGAATTGAGCCCAATGAGATATAATATCCCATTGGGCTCAATTCTGGTAGCTGCGCAAGGTGAAAAAAGCATTAGTCGGGAAAATACCTCATTCTTTTTTTTTTTTTAATTCTTGTACATTTTCCCGCCTGTTGCTTATATCCGTTAAATTAGCGACACAGGGGGGAAACATGTTTTACCGAGTGCTTTTCACTCGGTAAACAATGAGGTATTTTCCCGACATGATGCTTGTGGGAGTGGTAATTGATTAGGAGGGGATTTTCCCCCGACCCCCCTCCCGAGCCCAGGCTCTCGTAATCTTCCCAACCCCTCCCGAGCCCAGGCTCTCGTAATCCCCCCGACCCCCGCCTCTCCTAATGCTCCCCAACCCCCCTCCCGACCCTGGCCTCTCGTAATCTCCCCAACCCCTCCCGAGCCCGGCCTCTCCTAATCTCCCCGACCACCTCCCGAGCCCGGCCTCTCCTAATCTCCCCGGCCTCTCTTAATCTCTCCCCCCCCACGGCACCCAGAGGGACAATCAATATGCATCCCCTTGCAGCGCTAAGAAGCAGCATAGGTGCTACTACTCACCATTAACCTTCCTGGCGGTATAAATGGTGCGGCTGCGCGGCCGTGGGAGGGTTTTTCTCACTTTTTTTTTTTTTTGGCATGCAGCTAGCCTAGTGCTAGCTACATGCTTCCCCCCTCCCTGCGGCATCCGCCCGTCCCCTCCGATCGCCGCCGGCGCCGCTTGCCCATAAGGAAATCCCGTTCTGAACGGGATTTCCTTGAGGGCTTCCCCCGTCGCCATGGCGACGAACGGAGTGACATCATCGATGTCGCCGACGTCGTGACGTCACAGGGAATCCCGATCCACCCCATAGCGCAGCCTGGCGCCGATTGGCCAGGCTGCGCAAGGGGTATGTGGAGGGGGGGGGGGCCATGTATCACGGCGGGTAGCGGTGCATCGGCGGTGGGCGGCGGCGATCGCAACAAACACGCAGCTAGCAAAGTGCTAGCTGCGTGTTTGAAAAAAAAATGATGCAAATCGGCCCAGCAGGGCCTGAGCGGCACCCTCCGGCGGCTTACCCCGTGTCCAGCACGGGGTTACCGCTAAGGAGGTTAAGGCACGCTCCTGCGTTCACCGGGCATCCTCCTTCTCCTCCTCCGTACTGCTCCGGCTGTTTACCGTACCGGGGAGACGCGGCTTAATGACGTCATCAAGCCGTGTCCCGGGTACAGCTGGAGCAGTACGGGGGAGGAGAAGGCGGATGCCCGGTGAACGCAGGAGCGTGCCTTAATGGCAAGTAGTAGCACCTATGCTTCTTAGTGCTGCAAGGGGATGCATATTGATTGTCACTCCGGCTGCCGTGGGGGGGGGGGGGGGGGGGGGGTCGGATGAGAGGGGTCGGGGCACTATACTAGCTATATACTGGGGCGCTGTACTAGCTATATACTGGGGTACTATACTAGCTATATACTGGGGTACTATACTAGCTATATACTGGGGCACTATACTAGCTATATACTGGGCACTATTCTAGCTATATACTGGGGCACTAGACTAGCTATATACTGGGGCACTATACTAGCTATATACTGGGCACTATACTAGCTATATACTGGGCACTATACTAGCTATATACTGGGGACTATACTAGCTATATACTGGGGACTATACTAGCTATATACTGGGCACTATACAAGCTATATACTGGGCACTATTCTAGCTATATACTGGGGCACTAGACTAGCTATATACTGGGGCACTATACTAGCTATATACTGGGCACTATACTAGCTATATACTGGGCACTATACTAGCTATATACTGGGGCACTATACTAGCTATATACTGGGCACTATTCTAGCTATATACTGGGGCACTATACTAGCTATATACTGGGGCACTAGACTAGCTATATACTGGGCACTATACAAGCTATATACTGGGCACTATACTAGCTATATACTGGGCACTATACTAGCTATATACTGGGGACTATACTAGCTATATACTGGGCACTATACTAGCTATATACTGGGGCACTATACTAGCTATATACTGGGCACTATACTAGCTATATACTGGGGCACTATACTAGCTATATACTGGGCACTATTCTAGCTATATACTGGGGCACTATACTAGCTATATACTGGGGCACTAGACTAGCTATATACTGGGCACTATACAAGCTATATACTGGGCACTATACTAGCTATATACTGGGCACTATACTAGCTATATACTGGGGACTATACTAGCTATATACTGGGCACTATACTAGCTATATACTGGGACACTATACTAGCTATACTGGGGCACTATACTAGCTATACTGGGGCAACTAAACTCCCTATACTGGGGCAACTATGCTAGCTATGCCGCCGCACCCCAGCCCCCCTCCCCCCGTAACTCACTGCGCACGACACTGTCCACTAGGTCGTGCAAAACACCCAGGCCCCAACCCCCCCCCCCCCCCCAGGTCCCCGTAGAAAAATTTGGTCAGAAAGTGGTCCCCGGGGCGGAAAAGGTTGGGGACCCCTGCCTTATGTGCTGTGGGATGGGCATCCGCAAGACTACTCACCGTCATGGCTTTTCAGCGTTGATCGCGCACCCTCCTACTCCACTGTTCAGCTCCGGGCTACTGTTTACCGCACCAGGGATGCGGCTTGATGACGTCATTAAGCGGCTTCCCCCGGTATTGTGAACAGCAGCCCGGAGCTGATCAGCAGAGGAGGAGATGGGGTTCCGAGATCATCGCTGGATTTAGAGATAGCCACGAGAGTAATACTACTGCTCATTTCTATCAGAGGTGTCGGGGCTTTCAGAGGGGGGCAACGGGTGGAAGCGGGAAGGTTTAAGAACGGAGGGGGGTGCACTTATATGTCTCAGCGGGGGATATAGAGGGGCAACCGGAGGTAGCTGGACTGGGGGGGGGGGGGGGGGGTCGGGGATGAGATTGGCAGCAGATTTCCCCACAAATGCAATGAGATTGGCAGCAGAATTCCCCCAGCCTCTCATGGTGCTGCGACCCCCCCTCCCGACCCCCAGCCTCTCATGGTGCTGCGATACCCCTCCCGACTCCCAGCCTCTTTTCCACTACAAAGTGATGCAAATGCGGCTACCTAGCCGCATCGCATCACTTCTGCCGCATCACTTCCGCATCTCCCGATGCGGAAGTCAATGGAGGAGATGGGACGCGGCTGTGGGCAGATGCGGTCGTGCGAGAATCTGCAGCATGCTGCAGATTCTCAGATCGCTCCGCACAACATGCATGCAGTGGAAACTCTTCCAGTGTTTCAGGACACCGACGGTGCGATGCAGCTACACCGCGGTGCGATGCGGCTATGTAGCCGCATCGCACCGCTCCTAGTGGAAACGGGCCCTTAGAGGCTGGGGTAGGAGCACTTTTATTTTTAGAGACGGGGTCGGGAGGGGGGGGGGCGGGATGTCGGAGCACAGAACAAGCTGAAGAGGCTCCATGTTATGTGACAGATATCACAATTCTGTCACAGCACTACATTTATCATGTGGTAGAGGTAGGTCTAATTATGTGAGGTAAAAGACATGCAAACGCACACCTTATTTCACTTCAGAATTTAAGTGTGAGGTATTTTACTACTAAATACCAAACATTTTTAGTAGAAAATTACCACCTGAATTACCTCATGAAATTACAATGACTTAAAACTTTACTTAAACTACCAGAACTCAAAAGTAGATTTCCCTCATAAGGTAAACCCAATTCCATGAGGTAATTATTTACTAAACGCTACCAGAATTGAGCCCATTATCTCAAGTCCAACCTTGGTGGAGTAGTGTCATCCCCTGTGTTTTTTCCTGTCTACAGAAGGTGACTTCTCAACCCGAGTGGGGTTGGGTCTAATCTCCCCATTTGCCATTACAGTGGTTGCCTCAGGGGTAACCCGCCTTTGTGAGTACCTTTCTTACGCTATTTATGAGACACATTATCTGGTGCTAACATACTACACTAGCCTTCGATTATCTCTCACTTTGTGTTTTTTTATTTAAACTGGCTAAAGACCTTGAAGTACTTTTGCTGGGACATAAGCCTCATTCTTTAAAATATGCTCCCCACAAATTGATTCAATTTATTGCAGTGGTGGCAAAGAAGTCAGTGAAAAAATAATTGCCACTTTGCCTTTTCGATAGTGTGCTCCACTTTACAAGAGTTTGGGCCCCATGGATTGAGAAGATGGGAGGTTAAAATGTCCAATCTGTTTTTTAATTCATAAAATGGATGAAATGTATAAGAGAGGCTTCCTCCAAAGTTAAATTGTTTCGCTGTGACCAAAGACTATGCTGTCATTTGCTCTACTTTATTCCCCCAACACATTGTTGTTATAAACTGTTCTTATCACCTTGCTTCGACACCATCGTCTCACAGACTGTGAGATCACTTGACTCTCCACACAGCAAACAGGAGATAGACTTTCTTAGGCTTCTTCAATGTTTACGTTATTTATTCAAGTCACAGAAAGACAGATAGATACAGTCATCATATCCTAGCTATGCCAATCTTCATGTTGCGTTACAAGCTCGTGATGAGACTCCCTGCTGAAGTCTATCAGGTACCTTCTTCCTAACTACGTTACACTAAACTACCTATGTACAGCATACATTATATCAGATTACAGAAAGGAAGAACGTGCTTAGAAGTCGTCCCAGTCAGCCTTGCTAGCTAGTGCGGAAGGAAGAAGCAGAAGTGAGCTCTCGTAGCTCCCTCAGCCTTTAATACTGACTAGGAAAGAGTTAAATATGACATCATCTTCGCCACCCCCTAAACCAGATTATTGGTGGACCCACTCGTGGTGTCATCATACACACCTACTTGATTAATAATCAATGAGGCATTTGACCCATATGCAGGAACGTGGATGTTTAGTAAATATGGCCAATATTTTCTGTTCCTGTGGTGTAGTGTTAAGGTCAGAGTAGTCCGATGGCCTTCTTTTAGGAACATGTTCTCAGTATCTGCGTGTATCCTCTGCTACACGCAGACCCTGAGATGCCTCTGCCTGCATCACAAAACCTCTATTTATTTTAAAGGCATACACTGCGGACAAGCCTTTTACATAAAACTCAGGCCAAGTAACTGAGGCCTACTTAAATTATAACAATCCCCCCTAAAACGGCTTGACCCGCAGATCCCAGCATCTGAACCTCCCAGTACCTGGTTTCTTTTCTTTTATGTTTCACTTTTCGATGTTCGTGCCCACACAACTTCTCTGCTCTAGGCGATTACCCCTGGAAGAGAGAGAGCAAGACCTCTTGGTCTTCCTGTAACCAGGCTCTCTGGGGAGGCCCTACTTCTAAGTCCCTCTATACCACATGCTCAGCATTTGCGTCACTTACGTATCACTCACAAACTTGCATGACCACAGAAAAGTGAAACTCGTTTGGTTGTTACAAAACGGAGCAGTGCCAGGTGCCTTCTAAAAGAGCGCCTTTATACAATCAGCTCCATCACAGGTACTACTAAACCTATACCCGTAACCCTGTATATCCCTTAATTTAAACTATTGGTTCAGGAGATTGTTTATGAGGCACCAATCTCTGGACCAGGTTCATTTGTTTTACGTAATTTTAACACGCAACCTCACCTGGATAATGATGCCTAACGTTGTCATCCCCATCCAGACGACCAGTGGGTGTAGAAAGAACTTTGGAACTGCAGAGGCCCAGTCCGAGTGTCCCTGGAACATCACCGGAACCTTTGTCCACCAGGTCAGACTGGAACTCACCTGCTCATTTTTGTGTTCTACCTCGTGAAGATCACCTGTATCATGGTGAAATCTTACCTCTAACTTAGTGTACTGTTTGTTTAACCTTTGTAACAAAATGTGGTCGTCTTGGATCAAAACCTGTTCCCCTTTGTCCCATGTCGTGTTCTCTTTCAGGACGGGAACTACCCGTGAAACTTTGAACTTTAGATTTTTCTTACCAATTTGAAACACAACGTCATCCAACCTGGATGACAGGATCCATATGGGATCTCCACTCACCCAATATGTTCCCCTTGGAAACTCCCCCTTATCGGAACAGTTATGAGAATATACCTTGAATGTATCATTAGAACTTATGTTAAAAAACCAAACCTTTCCTTCAGCCACCGGAACTATCGGTTGGGCTTCAGGGTGGATCTTTTGAATGGTAGCCTCGCATTCTGCGTTATTGAGCCTGCAGGCTTCTTCACTAAATTTGACTTGCCCCGGCCAACGCAGGTACTTCTGCAAGAATTGCCCGCATGAGGACAACTCTACTTGCTTCACCTCCCCGTCTAGCACCAAAAAAGGTTGACCTCTCAGGTCCTGGTGTAAGACACGGGTTGAGGTGGGAACTAAGGAAGTAGCGGTGCCTAAAGGAATGTTGCACCGTTTCCATTTGTTCACCCAAACATCTCGAAGCTGCCATGCAAAAGATCCTTCTCCAGAAAAATTAATATACCTCCCCTTGTCCAATCTCTCGCTGACAAAATATGTCCCCAGCTGTCCTGATTGGACCTCTTCGCCCCTTATGTCCTGAGGCACACTATGTACCTGAGGTCGGGAAGACTGTACTCTCTGCAAATGTTCGATTAAGAGTACCTCTTCACTTACCCAACTATCATGAGGATAAGCTGTTGCATATGGACTGTGTAATATCGTCCCCTGTTGTGACCCGTGTGGTGTGAATGGGGTTCCCTGTGTGGGCTTTCCCTCCCCCGGGACCGCTCTCCCCACCCTCTTTGTCACCTGGAAATGTGACTTGATCTCGATTTTTACTTCTTGTTTCGAGAACCACCCACCCTCGGCTTTCCAGCCTTTACGTGTGTATAGTTGTTTCAGAGGCACTCTCTGTTGGTAGCTCCAGAGTGTGATGTTGTCCCCTGCGTCTCTCTGGTAAGAGAATTGACGCCTCCTGCTCGTTCCTCTCCAATCTGGAACCATCTCACTCTGCATAACCAAGACAAGGTACCCCTGAATCACACACTCCACCTTTTGCATGTACCCATTGTACTGCAATGTACCTTTTAACAAACCTTTGGATCGGTGCATCGATTCTGGGAGTGTGGTATTAAATAGCAGATTTACACTGCCATTTAATCCCCACTGCCCGCACACCTGACCCTTCAGACCTTTCACCCACATTGTGCCATGAAATTTGTCTTCTCCTGGCACAAGTGCTCTTTCCCTCCATCCCCGCTTGGTCCATCTGTGCCAAGCGGAGGGAGGTGTGAAAGGATTAGTACCTTTGTCACCCAACATTAACATGCTTGGGCCTTGCATTCTCATTAACCCCTTATTATACATGAGAATGTCCTCTCTTCGTTCTCCTAGGACGGAATGGCAACCTAGGATCACCATCAGCACGATACTCTTCATTTGTAAAAGCACCACCTTGGGAAAGAAAAACATTAGCACTTTGCATTATGCTTTGCTCAGACAGTTTTGTTAGTCTCTTTCCGATCTCCGAAATCTCGTGTTTTAGTCTCTTTCCAATTTCAGGAATCTCGTGTTTTAGTCTCTTTCCAATTTCAGGAATCTCGTGTTTTAGTCTCTTTCCAATTTCAGGAATCTCGTGTTTTAGTCTCTTTCCGATTTCAGGAATCTCGTGTTCCTCCAAGCTTAGATTGGCATCTGGAACCTTTCGCTTATCCGACTGACATCTCCATCTTTGCTGCCAGCACTGCAGCTGTCTCAATTTCATATTGCCAAACACCTGAAATCGAAATACAAACAAATCAATTCTTATTAATGATTTGGGATTCGCCCTGCGGCTTGTACTCTTTACCCTTTAAAATGATCGATATATACCGTAATTGATCTCGTTGTTTTATGGTTCTCATGAACTCTGTTTACTCTTATTGGTAGATTGGAGTTAAACTTCACCCCCCTACCTCAGTACTATCCTCAGTACTTACCTGTTTAAAATATGCTCCCGCGGACTTCACCTTTGGAAGCTCGCTTCACCTTTGGAAGCTCTCACCCCATTGCAGCTCACTCCACCTCCCCCCTTATCTGTCCATGCGCGGCCGTCGCATGCACAGATTACGGATGCCACACCTGATGCTGCTTTGCAGGTGAGCCTGCAATGCTCTTACTCATTATCGCATTTACTTATCTAGAACTTCATCGCGATACCAGCTCTGCTAGGAGTTCTGTGTGTTGTACCCTCTGATCAATGTTTGCCGTGCCACCACCTAGACTACCCAAAAAAAAAATGGCTGCCTCCCTGTAGGAAGGGGCACTTTACACTTAAACTACACAGGGTGCAGGGCTAAGCATACCAGCGTCACATGCCTGTATGCAGATCCCTGAATGCCCACTTGGCAGGTAGTCACATGGCAAACACCGTACTGATACACTGTCACTCTGTACATGGCAATTCTATCATCTGTATAATTGCCCCATGAACTGCGGTCAGTTGTTGTTCTTTGTGCTACAATTGATAGGAGCTGGAAAAAACATATTTGACCAATCAGTGGACGAAAAAAAAACACACAAAAAAACCGCCCCAGCCCAGCATAGACCTCTCAGTCAAGCTCTGGCCCTGTCCACGACAAAAAACGGAAAAAAACGTTACCGCTCTGCAGCAGCGGCGACGCCCTTTTTTCCACCTCCGGCACCCCCCTGATGCACTGTCCCCCCCTATACTCTATTGGGAACTCATGCTGCACCACCCATTACGGTGCCCCACTTACAGGAATAATCCCGTAAGCAACTCAGTACAGACATTTTCTTGACCTGCACTGCTACGTGTGTCCCTGCACCTAGCTGGGACACTTTTCCTATCCGTGCTCCTGCTAATCTTACAGTAATAGCTTGGCGCACGTATCCTGGCATTCCTTTCCATGGACTCAGGGAAAAGCCTCTGGGGAAATACTTCGAGAACCGAGACACTCAGTAGACTGTCTCTGTATTTCTACCCCCCTCCCTTTCAGCTGCTCTGCCCGGAGCCGCGAGCACAGCCTGACGTGACGTGGATCCCCCAGCCCCTCCTCCCTTCTGCCATGACGTGTGGGGGCCATGACTCTCGGGGGCGGGCTCTCTCCACTGCCGCCATTTTGAGTCCTGGACTGCCAGCTAAGATGGCTGCTCCCATAGCAGCCTCTCGTTTCCTATATCTTAGGAGAGAAAACAAAATACACACAGAACAAACATTTTTATGCATAGTTACACACAGCATCGATACATTTTACCGAGAGTCAGCCTTCCGCTACCTATACTCTCTGGGATGCTTGCCAAACTTGAGACCAACCGCGTCACAGCTGCAATGCTAAATATATTACCTCTTAGCATCACCCAGGAACGTAGAAACCTCTCTCTCCTCACAAATCATCTGCAGTTTATCTCTGCCATAACTCAAACCTACTCAAGCGCGCAGCGTAACTCTAAACCATATTAACAGCTAGTACTGCTGAAACGCACAACAGACAAACTGGCTAAACAACATAACAGATACAGATATTTACAAGCATGTTAGCAGCTCTGACTGGAAACTAGATAAGCTTGCACCTCTCACTACACTTTTCCATTACGCTCCTCTCTATCCCCTCTCCCTCCCATCCAGCCCCAACAGACTGAAGCACCGCTGGCTTATCTCCTGCTGCGGGGGACCCCCCCTGCTCTATCTGGACATTTTTCCCAGCCTCTGTAGAGACGGGGCGAGAAGAGAAGAGAAAGAAAAAAAAAAAGGAACCTCTGCAACACAGGAACTTTGAATCCTAAGAAAAAATCAAAACACATAAACTCTGAAAACAGCACTATGCATTTACAAGATGAGAAGCCCGCAGCCTCCACGCTGCAATTAACACAGAATATAACAACATAAATCAAACTTGCCTGAGCAGCAGATTCTTGGCAATACATCAGCATTCCCGCAACTTCACCTGCGAAACTTCCATGGACTCCGGAACTTTCTGAGTGTTTAATCACCATCATCTCCGTCCCCACACTGGACTGGCTCAGTGGATCGACATCTCCCACAGCGAGTTGCAAGCTGGCCCCGGAGTGTCCCGTCCGACCCATATTTCGGCTGGTGACTACAGTGCACAATGCAGTCACAGTGTAACGTCCAAGAGTTTCGCCGCTGATCCTCGAATTGCAGCCCGTGTGCTCGGCTCCCGCACACTCAGCTTATCAGTATCAGCTTGATAAGCTTAACAGTCCGCGTCCGTCTATTCCGCTTGTTTTGCTGTGGAATATCTTGAAAACTTCTTCGGCCCCGGCCCCGTCTGCCTGTTTTGCTAGGCAGGGAAGGGTTTCAGCGCCACTGTTATACACTGTTCTTATCACCTTGCTTCGACACCATCGTCTCACAGACTGTGAGATCACTTGACTCTCCACACAGCAAACAGGAGATAGACTTTCTCAGGCTTCTTCAATGTTTACGTTATTTATTCAAGTCACAGAAAGACAGATAGATACAGTCATCATATCCTAGCTATGCCAATCTTCATGTTGCGTTACAAGCTCGTGATGAGACTCCCTGCTGAAGTCTATCAGGTACCTTCTTCCTAACTACGTTACACTAAACTACCTATGTACAGCATACATTATATCAGATTACAGAAAGGAAGAACATGCTTAAAAGTCGTCCCAGTCAGCCTTGCTAGCTAGTGCGGAAGGAAGAAGCAGAAGTGAGCTCTCGTAGCTCCCTCAGCCTTTAATACTGACTAGGAAAGAGTTAAATATGACATCATCTTCGCCACCCCCTAAACCAGATTATTGGTGGACCCACTCGTGGTGTCATCATACACACCTACTTGATTAATAATCAATGAGGCATTTGACCCATATGCAGGAACGTGGATGTTTAGTAAATATGGCCAATATTTTCTGTTCCTGTGGTGTAGTGTTAAGGTCAGAGTAGTCCGATGGCCTTCTTTAGGAACATGTTCTCAGTATCTGCGTGTATCTTCTGCTACACGCAGACCCTGAGATGCCTCTGCCTGCATCACAAAACCTCTATTTATTTTAAAGGCATACACTGCGGACAAGCCTTTTACATAAAACTCAGGCCAAGTAACTGAGGCCTACTTAAATTATAACAATTGTTATTGCTGATGTTTGCTTTTTGATTATGCGCTCTAATGTTCAGAGCTCTAGTTGGGCCTATTCAGGCTTGCAACTTGGCTTAAAATCACATAAAAACCTTTGAAACTGAATTATTAAGTAACTCACATTTATCGGTTTTAAAATGTTTGACATTGTCAAAAATGTCTCTGCGTTCAGTTTTACGATTTCCTAACAATCTAATGCTTTTAGATGCCATGTCAGAAGGGAATCAGTAGACAGCCAGGAAAAAGGTGAAAAGCAGGGGAAGCAGTTAGAAGAGCTCAATACAGCTAGCCTAGGTAAAACATCCTGCAAAAAATACATAGAATATAACATGGATGTATGATTGTCAGCCTCGATTACTTTTTTCATACTCGTTTTGCTAATAAGAAATTTAAAGAGACTCTGTAACAAATTTTTCAGCCTTAGTTCTTCTATCCTATAAGTTCCTATGCCTGTTCTAATGTGCTCTGGCTTACTGCAGCCTTTCCTAATTGCACTGTCTCTGTAATAAATCTTATCTCCTTTCCTCTGTCGTGTCTGTAGGGCTAAGGCTTGAATGTGTGGAATGTGCAGGGCTGCTTGTGATTGGATAGAAGCGATACACACCCTCTGCAGGCCCCTTGCACACTCTGTATGACTCACACACTCTGTTTATGAGAGCCTATCACAAGCTGGTTAGTTTGTTTGTAAACACTGCCAAAAACTGTTAATTACAAGCCAGGATTGCAGCAGAGAGTGGCAGAAACAGCACAGAGGGGCACAGGAGAAAATAAGGAATAGAATGGTATGCTTTTTAGTGTAAGAATATTAGAGTACAGATTCTCTTTAAAGCAAACCTGTGAGGAAAAAGAGGTTAAAAGTGGTCCAGAGACTTCTCAGAACCTTCTTGAACACGCCTCTGCTGCCCAGGACTCTTTCTTTCTTGTGGCCATGCTCCTATCCGAGTGCAAAATTCTCCAAATTGGGCATGCACAAGTAAGGTCCTACTGAAGTGCTCATGCATGGAGGAAAATGAGTAGTTTCATTCTATTGAGCATGCATAGCCCTTACTTGTGCATGTCCAGTATGGAAAAGCTCATAGTCAGGAGCGTGGCCACAAAAAGCATATCCCAGCACTAGAACTGTGGGCTGTAGGAGGTTAATGGAAGGCTCTGGACCATTCATAAACTTCCCCCTTCTGAGCTAAGAATCTATTTTTTTATTCCAATCTTTGCTTCAGGTACACTTTAAAAAATGACCAGAAATCATCTTCTGACTTACTTCTTGTTGTCCATTTGGCCACCACACTAAACTTGCGTTGATGGAAAACATGTTCCCAGGTGAGGCTACAGTATCATAGATTCCAACCTTCACCTGGTTAATGGTACCGTTTGAATTTCTTTGCCAGTTAACAACATTGTAGGTGGCTGGTGGGTCCCCATTCTTATCGAAGAAAACTTCTTCTTGGTCATTTAATCGTATTCGCACTTTCTTGAAGTAATGTAAAAGCTGCAAAGATAGAAACAAGGAAGCCAAATACTGTACTTGAACCTTGATAGGGTCTTGGAAAAACGAAGGATGTGCATTCCTCCTCATTATTGCGAGTCCCTAGTCAATTTACAAAGGAGTTTTCAGGTCAGGAAGCTTTAGCTTGGATCTATTTACAGACCAAAGTGCTCTCCATTACCTGCCAGTTTCTGAAGAATATGAGAAAATGCATTGGCCTGCATGGTGTTGGTGCACAGAAGACTTATGAAGCTTCCAAGAGAGAGCTGCTGGCCAAAGTGTTTGGGGTACAGTTAAAAATGGCGCAGGTGCAAAAAATGGTGCACAGTAAAATAAAACATAAATATCATAAAACGCTCTTTACTGTTATAATGTAAATACATTGCTTAATACATTAAAATGGTAAATATCGTTTTATGATACATTTATCGGAGGAACAGTGTGCCATTTTCAAATACTGTTATTTAGGCAATGGGGGTTGGGGGGGGGGGGGGTCAGGCAGCGGGGGTGGAGGGACGATGTGTGCGTAAGCATACATTACCTTGTCCCGGCCGGCGATCACTCCTTCACTTCATCAGTTAGTTTGCTGTAGTCCTGCATCCAGCCAATCACCATGACCCCGCATGGTGATTGGCTGGATGCAGGACTACAGCAAACTAACTGAGGATGTGAAGGAGTGATCGCCGGCCAGGACAAGGTAATGTATACATATGCAAACATCCTCCCTCCACCCCTGCTGCCTAACACCAGTTGCCATTGTCTCTGACCACAGCCCCCTCTGCCTTACCACCAGTGTCCCGCTGCCTCTCCCCCTGACCCCCGCTGCCTTAACTCTAGCCCGCTGCATGCACCATTTTTTAGCCCTTATAACACTATTTAGCATTATAAGTGTAAGTCACTCTGCATGCGCCATTTTTTTAGCCCTTATAACACTATTTAGCATTATACTGTAAGTGTAAGTCACCCTGCATGCGCCATTTTTTAACACTTATAATGCTAAATAGTGTTATATAATATAAGTCAATGCAGCACCATTTTTACACTCTCGGCACTAAGTATGCACCATTTTTACCTGTCCTGAAGTGTTTGTGCCTACTGATCCAGGTTCCCACAGCTGCCTACAGCCAGCTACGCTCTTGTGTAAGGACTGGTGCATGGTTCACTGTGATGTTTTTTTTTTTAATGCAATAAATGGAGTTGTCAAAAGGAAATAGACAACAACTCCATTGAATATATAAGAATATTCAAGGAAAAAGTTTGTGATTTTGAGGGCCAATGTGAATTGTTGCAATAGATGTCACTTTCAAAGACGCTGCTTTTAGCTTCTGCAAGCTGTCTGAAGTCTCAAATGATTTAGCAAAATTCAATCTACTTTTTAAAGAGACACTGAAGTCTCGTTTTTTACCTTATTTTCTTTTTCAGCCTTCTTCAGCATTAAATTCTAAGCTAAATCGCCGCATTCCTGCGGCAGAACGAGTTATTTATAGCCCTGAAAATGACCTGCAAAGTTCCAAGACTTTGCAAGTTGTAGATTTTGCTGCCTGGTAGAGGCAGAGCTTTGCCCAGTAGCTCTGCCTCTTATCCAGTCAATATCCGCCGATCTCCACCTCTCGGAGATTGACTAGAGCAGAGGCAGAGTTACTGCGCACAGCTCTGCCTCTACCAGGAAGCAGAATGATGCCAGTCCTGGAACTTATTAGGTCAATGTTAGGGCTATAAATAACTCGTCCTGCTGTGGGGATGCGGCAACTCAGCTTAGAATTTAATGCTGAAGAAGAAAATATGGTAAAAAAAGGAGACTTCAGTGTCTCTTTAAATTAACTGCTTTGATGGGCATTTTTAGCAACCTTTGAAGGCATATAAATGCCTTCAAAGATTGGCCCTTTTATCTGTTGAGTTAGCAAGTAAAATTACAAATACTGTATGTAGGCATACCATCAAAAAGTTCTAACATTCTCTGTATACTTTTTAGAGTAAAGTCAAGCCTTAGATAGCATTTTTCACATATGCAGAACAAAGCAATTTATACTTCTTCTTAAGGGCAATAGCAATTTCATCTATCGGCATTCAGCACACTTCCTTTGCAGCACTGAATTACCAGGTCCAAATCCTGCCCAGCAAAATATCTGCATGGAGTGTGTAATATGGGACTTCTCTAGGACCACCACGATTATAGCCTTAAAGTGGACCCAAACTAAAAATACAAAATTTCAGAAATAAAATCTATTTTCTAAATTATAATAATAAATAGCAGCCTTGCATAATAGGTGCGGATTGGGAGGAGGTTAAAGGTTATGTGACACTGAGGGGGGTGGCGGGCTGTAGGATTAGGCATCAGTAGTGGAGGGTTCTGTGTAAAGGTAGGGTTAGGTGTAGCCATAGTAAAATATCGGTAAAGATTATCAATATTTTACTATCGAAATCAAGTAGTAGAATATTGCTAAGATTAGCACCATACCCCAGTATAGGTAGCCAAGTATAGTTGCTCCCAGTTTAGGTAGCCAGGTATAGGTGCTCCCAGCATAGATAGCCAGGTATAGGTGCCCCTAGTATAGATAGCCTGGGCTAGTTGCCTCCAGTATAGCTTAGCCAGGTAGATGCCCCTAGTAGGTAGCCAGCCTGTACCCCCCTCCATCCCCGGCCACTGCTCTTCACCTTTTCCTCCACCATAGTATTGGATCCTCCTTGCTAGACCTCAGATCAGCGGTGACCTGCAGGCTGCAGTGAAAAGAAAAGAGAACAGTTCCCCTGGTAATGGCGCAAATATAGGAAGTAAGTACTTCATGTGTACGCACTGCTATGGGAACTGCTCTTCTGTCTCTTCACTGCAGCCTGTGGATCACCGCTGATCTGAGGTCTAAGGAGGGGCATCCAATACTGCGGTAGAGAATGGGGCCACCCGGCTCCAGAAGGTAAAGAGCGGTGGCCGGAGAGGATGGAGAACAGGGGGTTTTGCTGCCCCTTGGAAGATGCCCTTGATGCACGTCATTCAGTTGGCGTCCGCCTCTGCAAGGACATTTCATCACCATATTGACTTTTATACTCATAAATGCCCTTTTACCTGCCATGGTTTAAACGTCCAAATATCTGCACATTTTTCTCCCCAAAATGGTCCTTCCTGGTCGTTGCAAAGTCTGAGGTCATCTAGAGCTTTAGCAATAGAATAAACAGCGGTGTAAACATTATAAGATGCTCTCAAACTTGATACGTCATTATAGAGGTTGTGGATGCTTAACAAATCCTCATATCCAGAACATATATTCAGTAGCTTCACTGAATCATTGACCATGTTTTGTTCCCGAAATGTGCACCCGAAAGCTTCTTCCCAGAATATTTTGGCCCAGAATGCACCAGGAGTATTGTATGGATCGATGCTATTGAGATACTGTTTAAAGTTTTGGATCTTTGAGCTATGAAAAGCAAAACCAACAGTTCCCGATAGGATGGAAGAATATTTGTCTATTGACAGTACGTTTGAGATAGACCAAGCCTCACTGGCCACAAAGATTTTCCCAGTTATTTTAAGTCTTAGCAATCCATCAAACAATGGAATAAGGTAAATGTCCGTGGAGAAAATCACTACTACTTTGGCTGTTGACATCTTGATAACGTTAGTAATATCCTGTATGTTTTTGTAGGACAGTTGGCTAAGTATGTATTTTGTGAAGGCCACACAAGCTCCAGATCTTGAGATCTCCTGTTGAATTATCTTGATGCCCTCTCGGCCATAATCATTATCGGTGGCAACAAGACCTATCCAAGTCCATCCAAAGTGTTTTACCATCTGTGCTAGTCCTTGAGACTGGAAAGCATCACTTGGGACAGTCCTAAAGAAGGAAGGAAACTGTGTTCTATCACTCAGGAGAGAGCTGGTTGAGAAATAGCTGATCTGTTGGGCAAAAGGTGGTAAGTATATTATGGTTAGTAAAAATGTATGCATTCTATTGTAGTGATGATCATGTCAAGAAGAACTCTGATTTGCTGTGATTACATCCTGCTGTAGCATACATATGATCTTGACAACTAACTGCAAACTTACATATCTATCAATTGACCAAACTTCATATCTATCACTTGACCAAGCTGATCTCGTGCCTCTCCATGAGTTCTCCTCGACATGACCATCTCTATTCTGCTGTCTGTACTGATTCCAATATAATGCACAAAGTACAAGCATCTGCAGGGGTTTCTTTCTTGTGGAATGAAGTAGTGTTGGGCGAACACCTAGATGTTCGGGTTCGCGAACGTTCGCCGAACATCGCCGCGATGTTCGGGTGTTCGCGCCGAACTCCGAACATAATGGAAGTCAATGGGGACCCGAACTTTCGTGCTTTGTAAAGCTTCCTTACATGCTACATACCCCAAATTTGCAGGGTATGTGCACCTTGGGAGTGGGTACAAGAGGAAAAAAAATATTTGAAAAAGAGCTTATAGTTTTTGAGAAAATTGATTGTAAAGTTTCAAAGGAAAAACTGTCTTTCAAATGTGGAAAATGCCATGTTTCTTTGCACAGGTAACATGCTTTTTGTCGCCATGCAGTCATAAATGTAATACAGAGAAGAGGTTCCAGGAAAAGGGACCGGAAACGCGAACCCAGCAGCAGCAGCAGCACACGTGAGGGAACAGGAGGAGCCGCAGGAGGAGAAGGCCACGCTTTTTGAGACACAACATCCCAGGCCTTGCATGAGGACAAATAGCGTGCGGATATAGCAATGCTTTTTGCCGCCATGCAGTCATAAATGTAATAAAGATGAGAGGTTCAATAAACAGGGACCGGAAACGCTAACCCATCACAGATGGTCATTGTTCATGTTACTTGGTTGGGGTCTAGGAGTGTTGCGTAGTTGTTTCCAATCCAGGATTGATTCATTTTAATTTGAGTCAGACGGTCTGCATTTTCTGTGGAGAGGCGGATACGCCGATCTGTGACGATGCCTCCGGCAGCACTGAAACAGCGTTCCGACATAACGCTGGCTGCCGGGCAAGCCAGCACCTCTATTGCGTACATTGCCAGTTCGTGCCAGGTGTCTAGCTTCGATACCCAATAATTGAAGGGTGCAGATGGATTGTTCAACACAGCTATGCCATCTGACATGTAGTCCTTGACCATCTTCTCCAGGCGATCGGTGTTGGAGGTGGATCTGCACGCTTGCTGTTCTGTGGGCTGCTGCTGCATGGGTGTCATAAAATTTTATGAGAACCAAGAAAGTAATTGACTATTGGGTGCATGTAGAGCTATCAATAGAAAACTTTAATAAACATTAATATAAACATCCATTACATAAATCCTAAAATCCAAGGTTGACAAACACATAGGAAAAGAGGGGGGAGAAGGGGTTTCTAACCTACTGGACATATATAGCTAGCTTGGCACCAGAGAGAAAAAGATGGGGCTGCAGTCCCCCGGCTCTGAATGTTCTTAATTCAAAAACCCTGACCAACAGTCTTGTGAAAACGACCCCAATCAGCAAGGCCACTCAAAAATATAGCGACTCCTCTTTCTTGTGTACCACTGGGCAACAACAATCCACAGACCTTCCCACTCGCAGAAGATGTGGTGACATTTGTAAGTTCACTGACGATATAAGTGAGCCAAGCAAAGCATCCACTAATCATTCCTCCCGGCAACTGCCGTGGTTACTGCAAGCCATCCAAGCAATGGTTGAGCATAAGCAACATGCATCATGAGTTAAAGACAGTTCAATGGATTCCTCCATAAGGTTTGCACAGGTTAATATGAAGCATAAAGGCTGTTAGTAATGGCTGCATGCATCAATGGAATGAAACAGTTCAAAAGATTCCTCCACATAGTGGATAACGCCTGCATATATTGTTACCAGTCCATGGTAGGCCGCTATAGATGAAGGCTACTTGACATCGGTTCAAATTCTTCAAGAATTTGGAGGATGCCAATTCCTGATGAGGCCGAGGATTTATATCGGCGAAACATGTTGAATAACTGGCACCATCCTTGCTAAGCATCTGTCACCAGAGAGTTGCCTGACCCAACGACCGATGTCAAGTAGCCTTCATCTATAGCGGCCTACCATGGACTGGTAACAATATATGCAGGCGTTATCCACTATGTGGAGGAATCTTTTGAACTGTTTCATTCCATTGATGCATGCAGCCATTACTAACAGCCTTTATGCTTCATATTAACCTGTGCAAACCTTATGGAGGAATCCATTGAACTGTCTTTAACTCATGATGCATGTTGCTTATGCTCAACCATTGCTTGGATGGCTTGCAGTAACCACGGCAGTTGCCGGGAGGAATGATTAGTGGATGCTTTGCTTGGCTCACTTATATCGTCAGTGAACTTACAAATGTCACCACATCTTCTGCGAGTGGGAAGGTCTGTGGATTGTTGTTGCCCAGTGGTACACAAGAAAGAGGAGTCGCTATATTTTTGAGTGGCCTTGCTGATTGGGGTCGTTTTCACAAGACTGTTGGTCAAGGTTTTTGAATTAAGAACATTCAGAGCCGGGGGACTGCAGCCCCATCTTTTTCTCTCTGGTGCCAAGCTAGCTATATATGTCCAGTAGGTTAGAAACCCCTTCTCCCCCCTCTTTTCCTATGTGTTTGTCAACCTTGGATTTTAGGATTTATGTAATGGATGTTTATATTAATGTTTATTAAAGTTTTCTATTGATAGCTCTACATGCACCCAATAGTCAATTACTTTCTTGGTTCTCATTATATTGTCTTTTGTTGACTTGGTGCATGTGGAGCAATTCTTATATGATAATTTTGGTATAATTAATTAAATCAATATAGTCCGTCAGGGCATCAGTCCGTCTTTTAGGACATTACAATAATGTCATAAAATTTTCCCACTCCAAGGACACTGCCGATACCATTCCCTTTTGGGCACTAGCTGCGGCTTGTGTTGTTTGCTGCCCTCCTGGTCGTCCTGGGTTTGCGGAAGTCAGTCTGTCAGAGTACAACTGGCTAGAGGAGGGGGAGGATGTCAATCTCCTCTCTAAAGTTTCCACAAGGGCCTGCTGGTATTCTTCCATTTTGACCTGTCTGACTCTTTCTTCAAGCAGTTTTGGAACATTGTGTTTGTACCGTGGATCCAGAAGGGTATAAACCCAGTAATTGGTGTTGTCCAGAATGCGCACAATGCGTGGGTCGCGTTCAATGCAGTCTAGCATGAATTGAGCCATGTGTGCCAGAGTCCTGCCAGAATCCTCATCATCCTCTTGTGAGCGTTGTGATAGTTGTTGTGATGCATCATAGTCGTCACCTTCTTCCTGGTCTGCTTCTGCTGACCATTCGCGCTGAATTGTGGAAGTCCAACGTGCACCGCTCTGGCCCTCGTCAGTGGTGGCAGGAAATTCCTGCTCCAACTCCAGCTGTTCCTCCTCCTCTTCTTCGTCATAGCTGCTGGGGCCAGTGTTTCCTGAGGCGGATGGCCTGATGTTGGTACCATCACGCTGATCGTTTTCTCCCTCAGATTCCCCCAGTTGCATCATGACAGCTGTTTCCTTGATTTTCAACATCGACCTCTTCAGTAAACACAGCAGTGGTATGGTAATGCTGACTGAAGAGTTGTCACTGCTCACAAGCAACGTGGATTGCTCAAAATTTTGGAGGACTTGGCAGAGGTCCAACATGTTGGCCCAATCGGATCCACAGAAGCTTGGCAGCTGTCCGGATGCGCCTCGGTACTGCGCCGTCATGTACTGGACCACTGCACTCTTCTGCTCGCAAAAGCGGGCTAGCATGTGCAGCGTAGAATTCCAGCGCGTAGGGACATCACACAGCAAGCGATGGTGGGGGAGATTGAAGCGCTCCTGCACCTTGGCGAGTGCCCCCGAAGCAGTACTGGAATTTCTGCAATGTTTGACCACTCGTCGCACCTTCAACAGAAGATCGGCCACGCCTGGGTATGTCCTCAGGAACCGCTGAACTGCTAGGTTCATCACGTGCGCCAGGCAAGGGATGTGTGTCAGCTTAGCCAACCTTAAAGCGCGAATGAGATTACTCCCATTATCACACACAACCATGCCTGGTTTCAGGTCCAGCGGTGCCAGCCACAAATCCGTCTGTTCCTTTATTCCCCTCCAAATTTCCTCCCCTGTGTGCTGCTTATCCCCAAGGCAGATCAGCTTCAGCAACGCTTGCTGACGCATGCCAACAGCTGTGCTGCACTGCTTCCACGATCCTACTGCTGTTGGGTTAGCGTTTCCGGATGAGGTACAGCTTTGAGATGCGTTGGAGGAGAAGGAGTCAGAGAGGTAGGTGCTGCTGTTGTTATCCAGTGGGAGGGACGGCGGTGCAGCTGTTTGCGGCGTGGGCAACACCCGCGCCGTAGCAGGTGAGGAATCGCTGCCAGGCTCCACAAGGTTCACCCAGTGCGCGGTAAGGGAGATGTATCGACCCTGGCCGAACGCACTCGTCCAGGTGTCAGTGGTGAGGTGAACCTTGCAGGCAACGGCATTCTTCAAGCTTCGGGTTATTTTGCTGACCACGTGCTCATGCAACTCAGGCACTGCAGAGCGCGCAAAGTGGTAGCGGCTGGGAACCACGTAACGTGGGATGGCCACTGACATCATGCCCTTGAAGCTGTTTGTCTCCACCACTCGATATGGCAGCATTTCGCAGGCCAGAAGCTTGGCTATGCTGGCTGTTACTGCCACGGCCCGGGGGTCATTTGCTGGCAATTTCCTCTTGCGCTCAAACATCTCCGACACAGACAACTGAACCGTAGCGCTGCACACGGAAGGGCTGTTGGTTGTTGTGTTTGATGAACACTGGGAGACCTCAAGAGCACTACTCCGGAAAGTGACAGTGTCAGCGTCGTCTGATGTTTGTGAATGTTGTGAACCACGCAATGGCTGGGCTACTGCTGCTGCTGAGGCGGGTCTGGTGGTGAGTCTGGTGAACCCAAGGGAGGCAGTGTTGCTGGTACCCTGACCTGCCGCATTTGCCCACAGAGTGGGATGTTTGGATAGCATGTGGCGGCTCATGCTGGTGGTGGAGAGGTTGTTAATACTTTTCCCCCTGCTCAGGCGGGTCTTGCACACCTTGCAAATCGCCATGGTAACATCCTCAGTGCAGTCTTCAAAGAAAGCCCAGACTTTGGAGCACCTGCCTTGCTGGCGATTTCTGTTTGCTCCTCTTTTGCCTCTCACTTGAACTTCCACGCTTGTGGTGCCTGAAAATGCGCGCCGCCTACCTTGTGGCACAAGGCGAACTCGTGCAGCAGTGGGTTCTTCAACAGACTCATCTGTGCTGCTGCTACGACGGCGATGTTCTCGTTCACAAACAAAATCTGTGTCTCTGTCCACATTGTCCATACCCTCCTCTTCCATCTCCTGAAACTCGTCATATGTCATTGTGGGGGGCCGCCGCCGTGGAGTAGAGCTCCCCAGAACAACCTCTGCGCAGCTCACTCCAACGTCGTCTTCCAGATCTTGTCGGCCGACCTCCTGCAATTGCAACCCCTCCTGCCCAACTTGCTCTGGGATTTGGGTTTCCGAGTCCTCCTCGGACTCGCCTTGTATTTCAGTGCGCGGTGCATTTCCCACAGTTAATGGTTGTGAATCCGGGCACAACATTTCTGGCTGTTCCTCCATTGACCTTTGAAAGGTGGAAGTTTGTTGGGCTGGGAATAGCTCCTGTGAATACCCCATTGTGTCCTGAGGTAATTCATCGGACTGGTTATCTGGCAGTTGTGTGCGTGGTGTCGCTGCCGGTTGTGTCAGCTTTGTGCCCACTGGCTCCTTGTAACTGGCTGAGGACTCGGACCTCGTGTGTGATGTGCTGGTGCTGCTTAACCCACTGCTGGACGCTTGAGAGGTCATCCAAGTAATTATCTGGTCCTGTTCTTTTGGATTTGTGAGGGTTGTTGTCCTGGACAACATGGGCGGTATTGAGTGGGTTTTCTTGGGTGCTCCCCTGTGGCCTGTACGTGAACCGTCAGGGGAAACACCTCTTCCCTTGGCCCTCCCTCTTTCACTGGATTTCTTCCTCATTTCACTTATCCTTAAAGTACACGCTGACTGGCAGCAGTACAGTGGCAGTACAGAAATGCTATACAGTGGCGGGTGAGCGGTGTACCACTATTCCCAGCAGTGACACAGAGCACAATGCTATACAGTGGCGGGTGAGCAGTGTACCACTATTCCCAGCAGCGACACAGAGCACAATGCTATACAGTGGCGGGTGAGCGGTGTACTACTATTCCCAGCAGACACAGAGTGGCAGTAAACAGAATGCTATATAGTGTGGCTGAGCGAGGTACACAGAGTGGCAGTAAACAGAATGCTATATAGTGTGGCTGAGCGAGCGGTGTACTACTATTCCCAGCAGACACAGAACAGTAAACAGAATGCTATATAGTGTGGCTGAGCGGTGTACCACTATTCCCAGCAGCGACACAGAGCACAATGCTATACAGTGGCGGGTGAGCGGTGTACCACTATTCCCAGCAGCGACACAGAGCACAATGCTATACAGTGGCGGGTGAGCGGTGTACCACTATTTCCAGCAGCGACACAGAGCACAATGCTATACAGTGGCGGGTGAGCGGTGTACCACTATTCCCAGCAGCGACACAGAGCACAATGCTATACAGTGGCGGGTGAGCGCTGTACCACTATTCCCAGCAGCGACACAGAGCACAATGCTATACAGTGGCGGGTGAGCGGTGTACCACTATTCCCAGCAGCGACACAGAGCACAATGCTATACAGTGGCGGGTGAGCGGTGTACTACTATTCCCAGCAGACACAGAGTGGCAGTAAACAGAATGCTATATAGTGTGGCTGAGCGGTGTACCACTATTCCCAGCAGCGACACAGAGCACAATGCTATACAGTGGCGGGTGAGCGGTGTACCACTATTCCCAGCAGCGACACAGAGCACAATGCTATACAGTGGCGGGTGAGCGGTGTACCACTATTCCCAGCAGCGACACAGAGCACAATGCTATACAGTGGCGGGTGAGCGGTGTACCACTATTCCCAGCAGCGACACAGAGCACAATGCTATACAGTGGCGGGTGAGCGGTGTACCACTATTCCCAGCAGCGACACAGAGCACAATGCTATACAGTGGCGGGTGAGCGGTGTACCACTATTCCCAGCAGCGACACAGAGCACAATGCTATACAGTGGCGGGTGAGCGGTGTACTACTATTCCCAGCAGACACAGAGTGGCAGTAAACAGAATGCTATATAGTGTGGCTGAGCGAGGTACACAGAGTGGCAGTAAACAGAATGCTATATAGTGTGGCTGAGCGAGCGGTGTACTACTATTCCCAGCAGACACAGAACAGTAAACAGAATGCTATATAGTGTGGCTGAGCGAGGTACACAGAGTGGCAGTAAACAGAATGCTATATAGTGTGGCTGAGCGAGCGGTGTACTACTATACCCAGCAGACACAGAACAGTAAACAGAATGCTATATAGTGTGGCTGAGCGAGGTACACAGAGTGGCAGTAAACAGAATGCTATATAGTGTGGCTGAGCGAGCGGTGTACTACTATTCCCAGCAGACACAGAACAGTAAACAGAATGCTATATAGTGTGGCTGAGCGAGGTACACAGAGTGGCAGTAAACAGAATGCTGAGCGAGCGGTGTACTACTATTCCCAGCAGCGACACACAATGACTGGGGGGGACCCTGGCTAGCGTGGCTGGAGAGCGAACTACCCTGCCTGCCTACCCAAAGCTAAACCCACAGACAAATGGCGGAAATATGACGTGGTTCGGGTATTTATTTACCGGAACCACGTGACAGTTCGGCCAATCAGAGCGCGTTCGGGTCCGAACCACGTGACCCATTCGGCCAATCACAGCGCTAGCCGAACGTTCGGGGAACGTTCGGCCATGCGCTCTTAGTTCGGCCATGTGGCCGAACGGTTTGGCCGAACACCATCAGGTGTTCGGCCGAACTCGAACATCACCCGAACAGGGTGATGTTCTGCAGAACCCGAACAGTGGCGAACACTGTTCGCCCAACACTAGAATGAAGGAGGGGGAGGGTAATCAAAGGTCTTATCATTTCCTATCAGATAATATATAAAAACAGTCATAGCTAAGAAGTCAGCAAGTTAGATCTTGGCATGGCAATTTGGGTACCGGCAAAAACAGAAGTCAAGTATATCACTATTATCACTGCAATTGAATCCTACCCTACAGTTAAAGTGAACCTAAAGTCACTTAAAAAAACCGAGATTAACTCACCTGGGGCTTCCCTCAGCCCCCTGCAGACGATCGGTGCCCTCGCAGCTCCACTCCGATGTCCCAGGACCCGCCGGCGAGCACTTCCGGTTTGGCCGTCACCGGCCGACAGGGATGGGAACGCGAGTGATTGTTCGCGTTCCCAGCCTGTATATCGCCCCCTATGCTGCTATTGCGACCTCCTGGCCGCAATAGCAGCATAGGGGGCGATATACAGGCTGGGAACGCGAACAATCACTCGCGTTCCCATCCCTGTCGGCCGGTGACGGCCAAACCGGAAGTGTTCGCCGGCGGGTCCTGGGACATCGGAGCGGAGCTGCGAGGGCACCGATCGTCTGCAGGGGGCTGAGGGAAGCCCCAGGTGAGTTAATCTCGTTTTTTTTAAGTGACTTTAGGTTCACTTTAAGGTGGCTACACAACATACAATTAAAAGATCCAATTTTTCACCAACTCAATAATTTCGGTTGGTTGTCCCTAAAAATCGAGAGCTTTTCTTTGTTTTTGATCAATAAATCCGATCGAATTTCCAGTTTTTTTCTGATTTTTGGACATTGGACATGCTGGAAATTTCAGACCAACTTTATCAAGAATTGTATGGTGTGTGGTGGATGGTCAATTACTTGATGTACAGTTCCAATGAATTTTTTTCTGAGCTTTCAATTATTTTATTCATAATTGGGGAAAAATTGAGCATAGGTGTGTGGTGCATTGGTCATATTTTTTAATTGTTACAATCAGTCAAAAAAATTGATTGCTATTCTTGAATTGAACAGATATTTTTAAAAAATGCACGGTGTGTGGCCACCTTTAGGATCCATAACAAATTTTGATGTAATGAATTGTATGTGTAGTACAGATCATGAATAGAACACTAGTAGAAAAGAGAGTCTCTTGTTTTTTTATTTAAAGTTATATAGTTTTTTTTTTTAATAACATTGGATCATACTGTCAAAGTTGCATTTTAAAACCACAGAAATAATGACCATTTGAACGTTCCTGCAGTAAAACCTTATCTCAAGCTGTCTCTCACTGTTTCTTGGCTGTCTAAGTGCTATAGAAATCAGGACTGTATTTGACCCATTGGGTCGAATAGCTCAGAGAAGCTCTTTTGCATAGATAACAACTGAAGTTTTTTAACTCTTTCAGTACTAGAAACAACATGAAACATTTTCTTTGCTACTAATGTTCTATTTCTTAGCTGTGCTACACATACAATTCATTATCTCATAGGTATAATTGTGGCTGCAGATATACCCTGAAGGTGTTTGATGTTTGCCTGCCATTAAAGTCAATGGGGCTCTCAGCAAATTTCCAGTTTGCACATTTTTGCTGTAAAATTTGCAAACGTGTTCATGAAATCGTGATGTTCGGCCACGCCTACTGATCACCAGGCCCGGATTTACATCACAGGAGCCTATAGGCACAGCTGTCCTGATGCCTTAGACTCCGCCCTCCATGAACTTACAAAGCCCCGCTGAACCGCACTGCAAGTGTGCTGGCTCGTCCAGCCCAGCTGTCACGTCTCCCTTACTTCCCTTGCCTGTCATGGGTAGCTACAGGTGCCCCTTAGTATTAGGTAGCCAGAAGTACTCGAAGTAGGTAAAGGTGCCCCTGACTGAAGGGAAATATCATAAGTGGGCTGCCGAGGGCTGGGTGAGTAACCTCTCATTTACAGCCTGCTAGGGACTCTGCATAGGGAAGGAGGGAGGGAGGCACTCGGTGAGGGGATTGAGGCGCTTGGGGAGGGGAGTGAGGCGCTCGGGGAGGGGAGTGAGCCGCCTTTCCATCATCAGGCGCCTGTAGGCACATGCCTACAGTGCCTTATGGTAAATCCAGCCCTGCTGATCACACTGTCCTTTTTAATCTCTGGTGCTCTACAAAACTTACCTGTGGGTATCTGTACAATCCCAGAATATGAGCCATAAGGATGGAGAATGAGGAAGCTGAGTGGCCAATGACAGCAGCCAGAGCTGGACTGTCCAGGCAGCAGTAATTGGGTATGGCCCTGTCCATACCGGTCAACATCCATAGAGTGCCCTCTAACTCCCCCTGCAGTACTGCGCAGGAGTCATAGGCATAAAAACCCATGGTGATATTGGGGAGAAGATTAGGACTTTGGTTGATCTCATCAATGGCAAACCTCAGAGCCTGAAACTGCTGGTAATGCTCGAAGCGGAACCTGAGAAGAAAGAGTGATGAAAATGAACAAACTAACTGTATAGTAAAGATATAATAATCACATAGTAAAAAACAAAACAGGACTTAAGTGGACACAAAGAATACCAAAACATTAAATGTCCTCTAGGTTAAGCAGCAGTCACGATTGCTTTTCTAATAAACGTTCTCCTTCTGCAATGCTTTCTGCTTGTATATGGCAGACATCAGGGTAGTAGCAATACCCATAGCATCCACAGCTCCAAAGATCAGTAATGGTGGTTGTGATGGTGTGGGGGACAATTTGCCCTTTATCTGTTTACTAGTGTGTGTAATACTTTTGTGCTTCTTTTTCAACCTTGTGACAGCCAAAGACTTCTGCTTGAGATGGAACTCTGGGATAGTAGGGACAATGTACATATAGTTTGGAAACTGAGGACATACGTGGGTACACACAGATGAACAGAGCCTCTGTGAGATGGCCTTCATCACTCAAGTGTGTGCCCCAACCAAAAATGTGTTATATGGCCGCAGCATCCATCTGAAAATGGCGCCTGTGAATAATGGCGCACAGTGTTGTCGCTAATCCGTTTGCCGCTTATCGCTATTTAACGTTAAAGCCTTATCGTTATTTAGTGTTAACACACAGAACCCTCTCTGTACCTATCCCTAACCCCTAAACCCCCCCGGTGGTGCCTAACCCTAACCACCCCCCTGGTGGTGCCTAACCCTAAGACCCCCCCTGGTGGTTCCTAACCCTGAGACCCCCTGGTGGTGTATATTGTACTGTAACTATACCTAACCCTACTCTCACACAGAAACCTCCCTGTACCTAACCCTAACCACCCCCTTGGTAGTGCCTAACCCTAAGACCCCCTGGTGGTGCCTAACCCTAAGACCCCCCCCCCCCCCCAGTGGTGCCTAACCCTAACCTTGACAGTGTTACATGAAATCCATTCACCGTTTTGCAGTTAAATAACGTCTGCAGTTTGGCTTATGTAGGGCGCTATTGATAAATAACGTTAGTGTGTGCCACTATTGATAAATAACGTTAGTGTGTGCCGTTTTTCTTCTTTTTTCCCTGCGCGCCATTATTATGCAGTACTAACGATAAATAGCGATAAGCGTATCTTTTTAATGCAGCGCCATTCTTATGCATAGGCGCTGTGCTCCATTATTCACTGATCCCATGGCCGCATGGTTGGTAGATACCAATATGGCAGGTGCCAATTCCCATAGTCAAATAGTAGGCACTCATGTGCTGTTGCTTTGGGAGGCATGTATGCTAAGACTTTTTGGACAAGCATATGAAGGGTTGGGGCAATAGCGGTATTTTAGGCTTAACCTGTCTGACTTAATTTACACCTTACCGGGAGTTACAGAAACAGGAGCCATTATGGGTCTACTGCTAAACAACATTGGGAGACAATCTTAGCTTGTTTTTTACATAATTGGCAGCTCCAGTATGAACTCTGGTGACCTGTAACGATCCTTTACAGGCATTCTGGAAAGCTGTGTGTCTATTACCGATACACTGAACATGAATGGTTGCCTAGGCGGGGCGCTTTCTATGAAGTCTTACATTGTGCAGACGTCAGCTGGTGGCTTCTCCCGGAAGGTAATCTCTGGGTAAAGTTTGTCGATGTGCAGAGGAATCACAGCCCCGATGAGGACATCTCCAGCAACCATTATCCCACCATCACCCATGCCGGTTGGCTTACCATCTGAGTAGGAAACGGGGACATTGTACATCACAGCAAGGTGCCAGAGTGTTTGGTACAAGTGGGACATCAACCTGAAACACAGGTGGACACTCTGAATGTAATGCTAATGCTTAAAGAAGAATTCTACAAAATGGCATTTAAATTGTGTTTTGGAGGTAACAATATATAAGTTAAACTTTCATATAATTTTTGTCCTTTATGCAGAGATGGATTAAAGGGAATCTGACATGAAATTAAACTTATGATATAATGATTTGTATGTGTAGTACAGCTAAGAAATAAAACATTATTAGTACAGATATGAGTCTCATATTGTTTTCCAGTACAGGAAGAGTTAAAAAAAACTTCAATTGTTATCTATGAAAAAGAGCTTCTGTGAGCTCTGGGACTTTATAAAGTTGTGGACAGCCCTGTTTTTTGAAGCTCTTATCTCAACGGTCTCTCATTGTTTCTTCTTTGTTTTTTTTCTGCAGAGAAAAGTTCAAAGGGTCACTAGCCTGCTCTGTGAAATCATTTAACCTCTAGCTGACCTCTTCACGCCGATGGGCGTGGCGGCAGCCCCTGGACCGCCTAACGCCGATCGGCGTAAGGTCCTGGGGCTCTGTTTTGCAGGAGATCGATTTCAGGCTGCGTGCGCATCTCCTGCTTAGTCGGCGATAATCTCACCAGGGGGATGCAGAGCCTCCGTGGACAGAAAGTGGAATGGCCGCCAGCTTCTGGATCGCCCGGGAGGTGAGTGAGAACGCCTGCTGTGCGCAATGCTCTGCATGGACCTCCCAGTGGCTACCATGAGTGTAGGTCGGGGTTGCTGCTCTGAGCTGCGGTTTTCCACCCCAAATGTAGCTCGTGGTTACCACTAAGGAGGTTAAAGAGGCCCTGTGGTGACATATAGTAAAATGCAGTAAATTATTCAGGGTACCCACTTTTACAGTAATTTTCCTGGTTTCAGCATCAGAAACATTTCATATATCTATATTTTGCTGTATATTAAATGTAGCACCTCCCTCCCAGTGATGCTTAGCTTAGGCGCTTTAGATATACAGAATTATCTCCCGCAGAGCATTCTGGGAGACCATGTATATTTTTTACTGGTTTTGGAACTCTCAGTAAACAAAACCTTCTGCAGAGATCACCTGACAAGATTAAAGATGGGGCAAACACTGCCAAGGCATTTCAAAGGTTTGGGAAAGCATGACGGGATGCTCTGATTCCAAAGGTTTTTAGTTGGGGGTGGTCAAATTATTAGATCCTGTTGATCTGAGATTGTCGGAGTTGTGATGCAGTTTCAACAAATCCAGGTATCTGGGGCCTAAATAGTGAAGAGATTTTTTTGTTAGCATGCCAATTTGGAATAGGATTCTCCATTTTATGGATAGCCAGTGGAGTGAGAAAATGCAGTTAGTTCAAGCATTCCTTTGAAAATTACTCTAAAATGTTTTTTTTTTCAATACCAGAAGTCTCTGTCCCCTTAAGGACCAGAGACTTCTGGGTAAAAAAAATGGGGCTCACCCACATCACACCGCATGGATCCGTCTCTCTCGCCATTTGCACTGCGCTCCTGCCGCTGCAGCCCGCTCACTCTGCTGTCAGTAAGACAGCAGAGCTCCATGAGCGGGTCAGGAGCTCATTTCATTGGCTGCGGACCCTGTGATCACTGTGAGCCAATGAAATTGGCTTCTGACCAGCTCACGGAGCTCTACTGTCTTACCGACAGCAGAGTGAGCAGGCTGCAGCGGTGGGAGAGCAGCGTGATCGCCGGTAGTGGCGGTAGCGTGCGGTGGGGCAAATGAAATCTACTCCCTGGAAGGGATAACAGATCCCAAACAGGGTGTCGATTTTAATTAACCCTTTCTGGAAGCAGTTAAAAGAAAGCAGATTGGGGCACTAGAAAGTAGAATCAGCAGCCATCAGCATAAAAATCTGCATGAAAACTATACAAATGAAATCGCTTCCACCTGGATTTTTTTTTGTACTATAAAATGTTAGCAGCTGTGTCTGGATGGACCTATGGGAAATGGAGACATACTGGCAACTGCCTATTCTAGCACTGAATATATCACCTACCTCATCCTCTCCCTGTTCCCTGCACTCTATATTAGCGTGCATCCTTTATATAGCATTCAAACAGGTAAACATGCCTCACAATCTCCTCCTTCTCCTAATTAAAGTCCACAGTGGTTACCACCATCCCTGATTGCTAACAAGGCCCAAGTGCATTTTACATCTGAGGACGCATAATGATACCCCAACCGAGATGGTGTATGGGAATATATATCATATAAAGAAATATATCTACACTGTATGTAAACCAATGCTTCATTACATTCGTGGTTGCCTATTTACAGTGGGTTGCAAAAGTATTCGGCCCCCTTGAAGTTTTCCACATTTTGTCATATTACTGCCACAAACATGAATCAATTGTATTGGAATTCCACGTGAAAGACCAACACAAAGTGCTGTACACGTGAGAAGTGGAGCGAAAATCACACAGGATTTCAAACATTTTTTACAAATCAATAACTGCAAAGTGGGGTGTGCGGAATTATTCAGCCCCCTTTGGTCTGAGTGCAGCCAGTTGCCCATAGACATTGCCTGATGAGTGCTAATGACTGAATGGAGTGCACCTGTGTGTAATCTAATGTCAGTACAAATACAGCTGCTCTGTGATGGCCTCAGAGGTTGTCTAAGAGAATCTTGGGAGCAACTGTAAAATGCAACACTGAAGCCTGCCAGTTATCATTGCGGGGGTGTGCATTCTGACTGCCAATCTACATTACGATGCTGAATATGGAATTCAATAGCTGGCAGGATTAACAATCTGAGATATGCCGATGATACCACGATTATGGCTGAAACTGAGGAAGAATTGATGCCTAGTCACGAATGTCAAACAAGAAAGTGCCAAAGCCTGTCTATGGCTTAACATCAAAAAAAGTAAAGTCATGTCATTTGCTCCAATGAACCATCTGCAAATAGATGGGGGAAAAGTAGAAGTTGTAACAGATTTACGGTAATCATCCTGGGTTGAAAGATCTCTGCCAATGGTGACTGCAGCCATGAGATTAAGAGATTCTTGTTGCTTAGGAGGAAAGCTATTGCAAATTTGGAAAAAATACTACAGGATAGAGATGTCAGTTTACCAACAAAGATCAGGATAATTAAAGCTATGGTCTTCCCAGTAGTAACATAAGGCTGCGAAAATTGGACTTATGATTAAGGTCTTGCGTAGAAAAATGCTTTTGAATTGTGGGTGTAGAGAAAGCTACTTAGCGTTCCCTAGAAGATCAAACCAGTCAATATGTATAGAAATAAGGCAGGGGAGCCTCTAGCCATTTTTTCACTCCAGGCGAGAAAACCCGTGGCGCACCCACCCCATGGCACCCCCGCCATGAAAATAATCATGGCAGCGTTTTACTAGAAAATAATTGTAATACAGCAGCGTTCCACCAGAATATAATGCGGCTATATTTCACCAGAAAATAATCGTAATGGGGCAGTGTTTCACCAGAAATTACACTTATTGTGGCAGCGTTTCACCAGAAAATACATGCAAGTGCAGCAGCTTTTCACCATAAAGTATGCAATGAGGGCAGCGGTTCACCAGAAAATACACATAGGCAGGGCTCCTCTCTCGTCCCCCCCCCCTTCCCATTAGTTTCCCTAATAGCCTTCATACACAAGAAGACAGAAGGAGGCACAAAGGGGAAAAGAAGGATGCACAGAGGTGGCAGCTGCCTGCAACTTATGCTAAGTAGATGCAGAAAAAGCAAGTAATAGAACACCCATGGGGCGGGGCTTAGTCTGGGGCTTAATTTGGGGGCGTGGTTTAATCCAGCAACATGGCACCCCCCAGGACCAATAGCACTCCAGGCAATGGCCTGTACTGTCTATGCCTAGAGGCTCCCCTGAAATAAGGCCAGAGTTTTCACTAGAAGGGTTGATACTACTATTAAAAATAAAATACTTTGATCACTTAATGAGACAAACGGATTCTTTGGAGAATCCACTGATGCTTGGAAAAATTGAGGGCAAGGGAAGAAAAGGACAACAGAGGCTATGATGGATAGACAGTATATGTGACGCTATGAACATGCCTGTGCAACAACTGAAAGAAACAGTGATTGACAGATACATCTGGCATACAGAAGTAAATAAGATCACAAGGAGTTGGAGTTAACTAAACAAATGAGGTGGAGATGGAAATCTTACTGCCAATCTTTTTTTTGGTGTGTTTTGTGAGTGCCCTGCAGATATCTGCATAGAGTGACTGAATATTGGCTCCCTCTAACAACTAGAACTGTAAACGGTCAGTTCACAAAAAAATGTGAAATACTTTAAAGGATGGTCTGTTAAAATGGAGGTTAATCAGATGTGTGGGCGTGAGTGTTGAGGCTTACGGCTCCTCCTGATTGTTCCCATGTCATTCTGTTCTGCTGCAAAAGGCCGAACCTTTAACCCAGACATACTAGGCTGCGCATGTGCAGTACGTGCGATCCACCCCCACTTGTACTGCCGTCCAGATGGGAGTGCGCATGCCCGATGTGCAGGAGCTGCAGAGAATGGTCATAAATGGGTTAATATGCAAGGATACAGAGGCGCCAGTAGGATAAAACAAGATAAAAGGTTTAAAACGGTTTAGGTGGCGGTGGTGGACCGTCCACACACAAACAGACAAAAAATCGCTGTTGATTGTAGAAAAAAAAAAATTTCACAATTTATTCACATACTCCTACATAAAAGTGCAACGCGTTTCACGGGCAAACATCCCGCTTCATCAGGCAATAAACGAACGGAGCATCTCACAGCTCTGAGTATATTGATAGCTTGGCACCTCTGTGAACACACAGAGGTGCCAAGCTATCAATATACTCAGAGCTGTGAGATACTCCGTTCGTTTATTGCCTGATGAAGCGGGATGTTTGCCCGTGAAACGCGTTGCACTTTTATGTAGGAGTATGTGAATAAATTGTGAATTTTTTTTTTCTACAATCAACAGCGATTTTTTGTCTGTTTGTGTGTGGACGGTCCACCACCGCCACCTAAACCGTTTTAAACCTTTTATCTTGTTTTATCCTACTGGCGCCTCTGTATCCTTGCATATTAAGTTGTCCACCCTTGGTGGAAGGGTGATATACCCTCTTTTCCTATCTACAGAGAGCGACATCTTAGTCCTGAGTGGGGTCAGGCTTAATCTCCCCACCTGCGTATACAGTGGTTGCCTGAGAGCAACCCAGGTTTGTAAGTATAATACTTACTTTTAACATTTTTCTCTATTTATACAACATACTACACTATATTGGGCTCTCGGTCTCCCTTTTCTCATAAATGGGTTAAAGATTGGCGACTTGGCCATGTTGTACTTACAAATCGTGCATTTTGCAGTAGAGCGATATGAAACACAATTGGGTTAGGTAAAGCTGCCAGAAATGATACCAGTGGGAATTACCACTGTATCCAGATTTGTCATTTTTATAGTCTGCAGCTGATGTGTTAACTTCTTGCTTATGTGAAGATTAATACTTACAGTAAGTACCTTATTATTATTATTATTTATTTAGTCTTGTCGCTTAACTATCCCTCAGAGGGACTCACACACTTATCCCTACCATACTCATATGTCCATAATAGTCTAAGGGCAATTTTTAGGGGGAAGCCAATTAACTTATCTGTATATTTTTGGGATGTCGAAGGTAACTGGTGTGCCTGGGGGCAGAGCCGGGACAAGGTCCTCCAGCACCCAAGGCTGAGACACCTAAGTGTACCCCCCATCCCTTCCACCCCAGCCGTCACACACTGATTGCTATTAGACTAAGAGGCGCCCCCTGTCCCCCAACACCTTAATATCTAGTTATCTGGCTTGCAGTCACTGCCATGTATCCCCTTTTCTTATTTCTTTCTGCTTCAAACACAATTAGGAATGACAGCTGAATGAATTCGGCGCCCCCTCCTACACTGCGCCCTGAGGCTGGAGCCTCTCCAGCCTATGCCTCGGGCTGGCCCTGCCTGGGGGATAGAGCCCTGGCTGGGATTTGAACCAGGGACCCAGCGCTGCAAGGCAAGAATATTATCCACTACGCCCCCTGGGGTATCTGATGTTTTAGGAAGGTGGAATTGTTCTTGTCATAGATTATTTAGCAGGGCTGGATTTCTACTTTCCGACACCCAAGGCTGCTCTCACCAACCGCCCCCCCTTCCCTCAACAACATTCTGACCAACACCCCAAATAATCACTGGTTTGAATGGGCACCCTTCCGTTGTGCTGCTTTGCTCCCTGCAGTGCATGCTCTGTGTACTCGCGCTTCCTGAAATCTCGCGCTCCTGCCCAGAGTGTTTAGAGCAGCCAATAGCGTTCTGGGCATGCATACTTGAGCATACTGTAGAACAGAGACTGCTGCTGCAATAAATTTCTCTAGAAAATAAAGCGATACATTTAATAAGAACCCGAGGTGGGGTTCTGAGAACGTAATCACCATACAGAGACTGGGTCTGCCTATAGAGCCCAGCCTCTGTTGCTAGTTAGATTCCCCCTAAGCCCCCCTGCACTCTGCGAGACCCCATTAATCACAGCCGCGCTGTCGACATGCAGCGTGTCGCAGCGGGCTGTGTTTACCTCTCTAATGTCAGTCCCGCTGCTCCCCCGCCTCCTGCATCGCTCTGGTCCCCGCCCACGTCCCTTCCCTCGCCGCTGATTGGAGGGAAGGGACGCGGGCGGGGACCGGAGCGATGCAGGAGGCGGGGGAGCATGGAGACTGACATTAGAGAGGTAAACACAGCCCGCACAGCGCGGCTGTGATTAATGGGGTCTCGCTGAGCGCAGGGGGCAGAACAAAGCAGGGTGGCTGCAAACCAGGAGAGATGATTTGCTTTGACATGTGGCCTCTTATCTCTCCTAAGTCCTGCTGCCCTTCTGATTTTTCCGCCCAAGGCCATGGCTTTTGCTGGCCCTCCCAAAAATCCAGTCCTATCATTTAGTAGTTGTAGGAGCTAAAAGGGAAACATTGAAAGCCTACTATGGTGTAGTATGTTGTGATCTAATTGGGGTAAATGAGATTCAATAAAGAAGTAATACTCACAATACCGCACCCATCCACCAAGGATGGACAGCAAACTGCAGAAATGTGTAAAACAGAGGTGCCAGCAAGAATTAAAAAAAAACACTAAAATCAGGTAGAGAGGTAGTTGTCGGCTTACCTCCCAATTGATGACTTGAATCTTCAGGAATGTTCAAAACAACATTTTTTATAGGAACATATTCCACTTTTGTGACACTGTTTGTTAGTAGAGGAGCTTTTTAGCTCTTTTTCGCCTGCTACAAAATTATTAAAGTGTACCTGAGAGGTTTAATACCGTAGGATTTATCCAGCCCCATGTAGGCTGTTGGCTCCCTTGCTGCCCTTGCAGGCCACTCTGTTGTCCTGTGGTCACAACTACTGGCCAATTTACCGGAGGAGACCTAGGGACAACAGAGCGGCCTGGGAGAACATTGAGAGAGCTCACAGCTGGAGTAAGCCCCAGGTAAGTGTCCACTGTGTATCCAAGTATTCCACTGAGGGGTTCTCCTGCATATATAAAAAAAACAAAAACTGACACTTACCTGGGGCTTCTATCTCCCCCCTGCAGCTGTCATGTCCCGCGCCATCATCCTGCGATCTTCTCTTCTAATTATTCATCTAACTAGATGAATAGAACTGCGGCTGCGTGGCCTTGGCCGCGTGTGTCATCAGGAGCTTACTGCCCAGGCGCAGTATGAAGGTGAGCACGTGCACGGCCATGGCCACACAGCCGGAGTTCTATTCCTCTAGTTAGACGAATAATTAGACCAGTGGTGGCGGCGGGGAACGGAGCATCGGAGGAGGATGGTGCAGGACATTCCAGCTGCAGGGGGCCAATAGAAGCCCCAGGTAAGTGTCAGTTTTTGTTTTTTTATATATGCAAGAGAACCCCTTTAAACACTCTCAGGTTTCCTTTAATGGTTTTAAATCTCCATGTCTTGAATGGTTGATATCGCTCCCTCACAGATTCTATAATCCAGTGTACTTGGTTTTTCAGGGACATAAATGATTGATTTACACGATTCTTCATAAAAGGACTTGATAAATCATTTTTTTTAATCAAAACTCAGTGACCACAGTTTTCTACCTCTCAAATACTCCCTTTTGCTAGGTAGGTGCTCTTTTTTTCTGGGTAGTCTCGGAGAAAACCCCCATAAATTTAGCAGTCTACAATGGCAAGAAGGGGGATTTCCAATGAGGAGGTATACAGGTACATGGACCAGTCAGATGAGAGCGTTTGGGAAGACTCAGCCGACGAATCATCCGGGTCCGAATTTGAACCTGTGGAAAGCAGTGGTTCTCTGAGCGAAAGTGATGATGAGGTTTTGGTCCCGGCTAGAGCCAGGCGTATCAGACCCCAAGTCGTTAGACCGCAGGTGGCGCAGGATCCGCCTCAAGGGCAGCAGGGTGGTGCTAGCGCTGATGAGAGTTTTCTTGGTGAGGCAGGCACCAGCAGAGCAGCATCTCCTGGACTTAGTACCAGTACTTCCTTAGACCCTGGTGAAGTGGTGAGCGCCAGCATGGAAGTTGAAACTGGTAAGGTGGCACGTGCAGTAGTACCCCCGTCGCAGCCACCAAGAAGAAGACGGGCCCGTAGTACCCGTAGACTCCCAGAGGTGCTGGCAAATCCAGATTGGCAATCCTCTGATTCCGCCGCACCCGTAGTGCCCCCTTTCACCGCCCAGTCTGGAGTCCAGGTGGCGACAGCTCATCTAGGAACAGCCCTAGACTTTTTGCAGCTGTTCATCACCCAGGTTCTCTTGGACTTAATTGTGGTTGAGACCAACCGTAAAGCCACACAATTCATCACCGAGAACCCGGATAGCAGCTATGCCCAGCCTTTCCGGTGGAAACCAGTCCAAGTTTCCGAACTTAAAATCTTTTTTGCCCTTATCCTTCACTTGGGACTAATGAAAAAGAATGTATTGCGGTCGTATTGGTCTACGAACCCAGTACATCATGTTCCCTTGTACCCTGCTGCCATGTCCAGGACACGATTTGAGTCCATCCTGCGCTTTCTGCACTTCAATGATGACAAAACCTGTCATAAAAAGGACCACCCTGCTTATGACCGGCTCCACAAAATTCGGCCCCTCATAGACCACCTATCATCAACATTTGCAGATGCTTATACCCCTGAACAGAACATCTGCGTAGACGAGCCCTCTTACGCTTTACCGGGCGCCTTGGCATCAAACAGTACATCCCAAGCAAGTGCGCCCGGTATGGGGTGAAAATGTATAAGCTCTGTGAAAAGGCCACAGGCTATACATGTCGTTTTAGGGTCTATGAGGGAAAAGACTCAAAATTGGAGCCGGTCGGATGCCCTGACTACCTGGGGAGCAGTGGAAAGGTTGTGTGGGACTTGGTGTCACCCTTGTTCCAGAAGGGGTACCATCTTTATGTGGACAACTATTACACAAGTGTGGCCCTCTATCAGCACTTAAAGTTAGAAGGAATCCGTTGGTGTGGCACTGCGCGTCCTAGTCGCCAGGGCTTCGCCCAACGGCTCATTACCACCAGACTTGAACGGGGGCAGAGAGCCGCCTTGCGTACTGAAGACCTGCTCACGGTGAAATGGAGGGACAAGAGGGACGTTTACTTTCTGTCCACCATTCACACAGACACGTCAGTCCAAATTCAACGGGCAACTGAGGTCATTGAAAAGTCCCTTGTCGTCCACGAATATAATGTCAACATGGGAGGGGTGGACTTCAATGACCAGTGGTTAGCGCCCTATTTAATTTCCCGGAAAACAAGATGCTGGTATAAGAAAGTGTCTTTTTATCTGATTCAATTGGCAGTTTACAACAGCTTTGTTCTCTACAGTAGGGCTGGGAGAATTGGATCTTTCCTTCAATTTCAGGAACAGATCGTTCTGGACCTCCTGTATCTAGGAGGTGCCAGGCCCCCCCCTCCCCCAAATGCAACTAGCCGACTTCATGGAAGGCATTATGCCTATCAGCTTCCGAGTACCGAAGGTCAACGCATCTGAAGAAAACGTTGTCATGTCTGCAGCAGTGCTAGAAGAAGGACTGACACCAGTTTTTATTGTTCCAAATGTCCTGACCAGCCTGGCCTATGCCTAGGGGAGTGTTTTGAGAGGTACCACGAGCAGGTACACTATTAGAAGCTAGGGAACTCCAGACCCAGGAGTAGGCACACACTCAGTGGTATTTCGCACATTGTCCCAGGGGGAGGAGAGGTAAGCTTGAAAACCAAACAGACAGGTAAGCATAAAAGTCGGAAGAAGGATCGGTTTCCATGCTTGATATTGCTGATCTGTGCTGGGTTGGCGATATAAGACGGCATGTTTGAATTTCCCTTGAGTGTGGACACTCCCGCTTTATATGTGATTTACTTTAGGCCTATGATGATACTTTAATGCCACACAGAGTCATCTATATTGGCAGGCATATTGCTGTATACTACAGGCATAATGCTGTATACTAAAGTTCTGAGGCCCAGTCACATAAGTTGGTGGCTCACCCTGAGTGCAGGGTGGCATGGTGTGTCTCTCTCCTGAGGTTATCACTGCCATTGATGTGGAGGAAGATCTGCCATTGATGTGGAGCAAGGTATGTTTGCCGTTAATTTTTCCCAGGTCATTTTGCGGCATTTGATTTCCAGACTACTCCTCACGGTTTAGAGCCCCTAAAATGCCAGGGCAGTATAGGAACCCCACAAATGACCTCATTTTAGAAAGAAGTCACCCCAAGGTATTGTGATAGGACTATGGTGAGTTCATAGAAGATTTTATTTTTTGTCACAAGTTAGCAGAAAGTGACACTTTGTGAAAAAAAAAACAATAAAAATCAATTTCCACTAACTTGTGACAAAAAATAAAATCTTCTATGAACTCACCGTACTCCTAACAGAATACCTTGGGGTGTCTTCTTTCTAAAATGGGGTCATTTGTGGGGTTCCTATACTGCCCTGGCATTTTAGGGGCCCTAAACTGTGAGGAGTAGTCTGGAAACCAAATGCCGCAAAATGACCCTTGAAATCCTAAAGGTACTCATTGGACTTTGGGCCCCTTAGCGCAGTTAGGGTGCAAAAAGGTGCCCCACATGTGGTATTGACGTACTCAGGAGAAGTAGTATAATGTATTTTGGGGTGTATTTTTACACATACCCATCCTGGGTGGGAGAAATCTCTCTGTAAATGGACAATTGTGTGTAAACAAAATCAAAAAATTGTCATTTACAGAGATATTTCTCCCACCCAGCATGGGTATGTGTAAAAATACACCACAAAACACATTATACTACTTCTCCTGAGTACGGCAATACCACATGTGTGGCACTTTTTTGCAGCCTAACTGCGCTAAGGGGCCCAAAGTCCAATGAGCACCTTTAGGCTTTACAGTGGTGCTTACAAATTAGCAACCCCCAAAATGCGAGGACAGTAAACACACCCCACAAATGACCCCATTTTGGAAAGTAGACACTTCAATGTATTCAGAGAGGGGCATGGTGAGTCCATGGCAGATTTCATTTTTTTTGTCACAAGTTAGCAGAAATGGAAACTTTTTTTTTTCTTGTCACAAACTGTCATTTTCCGCTAACTTGTGACAAAAAATAATATCTTCTATGAACTCACTATGCCTCTCAGTGAATACTTTGGGATGTCTTCTTCCAAAATGGGGTCATTTGGGGGGTATTTATACTATCCTGGAATTCTAGCCCCTCATGAAACATGACAGGTGGTCAGAAAAGTCAGAGATGCTTCAAAATGGGAAAATTCACTTTGTGCACCATAGTTTGTAAATGCTATAACTTTTACCCAAACCAATAAATATAGGCTGAATGGGTTTTTTTTAATCAAAAACTTGTTTGTGCACATTTTTCGTGCTGCATGTATACAGAAATTTTACTTTATTTGAAAAATGTCAGCACAGAAAGTTAAAAAAATCATTTTTTTGACAAAATTCATGTCTTTTTTGATGAATATAATAAAAAGTAAAAATCACAGCAGCAATCAAATAGCACCAAAAGAAAGCTGTATTAGTGGCAAGAAAAGGAGGGAAAATTCATTTAGGTGGTAGGTTGTATGAGCGAGCAATAAACCGTGAAAGCTGCAGTGGTCTGAATGGAAAAAAAGGTTCTGGTCCTTAAGGGGGGTAAAGCCTGCAGTCCTCAAGTGGTTAAAGTTCTGTGACCCTTTTTCTGATTGCAATTTAAATGAATTGATCTGTTCTTTTAATAAGTACAAATCTTTTTTTTTCTCTCCCTTGTGTTGAAAAAGCTGTGCTGTCTCTCTCCAGCGCCTTTCTAATTATTTGTCTTGTTAGACAAATATTGTGCTGCAGGAAGAGGCAGACTAACAGCAGCTGTTTCTCACTGTCTCCTCTGCTGTCTGGAGTGTGCACAAAGGACAATGATGACTCATGATGACTTGAGGGAGAGGGAAAGGCAGGCAGGAGCTGAGCTGAGGACTCATGATGAGGTGACAGCAGGGGGAGGGAAAAGCAGGGAGGAACAGCTGCTGTTAGTCTGCCTCTTCCTGCAGCATAATATTCCTCTAACAAGTAGAGATGGGAAGTTCGGATCTTTTCAATGATCCGGATGATTCGAATCGGATCATTGAAAAGATCCGGATCTTTGATCCGAATCTCGGATCATTTGACTACGGAAGCATTTCGGGGGTGAAATGACTAGCAGGACAGGAGAAGGGGAGGGGGGTGGACACGCAGAGAAGGGGAGAAGATGGACAGAGGGCAGGGAGTGGACAGAGAAGGGAGGAGGGACGAGCAGAGAGCAGAAATGTTTGCTTGGACACAATACCCACATGCTGCAATCATATGCTTTACATATATTTCACCTATATGTTCATCTGTGTACTTTGTATGCAAACGTCGCACAGTGAAAGAAAGCATTCCCCAAAGTAAAGTGCAGCTGTTTAGGAGGATCATATTGCACAGCAATCACAGTGCCTGCAAAGTCACTGAGCTGAGCTGAGCCAAAGCTTCCAATGTGATCACTGTGCAGCATTACGGAACAGACAGCCTATAAAGAGCAGCACATTATAGCCAGTATGTGTGCTCTACACATATCTGGCAGTGGCACCGATGTCCCCTCTCTCTCATCTACCTGTCTCCCTGCAAGGCTGCCTCCCATCCAACAGAGCGATCCATCTCTGCTCTGCTTCCAGGACCCCGCTGCACGCTAAGAGGGGGCGTGTCGCAACTGGCCCCGCCCCTTTTGCGATCCGAATCACTCATTTTGATGATTCGGATGATTCGACTCACAAAATAGATTCGGATCAAAGATCCGAATCGTTCATGATCCGGACAACACTACTAACAAGACAAATAATTAGAAAGGAGCGGGAGAGTCCAGTGCTGTGCTTCCACCTGTCTGCTCACCTTCGCCGTAGTGCCCAGCATCTCCTACTGCATGTAGCGTGATTACACGGTACATGAGGAGAGCCAGCACTAGAGGGAGCAGAAAAAAGGCAGGATGGTCGCACAGGCACCGTACTGGACTCTGATGGGAAGGTGCGAGCACAACTTTTGGTTAAACACGGTTTAAAATGGTGACTGCTATTTCCTATAGAGAGGCATGTGTACAGCTACGGAGAGGCACACCAGGAAGTCCTTCTGTGCTAAGAAGCTCTTGAGAATTCCGTTGTTGGAACTCCTCCTCTAGTGCCTGAGAATATCTCTGCTCACATTCTCCACAGGACTGAATGAATTGCTGCGTCCCTACAGATAAAACATTTATAAATAATGACTGAGGTGTTAATTTGGGAGTTGCAGACAGCATCTGCAGTTATTGTCTCCCTATATAAAGCCTTTTCACACAGACACACTCTGAAAGATCCGAGCCGAAGATGAGGAAAACATGAGGTAACCTTGTTCTGGGCTACAGGAAAATGACGGATATTTTAAAGGGAACCTAAACTGAGAAGGATATGGATTTTTCCTATTAAAATAATACCAGTTGCCTGACTCTCCTGCTAATCCTGTGTTTCTAATACTTTTAGCCACAGCCCCTCAACAAGCATGCAGATCAGGTGCTCTGACTGAAGTCAGACTGGACTTGCTGCTGCATGTTAAAGGTGTGAGATCCAGACACTACTGCAGCAAATTGATCAGCAGGAGCGTCAGGCAACTGGTGCTGTTTAAAAGAATTAATATCCCTCTCAGTTTAGGTTCCCTTTAAGCATGGGGGATCAGATGATCAGAGGGCAGAAGGGCACACGAAGAGGAGGCTAGGAAAGAGCAGTGCATATTTATGTAAAGGGGGGGGGGGGGGGGCAGCACACACAGACTCACATCAGGCAAGCAGAGGCGTAGCTAGTTTTTTTAGTTTTCAGTGCCTGGGGACAAAGACAATTTTTGTGCCCCCCCCCCCCCGATGAAATGGGCGTGGCCATGCATCAGAACATGGTCGTGCTCATGGGTGAAGTCAAATGTAGGAATGCTGTTTAGATAGCCAAATGTGCCCCCTTACCCTGTTCAGATAGCTTGATGTGCCACCCTTCAAATAGCCAAATGTGCCCCCCTTTAGATAGCCAGGTGTGCCCCCCTATAGATAGCCAGATCTGCCCCCTTCTCCCATTTAGATACTGAGGTGTGCCTCCCTATAAATAGCCAGATGTGCCCCCCTTTAGATAGCCAGATCTGCCCCGCTGTTTCTGCTGCTGTTAATGCTTCTGCACTCCTCTGCAGAGGGAGGGAGAGAAGCAGGGGCACTTGGGGCATCCAGCGAGCCACTTCTCATGCATGTGGAGATGCAGCGGCCATGCTGAGCCCCCTTACAGTGCTATGCCCAGGGACATGTGTCTCCCCTTGCCCACCCATAGCTACTCCTCTACAGGCAAGCTCTGAGCCCACTAACGCAGTTGAGTCTGCTTCTGTCTGCTTTTCAGCATCTGTGACATTGATATGTTGCTGAAAATCAGACACTACTGCATAAGGGCTCGTTCACACTACAGGCAGCGGTACAAGGCTAAAACGCTGCATTTTGGCTGCAGGCGTTTTGAAGGCGTTTTGAAGGCATTTTAACTGCAACACATTACTATCAAGTGTAAGAGAAATGCCGTGGTCAGCCCTAAGGGCCCTTTCACACTAGAGGGCTTTTTCGGCGTTTTAACGCCAAAGCCGAAGTTGGCGTTTTCCAAGGTAAAATGAAAGTCCATAGTCTTTCATTTTACCTTTCACATCTAATGCTGCGTTTTGGAACGTTGCGTTTCAACGCCCCAGGAGCTTTTTTTAGCGCTGACCACGGTGTTTCTCTTACACTTGATAGTAATGTGTTATAGTTAAAATGCCTTGAAAATGCCTGCAGCCAAAACGCAGCGTTTTAGCCTTTAGTGTGAAAGAGCCCTAAAAAAGCTCCTGGGAGCGTTGAAACGCAACGTTCCAAAACGCAGCGTTAGATGTGAAAGGTAAAATGAAAGTCTATGGACTTTCATTTTACCTTGGAAAACGCCAACTTCGGCTTTGGCGTTAAAACGCCGAAAAAGCCCTCTAGTGTGAAAGGGCCCTTAGTGGTCTCAGACCCTGAGTCTGACAGAAACAGCAGAGCAGAAGGGGAGACTGAAAACAAGATGAGAGGAATGTAGAGCAGATGCTGCCCCCTACAATCTGCTGCCCTAAATCATGTAGTTCAGATGGCTTCATGGTAGGGGTGCCCCTTATAATGGTGTGCGCTATTGTAATGCATTGCATGCAGCGCAAAACATGTGTTATTAGTAAATGTGAAGCATGATTGTCATTGACTGTATACAATGCAAAATGCGGGCAGGGCCGGATTTTTACTCTTTACCGCCCAAGGCCACTGTCAGCAGCCGCCTCTCTTCAGAATAGGTAACCAGATGATCCCCCCTCCCAGAATAGGTAGCCAGAGAACCCTTCTCCCTCCGGTATAAGTAGCCAGATAACCCTTCCCCCCCTCCTCTACTTTAAATAGCCTGATGACCCCCCTCCCCTCCAGTATAGATAGCCTGATGACTCCTTACCTCACCCCACGCCCCTCTAGTATAAGAAGCCCCCCTTCTTCTGTATAGCTAGTCTGATGTCCCCTCTCCCTCCAGTATAGGTAGCCAAGTGACCCTCCCCTTAGTATAACCTGCTGCCCACCCGCCCTTAATTCTGTGGTGCCCTAGGCCATGGCCTATGTGGCCTTGGCTTAAATCCGGCCCTGCATGCGGGTAATGTGCAGTGCTGCTTTCCTGTTTCTGCATTACAGGGAATGCAGTGCCACAGCCACATTGGATAGTGTACTGGTTAAGGGCTCTGCCTCTGACACAGGAGACCTGGATTCATGTCTTGGCTCTTCCTTTTCGGGAAGCCAGCACCTATTCAGTAAAGAGTCCTTTGGCAAGACTCCCTAACACTGCAGAGTCGACTATTGAGTGTGCCCTTAGTAGCTGCAGTTCTCAAGTGCTTTAAATCCAACAGGAAGAAAAGAGCTATACAAAGGTTCAGGACCGGTTCTAGTAACAATACGTCCCCCGTGAAAAATAAATCTGGGGGACCCCCCTGACAGACACCCCCAAACCAGAAAGTGTCATGAGAGGCCCTTTGTTGCAGGCAAATTTCCCCCTAGGGCCCAAGGTGACTGCTGCTCCCCCCCTCTCCCAATCTTAACTGTTACTCCCTGAGACCTTGCAGAGTCTTTGGCAGAGTAGTGTCTCACCTGTGCAGGTGGGCACTCTCCTCTGTCAGTCCATGGCTCCGTGCACTCCCTGATATCACCCTCACAGGGGTGCCTCTTCTCTATGACGCAGCATATAGTATTACATAATATCATGCTGCCAGGCAGTCACAGAGAAATGCAGCCAGTGGTGGATGGAGACCGCAATGCACGGAGCCACAGAGTTGTTCGTCTGCTGGGACAGGTGAGGCGCTGCTCTGTCGAAGACTCTACAGGGGCACAAGAAAGCAACTACTAAGCTGGGGAGGGGGGCACCTTGTGGGGCCTTTACAGGCTCTGGGGCCCTGGGGCAATCGCCCCCTTTGCCTGTATGGTAGCGCCGGCCCTGCAAAGGTTACACACACAGAAGAAACTAACCAGCTCATGTTCTCCTGCAGGCTGAGATGTCACTTTTACTTCTGCTTTTGGCACCTTCTCCTCTCCTACCTCGTTCTGGTCTCCTATGGCGGTGACAAGGGTTGCCGGCTGAGTAGCTCCAGTCTCTCTGGAATCCCAGGTACTGGGGACATCCTAATTGGGGCTTTGCTACCTTTCCATCTTGATAGCCTGTTCCAGAAGTTCATGTTTACTGAGGCCCCAAGACAAGGCGACTGTTCCACGTAAGTTGCATTCAGTAACATGAGTCATAAAACAAGCAATGCTCAGTTGTGCAACACTACTAATATCCAGGTTGTTTAAAAATAAACACTATTCAATAATATTACTGCATTTTCTATATCAACCTCTATATAGGTCGAACAATACTACCAAGTAGTGCAATGGACACCAAACATGCATAGGGCTTTATTCACTAAACCGTGATAACTCATATCACGGACGTTTTTGCGCGTATTTTTGAGTTTGCGCATGATCTTCTGTGTCCTCACCACACTTGCACATTATTATTTGTAACAGAAAACAGATGCAAGGCACTGACCAAAAATGTGGTTTTAATAGGATCCTGGTTCCAAAGAAATCACACACCATTCTACAGAAGGCTAGTAAATGAGGTGTGGTGGGTAGGAAGTGGGTGCTATGGCGCAAAGTAGGCTGGTCTACTTTGCCACCCTTCCCACCACACCACATTTATTACCCTTCTGTGGAACAATGTGTTGTGTGATTTCACTGGAACCAGGATCCTAATACAACTATGATTTGGGGCCCAGCATTCATCTTCTTTTACAAGTTTCACTACTGATCTCACTCACTACTGTGAGCACTTCTTAACCTTCTTGGCGGTAAGCCGCCGGAGGGTGCCGCTCAGGCCCTGCTGGGCCGATTTGTTTAATTTTTTTTTTGCTGGACGCAGCTAGCACTTTGCTAGCTGCGCCAGCACCCTGATCGCCGCCGCCGCGCGCCCGATCGCCGCTATACGGTGCGACGCGCACCCCCCCCCAGACCCCGTGCGCTGCCTGGCCAATCAGTGCCAGGCAGCGCCGAGGGGTGGCCCGGGACTCCCAATGACGACCCGACGTCAGTGACGTCGGTGACGTCATTCCGCCCCGTCGCCATGGCGACGGGGGAATCCCTCCAGGAAATCCCGTTCTTTGAACGGGATTTCCTGATCGGAGATCGCCGAAGGCGATCGAAGAGGGCGGGGGGATGCCGCTGAGCAGCGGCTATCATGTAGCGAGCCCTGGGCTCGCTACATGATATAGAAAAAAAACAAAAAAAAAAAAAACTGCCGCGCTGCCTCCTGGCGTATTTTTTTATACCGCCAGGAGGGTTAAACAGCTGGGCCCGTATGCAATTAACTTTTTCTCCTGAGTTTTCTCCTAGGTGGTATTTTTAAGCTTGTCAATAAAATGCCCTTTAAAGGGAAGGTTCAAGCAAAAAAAAAAAATGAGATTCACTTACCTGGGGCTTCTACCAGCCCCATGCAGCCATCCTGTGCCCTTGTAGTCACTCACTGCTGCTCCAGTCCCCCGCTGGCAGCTTTCTGACCTCGGAGGTCAGGGCCACATTGCATACATTTTCACGCATTCCAGCTAGTGCAGGAACAAAAATTTACGCATTTCACCACTAACGCGTAAAAATGTATGTGTTAATGATCCTGCACTAGCGGGAATGTGTAAAAATGTACGCAATTTGGCCCTGACCTCCGAGGTCAGAAAGCTGCCAGCGGGGGACTGGAGCAGCAGTGAGTGACTACGAGGGCACAGGATGGCTGCATGGGGCTGGTAGAAGCCCCAGGTAAGTGAATCTCATTTTTTTTTTTGCTTGGACCTTCCCTTTAAGCCACCAGAAAGCAAGAACATACTTAAAATAATTTTGATAGTACTTTATTTTTTGGTACTTTTTTAGTTGAAAAGTACTGTAAAGTGATTTTAAATAGAAGATGAAAAATTATCTCCTAGGAGAAAACTCAGGGGAAAAAGTGAATTGCATATGGCCCCTGGTGTCCAGATCCACTGTTGGTGTGTTGAGCGTGTATAAAAACTTCAAGTCTTATCCTATTTTGTGCTGAATTCGGAGTCCTCTCTCTCCTTAACACGAACTATTCAAAGTGAATTGGGCATGTCAAGCTAAACACTGGGATCGGGACATTCCCTGCCCTTCTCAATGGTACTGTTGTACCTAAAGTGTAACTTCAATTAATATTCAATTAAAATATTTAATATTGGGCTATAACAAAAAAACCACCACCCAACTCACATGAGGGATAGATTAACAATGGCGTTGCTTAGCAATAAAATTATATCTAGCCTCCACAGCAATAGATCGCTTGGTCACAGGGACATATGCAGTCTGACCCTCATTATAGGGGAATAATCCTGGACAGTGAGCTATCTAGCATAAGCAGTGGTCGATTCGAACACTAAGCAAAAATTAGGCTGTTCGAATCAAGTGCTAGATTTGCACTCTGGTTCCCCCATGTATGTCTACAGCCAAATATGCATAGGACCCTCACAGTAACACATAACAATTAGAGATGGCCCAAACGGTTGGCTGGCGAACGGTTCCAGGCGAACGTCCGGTGGTTCGCGTTCGCCATGCAAGGCGAACTTTCTCGGAAGTTCGGTTTACCCCAATAGTGCACTATTAGGGTCAACTTTGATTCTCTACATCACAGTCAGCAGGCACATTGTAGCCAATCAGGCTACACTCCCTCGTGGAGCCACTCCCCCTCTTGTAAAAGGCAGGCTCCACCGGCCATTACACTCACTCGTGTGCCTGCATTAATTAGAGATGGGACAGCTGCATCAGACTCTCATAGGGAAAGATTAGTTAGGCTGTTGTAGGCTTGTTAGCTTGCTCCTTGCTGATTCTTATTGCTAAAATAGCACCCCACAACAGCTCTTTTGAGAGCTAATCTTGTTCTTGTGATCTATTTTTTTTTCTGTGTGTGTCCCACTGACACTTGTGTTGCATAGACAGCCTTGCTAATTCATACTGTGTGTGTGCCACTGCCAGGCCCAGCACATTCAGTGACTACCTGTGTGTGCAGAGGCGTATCTAGAGGGGTGCAGGCATGGCTTGTGCCACGGGCGCCACAACACCATGGGCTCCATGCCTGCCCCTGTGCTGCACCGGCCTGCCTGTCTCCATGCCTCTCTGTCGTCCAGACCTCAGATCAGATTAATGCTGTTATTCAGGGAACATGGCTACTTAACTTATGCATGTATGGCGCACTTTGCTTAGTGTTAGAACAGAGGACAGAGAGTGAATAACAAGAGCCATTTCCAAAAAAGTAAACTCAGCAATATCCTGAGCCAAAACACACAAGCAACCATGACACATGTACATGAGAAAGGATGTTGTTTAGAGGGGAAGGGGGCTCTGACTGAGGGGTGGGGGGCGCAATTTCATTGTTTGCCATAGGCGCTATATTATCCAGATACGCCCCTGTGTGTGTGTGACAGGTGCACATTGTAATACCCAGTACTGCATATACCTACCTGTTGTGTTCAGTGAACCCACCTCATTACTGCATATACCTACCTGTTGTGTTCAGTGAACCCATCTCATCACTGCATATACCTACCTGTTGTGTTCAGTGAACCCACCTCATTACTGCATATACCTACCTGTTGTGTTCAGTGAACCCATCTCATCACTGCATATACCTACCTGTTGTGTTCAGTGAACCCACCTCATCACTGCATATACCTACCTGTTGTGTTCAGTGAACCCACCTCATCACTGCATATACCTACCTGTTGTGTTCAGTGAACCCACCTCATCACTGCATATACCTACCTGTTGTGTTCAGTGAACCCACCTCATCACTGCATATACCTACCTGTTGTGTTCAGTGGTAGAGATGGGCCGAACCTCCGATTTTAGGTTCGCGAACCGGGTTCGCGAACTTTCGCGTAACGTTCGGTTCGCGTTAAAGTTCGCGAACCGCAATAGGTTCAATGGGGATGCGAACTTTGAAAAAAAAAATAATTATGCTGGCCACAAAACTGATGGAAAAGATGTTTCAAGGGGTCTAACACCTGGAGGGGGGCATGGCGGAGTGGGATACATGCCAAAAGTCCCGGGGAAAAATCTGGATTTGACGCAAAGCAGCGTTTTAAGGGCAGAAATCACATTGAATGCTAAATGACAGGCCTAAAGTGCTTTAAAACATCTTGCATGTGTATACATCAATCAGGTAGTGTAATTAAGGTACTGCTTCACACTGACACACCAAACTCACTGTGTAACGCACCGCAAACAGCTGTTTGTGTAGTGATGGCCGTGCTGGACTGGTGCGCACCATGGCGAGAGTGCAGGTTTTGGTGGCTTTACAGCCCATATGGTCGCCTGGCTGATGTAGCTGAATGACAGAACAGTGACTGTCCAGCTGATCAAATTTGGTCTGACCACAATGAAGCAATGACCTTATTATCTTTTGTGTGCCCCCCGAGACACTCATCTAGGCGCCGGTCATTGCTTCATTGTGATACGCAAGCCCCTTCACCATGGCAAGGTAATGATCACGAAGGGGAATGGGCGCATGTACATGCCTTTTCTTTTGTTGTTGCAGCTGCCCGCAATGCAGCCAGAAAAATTAGGCAGTCATGTACACGCACCAGAAAAATTAATACAGCGGCCGCTGCTAGCAGCGGCCTAAAAAATTCAGCAATCCGCCTGGAGTCCCGGACCCTGTTGGTGGTGGCGGAGAAGGTAGTCAAGCGGCCTGCAGGCAGACATGCTATGTGGAGGGACTGGGAGCGACTTAGTCTTCTTGGGGCAGCCCAGGCAGCCAGTCACACGGCGTGCAGGCAGAGATGCTGTGTGTGCGGGGACTGACTTAGTCTTGGGGCGGGCAGCAGCCCTCCGGGATCCATGCCTCATTCATTTTGATGCAACAGGTATGCAGTGGTGGGTTCACTGAACAGGTATGCAGTGGTGGGTTCACAGAACAGGTATGCAGTGGTGGGTTCACAGAACAGGTATGCAGTGGTGGGTTCACAGCACAGGTATGCAGTGGTGGGTTCACAGAACAGGTATGCAGTGGTGGGTTCACAGCACAGGTATGCAGTGGCAGGTTCACTGAACTGGTATGCAGTGGTGGGTTCACAGAACAGGTATGCAGTGGTGGGTTCACAGCACAGGTATGCAGTGGCAGGTTCACTGAACAGGTATGCAGTGATGGGTTCACAGAACAGGTATGCAGTGGCAGGTTCACTGAACAGGTATGCAGTGGTGGGTTCACAGTACAGGTATGCAGTGGTGGGTTCACAGAACAGGTATGCAGCCAGCCAGGAACAAGTTAAGCCTAACTAATCTTTCCCTGAGAGACAGTCTGCAGCAGCTCGCCCTACTCTCACTAACGCAGGCAGCACACGAGTGACCGTAATGGCCGCCGCTGCCTGCCTTATATAAGGGGGGGGTGGGGCTCCAGGGGCTAGTGTAGCCTAATTGGCTACACTGGGCCTGCTGACTGTGATGTAGAGGGTCAAAGTTGACCCTCAAGGTGCATTATGGGGCGAACCAAACTTCCGCAAAGGTTCGCCAGCGGGACGCGAACGCGAACCACTGAAGTTCGCGTGGAACCGTTCGCCGGCGAACCGTTCGGCCCATCTCTATTCAGTGGCACGCTTCGCGGACATTCAGCGGAGAAACAACTTGCCGGTGAGACGCTTGATATGTGATAGCCCGACTCGCTGGAATTCGACCCTGGTCATGTTCTCTCACCTGCTAGAACAGGAGAAAGCCATCACCCAGTACCTCTACAATTTCAGTAGAAGGGCACAATCTGGGGAGATGAGGATGTTGTGGCCCATCAACTGGACACTGATGCGAAATGCATGCAGGCTCATGCGGCTGTTTGAGGAGGTGACCAACCTGGTGAGTCGCAGTGAAGGCACCATCAGACTTGCCCTCCATAACAGATTCTCGTTAAAGGATTTAAAATTGATTAATTTCCCATATACAGCAGGGCCTCGAAAGTCCTCCAGTATTGTTATTTTTGGTCACTACCTCGGGACGTGCATGCCTGCCTGCTGCCTTCCTTGGATGTGCGGGGGTGGTAGCCATTACTTAGGCTCCCACTCCAGACCGGAATCGAACCAGGATTCCCCGGCCATTACCCATGGTCACTCGCAATGGCAGACTTGCCCTCCATAAGATTCTCGTTGCAGGTACTGAACAGCAAGCAGAACAAGTATTTAAAAAAATAGACGTAAGCTATAACAATGGTAGAGAAAGAACCATTGAAAGTTGATAAGGCAGTCAGACATTACCTGACATCACTGAGTGAGGAAGAGCAATCTTGCCACGGTGCGCACCAGTCCAGCACGGCCGTCACTACGCAAACAGCTGTTTGCGGTGCGTTACACAGTGAGTTTGGTGTGTCAGTGTGAAGCAGTACTCTAATTACACTCCCTGATTGATGTATACACATGCAAGATGTTTTAAAGCACTTTAGGCCTGCAATTTAGAATTCATATGTGATTTCTGCACTTAAAATGTTGCTTTGTGTCAAATCCAGATTTTTCCCCGGGACTTTTGGCGTCTATCCCACTCATCCATGCAAAAACTCAGATGTTAGACCACTTGAAACATCTTTTCCACCACTTTTGTGGCCAACATAAGTGTTTCTAGTTTTCAAAGTTTGCCTCCCCATTGAAGTCTATTGCGTTCACGAAAGTTTGCACGAACCGAACCTTCCGCGGAAGTTCGTGAACCTGGTTCGCGAACCGAAAATCGGAGGATCGGGGCGGGCCATCTCTAATAACAATAAACCCCTTCATAAATCCAACATGTTTCACCTAAAAATGATAAGGTTTCGTCAGGAAAATAGTTGATAGCCCAAGTCTTAGCCAGCCCGATACTGCCTTCTCCTGCACCACCTCTCTTTTGCTCCCTACTCCTCTCCAGTGAACACATTCCTCTTCTGTCCTCCCTTCCTCTGTCCTGTTTCCCTCACTTCCATCACCTCTACCCTCTTTTCCTTCCCACATCTCTCCTCTCCTTTTCTACTTCTCCATTTCCTTTTCTTTTTTCCTTGTCACTTCTTTGCTTCTGGTTCCACACTTTTAATAGACATTGTGGCTTTATAATTTTGCCTTGCAGGTTCTTATTAGAAGTGTTCCAGCAATTCCATGCCATGAGGTTCGCTTTACAGGAGATCAATGGAAATCCAGACATTCTCCCCAATGTCACTTTGGGGTTCATTGCCTTAGACTCTTGTGCTGCTCTGCGGAAAGAACTGGACGGAACTATGTGGATGTTAACAGGTCAGAGTCAGTCGATACCTAATTACTCCTGTCGTCAATATCCCCACCTGGCTGCTGTCCTTGGTAATGCAATGTCCTCCTCCTCTATTCTTACAGCTCATTTATTAGGACTTCGCAGGTTCCCACAGGTAGGGAGTGATGAAAGTCCATGCTATATGGTGTTAAATTTGTGGTAGATAGGTATCTTGGGAAATGTTCTTCTAGGATCTTCTATTAATGTTAACCAGAATTAATGTTGGAGATATTTAATCAAATTTATGAAAATAGAAGAAAGTCGTTTTTGACTTGTTATCACTGATAGATCCAGGACAAGGTCCTCCGGCACCCAAGGCTGAGACCACAAAGTGCGCCCCTCCATCCCTCCCACCCCAGCCGTCACACACTGATTGCTATTAGACTAAGAGGCCCCCCAGGGCTCCCAACCCCTTAATCTCTATTTATCTGGCTTGCAGTCACTGCTATGTTTCCCATTTTCTTATTTTTCTCTGCTTCAAACACAATACAGGAATGATAGCTGAGTGAGTTGTGCACCCCTCCTACACTGCACCCTGAGGCTGGAGCCTCTCCAGCCTATGCCTCGGCCTGGCCCTGCTGATAGTTACACTGAATATCTGGGCGCTGGGGCTATCAGTCAAAATTTGACTGCTGCTGTGAGAGAACAATGTCCTAAGTTCAGATAGGTATTGTCAAAGGTAAAACAGCACAGGTCTCCACAATCATAAATGAATTACGAATGACGTCAAATTACCAAACGGGGTCTAAAGTTTTCTTTCTTAAATTAAAATAAAATAAAATAGACTAAAAAACAAACACTTACATAGGGGGCCCATGCATAGGGAACTCCGGTAATAAAATCATTTTTTGTGAGTTAACCAGACGATGGAAAATAGGTGCCACCCGTCTTTTTCCCCAAGGTTGTTTGTTTTTAGTCTGTTATTTTACTTTAGTGATTGTTATATCACTGTTTGGGAGACACAAGCAGTCTGCATTTAGCAATTACTTTGTTGTCTTTCACACGCCAAGCCGAGAGCAAGGAAAGGTGATGCAGGACGCTGCAGTCCACCCGACCCAGAGATGGTGATATAAACGCTGTTTATATGTTTTTTTCATGCATGGGCAATACTGATTTTAAATGGTTTTACTTAAATTGCGGTTGCACACATGTTTGGCCCTTGTCTGAGTTCCCTAGATCAGTCTTAAGTTTAACTCTGGTGATAATGTTGAATGAAGCATAATCAGTGAAGCTGATGGGCTACTGAGAAGCTCCATTGACAATTGTTTCTGGTGAGCAGGGAGGGTTGAGTTCCTGAGTTAGGAGGTGGTGGGCCTAACCCCCTCTTATTTGTACACTGCTCTGAAGGTGAATGTGATTACAGAAGAGGGTGCTAATCTTTTTTTATTGGAAGCTGGTTGCACTACATGTCTTTTGTCCATAAAGGTGTATCTTTGGATGGCTGGTGGGTTCTTATTTGAGGTGTGCTGAAGTTGAGCGCAACTGGATACAGGATTGGATTGTCTTTCGTACGTTGCTTGTTACCACCTGTGAAATTTCCTAAGCGTAACGCTTTGATGTACCTTTAATGATTACCACCACCACGGGAGGTGTCTTGAGCCTATATGCAACCTTATATAGTGTTGGTTGTTGGCATCTGGTAAGCCTCATTTCCTTTATTGGTATGTTGAACACATTTTAAGAAAACTTTGCACACTGTTTGGTGATTTGACATCATTCATAATCTTTTAATGATTGTGTAGACCTGCGCTGTTTTATGCTGGATACACACCATGCGTTTCCGCGTTCGATGCGTCCGTCGATACGCATCGATTCGATTATTTCCGACATGTCCGATTCAAGCTTCGATGGATCGTTAGGTCGATTTGCCATACTTTACATGGCAATCGACCTAAAAATCATCGAAATGCGTTCGGAAATGCTCGAGAATAATTGAATCGTCGCGTATCGACGGACGCATTCGACGCAGAAATGCATGGTGTGTATCCAGCATTACCTTTGACAAGTCTCACACTTTCACTCACTTTATTTGTTTTTCAGATAAGCCATTTCTCAACTAGCTCCACACTGAGTAATCATATCCAGTTCCCGTCTTTCTTCAGGACAGTCCCTAGTGATAGCTTTCAATCAAAGGGTCTAGCCAAGCTCATTCTACATTTTGCATGGACTTGGGTTGGTTTGGTTGCTTTTGGAAATGACTATGGCCAGCAAGGTATTCAAGTCATCAAACAGGAGCTCCTCAAAGCTGGTGCTTGTGTGGCCTTCACAGAGTTCATTGTGGCTGCTGGGGAAGGGAGAAATACTTTTCGCATCAGTAAGAGAATAAAGGAGTCAACTGCTAAAGTAGTGGTTGTCTTTGCTAATGACCTCTATGTTGCGCTACTTTTGGAAGACATGTTAAAGGAGAAAATTACTGGGAAGATTTTTGTGGCCAGCGAGGCTTGGTCTACCTCTACCATTTTAGGAGTAGACAAATATTCATCACTGCTCTTGGGTTCAGTTGGCTTTGCCTTCTACAGTTCAACGATTCTTGGGTTGAAGGAATTTGTTACCAAAGTCCACCCTTCTCTGAACAGCTCAGTGAAAAGCCTGAATGAAATGTTTTGGGAAAAGACTTTTGGATGTAAAATCTTGGATCAAGCGATCCTTTCACAGTCCTGGGACAATTCCACACAATTATGTACAGGATCTGAAGATCTCACTACCGTAGACAATGTTTACACAGATGTATCTACTTTAAGAGGCTCTCTAAGCATCTACACTTCTGTTCAGGTTATTGGCCAAGCTCTTCATGATATGTACATCGGCAAGGACAGGAGAGGGCCTCTCTGTAATGGGAAATTTGTTGACCTTTGGAACTTTGAGTCATGGCAGGTGAGAATAATAACACAGGTGAATTTTCTTAAAGAGACTCTGTAACTTTAAAAAGATCCCCTGGGGGGTACTCACCTCGGGTGGGGGAAGCCTCCGGATCCTAATGAGGCTTCCCACGCCTTCCTGCGTCCCACGGGGGTCTCGCTGCAGCCCTCTGAACAGCCGGCGACAGGCCCGACTGTAATTTCAATATTTACCTTTGCTGGCTCCAGCGGGGGTGCTGTGGCTGCATTCGGCTCGGAAATAAATATCCGATCTCCGTCGGGTCCGCTCTACTGCGCAGGCGCCGGAGACTTAGAGCGGACCCAATGGCGATCGGGTATTTCCGCCTACTTCGGAGCCGACAGCCATCAGAGCGCCTGCGCAGGAGCCAGGAAGGTAAATATTACGTCACGGCTGTACGGAGGGCTACAGCGAGACCCCCGAGGGACGCAGGACGGTGTGGGAAGCCTCATTAGGATCCGAAGGCTTCCCCCACCCGAGGTGAGTACCCCCCAGGGGACGTTTTGCCGTTACAGTTCCTCTTTAAGACTAATGCTTTTTTATGTCCAATGTTATGATAGTAAATGGGTTTGGGGTGGAAGGGACACTTCTACTGTGTATGAAAACAATAACAACTCCCCCCAAAAAACAAAACAAAAAACAAAAGCAAAACTACTTGTAATCGCTTTTTCCTCAAACAAGGTTGGTGCAATAGATCAGGGGAGTCATCAACAGACAGACAATCCACTTCTGAAGTGATCTTTTATCAATACTCTGTAAATCATCTAAAGTGGAAGTAATATTGGCATAGCAGTGTTGATAGGCTACAGTAGTTTACTTAACCATTCATTTAAGTACCCCTGAACTGGGGAGAAAAATAATAAATGAAGCCCACGGTGGGCTACAGTCAGAGCAGGGACAAGGTTCTTCAGATCCCAAGGCTGAGACACCAAAGTGCGCCCCTCCATCCCTCCCACCCCAGCCGTCACAAATTGATTGCTATTAGACTAAGCGGGCCACAGGGCCCACAACCTCCCCAACACCTTAATATCTAGTTATCTGGCTTGCAGTCACTGCTATGTATCCCATTTTCTTATTTCTTTCTGCTTCATACACAATTAGGGATGACAGCTGAATGAATTGTGCACCCCCTCCTACACTGCGCCCTGAGGCTGGAGCCTCTCCAGCCTATGCCTCGGCCCGGCCCTGGCTACAGTACCTTTTCAGACGTGCCCTGACGCTGCTTATTGTCTTCAAAGTGTCTAAGTCTAAGGTGCCAGGACATCTGTGCCTTTAGGCTCCTGTGAGGTAAATCTGGGCCTGGGCCTGCGATCATTCCCTGCCACTCCATGATCAGCCTGCTAGCTGCAATCACGGCTAGCAGACTGTTTAGAGCCGAAAGGGACAGCGCTGCGCTGTACGAGGGACTCTCGTCTGTCCCTTAGAGTGGCTTGTAATGCGTGACCTCGCATAGGCTGATGCCGGGAACAGTGCCGATCGCCGTGCTATGGCGATTTAGGAGGACACAGGGGGAGGGAGGGAGAGGAAGGAAGGAAGGAAGGAAAAGCCTCCCTTTTTTCAATAATAATTATAAAAAAATTGCAGCAGCGATCAGATACCTCCTACAGAGTGTCCTATTAAGGATATTAAAAAGAAGTTAAATTAATTTGTGTGCTGAGTTGTACAGCTGTGCAGCACTGTGACAAAGCTGCACAGCCCTATGTTATGAAAAATGGACTGGTCACTAGGGGGGTGTAAGCCTGAAGCCCTGAAGTGGTTAAGTGGAATATTGGGTACAAGTCAAAAAAATAATTTTTAAACAAGACATTGTAGTTTTTGAGAAAATTGATTTAAATATGAAAAGACAAATATTTTTAAACTGGAATTTTTTAGCTTAAAAACCATTTTTTTTTGCATTTTTAAAATCGATTTTCTCAAAAATTAAAGGCCTTTTTGGAAAGTTTTTTTTTACTCATACCCACTATTCTGCTTAACATATGTATGGGGGCTTTGCTATTCACTGCCAAAGTCGGCACAAAATTATGTGAAAATTACGTGAAATTTTAGGCAAAATTACAAATCACTATATGAAATCAATTAATTTTACAAATCGTATTAGCGTAAATGCGAACATTTACGAGAAATTTTGTGTAATCATAATTAGCTAATTATGCTCATCACTGACCATCACACTAAACTACTCCCCCTTTCCTTATAACTAACCCGAGCCTAACAGCTCATTTAATTTCACGGGGACCTCTTGTCTCTTAACCACTTCAGCCTTCAGTCGTTTTTCACCTTATGCATCCAAGCAATTTTCACCTCCTATTCATTTGCCCATAACTTTATCACTAATTATCACAATGATTTGATCTATAGCTTGTTTTTTCCACCACCAATTAGGCTTTCTTTGGGTGGTACATTTTGCTAAGAATTATTTTTTTCTAAATGCATTTTAAACGGGAATATTAAGAAAAAATGGAAAAAAATCATTATATCTCAGTTTTCGGCCATTATAGCTCTACAATAATACATGCTACCATAATTAAAACCTATGTATGTTATTTGTTCATTTGGCTCAGTTATTACACCATTTAAATTATGTCCCTATCCCAATGTATGGCGTAAAGGTGCATTTTTTTCAGTTTTGAGTCCGTCACTATTTACAAGCTTATAATTTAAAAAATGTTTGTAATATACCCTCTTCACATGCATATTAAAAAATTCAGACCCTTAGGTAACTATTTCTTCTTTTTTTTAATTGTAATTTTTTTTCATTAAAAATTTTATTTGGGTAATTTTTGGGGAAGCGGGAAAAAAGGGCGCAGGCCGCTACTGGACAAAAAGGGCGCCGCCATTCACTCTCATAATAAATAACGTTTAATGGGCGCCGAGCAGGAAAAAAGGGCGCAGGACATAAATAACGTTTACAAACGGCGCCAGGAGATTTTTAATGATTTATAAGTGTGCTTGTGGTGATTTACGTTTATAAAATGCACCCGTGCCGAATAACGTTTAGAAAAATACTAAACATATTTATCTTATTTAACTAATTAAAACATTATTTAAAGTTTTATCCCTTACTGTTTCGAAAACATTATTATTCACAAAATAAAGCGATCAGTACGTAACGTAAATTGCTAAATATTTTTTGCATCCACAATTAGTAAAACATTATTATCCACATAATAAAGGGGGGTCTTAGGTTTAGGCACCACCAGGGGGGTCTTAGGTTTAGGCACCAACACCCCCTGTTGGTGCCTAAACCTAAGACCCCCCGTCTTAGGTTTAGGCACCAACAGGGGGGTCTTAGGTTTAGGCACCAACAGGGGGGTCTAGGGGTTAGGGATAGGTACAGGTAGGGTTCTGTGTGAGAGTAGGCTTAGGTATAGTTTTAGTAAAATTTTAGTAATAATTACTAATGTTTTACAACACTTATTACGAACGTAGTTATATTTATATCATCGTTATAAAGAATATTTTCAGATTTTATTATAAGAACAAACCATAAATGAAGGTTATTCACAATAATATACAATTATAACAATTAAACATATATTATTGTTTTTTTAATAAACGTAATTATAAGTTTAACTTTTGAAACAGGGAAGATTAACGTTTTCACAATTTCCGATTTCATAAAAATTATTTAATGATTTATACATTTGTTAAACATTATTTGTAAACGAAATATAGCACACTATTTTTATAAACGCTATTAAAAATGAATTGTTAATTAGCGTTTACACCCCGCGCCCTTTTTGTCCAGGCGCCCTTTTTGTACGTACGCAATTTTTGGACACTGGCCTCAGCACTAATACACAATAAAATCTATTCTACAACTTATCATGGATAAAATAATGCTGCATATCTCTCAGTTGATGGCTGGTGAAAATGGTTAAAGAGGAACTGTCGCGATAATCTTAAAAATTTAAAACACATACACATAAGAAGTCCATTTCTTCCAGAGTAAAATGAGCCATAAATTACTTTTCTCCTATGCTGCTGTCACTTACAGTAGGTAGTAGAAATCTGAGGGATGGTGCAAACGGACGCTTGCGGAGCGTTTACCGCAAGCGTTCGGAACGTCGCGGTAAACGCTCCCATTCAAACGCTTGAATGGGAGCGTTTACACCGAGCTTTTGCGCGCTTTTACCCGAACGCGGCGTTCGGGTCCTGATTTTCGCGAGCGTTCGAGCTGCCCCTGGAAGCGACATGTCGCTTCCAGGGAGCGGCCAACCGCGACGGCTAATGTTCCCCTAGGGGAAAAATAAAACGCAACCGCATCAGAACGCGACCGAAGGCTACTGAAAGCCTGACCGCGCATCCGCCGCAACGTCCCCAGACGCGACGCTATGCAGACGTCCGTCTGAACCAGCCCTGATTTGGGCTAGTCCATCTCTTTATGGGGGATTCTCAACATGGCCTTTATTCTTTATAAAGACATTCCCTGAAAAAGATTTATACAAAGATGCTGGCCAGCCTCCCTGCTCACTGCACACTATTTTGGCAGTTGAACAGAGCAACTACCATTCACTAAGTGCTTTTCTAAATAAAGAAAACCCTGAGAACTCCCCATGAGAAGATGGGCTAGTCCAAAACCTGTTGGTAATGTCAGATTTCTACTACTTACTGTAAGGGACAGCAACAAAGGAGAAAAGTCATTTATGGCTCATTTTACTCTGGAAGAAACATGCTTCTTATTTGTATATGTTCACATGTAATTTACATTTTTAAGATTTCCAGATAATTACCTTTTGTTTTTGTTTTTTTAAAGAGGAACTTTAGTAAATGTAACAGAATGATTATTTATATAGTCAATGTATGTCTATTGTAAAATCTTTCCTCACCCTGATTTCCATTCTTACATTTGTAACCGGTGGTAACATCTTTACTGCTGGCAAGGTACCGCACTGTGAAATGTTTGTTTATTGTGTGTTCCGAAGTGAGCAGAAACAACACCTGGTCTTCCAAAATGCTCTGCAGCACATGGCCATGTGACGTCATAGCCTAGGCTAAACATTACTGGGAGGGCAGTGTTACATACCAATTCAGCAATATGTAGATATAGGGAATATTTCTGATGCTGAAACCAGGATAATTATCACAAAATTTAGTATCCTACATAATGTATTACATTCTACTATATGTTGATACGGTGACTCTTTACATTATGTTTCAGGATCCAAATTGCCTTCAATTAAATTCCACTGGTCTATATGTTGGTTGCCGTATTGACTTGACAATGCCAAAACTAGTGTTGGGCGAACAGTGTTCGCCACTGATCGGGTTCTGCAGAACATCACCCTGTTCGGGTGATGTTCGAGTTCGGCCGAACACCTGGTGGTGTTCGGCCAAACTGTTCGGCCATATGGCCGAACTAAGAGCGCATGGCCGAACGTTACCCGAACGTTCGGCTAGTGCTGTGATTGGCCGAATGGGTCACGTGGTTCGGGTAAATAAATACCCGATCCACGTCATTTCTCCGCCATTTGTCTGTGGGTTTAGCTTTGGGTAGGCAGGCAGGGTAGTTCTCTCTCCAGCCAGGCTAGCCAGGGTCCCCCGGTCATTGTGTCGCTGCTGGGAATAGTAGTACACCGCTCACCCACACTATATAGCATTGTGTTTACTGCCACTCTGTGTCTCTCTGCTGGGAACAGTAGTACACCGCTCACCCTGTATAGCATTGTGCTCTGTGTCGCTGTTGGGAACAGTAGTACACCGCTCACCCACACTATATAGCATTGTGTTTACTGCCACCCTGTGTGTCTGCTGGGAACAGTAGTACACCGCTCACCCTGTATAGCATTGTGCTATGTGTCGCTGCTGGGAACAGTAGTACACCGCTCACCCACCCGCCACTGTATAGCATTGTGCTCTGTGTCGCTGCTGGGAACAGTAGTACACCGCTCACCCACCACTGTATAGCATTGTGCTCTGTGTCGCTGCTGGGAACAGTAGTACACCGCTCACCCACCCACCACTGTATAGCATTGTGCTCTGTGTCGCTGCTGGGAACAGTAGTACACCGCTCAGCCACCACTGTATAGCATTGTGTTTACTGCCACTCTGTATCTCTGCTGGGAACAGTAGTACACCGCTCACCCACCACTGTATAGCATTGTGCTCTATGTCGCTGCTGGGAACAGTAGTACACCGCTCACCCACACTATATAGCATTGTGTTTACTGCCACTCTGTGTCTTTGCTGGGAACAGTAGTACACCGCTCACCCACCACTGTATAGCATTGTGCTCTGTATCGCTGCTGGGAACAGTAGTACACCACTCACCCACCACTGTATAGCCTGTATATGGAACCTCTTATCTTTATTACATTTATGCATGGCGGCAAAATGCATGCTATCCGCACGCTTCTTGTCCTCATGCAAGGCCTGGGTTGTTGTGTCTGAAAGCGTGGCCTTCTCCTCCTGCGCCTCCTCCTGTTCCATCACGTGTGCTGCTGCTGGGTTAGCGTTGCCGGTCCCTGTTTATGGAACCTCTTATCTTTATTACATTTATGACTACATGGCGGCAAAATGCATGCTACCTGTGCAAAGAAAACAGACATTTCCCACATTTAAAAGACAGTTTTCCCTTTGAAACTTTAAAATCGATTTTCTCAAAAACTATAAGCTCTTTTTGCTAATTTTTTTTCCTCTTGTACCCAGTCTCAAGGTGCACATACCCTGTAAATTTGGGGTATGTAGCATGTAAGGAGGCTTTACAAAGCATGAAAGTTCGGGTCCCCATTGACTTCCATTATGTTCGGAGTTCGGCGCGAACACCCGAACATCGCGGCCATGTTCGGCGAACGTTCGCGAACCCGAACATCCAGGTGTTCGCCCAACACTGGCCAAAACTAGGAAGCATAACAGTAGACAAACAAAACGCCTATACAGTATATATGATGAATGAATCACTTATATTATTATTGTACTAACACAACAGCTGACACACTACATCCAGAATGTCCGAGTAAAGCTTAACAATGGAAGAGAGATCTTCTTCGATCAAAACGGAGATCTACCAGCCGTATATGATATTGTTAATTGGCAGCTGGGATCTCACGGGAGCATGAAGAAATTGAAGGTCGGAAGATACGATACATCAGTCATCGATGGAGAGATCTTCGCCATCAATACAAGTTCAATTGTGTGGCCAGCTGGAATGGGAAAGGTAACAGTACACATGGCATGCAGGATATACTGTACTTACTGAGGCTCACGGTAGTTTGAACTTAAAAAATGCCAACGTTTATCTTATATGTTTTTGAAGGTTCCCACCTCAGTCTGCAGCGAGAGCTGTCCTCCAGGTTTCAGAAGAGTTGTTAGGCAAGGAGAACCTGTATGTTGCTTTCAGTGTGTCCCATGCCCCTATGGAGCATTTTCCAACAAAACAGGTGTGTATTTGTCAAGCTGTTTAAACTATTTAGGTTCACAGGTTGATTCCAACTTATAGACGCCAGCATTTTTCACATTTCAATGCTCCTCCCATTCATTCACCAATAACTTTATCACTACTTATCACACCAAAATGATCTATATCTTCTTTTTTTACACAAATAAGGCTTTTTGGGGGTGCTTTTTTGTAATTCATTTAGTCTCTATGCATTTTAAAGGGAAATAGAGAGAGAGAGAGAGAGAGAGAGAGAGAGAGAGAGAGAGAGAGAGAGAGAGAGAGAGAGAGTTTGAAATAATTAATGCTGCCATAAATAAAACCCACATATTTTTATTAGCCTTTATTTGGAGGTAAAGGTGTACTTTTTTTCTATATTGCAAGCCTTTATTCTCAAAAAAACAAAACAGTAATAACATAAATATAAAAGGCAGAGTGTCTAAGGCATCAATTTATGTATTTTATTTTAAATGCTGTCATGTTGTTTTCTTTTTAAAAGCTTTTTATTTTGGTACAGACTATCTGAAAATAAACATTTATTTGCATTTGATTCAGTTTGATCCTAAAAAAGAGTTCACAAGACATAGGCCTCAACACTAAAACACAATAAAATCTATTATACAACTTATCATGGATAAAATAATGCCGCATTTCGTTCAGTTGATGGCTAGCTGGACATCTAGCAGGCCGTTAATTCCTAAGTGTACATGTGGCTTTTGTACAGGCTTACTTTTTACACAAAGTATTAAAGCGCTATACTTTGTTTGCATAGCCCCAGAAGAGTCTGAAAAGCAGAAACAGTCTGCAAATGTCACCATTAAGAAAGATAAAAACCAGGGCTATTCAAAGGCGAGTGTTTTGTTAGCCACCGACATGTGTAGTTTTACTGAAACTTTCCCGAGTTTGGTCATAATTTTGAAAATGACATAGGTCACATATATGTAATTTGATCCATGGCTTTTTTGAAGGCAATGTTTTTTTTTTTTGCACTCATAATTGTTACAGCGCCATTCTTCGTTTGCATTGCCCCAGATGAGTCAGGGCATCAGAAAACGGCCACAAATGACACCATTATGGAAAGCTAACAACCAGCACTATTGAAAAGTAGGTGTTTTGTAAGCTACTGACTCGTGTAGTTTTGTTGAAACTTTCCCACAGGGCTCCAAGTTATAAGACACATCAAAATGTATTCTGCAGTTCATTCTGATTAAAATGAGGTCACATATATGTCATTTGATAACAAACTTTATGCACAGCAGCCCATTATTCTCAAAGTGCTTTTTTTTGCAGTTCATTCTGATAGAGGAGTAGGTGGTAGGTGTGTGGTAAGGGTTAGGAGTAGTTGAGGTGTGGTTAGGGGTTAGACATTGTTAGTGGGGGGTTCAGGTGAGAGTTAGGGCATAGTGGGTGATAGTAGCACATCAGTTAAAGAGAAACTCCAACCAAGAATTTAGCTTTATCCCAATCAGTAGCTGATACCCCCTTTTACATGAGAAATCTATTGCTTTTCACAAACAGACCATCAGGGGGCGCTGTATGACTGATATTGTGGTGAAACCCCTCCCACAAGAAGCTCTGAGGACCGAGGTACTCTTGGCAGTTTCCTGTCTGTGAAACTTGTTCCATTGTGGGAAATAGCTGTTTACAGCTGTCTCCAACTACCAAAACACCAAGCAGCAGCTACATAACCTGCCCACAGTAAAAATGTCACCATGTAATACATGTCAGAATGTAAATCAGGGAGAGGAAAGATTTTACAATGGGTGAACACTGACTAAATCATTTATGCATAATTATTGTAAAAATGAAGCACTTTTTTTATTACATTATTTTCACTGGAGTTCCGCTTTAAACTACTGATATTCTACCTTTGTGGATAACAAAATATCAGTAAAATTACTGATATTCTAGTACTGTTATTACTTACCCTTATTTTTCCTTGTGACACTATTATAGATATGCCCCTATTTATTCCTAAAGCTGGCCACTAACGGTCAAATTTCTAGCGAAAAATCGTTCGAGCGATCAGAAATTCTGATCGGATGAAAAATCGTTCACTACACCATCAACTAACCAATCATTGCTTCCTATCTATCATGACCACCAAGAAAATCCAAATTTTCGTTCGACGAAAAATTCATTCGGGCGACATTTTTTTCACTCGCTCATAATCGATTGTGTCCACCAATGGAGGTTATTTACAACCAATCCGATCAGAATTTCTGATCGCTCAAACGATTTTTCGCTAGAAATTGGGCCGTTAGTGGCCACCTTAACACTAACTCTCCCCTATCTATGCCTAACCCCAGCCACCCCACACAGACTCATAACACTAGTCCTCCCCAATCTATACCTAAAACTAATGGACACTGCCATAGGCGTACATGTAAAACATTTCTAATAGAGACTATAACCATAAAATTGGGCGCCAGAGTTGCCAAAAAAATAACGGTCACGAGAGCACCCACTATAGAAACTTGGGCTATATATAGCAGGTCTATCTAGCTGGCACTTTATTTATAGCCGCTATATTTATAGCTTCTATAGTGGGCACTCTCATTGCCCACTATTTTATTGGACGACTTTGGCACCCAAATTTACTGTTATAGCTGATATACCAGGCACTTTACATGGGTGCCTATGGCGGCACCCAAATTTAATGGTGCGCACTGCCCCCACATTTACATGACCCCTCACAGCAGCTCCTGTCTCTCAGACACATATCTGCTGTGAGGGAGGCAATGTTAGAGAGTAGAGACCACACTTGTGAGTAGATGTAGAGGCCACCCTTGTGTCCGTGAAAAACAGTGGCATTTTCTGGTGGACAAATTTTGTGGTGGGAAATCAGATTACGTGTGAGGATCGCGGCCAGAAAATGGATGAACATGCATGTCACTATTGGGGATGCTCGAGAACACTTTTATTTTGTTATCAGCAATTACTATTACTAGCAGAATTAGTGATCGTTGAGGGACTGGGAGGACACTGATTGGCCAAGGGATCACATGATCCCCTTACCCTATCATGCACAATTGTTACAGGAAGTCTTGTATTTCATGCATGCATTTTTAGTGATTGATTGATGTTACTGGCTGTAACAGCAATCATTTTCACTATGCAGGGACGCATTGGCTCAATGGACACACGTCCTCTACTTCCAATCTTGCCTGTTTCGGTGGCCATAGGGGGCATGCTCGTGCACGTGTGATCACCTGGCTCAGTGCATGGACATGATAGTCATGTCCTTGTGGCTGTAGCAACCGCGGTTGTGGACTATCATGTCCATGTGGCTAAACCGGCTACAGTAAACATTTAAGAGTCTAAAGGGAAAAAGTTAGATACTTACCTCTGGAAAAGAAAACCTTTGGATCCTACTATCCTCCTCCATCCCTCTGGTTTCAGTGCTGGGACCCCTAGTTCTGTGGAGCTCTACTGCATTGCGCTGGTGGCTTGTACCTGCACAGTGGCATGGAGCTGCCATTCGGGCTTGCCGGAAAAAGCCAAGCCCACTTGGCTCCCTGATAGTGTGCAGGCGAGAGCCGTCTGCGCAGTGTGGTCGAGCTACGTCAACAAGCCCTGGTTGATGGGCTTGTGAGGGGCTTAGTGCTGGAATGATAAGAAGGAGGGTGATGAGGGAAGCCTCTGCAGGTTCCAGAGACTTCCCTCTCCCGAGGTAAGTACCCAAATTGGTCAGTTTTTTTCCTCTTCAGGTGTACTTTAAAGATATGGATGAAAATTTGAAATTTAATCATTTTTTGCCTTCCAGATTCAGACGACTGCTACAAATGTCCATGGAACCTGTGGCCCAATCTTCAAAAGACTAAATGTATCCCTAAGACTATTGAGTACCTTTCGTTTGAAGGACCATTAGGCAGCTCGCTAACTGCTATTGCCATCTCTTCTTCTGTGGTCACACTTTTTATATTATGTCTTTTCATTCGATGTAAACATACCCCAATTGTCAAAGCCAACAACTACTCTTTAAGCTGCATTCTTCTCTTGTCTATTTCTCTCTGCTTTCTCTGCTCCCTGAATTTCGTTGGATATCCACATCCCCAGAAATGTCTTCTGAGGCAACCAATATTTGGCATGGTCTTTTCAATTTGTATTTCCACTATCTTGGCCAAAACCATCATGGTGTTTTTTGCCTTCATGGCCACCAAACCCAATAGCAGGCTTAGAAGATGGACAAATCGAAACCTGTCCTACACAATCATTTTTACATGTTCAATTTTGCAATTGTTATTATGTGTTTTGTGGTTGACTCTTTCTCCTCCGTTTCCCCAAAACAACACTCAAACCCAACCTGAAATTATTATCGCCGAGTGCAATGAAGGTTCACCAACTGCTTTTTGGTCCATGTTGTGTTACCTTTTTTTTCTGTCATCAGTCAGTTTCATTGTAGCATTCCTGGCCAGAACCCTTCCTGACAGCTTCAATGAAGCCAAGTTCATCACGTTCAGCCTGTTGGCCTTCCTTAGCGTCTGGGCGTCCTATATTCCTGCCACTCTCAGTGCCCATGGGCCATGGCCAGTATGTAGTGGCTATGGAGGTCTTTGCCATCTTGTCTTCCAGTTGGGCACTAGTGATTTGCATGTTTCTTCCAAAATGTTTTATTTTATTGTTTAGACCTGACATGAATTCGAAAGAACATCTTATGGGGAAAAGTGGGGCTCAGTGACAATGCAAAATTTTACTTACAATAAATGGAGCCTAATAGTCATTAGATACTGTATCTTTACACATTGCCTTATAGTTTTCTATGCTTTTGCTGTTCTAACTATTGGTATGAACATTTTCTCCAATAGTGAACTTTATTGTTTTATGCTCCTTAGTTTTGATAACCCACATCCGTTCTATTAAAAAATTGCCTCTCCTCTGCTGGCTTCATGCGTAGACTCATATGAAATTGTAACACAAGGGTTGAATTGCTTGGTCTTTATATTGTACCATCCCTTGATTTAACTTTGTCTACTACTAAGTATTGTTGTCCACAACTGGCAGCAGTCATCGTCTACACATATGTATATAGTACAGTGGTTCTTAAACTTTTTGAGGTGAGGGCACCTTGATAGCTTTGAATTTTTTTCATGGAACCCCTGGGCAGCATTTCCTTCCTTTCAAGTAGCTAGTGTTGCCTATTACGCCACATTCCCCTCTCAAGTAGTTAGTGAATCTCCCCATAGGCAGCATCCCCCCTCTAAGTGGTCACTGACCCATCCATTGTCTATCAATGTGCGGTTGCATTACCTGATGGCAATGCACAATGGATGGGGAGGAATGCCGAGGCACCCCTGGGAGGTTCTCAAGGTACACCAGGGTTTCGCGGTACCCAGTTTGAGAAACCCTGATATAGAAGATGGAGTTACCATACTCAGCAGGAAAAACACATTTATTAAAGTATTTTTTATAATGATATCATACAACATAAAAAATACACAAAGTATTAACACATTTATACTGTACAATGCCTTTACAATATTTAGTGAGAGTCTGAGTGTATATCGTATTTATATGTTCAGCTACATGAGCAAAATTATTTTATATCATTTGCTATTTTTGCTCAACGAATTAGGGAAGTGGCACTGCACAGGACAGAAGAAAAACAAAGAGAAATGCACTCTGTATGTATTAAAGAGACTCTGTAGTATGAAAATCTTACATAAATAAGCGTACCAGGCTGTTAGTTGTCTTCTCCTAGGCTAGACTTGGTGACGAAATCACTGTCTTATTCATTGTTTTTGTAAACAATGAAGATGGCCGCCAAACAGGAAATACATCATCAGAGCAGGTGCCTGTTTGCAGTGGCTCCTCTCAAGCCTGAATTGACTGCTGGAATGTTACTCCCAGTGTTGCCTTAGCTGCTTGTCTGGGCTTTGAACTGATCTTTCTGCACTCTCAGCTGTTCACAAGGTCACAGCTCTGTAAGCCTCAGACATGCTGGCTGTGAGCAGAGACCTTGCCTGTGACTCATACACACAGCACACAGGAGAGCAGAGGGGGCGTGCAGGGGGCATGCATAACTTCTCCCTATCACAGCAGAGGCAGTGCATTCCTCCCTGGGTCGACAAAGCTCAACAAAGGAAAGAAGAATAGATATATTACAGAGACAGTGCAACTAGAAAAGGCTGCAGTAATCCAGACCACATTAGAACAGGTATAGGAACTTATAGGATAGAAGAAATGAGGCTGAAAATTGTGTTGCAGAGTCTCTTTAAGAGAGTTTAACCTGTCTAATCCCCCCTCATTTGTGACTAATCACAAGTGTAATTTGATCTCTCCGCTGTGTCAGCTGGCTGCCTTGGCAGAGCAGCTAAATTGTAAACACAGGATGTTAACCCTGTGTCGGCTTACATGAAAGTAGGAGGTAAACACACTGCAGATTTACTGAAGGATTTGTATCTGCTGTAACAAAGAAATGCTTTTCCTTTAAAGGTTATTATGCTGTTACTTATCTTTTAGAGCAGAGAGGAAGTTCTGAGTTCAGGTCTGCTTTAAAGGACTTACGAGCCCAAATCCTAAAAAAAAAGTCTGTACCTGTATGCCGTTTGAAGGCACGGAGGACGTCATCCGCGCCCTCCGTGCAGCTCCGCCGGGTCCCCGCTGCCTGTCCTCCCCCCGGCCGGACCCCGACCCCCCAGCCCAAATATGGCCGCCGGAGGAGGCTGCAGCTGCGCAGTCCCCACCGACGTGAGTGCGGCTGCGCAGCTCTAGGGCCTCCCTCCCCGATCCACACTACGTAGCGTGGATCGGGGAGAGAGGCCCTAGAGCTGCGCAGCCGCACTCGCGTCGCTGCAGACTGCTCAGCCGCGGCCTCTTCCGGCGGCCATATTTGAGGAGGCAGCAGAGCCCGACCCGGGCTGGGGGGTCGGGGTCCGGCTGGGGGGAGGACAGGCAGCGGGGACCCTGCTGAGCTGCACGGAGGGTGCGGATGGCGTCCTCCGTGCCTTCAAACGGCATACAGGTACAGACCTTTTTTTTAGGATTTGGGCTCGTAAGTCCTTTAAAGTGGACTTGAGGTGAACCTCTGATACAAAAATGCATACTCTCCTAAGAAGAGGGAAGCCTCTGGATCCTATAGAGGCTTCCCACGACCTCTTTCGGTCCCCTGTTCCAGACCCCCCAATTAAATCTGATCAGGGCCGCACTCCTCTTCAAGTACAATGGTGGTGCGGTGCTGCCCTACTGTGACTGCGTGAGTATGGTCGCATCTGCTCAGTAACCCGGGGCCACATATACCCGAGCGGCTCAGTGCTACTGCAGCACGACCGCACTCGTGCCAGGAGAGGAATGTGGCCCCAGTGTTAAGGAATGTCCCACTAAACAGCAGCAGAAGTGAGGAGGACCCCAGGAGCTCCTATAGGATTCAAAGTCTTACCTCTTTTTAGATGCAGAAGAGAAATCACACACCGCTTGGAAGGTGCAGGACCAAATCAGTAATCCAGATAAATCCAAAAGATCTGCACACTCACTAGACCAAGTCCACTTTATTCAGAAATCGTGACACATTTCCATTCCATCGACCAATGATTCGTTTTGGGTCCAGGGGGTGGGGGGTGGACAGGGGGGTCCCCTTTGTCAAGGTAACAGTCACCATTCTGTGCAAACCTTGACAAAGGGTACCCCCGGGGCCCCGAAACAAATCGTTGATATATGGAATGGAAATGTGTCACAATTTCTGTATAAAAGTGCACTTGGTTTACAGTGAGTGTGTGGATCTTTTGGATTTATCTGGATTACCTCTTTTCAGTGTTTCCTTTTTGCCCCAAACTTTGTCTCGAGTTCACTTCAAGTTTCCAAGCTATTAGCCATTGCAAGAAGGTCCCAAAGTGGATTGCACTCATTCCAAGAAGGTACCAAAGAGGATCCCACAACGTCTTCAAGAAGCAGTGTTCATTATATGGTGTATTTGCTGCTTCCCCATGAGATATTCTCTAGTGTTCATGTCAGGTCTGAATACAATGATGAAACATTTAGGGAGAAACATACAGACGATCAGGGCCCAAGAAGAGAATATTATGGCAAAGATCTCCATGGCTGTGGTATATTTCCCTTGTGCACTGAGAAAAGCAGGGATGAAGGAAATCCAGACACTGAGGAAGGCCAGCATGCTGAAAGTGATGAACTTTGTCTCATTGAAGCTATCAGGAAGTCTTCTGGCCAAGAATGCAACAATGAAGCTGATGGTGGCCAAAAGGCCGAGGAACCCAATCATGCACCAGAAAGCAATTAAAGAACCTTCATTACATTCTGGAATGATGATCCCTGGGTAGGTGTGGACATTGTTCTCCACAAAAGGAGGTGCAAGAACCATCCATGTTGCGCACAAGAAGAACTGCAAGAGGCAGCAGCCAAGAATGATTGTGTAAGACACTCGAGGCTTTGCCCATTTTATTAGGCCACTTCCTGGTTTTGTGGCCATGAAAGCAATAACAACCATCACCGTTTTAGCCAAGACACAGGAAATGCAGAGAGCAAAAACCATTCCAAAGGCAGCTTGCTGAATGAAACACTTTTCAGATTGGGGATAACCAATAAACATCAAAGATGAGAGGAAGCAAAATGAAAGAGAAGTCAAGAGAAGACAACTTAATGAGTAGTTGTTAGCCTTTACAAGAGGAGTATTTCTCTTTTTAATGTAGATACCCAAGATAGCCAAGGGTATGGTGAATGATGTGAAGGAGGAACCAGTGAGTGCGGCACCAACTGGCTCACTAAAGGAAAGAAACTCCAAGTTCTTTGGAACACAGTTGTCTCGTTGAAGATTTGGCCACATGTCCCATGGACATTTCAAGCAGTCAAGGGTGTCTACGTTGGAAAAAAAAGGTCATTCAAATTTATCACATACAATTATTTTAACATAACATTACAAAACATGATAATTAACCTCCTTGGCGGTACAATTTTTTCGCCAAGGAGGCTGCATTACACTTTTTTGTAATTTTTGTTTTTGTTTCATGTAGCTACCCGAGTGGTAGCTACATGAAACACAACTAGAGGGCGCATGTGTCCCTCTAGTCCGATCGCCGCCGGCAACAAAAGCAAACAGGAGATTGCGTATAGAACGCGATCTCCTGTTTGGCTTCTCCTGTTGCCATGGTGACGATCGGAATGACGTCATGGACGTCGGCCGACCCCTGACGTCAGGCACACCCGATCCAGCCCTTCGCGCTGCCCGCGAGTGATTGGTCCGGGCTGCGCAGGGCTCTGGTGGGAGGGGGGCCCTCTTCCGCCGCAAGGCGGCGGCGATCAAGCTGTACGCGTGGTTAGCAAACTGCTAGCTGCGCGTACAGCACTTTTACAGAATGAAGATCGCCCCACCAGGGGCTGAGATATCCTCCGAGGCGGCTTACCCCGTGTCCAGCACGGGGTTACCGCTAAGGAGGTTAAATGGAGAGAAAGGGTCTTATCTGTCGATCTTGCTTGAGGAACTGGTAGGGGACATGTGTTCATGAATTTATCTGATGTAAACCAGCAAACAGTCAACCACTAGTTTAAGCCAGTGTCACCACACAATGAAGTTTCATATGTGAACAGAGCATCAATTCCTCCTTGCATTTTTTTTTTTTTTGCCAAATGCAAACTCTTTCAGCCAGATCAGTCAGAGACCATTGTGCAATGGATCACAAGGACCACATCACCTGGGTCTACTCCTACAGGTAGTTGCATGCAGGTCCTAAAGGCTACCAACTTTGGTTCTGCTGCTCAGCTTGATACCGCTGAGCACTTCCTTTCACCATCTACACTGGAACCCCCCCTGTTATTTGATGGGGGTGAATTTTTGGAGTAAGAAATCAAGAGCTAGAGGGTGGTTTTGGGACATGTATGCAGAGTAGCCTATGGCTGGTTCTCTAGTCTTTGGGTTATTTTGAGGGGGCAGCGGCACAATGGAGGAGACCCGGAGGACACCGAGAGACCTGAAAGACTAGAAGGGGCTGGGGGAAGCACCAGGTAAATAAAAATTCCCAATTCAGTTGTACTTTAAAATCAAAGTAAGGGCCGGTTAACACTTGCGTAAAAAACATACCCGGATGGGACAGTTTTTAAGCCCTGCTTAAATGCAGGGAGTGGATCCTGTTTTCAACATAGGATCCGCTTCCTGCATTTAAATAACCTTGCACTTGTTAAAAAACACGGATCCTACACAGATCCGTGTGCTTCAGAACGCAAGACAGAACGCAGAGTCTCAACTTGGCACATTTTACCGCACCGGACGGGAAAATGTGTCAAAGGAAAGCCTATGACTAGACTATTCGCCGCATGTGCATTGCATGTTTTGATCGCCACCGTGACGTGATACCCACATGTCCTGCTGCTCGACCTCTTCTAAACAGCCCAGTGGCCAGGGGTTCTCCCCTGGACTGCAGAAGACCAATAGAAATCCTCAGCAACAGGGAGAATTCTCATTATTAGTTCATGTTGGACCAACGAAAATTCTCCCTGTTGCTAGGGAGAAATGGCCTGCTGCAGCCTATGGAGATCCCTATGCTTCTGCTGGCCTCCGGGCTGTTTAGAAGGGACCAAGTGGTGGCAGCAGAACAGGTGAGCGGCAATGCGTAAGGGCAGACGGACGCAGTCGCGGACATGGAACGGATGGGTTTAAACGTTGCATGCGGATGCAGAACGAATGGAATGTGCATACCGTTTCTGTTCTGTATCTGCTGAAGTATGAACAGGTCCTAACAAGTGTTCATTTGAAAAAAAAGTTAAATGTTGTAGAAAAGATTTACCAGTTTGATTGGAGATCTCTCCTGATGGACACAGGACACACTTATAGCAGCAGACAGGTTGTCCTCTATTAGCAGCCTTCCTCCTCCCTCGAGGACAGCTCTCACTGCAGACTGAAGGAGGAACCTGGTGGAAGAATGAAATATTAGACTTAGTGATTTTAAGTTTACAGAGATTAGGGTCAAATGTAAAGGACAACTGAAGTGAGAAGAATATGGAAGCTGCCATATTTATTTCCTCTTAACTACTAGCCGACTGCGTCATGCCGATGGGCGTGGCCGCAGCAGCCACAGGACCGCCTAACGCAGATCGGTGTAAAGTCCTGGGGCTCTGTTTTGCAGGAGATTGCGCGCAGGCGCATCTCCTGCTTGGTGGGCAATGTTCCGACTTCAGTCTCCGAGAGGCGCTCGGAGACTGTTAGCCAGCAAAACCGCTGTCTATTTACCCGTACAGAGCTTCGATCTATAGCAGCGATGTACTGGGGACAGAGGTGCAACACGGCCGTCCCCCTGTGTCTCACAAGAGCGATCCGCTGTGATAGGCTGGCCAGGGGAGGGAGGGAGGGTAAGGAAAACAAAACAAAACAACATTTAATTAAAAAAAATACAGTAAATATTAAAAAAAAAAAAACAACAACAAACAAACCTGGGGTCGATCAGACCCCACCAACAGAGAGCTGTGTTGGTGGGGAGAAAAGGGGGGGGGGGGGGAATCACTTGTGTGCTGTATTGTGCGGCCCTGCAGCTTGGCCTTAAAGCTGCAGTGGCTATTTTACAAAAAAAGGCCTGGTCTTTATGGGGGTTTATAACACTGTGGTCCTCACGTGGTTAAACAATAGCAGTTGCCTGGCAGCCCTGCTGATCTATTTGGCTGAAGTAGTGTCTGAATCACACCAGAATGGCTAAAGGTATAAGAGGCAGAGGATCAGCAGGATTGCCAGGAAGCTGGTATTGCTTATGAGGAAATAAATATGGCAGCCTCCATATACCTCTTGCTTCAATTATCCTTTAAGGAGCTATGAACTTAGTTCAAATCACTTCTCAAATCTCAAGCTGCCTTTAATTATAGATAGGCACTGAATGTTTAGGCATTGATCCAGTACCTGGTCTTCAGAGGATGCCCACATTATTGCACTTCTGTTGATTGCCAGACTGTCTCCATCAGTGGATGAGGTATCATAACTCCCAACTTTAACATGCTTCACAATTCCACCAGGACCTCTTTGCCAGTTCACAATATCATACACTGCAGGAAGGTCCCCATTTTTATCAAAGAAGATCTCTCTCCCATCCTTTAGTCTCACCCGGACATTCTGTACATAGTGTGTAAGCTGTAGGGATTAGGATTTTATAAAGATGATAACACAAGGCTTATTGTGACATTGGGTATACTAGCCCCTAGTCTTGAGTGGAACCAGAATTCACAGCATGTTTGGCAATGAACTACATAACAAAGACATAATCCTAAATCAGGGGCGTAGCAATAGACCCTGCAAGGGATTCAGTCGCAGGTGGGCCCTGAAGCCACAGGGGGCCCCAGACTGAGAGACTGACAACCAAGGGGAAGGAGAGAAAAAACTTTCTGCACTCTGCACAATTGTTCTAATAATTGCATCTGCTTAGCCACTGATAAGGATTCATACAAAGTTTTGCAGACAAAGATTTGTAGACAGTCCCTATTCGGTGTTCAGCACGGTCTTGTGTACCTATGTGTAACAGGTACTGTTCTGCCCCCCCAGCCATTCAAAGTCTCTCAGGGGGGGCCCAGTGACTTCTATTTACGCCCCTAGACAAATTATTTATTTGGATAACCCACCATTTCCCTAATGTTGCACAGCTACTTAAAGAGGCACTTTAACCAAGGATTGAACTTTATTTCAGTTGGTAGCTGATACCCCCTTTCCCATGTATACGCACGACCATGTATAAGCTGGCAACCACATGGGGCGCTTGTATGTCAATTGCAGGTCGAGCCTTGAGCCAGTGGCAGACATGTACAGGTAAAGTATAGTGCACACAGGGACAGCATGGGGTGCCGCAGATGCAGGGGCACAAGGTCGATTCCCTAGAGATTTCATGCTGAAATCGATCGGGAGTCGGCCTGTGGTGTATGGGAAGGCAGAAGATCTCGTTCCGATCGTATTCTATTACAAAGAGATCTGTCCCTACATCATCTGATGTATGGGCACCTTTAGGGCCGGTTCACATAGAGGTTGTTTTTGGGTAGTCTTGGCATGCTCAAAGGCTAACCAGTCATACCGGTTGTACGTTTGCAAAAGAGTGGTGATTTAGAGCCTGTTTATGTTTCATAGGTTCCCGTCAATGTATTTTGAGGCCCTAGAGCAGGGGTGTCAAACCCAAATACAAAGTGGCCAAAATAGAGTTCCGGAACCAAGTTGTGGGCCGACCTCAATATCTAGTGGCCACCTCTCTCCCTTATTAAGTTCCCTGGTGTGTAATAGCCCCCCCCCTACATCCCCTATACATTTCCCTGATGTTTAGTGATCCTCCCTCCCTCATCTATACAATTCCCTGATGTTTTGTGGTCCTCCTTCCCCTATAAAGTTCCCTGGTGCCTAGTGGTCCCCTTCCCTCTTTACACAGTTCCCTAGTGTATAGTGCTGCCCCCCTCCCCATATGGCTTCCCTGGTGATCTAGGGCTTACCCTCCAATATAGCTTCTCTGGTGGTCTAAAGTGGGCCAAACATAATGCAAAGTGGGGAAACCACCTGAGGGCCAAATATGATAGGTCCGAGGGCCAGATTTGCCGGGGTTTGACATGTATGCCCTAGAGGGATATGGAACAGTGAATGCAAACAGTGATAGAAGGTAGAGATGGTGTTTCAGAAAAATAGACCGACGGCGGTGCTTGCGCAATTGTCGGTAAACGTGTAGAGATGAACACTTCCATCCTGGCGGTAAAGGATGGGGAAAATCACCAGCAGCTATCCGTCTGAACCGACCCTTACAAAGGCAAAGCTACTGGAAAAGCAGCCTCAGCCCAGCGTTGTAGGGAGTTAACAACTGATCCTCCCTCTTTTGAATACTTTTCTCCTCCCCCCTCCAAAGTAGGTGTAGCTACACTGATAGTAGTAAATAAGTGACTGCTGATTCATTTACATATGCTATGCCTTTAAATTTGAAGTTTGGCTTTTCTGCAACTATTCTATGCCAGGTGCTGCTTAGAAATGGGCTCTTACGATGCTATTTATTTCATTGGTGACCGTTCAGACTTCTGTTGCTTTGGGGGGGAATTTGTGGATGGCTCCTCTGGGTGGTGGCAGCACTTGAGGGAGCTCTCTGCGCCTTCTCCTGGAAGTGCGGTTGCAGGTGGCACATCCAGGGAAACAGTGCTTGAGGCCCTGCCTGCATTGCTCCTTTCCTAGTAAGTTTCTGTAGATCCTAAGCCACATAGCAGGCGTGTTCCTGTAGCTGAGATAATGCTCACAAGAGGAAGGATTCCTTCCCTTTGGGGGCACTGTGGACAGCTTTTCAGGGCGGTGACCAGACTCAGGGGGGCTGCCTGTGCGGCTCCCCTCCCCTTTAGGGGGCAGTTGGGGGTGTTGCTTTCAGGCAATGAACGAGCTTGGCACGCTGCCTATACTGCTCCAATTTCCTGGGGATATACAGGGCCGGTTGTAGACTTTTTGCTGCCTAAGGCAAACTTGTGAGGATGCGCCCCCTCCTCAGTCAGGACAGCAGTGCCAACTCCTCCCTTCTGCTGTGCAAGTCAAATGAAACACTGCTGCTCTTCCGCCTCCCCTCTCCTCACTCACTGCCAGACTCCTCACACAGCACAGTAAGCTGCTTTTCCCAATAAAGACCACTTCACCTCGCCTCTCCTTCTACACTGACTGCATGCTGCTACAAAAATGCTCCCCCTGTAATCTACATGCAGCACCCCTGTTAACATGGAAACATTTTTATGGACTTAACACCTCTTGGTTAGAGGCCTCAATTCACTAAGATCACGCTGGAGATAATAAGGCTAACTTACCTCCACACAGTGAGAGAGTTATCCTATCTCTTCATTCCTTAAGTTACCTCCTCTGTAGTTAAATTACCTTCTTTCTAGTTAATTTACCTCCTCTGTAGTTATTTTCACATGCAGTTAATTAACAGCCTGTCTTTAACTTCTGGAGTTATTTTAAGGATTGAAGAGTTAACTTAAAGACAGAAGAGTTAACTTTAGGTTTGCCTGAGGTAAAATGTTTCCTGAATACATTGGCCTCAATTCACTAAGATCATGCTGGAGATATTAAGGCAAGAGAAAACTTGCCACCACACAATGGGCTTGATTCACAAAGACTTTAGACGTGCTAACCAGGGTGCTAAGTAGGTTAGCACCGAATTTCTGAATCAGAATCGCTAAGTACCGCGCGCAAAGTTTTGCGGGTGCTAAGTCCCATAGGCTTTAATGGGCACTTCGCGTGGAGCGCCCTGCGCTCTGTGCAGTGCGCACGTAATGTTTCACGCGCATAAAGTTTTGCGCGCGAAAAGCTCGTTTAGACGTGCTAAGGGGGTTTTCACAGGCGTGCTAACAGTTAGCACCGCTTTATGAATCAAGCCCAATGAGAGAGTTATCTTGTCTCTTCATTCCTTAAGTTACCTCCTCTGTAGTTAAGTTACCTGCTCTGTAGTTATTATGTAGAATTCTGTAGTTACTTTAAGGATTGAAGAGTTAACTTTAGAGATATCACCTTAACTTAAAGACAGGAGAGTTAACTTTAAGTTTGCCTGAGGTAAAATGTTTCCTGAATAGGACATGGCTTATCACCATGGTGATAACTCTAGAAACATTATTAAAGACAGGAGATAAGCTTAGTGAATTGAGGCCTATATGCCTCATCACCATGGTGATAACTCTAGAAATGTTATTAAAGACAGGAGATAAGCTTAGTGAATTGAGGCCATAGTGTAGTTGGTTTCAACCTGGCATATTATAGGTACTGCAGATACAACTTGCACATGCTGTGCCTTTAAATTTGCCCGACTTTTCTGCATTTTAAGTCAGGTGCTGCTTAGTAATAAGCACTTATCATACAACTTAAAGAGAAACTGTAATCAAAAAAATCACCCCCTAGAGGATACTCAGGAAGGGGAAGCCCCTGGAGCCTAATAAAGGCTTCCGCTGTCCTCTTCACCCTCCGGTATCCAGCGCTAGCAGCCCCCAACAGCGGTGATGTAAATATTTATCTTCCCCGCTCCAGTGCAGGCGCATTGTTGCCAGAGCCCATTGAAAAACTGCTACTGCATCTGCGCTGGAGCCAGGAAGGTAAATATTGCCGGCACTACTGCATCTGCACCACAGCTGACAGGCTTGTGGCTTTATTTCAGGGGCTGCCAGGGCTGGATCCCGGAGGGGGAAGAGGGCGGGGAAAGCTTCATTATGATCCAGAGGCTTACCCCTCCAAGGTAAGTTCTCTCCAGGGGCTGTTTTTTTTTTTGTTACAGATTCTCTTTAATTGCAGCTTTTCTACACTGATTATAGGTGGACAGAGTTATGATAATGATGGCCACTTTGTTATAAGAGGATGTTATGGTGGTCATACTTTATATATGATCAGCAGCAAATAGACTCCACCCAGGCTGTGCTTGTTACCATGGGCAGAGGTGGAAGAAGAAGGGGACGTGAACAGTTGAAAGGGGAAGCTAAGTTTTTCCAAGCAGTCCTGTAATATGCAGTTTTACCTCCCCAACATATTATCTACAGCTTTCCGGGCTATAGACTGTCCAAGAAAATTTGTGTGATTTTACAAACCTGCCTGGATTTTTCAAAAATATTTATTAGGTGGCACTTGAGGTATGGTGTGGTTGCATTTATTAGCATGAACACTTCTTTAATTAACCTAGAAAAGTCTGGATTGCATATGAAAGCATCCACACAACGTGCAGGGCAAAATTCAATGACCTTTTTTGACAATATTTGCAGTAGGCTGATATGTCTCAGGGGCAGTTGTAGATGCTTGATAAAGATAATACAGCCCGGCCAGGTTTGAAGGATCACTCATGTTTTTCAATGATCTTCAGCCTGAAGATGTTTAGTAGATTAGACCCATTGTGTGTCTATCACTCTGCTATGGTGGTAGTACATACATTACAAAAATGACCACTTTTACCTGGCAAGGTTTAAAGTTATGTAGCTTTGCACAACTTCTATTTGAGAATGGTCCCTTCTCTTCCCGACATGAGATAAGGTCATGCAAGGAATTAGCTATGACCTGTACAGATGTGTACATATTGTAGGACGTTCTCAGACTAGACACATCAGTATAGGCATTTTCAATAGTTTCCAGAGTCTCGTTTCCTGTGCAAAACGTCTTATTAGAGGAATCTGGGTTTCTATCATCAAAGAACTTGCATCCGAAAGCCTTTTCCCAAAATGTTCTAGTAACATCCACTCCTAGAGTATAAGAAGGATGAACTTTCTTCAAGAACTCCTTAAATCCGTGGATTGTTGAGCTGTGGAAAGCAAAGCCAATAGATCCAGCAAGTATAGAAGAGTATTTATCTGCCAAAAGTACGGTTGAAGTACACCAAGCCTCGCTGGCTATGAAGATCTTTTCAGTAATGTTCAGTCTGATCATCTCATCCAGGAGTGGAATAAAGAAGACATCAATGGAAAAGATTATTATAGCCCTGGCCGTAGACCGTTGAATGATCCTCGTGATGTAAGGAGCATTTCTGTCTGCCCGGTCAAGAAGAATGAATTCGGTGAAGGCAACACAAGCTCCAGCCTTGAGTATCTCCTGCTTAAGGATCTGAATGCCTTGCTGTCCATACTCATTTCCCATGGCCACCAGACCTACCCAGGTCCAACCAAAATGTAACACCAGCTGTGCCAAGCCCTGAGATTGAAAAGTGTCGCTGGGAACCGTCCTGAAGAAAGATGGGAACGTTGTCCGGTCACTTAACAAAGCACTGGTGGCATAGTTACTTATCTGTAATTGTACAAAAAAATAATTTAAAAAATCATCAATTCAGAAAGACTATGAAGTAGAAACAACAAATGATTATTATTGATTTATAAAGCGCCAACATATTCTGTGTAGCTGTACAAAGTATGAAACCAAATAAGGGGTACATAACAATATACATTAAATATGGACACTGGTACAAAATACAGAACTGGTGATCACAATGACAGATGTAGCATGATAAATAAAATATATAACAAAGTGCAAATTATGAAATGAACAACAAAATCCAAGAGACAAAAGGGTGAGAGAGCCCTGCCCTTGCAGGCTTAAAATCTAAAGGAATGGACTAACAAATCCCCAAACTTTCTTCACCTAAGATCTTATTATATTTAATTGCCAATCAAGCTGCATTAGTTATGTCTGAGGGGAAAGTAAAGAGACAAAAAAGAAAACCCAGCATGCCCTGCAACTTCCTTTATGCGGCAGATGTACCAAATAAGAGCCAGGGAAACTGGGGAATGATGTTTTGTGGAGAAGAAAAGTAAGAGTGATTTTTAAGTTTTGGATTGCCTGGTTACACATCCGCATTACTTGTTTACTAGATACAAATAAAGAATTCATTATTTTATGCCTGACAGTTACACTTTAACCTTCCACCAATGACAGGTCTTATTCCTTTAAATGAAAGCTAATCCTTCTCCACTGACAACTTCCTTCTCCCATGATAACTCATTTCCTCCAGACATCCCCAGTTAGGCTAGCACACCCAGCCAGAAAGAAGCACAAAGAGTTGGGAAAAGAGTAAGGGCTAGTCCACACTAGGTCCGGAAACGTATCCGTGGCTGCGTTTTTCAGCCCTGATGAAAAACGGAGTCCCGGATACTAATGTTAAAAATAGCAGCCGTCCTCACCCAAGAAATAAACTGATCCGTCTGCATTTGCAGGGACCCGTTCTCAAAACCTGAACGGAAGGTCCGGATCTGCTGCATTTTCACGCAACGGATCAGGACCCTAATACACGCAGGGGTAGTGAAAAGCAATGAGAAAACGCAACTCCATCTCCACAGGCAAAATAGCACCAAAAACAGGTGAAAAAAAGGATAGCCTGAACTTTATTATTGGCCCAAAAAATCCTCCCACTACCTTCCTAATGACAGAGACGTTTTCTGTCCGTGTTTTGGGGTAAAATACTGAACGGAAACTGATGCAAAACTGATGCACTTTTTATGAAAACGGATCAGTTTGCAGTCTGGTGGTACTTCTTACACCTGATGAAGGAGGGTGTTCCTCCGTAACATGTAGTGTTCTTGTTCGTGAATACACAGCACCTTGATCGCAGCCAGTGGAGTGCCGTCTCTTCTTTCATGTTTAATGGGTCACAAGCTGTATGAGCAATCCAGCTGAGGCAAGGCACCGGCATAGTGTTTCAAGTAGTTAATATTTGAGTTGCTGCTTATCCAACATCATTTTCTCTGTTGTCTGGTGGTACTTCCCCTGATCCCGGACTGCAGTGTCCGTCCTGCAACCATGCCTGGTGTGGACCTAGCCTAACCCCACACTTCTTTCCCTCCTGCTGTGTGCATTGTGAAGCTGCATACTGGGAGTAATAATAACTACTTACTGAGAAGAGTATATGGCTATCCTATCACCGCTGCAAGGTGCTACAGCGTGGACAAATTATGGAAAATACTAGGCTGAACTAACACTATATGGGGAGAATGGGCTGCCACTACCCTAGAGGTAGTAGCGGTGGTTGTGATAGGGAAGTGTTAAGGGAAAAGTGTGAAGTAGCCCTAGATGACAGCAGTTCCAAAGCCCTCCCCAATAACCATTGTGCTTAAACCTAGCAATTTATATGCTCCAAAAGCCCTACCATGAACTTTGGCCGTTCAGCTGAACAAAACCCTAACATTAACTATTTAAATAATGACCTGGAGTAAATAACTGAAGTTGAGTGTTTTACACTTGTTTTACACTTGTAACACATCCATAAGAAAGTCACCTGTGGATACTTGTATAGTCCCAGGATATGAGCCATGAGAATGGAGTAGGTGGACATAGAGTGTCCAAGAATTGCAACCACCGGTGGTCTTTCCAACTGCAGATAATTTGGAATTGCTTGACGGTCTCCAGTCATCATGCTAAGCGTTCCCTCCAGCTCTTTGTGTAGCACTGAACAGGAGTCATATGCATAGAACCCCAGGGTGATATTTGGTAGAAGATCCGGGTCTGCGTTGACCTCCTCCACTGCAAATCTCAGAGCCTGGAACTGCTGGAAAGTTTCAAATAAGAACCTGGGCAGTTAAAGTAAAAAATTAATGAATTTATTAAATCTATCATTACAGATGTATATTGTGTCATACAGTATGAATGAAGTGGTATATCTGAACTTGCTGAATGTGTATGTTGCCCTTACAACAGTGGTTTAGTTAGGTAGTGCAGTTTGGCAAGATGGGGCTTGGTAGAAAAGCATGTGCAAGAACTCAGAACTTCCTCTCTGCTGTAAAAAATAAGCAACTGCATAATACCTAGTGATGCTCGGATACCCCTTTTTATTATTCGAGAATAGTAAATTATTCGAATTCGGTCGAATATTCGAGTTGAATATTTTTTACTATTCGATTCGACCTTGGACTTCGAGCTCACTATTCGAGTCGGTATTCGAGCTCATTATTCGAGCTGACTATTCGAATTGGCCTTGAATAGCTTCCAACACTTGTTTTGAGGGTGAATGATGCAAGAAACATCTTTTTTCCCAAGTAACAACAGCAAGTGATTATGTGGGGATGTACCTTTAAAAAAAAAGGTGGAAAGAGAAAAAAAAGTTGTGTCCAAAATTCTGTTCAGTAGTGTATATACTTCTTCTTCTTCTTCTTCTTCTTCTTCTTCTTCTTCTTCTTCTTCTTCTTCTTCTTCTTCTTCTTTATCTTCTATATCTTCTTCTTCTTCTATATCTTCTTCTTCTTCTTCTTCTTCTATATCTTCTTCTTCTTCTTCATTTTCTTCTTCTACTTCTATATCTTCTTCTTCTTCCTCATTTTCTTCTTCTTCTTCTATATCTTCTTCTTCTATATCTTCTTCTTCTTCTTCATCTTCTTCTTCTTCTTCATCTTCTTCTTCAACTTCTTCTTCTTCATCTTCTTCTTCTTCATCTTCTTCACCTTCATCTTCTTCATCATCTTCTTCTTCATCGTCTTCTTCTTCTTCTTCATCTTCTTCTTCCTTATCTTCTTCATCTTCATCTTCTTCATCATCTTCTTCTTCATCGTCTTCTTCTTCTTCTTCATCTTCATCTTCTTAATCTTCTTCTTCATCTTCTTCATCTTCATCTTCTTCTTCATCTTCTTCATCTTCTTCTTCTTCATCTTCTTCTTCTATATCTTCTTTTTCTATATCTTCTTTTTCTATATCCTCTTCTTATTATTATTTTTCTGTTTCGTCTTCTTCTTTTTCTATATCTTCTTCTTCTTCTATATCGTCTTCTTCTTCTTCACTTATTTCTCTTTTATATATTTTTTTTTAAAGAAATGCAGCTGTTTTTGAGCGTAATAAATAGCTGGTGGCGCACGCATGTTGGAAGCGCCATTGTATGTGCTCCCTGGCAGTGGAAACACACAGAAAGCAGGAGGTAAATTCAGCAGCAGCAGCAGGAGGAGGAGGATGATTGTGTGGCAGCAGGCAGTCAATGAGGCAGGCAGCGAGACATAATAGGCTGTGTGGTACCTAGCGGTGGTACCAGGCCGTAAATACACAGCATGAGGTTCCAGACAGCGGTCGTGAAGCCCACATCATGTCCAATACACAACTGGGACAACACAGTTTTCAACCCGGACACCTCTAAAAATAATATCACAAAGTATTAATAAAAAGAATATATATATTTTTTTTTTTAAAGAAATGCAGCTATTTTTGAGCGTAATAAATAGCTGGTGGCGCACGCATGTTGGAAGCGCCATTGTATGTGCTCCCTGGCAGTGGAAACACACAGACAGCAGGAGGTAAATTCAGCAGCAGGAGGAGGAGGATGAGTGTGTGGCAGCAGGCAGTCAGGTAGGTAGGCAGCGTGACATAATAGCCCTGGTACCTAGCGTTGATACCAGGGCTGTAAATAAACACAGCAGGAGGTCCCAGACAGCGGTCGTGCAGCCCACATCGTGTCCAATACACAACTGGGACAACACAGTTTTCAACCCGGGCACCTCAGAAAAATTAAACCTTTTTTTTTTTTTAATGGTTTACTGTTGTTTTTTTTTACAGCAAATTCCACAGATATAGCTATTGTTGGACGTAATAGCTGGTGGCAGAGTGGCAGCAGAAGGTAATTCTGTGTACCCTGGCAGTGGGAAACACAGACAGGCAGCAGCAGCAGCAGGAGGAATGGAGGAGTAATGAGAGTAGCTATTGTTGGACGTAATAGCTGGTGGCAGAGTGGCAGCAGAAGGTAATTCTGTGTACCCTGGCAGTGGGAAACACAGACAGGCAGCAGCAGCAGCAGGAGGAATGGAGGAGTAATGAGAGTAGCTATTGTTGGACGTAATAGCTGGTGGCAGAGTGGCAGCAGAAGGTAATTCTGTGTACCCTTGGCAGTGGGAAACACAGACAGGCAGCAGCAGCAGCAGGAGGAATGGAGGAGTAGTGTGAGTGTGGCAGCAGGTAGGTAGGCAGCGTGACATAATAGCCCTGGTACCTAGCGTTGATACCAGGGCTGTAAATAAACACAACAGGAGGTCCCAGACAGCGGTCGTGCAGCCCACATCGTGTCCAATACACAACTGGGACAACACAGTTTTCAACCCGGGCACCTCAGAAAAATTAAACCTTTTTTTTTTTTTTTTTTAATGGTTTACTTTTTTTTTTTTTTTTTTTTTTTACAGCAAATTACACAGATATAGCTATTGTTGGACGTAATAGCTGGTGGCAGAGTGGCAGCAGAAGGTAATTCTGTGTACCCTGGCAGTGGGAAACACAGTCAGACAGACAGCAGAAGGGCAGTACACAGCAGCCCACTGTAGATGTAAAATGTGTGGCTGCAGGCGACGTAATAGTCAAAGTGAACCAGGCTGGCTTAGTGAGCAGGAGCCAGGAGGTGGTAAAGGGTGGTAAGGCACATTAACGATGGTTCTTCCAGCAGCCAGTTCATGTCCCCCTCTCGCCGACAACAGGGGCCAGGAACTCGCCTTCCACCCACGCCTGGTTCATCTTGAGAAACGTCAGTCTGTCCACAGACTTGTGAGACAGACGTGAGTGTTTCTCAGTGACCACGCCACCAGCTGCACTGAAGCAGCGCTCGGACAGCACGCTGGAAGGGGGGCAGGACAGCACTTCCAGGGCGTACTGCGCCAGCTCGCTCCAGATCTCCAGGCGCTTGACCCAATACTCCATGGGATCAACAGGGGCATCGCTGTCAAGCCCGCTGTAGGACCCCATGTAGTCAGCCACCATTCGGGTCAGGCGCTGGCTGTGACCGGAGGAGGATGCTGCTGCATGCACCTCCTCTCTAGTCACTGCTGCCGGAGCCTCTACAGTCCTGTAGAGCTCGTTGCTGAGAGACAGCAGGTCTGTGGGGCGCTTGCTGCTGGATGCAGGCACCTGCTGCTGCCTCTGTGCTGGCTGGACAGTGGGGGTGGAAGGCTGGGGGAAGGCTTCCTCCAAGCGCTCAACAAGGGCCTGCTGCAAGCTCCTTATTTGTTGCGCTGGGTCTCCTCCTGCAGGCGGCAGGAACTGGCTCAACTTCCCCTTGAGGCGTGGGTCCAACATCATGCTGATCCAGATGTCCTCCCTCTGCTTCATCTGGATCACCCTGGGGTCCTTGCGCAGGCACGTCAGCATGTGCGCTGCCATTGGGAAGAGGCGGGCCATGTGTGCTGGCACATCGACGGCAGTGCTGTCCTCATCCTCCTCCTCTGCCTCCTCAGCCTCATCCTCTCTCCACCCCCGCACCAACTCAGCTGCGCTGTGCTGATCCCCCTCATCAGCAGCAAGGTCAGGGACCTCCACCAAGTCCTCCTCCTCCTCCCCCTCAGAGGTGGACTGTGCAGCTGCTTGCCGCTCCTGCTGGTCCAAGGCTGCCGCTCCCTGTTCCAGCAAAGCATCGAGGGCCCTGTTCAGCAGACAAACCAGGGGCACCCACTCGCAGACCATAGCATGGTCCCTGCTCACCATGTTAGTGGCCTGCAGAAAGGGAGCCAGCACTAAGCACACCTGCTGCATGTGCCTCCAGTCATCATCGGGGACGATGGACGGGATGTTGCTGGTCTTGTCCCTTCTCTGAGCGGCGGCAGTGGCCTGGGCAAGGTACTGGTTGACAGCGTGCTTCTGTTCAACCAGACGCTCCAACATCGCCAGGGTGGAGTTCCAGTGAGTTGGAACGTCAAGGATCAGCCGATGGCGTGGCAGCTCCAGCTCCTTTTGCACGTCTTCCAGGCTCGCACAGGCTGCAGCCGAGCGCCGGAAGTGACGCACAACGTTCCTTGCCGTTTCCAGCAGTTCGCCCATCCCCTGGTAGGTGCGCAAGAACTTCTGCACCACCAGGTTCAGCACGTGGGCAAGACAGGGGATGTGGGTCAGGTTTCCCCTGTCAATTGCGGCAACCAGATTGGCCCCATTGTCGGCCACCACCTCTCCGACTCTGAGGCCTCTGGGGGTCAGCCAAATCCTCTCCTGCTCCTGGAGTTTGGCCAACACATGGGTTGCCGTCAGTTTGGTCTTCCCAAGGCTGACCAACTGCAGCAGCGCTTGGCAGTGGCGGGCCTTCACGCTGCTGCTGAGGCGGGGGGTTTGGCCAGGTGTGCCGGAGGATGGCAGAGGATCGGAGGAACCTGCTGCAGTTCCCCTGACCCTGCGGGGAGGCACCACCCACTGTGTTGCTGCTGCTGCTGTGCCCGCTGCTGCTCTCCCATCCTCACCCCCTTCCACCAAGCTGACCCAGTGGACAGTGAAGGACAGGTAGCGGCCTGTCCCGAAGCGGCTGCTCCAGGAGTCCATGGTGACGTGGACCCTTTCACCAACCGCGTGCTCCAGCCCTCGCTCCACATTGGCCATCACAAAGCGGTGCAGTGCAGGAATGGCCTTGCGGGCGAAAAAGTGTCTGCTGGGGAGCTGCCAGCCTGGGGCTGCACAAGCAAGCAGCGCACGCATGTCGCTCCCCTCCTGCACGAGCGTGTACGGCAGGAGTTGGGAGCACATGGCCCGTGCCAGCAAGCCGTTCAGCTGACGCACGCGACGGCTGCTGGGAGGCAGAGCCCTAACCACCCCCTGGAAGGACTCGTTCAAAAGGCTCTGGCGTGGCCTTTTGCTGGCACGGGAATCAGCGGACACAGCAGAGGAGGCCACTGAGGACTGGCTGCCAGAACAGGCCTCAGTGTCGGCGGCAGGAGTTGCAGAGGGGGGAGGAGCAGTGCGTTTCCGCACTCCTGCTGGTGCTGCTGGAGGAGCAGGAGGGCGGGTGGCTGCTGTTGCTGCTGCTGCTGCTGAAGGCTGTGCAGTGATGGGTGTGGTGCCACTGCCAGCACCAGATGCCTTCAGCCTCTGGAACTCCTCATGCTGGTGGAAATGTTTCGCAGCAAGGTGGTTGATGAGCGAGCTGGTGCTGAACTTTAAGGGGTCTGCACCTCTGCTCAACTTCCGCTGACAGTGGTTGCAAGTGGCGTACTTGCTGTACACTGTGGGCATGGTGAAAAATTGCCAGATTGGTGACAAAAACAACCCCCTACGGCCTGGAGCCGCTGCTGCCTGTCTCCCTGTGGTGGTTGGGGCGGGGGCTTGGGTGCGGCTGGTGGTGGTACTGGCAGATGCTGCTGCTGCTGCTGCTGAGCCTGAGACACCAGCAGGCTGTGGGACCTGCCTACTGCTGCCAATGCTTGCAATGATGCGCCTCCTTGCAAGGCCCACAAGCGCATCCTCCTCCTCCTCCTCAGAGCTGCTGATGATGACATCCCCAGGTGCTGGTGGTGGCGGCACCCAGTCTTTGTCTGTCACCACATCATTATCATCATCATCATCCTCCCCCTCCTGCAACATGTCCTGCTGGGATGATGACCCCCCAAACTCCTCTCCTGATGCATGGATGGGCTGCTTGACTGTCGCCACAGTCTTGCTGTCCAATCCCTCATCCCCCAAAGTGCCCATCAGCATCTCCTCCTCCAAATCGCCAACAACAGCAGACAATACCCTGATGGTGCCTGGGGTAAAAATACTGCTGAGTGACAGGTCGCCAACTTGTGACGGTGAACTGGCCTCCTCCCCAGGCCCTGCTGGGCGGCTGCTGCGAACAGGGGTGGTGGTGGTGGTGAGGGTGGAGGCCTCGGATGCAGAGCTGATGGCGGGCTGCTCATCCTCCGTCATCAGTTCCACCACAGTGTCTGCATCCTTTTCCTCAATGGGACGTTTCTTACCCGGCTGGAGGAAAATAGGAGCAGGTACTACACGCTGCTGCTGCTGTGTCTCTGCAGCGTGAGTTGCTCCTGCTGGGCGGCGCCCAAGGCGTCCACGGCCAGTGGCTATAGGAGGAATGTTAGCCACTGACGCAGCTGCTGCTGCTGCGGAACTGTGCATGGTGGTGCGGCCGCGGCTTGCCACAATGCTGCTCCCTCTCCTCTTGATTCCCTTGCTGCCCTTCCCCTTGCCCAAACCGCGCTGGCTGCCACTTCCAGACATCTTTGATGTTTTGGGCGTAAACAAAACGTTTTTTAAAAGGGCAGGTGAAAAAGTGGGAACTTTAATGGAGTGGGTTGGTGGGTGAGGTGACACTAATCACTAAGTGATTAGATCGCTAAGTGATTACTAGTACAGTACTAATACAAAATACAATAATTCAGTAATCAGTATAAGTGTGAACAGTGAACAGTGAGTGTGTCCCCTAGTACACTAACTAGAAAATACAATAATCAGTAGTAATCAGATTAAGTAGAAGGAAATAGAGTGTGTGTGTGTACTGAGTGCACGCACACACACACGCAGGAGCTAGCCTATGAACAGTGACTGAGTGTCCCTAGTAGTAAGTAGTAAGTAAGTGTACAACTAGAAATTACAATAATCAGTAGTAATCAGAAGGAAATAGAGTGTGTGTATTGACAGTGCACGCACACACACACGCAGCGCAGGAGCTAGCCTATGAACAGTGACTGAGTGTCCCTAGTAGTAAGTAGTTACTAGTAAGTACAACTAGAAATTACAATAATCAATAGTAATCAGAAGGAAATAGAGTGTGTGTACTGTACAGACAGTGCACGCACACACACACGCAGGAGCTAGCCTATGAACAGTGACTGAGTGTCCCTAGTAGTAAGTAGTAAGTAAGTGTACAACTAGAAATTACAATAATCAATAGTAATCAGAAGGAAATAGAGTGTGTGTACTGAGTGCACGCACACACACACGCAGGAGCTAGCCTATGAACAGTGACTGAGTGTCCCTAGTAGTAAGTAGTAAGTAAGTGTACAACTAGAAATTGCAATAATCAGTAGTAATCAGAAGGAAATAGAGTGTGTGTACTGACAGTGCATGCACACACACACGCGGCGCAGGAGCTAGCCTATGAACAGTGACTGAGTGTCCCTAGTAGTAAGTAGTTAGTAAGTACAACTAGAAATTACAATAATCAATAGTAATCAGAAGGAAATAGAGTGTGTGTACTGTGCACGCACACACGCAGGAGCTATGAACAAACAGTGACAGTGAGTGTCCTAGTACAGTTACTACAAAATACAATAACTCGGTAGTAAAGGTAGGGCAGCAGAAACACTGGTATAATAAACTAACAGAGGACAGTCACAGGAGGACAGCTGCCCACACAGGCAAGGCCCTGAGGCCTAAAGCAGTGTAAGCTTGCCTGCAGCAGCTGTGTCTGTCTCTATGTAACACAAGCTACTAACTAAAATACAATGTCTATCTAACTAACAACAATATAGGTGTGTATAGGAGGTGTATGTGAGCAAAAACGCTAGGTAATTGACCACAATAAAGCTCTTGCTAAGCCAAAGCACAAAGGAGCAGATCTCTCTCTGTACAAAGTCAGGCAAGGACGGAAAAACGGAACATGGCGGCCGCTATTTATAGGGTAGGGGCTGGCCAGGGTCCCCCTCTGTGATTGGCTGCCGTCAGAGGGCCTGGGAGCCCTCTGATTGGCTCTAAGGACATCAATCTGGGCTATGACGCTATTCGAGCTCGGTATTCGAGCTCGAATAGCGCTGTTAGCTCGAATAGCTCGAATAGTGAATGGGCTATTCGAGTTCACTCGAATAGCCCATTCGAGTAGCTGCAGCTATTCGAGCTCGGTATTCGAGCTCGAATAGCTGAAAAAAGAGCTCAAATATTCGAGCTACTCGAATATTCGAGCTCTGCTGAGCACCACTGATAATAACCTTTAAAGAGAATCTGTACTCAAATTCTTACAATAAAAAGCATACCATTCTATTCATTATGTTCTCCTGGGCCCTTCTGTGCTGTTTCTGCCACTCCCTGCTGCAATCCTGGCTTGTAATTGCCATTTTTAGGCAGTAAAAAAAGTTAATACAGAAGATGGCGCTACGAACAGGCAGAGCTGAGACTCGAACACTGGTTGCCTGTGTCAAAGGCAGAGCCCTCAACCACTACACTATCCAGCCACCACTGGCTGGATTATTCCGGGATGTATAGTTATTATGCACACCATCCAATATATATATGATAGGATAACGTCAATTTTTCTAGGTATATAAATTTGTTTATTAAAAGTACAATTTCACATAAATATTAAGGTCTGATAAAAATGCCAGGCTTGCTCACAATTAAAACAATGGTCATCTGAATATTTCAAACCAACAACATTCACTCACATATTTCATACTATTATTAGGTATGCACTCTCCTATGCCGTGTTCTCACATGCATAAATCACTCACAGCTTGCACACAATGGAGCCACCTGATCCAAAAGAGACAAAAAATGATAAAAATAACCTATATAAGAGAAAATGTATACAAATATAGATCTCTTCTGCTCAAAAATTGCCCTCACAAGTTCTGTGTAGCACTATAGTCTGCTGTAACACTATAGTCTGCCACTCTAATAGAGCTGCCAAACAGCTTTTGTTAGGAGTGCTTGCAATAGCAGTGCTTAGTTGCGTTTTTCATAAGGTTACTCACGTGTCTTCTAACAGTTATTGATTATCTCCATGCGGGCTCCAGCCGGTAGCCTCACACTAAGTCCCCCACTCAGAGTGCAGTACGTCCGCTTCCTATGCGTAACTGTATCCGCGTAGTTCCAGTAGTACAGTAGCGGTGAAATCAGCTCTGCCTTCAGCTTCCGGGCAAGTGGTTGACTGGGAGTGACGTCACTTCCCCCTGGAGTTTATTGCGTTCCACCTTGCTTTCCAACGCGGCTGTCAGTCTCCAGGCTCGTTTTAGCAGCCCGTGGATAATGCAAGAGTGTCCACACTGGTAGCTTCTCTATCAGCTTGCTCAAAACTCCTTTTAGATCGACATGTTTCAATGGCTGACGGCCATCTTCCTCAGGATCAGTGTTTACAAACAAAAGACATGGCTTCTAACTAGAGTGTGATAGGCTTGAGAGTAGCTCAGTCTCTGACTCATACAGAACTTGGAGAGGGTGTGTATAGCTTCTGCCAATGACAAGCAGTGCAGCACATACCACACATTCCAGCCTCAGCCGACAGAAGAGAAAAGATTACATCATATAACAGAGATAACACAGCCACAGTGCAACTAGAAAAGGCTGCAGTAACACAGACCACATTAGAACAGGTATAGGTACTTATAGGATAGAAGAAATAAGGCTAAACATTTTGTTAAAGAAAAAAAAAATCTTTTTTTACAGCTTACAGAACTCTTTCAATAAGTCTGCATTGCGTCTACTTCCTGCTTTCATGGAAGCAGGCAAAGGGTTAACATCCTGTGTTTATATATTATTGTGTCTGCCGAGACTGTCGATTTTCTGTGCTGACAAAGCTGCGAGATCAAATTAAACTTGTGATGACTTGAAGATGATGGGGGATTAGACAGGCTCTTCTCTCTAAAAACACATAGGGTGCATTTCTCTCTGTTTTCCTTGTGTCCCGTTCAAGTGTTCAGGTCCACTTTGAACGTTGCAATAAAGCGGCTCAACATTTGTTGAGATGGTCAGTGAGATGCGAGTTTTCTGACTAGCCCAGAAAATGTAATGCAAATTTGTAAAGAACTTGGAATTGGGCTATTCAAATGCACTCCCCTGTTTTTGATTGGCCCACTCCAAAGCCACATTCCATCTGCAAGCAAGTCCAAACATTTGCTTATCTCATATTTCACTGACCTTCTCCAGTTACTTTGCAGCAGGGGTGTTACTAGAGGGGAACAGTTGCTTTGACCGCAGGGAGCCCAGAGCTGTAAGGGGTCCTCAAATACTGTTTCACTCCCTCTGATAGAGAGGTCCATCCTTCAGAGCAGGTGGTTTTGTGACCATACTTGTTATAGGTGTGAAGATTAAGATGTCCACACATGTTTTATGACCATCACCACCAGGCTGTGAGGGTCACCAAGGGTTGGCAAGGGAAAGGGTGTGACCATGGTGGAGCTCCATGATTTGTAGTTACACTCTTGCGTTTCAGCAAAGTGACAGGCCATGAATATAGTTGCTCTCCTACAACCTACATTTGGAGGAAGGAGAGGTGCAAGGGGGAGAGAGGCAAAGTTTATATGGGGGGGGGGGGGAGTTTAAATGGTGGGTGAGACAAGACAAATAACATTTATATCACACTTTTCTCCTGGCAGACTCAAAGCACCAGAGCTGCAGTCACTAGGACATGCTCTATAGGCTGTAGCAGTGTAAGGGAGACTTGCCTAAGGTCTCCTACCGAATCGGTGTCAGCTTACTGAACAGGCAGGGCTGAGATTCGTACCCAGGTCTCCTGTGTCAGAGGCAGAGCCCTTAACCATTACACTTTTGAAGAGGAGGATAGGAAAGTTTATATGCTTATCGCTAGCTTAACCACTTTTAGAGAACTTACTTTTTTTTATTTCCATATGCAAATCAACACTAATTCATGATAACTAGAAGATAGACAGTACTAAAAAACACTTACCAGGTACAGACGTCTTGTGGAGGCATCTCTGTAAAAGTAATCGTGGGGGTGGCCCTGTCCGTGTGGAAGGGGACTATGGCTCCTAATAACAGGTCTCCAGGTTTAAAAATCAATGAAAGGTTTGAAAGGCCCAGTCTGCATCCTAGAGGGCAGCTGCTGGAAGCTGGAATGAGATACTGGATGACCAGATGCCACAGAGATTTATAGAAATGAGTTGTAGCTCTATAATAAGAGGAAGGGAGACTTGGTCAAGATGATCTGCCTACTAGTGTTGGGCGAACAGTGTTCGCCACTGTTCGGGTTCTGCAGAACATCACCCTGTTCGGGTGATGTTCGGGTTCGGCCGAACACCTGATGGTGTTCGGCCAAACTGTTCGGCCATATGGCCGAACTAAGAGCGCATGGCCGAACGTTACCCGAACGTTCGGCTAGCGCTGTGATTGGCCGAACGGGTCACGTGTAGTGTTGGGCGAACATCTAGATGTTCGGGTTCGGGCCGAACATGGCCGAACTCCGAACATAATGGAAGTCAATGGGGACCCAAATTTACAGGGTATGTGCACCTTGGGAGTGGGTACAAGAGGAAAATTTTTTTTAGCAAAAAGAGCTTATAGTTTTTGAGAAAATCGATTTTAAAGTTTCAAAGGGAAAACTGTCTTTTAAATGCGGGAAATGTCTGTTTTCTTTGCACAGGTAACATGCTTTTTGTCGGCATGCAGTCATAAATGTAATACATATAAGAGGTTCCAGGAAAAGGGACCGGTAACGCTAACCCAGCAGCAGCACACGTGATGGAACAGGAGGAGGGTGGCGCAGGAGGAGAAGGCCACGCTTTGAGACACAACAACCCAGGCCTTGCATGAGGACAAGAAGCGTGCGGATAGCAATTTGCATTTTGTCGCCATGCAGTCATAAATGTAATACAGATGAGAGGTTCAATAAACAGGGACCGGAAACGCTAACACATCACAGATGTTCATTGTTCATGTTACTTGGTTGGGGTCCGGGAGTGTTGCGTAGTCGTTTCCAATCCAGGATTGATTCATTTTAATTTGAGTCAGACGGTCTGCATTTTCTGTGGAGAGGCGGATACGCCGCCGATCTGTGACGATGCCTCCGGCAGCACTGAAACAGCGTTCCGACATAACGCTGGCTGCCGGGCAAGCCAGCACCTCTATTGCGTACATTCCCAGTTTGTGCCAGGTGTCTAGCTTCGATACCCAATAGTTGAAGGGTGCAGATGGATTGTTCAACACAGCTACGCCATCTTACATGTAGTCCTTGACCATCTTCTCCAGGCGATCGGTGTTGGAGGTGGATCTGCACGCTTGCTGTTCTGTGTGCTGCTGCATGGGTGTCAGAAAATTTTCCCACTCCAAGGACACTGCCGATACCATTCCCTTTTGGGCACTAGCTGCAGCTTGTGTTGTTTGCTGCCCTCCTGGTCGTCCTGGGTTTGCGGAAGTCAGTCTGTCGGCGTACAACTGGCTAGAGGAGGGGGAGGATGTCAATCTCCTCTCTAAAGTCTCCACAAGGGCCTGCTGGTATTCTTCCATTTTGACCTGTCTGGCTCTTTCTTCAAGCAGTTTTGGAACATTGTGTTTGTACCGTGGATCCAGAAGGGTATAAACCCAGTAATTGGTGTTGTCCAGAATGCGCACAATGCGTGGGTCGCGTTCAATGCAGTCCTAGGCCGAAGAGGTCATAGCCTAGGGTCACAAAACCTGTTTATTTGGGCAATTTCAATGGTGGCGAGTCTGACGTACATAAATCGCAGCAATGGCCGTTAGCAACGTCTGAATCTCACGAAATGTCTCATGCAGGTAGAAGACATATTGTTAGACTTGGGCTCCAAAGATGGGTTCCCTACATCTCTGCAAACCAGAGTTACAGGGCTCCAAATTTGGTAAAATCACCCATAGGCTTTCATTGGGCCTCCTATTTACAGTTCCAAAATCTCACATCTTTTCAAAGGGCAATTACTCAGCAGTGGCAAATTTTCTAGCATTGTAGGGACCCTTAGGGGGAACATGACTGGTGAGTTTCGGGCCCCTAGGCCAAAGAGGTCATAGCCTAGGGTCACAAAAACCTGTTTATTTGGGCTATTTCAATGGTAGTGATGGTGACGTACATAAATCGCAGCAATGGCCGTTAGCAAAGTCTGAATCTCACGAAATGTCTCATGCAGGTAGAAGACATATTGTTAGACTTGTATTCCAAAGATGGGGTCCCTACATCTCTGCAAACCAGAGTTACAGGGGTCCAAAATTGGTAAAATCCCCCATAGGATTTCATTGCCTCCCTATTTCACTTTCCAAAATCTCACATCTTTTCAAAGGGCAATGGCTCAGCAGTACCAAATTTTCTAGCATTGTAGGGACCCTTAGGGGGAACATGACTGGTGAGTTTCGGGCCCCTAGGCCGAAGAGATCATAGCCTAGGGTCACAAAAACCTGTTTATTTGGGCTATTTCAATGGTAGTGATGGTGGCGTACATAAATCGCAGCAATGGCCGTTAGCAAAGTCTTAATCTCACGAAATGTCTCATGCAGGTAGAAGACATATTGTTAGACTTGGATTCCAAAGATGGGGTCCCTACATCTCTGCAAACCAGAGTTACAGGGGTCCAAAATTGGTAAAATCCCCCATAGGATTTAATTGCCTCCCTATTTCACTTTCCAAAATCTCACATCTTTTCAAAGGGCAATGGCTCAGCAGTACCAAATTTTCTAGCATTGTAGGGACCCTTTAGGGGGAACATGACTGGTGAGTTTCGGGCCCCTAGGCCGAAGAGGTCATAGCCTAGGGTCACAAAAACCTGTTTATTTGGGCTATTTCAATGGTAGTGATGGTGGCGTACATAAATCGCAGCAATGGCCGTTAGCAAAGTCTGAATCTCACGAAATGTCTCATGCAGGTAGAAGACATATTGTTAGACTTGGATTCCAAAGATGGGGTCCCTACATCTCTGCAAACCAGAGTTACAGGGGTCCAAAATTGGTAAAATCCCCCATAGGATTTCATTGCCTCCCTATTTCACTTTCCAAAATCTCACATCTTTTCAAAGGGCAATGGCTCAGCAGTACCAAATTTTCTAGCATTGTAGGGACCCTTAGGGGGAACATGACTGGTGAGTTTCGGGCCCCTAGGCCGAAGAGGTCATAGCCTAGGGTCACAAAAACCTGTTTATTTGGGCTATTTCAATGGTAGTGATGGTGACGTACATAAATCGCAGCAATAGCCGTTAGCAAAGTCTGAATCTCACGAAATGTCTCATGCAGGTAGAAGACATATTGTTAGACTTGGATTCCAAAGATGGGGTCCCTACATCTCTGCAAACCAGAGTTACAGGGGTCCAAAATTGGTAAAATCCCCCATAGGCTTTCATTGGGCCTCCTATTTACCGTTCCAAAATCTCACACCATTTCAAAGGGCAATGGCTCAGCAGTGGCAAAACTCACCAGTCATGATCCCCCTAAGGGTCCCTACAATGCTAGAAAATTTGGTACTGCTGAGCCATTGCCCTTTGAAAAGATGTGAGATTTTGGAAAGTGAAATAGGGAGGCAATGAAATCCTATGGGGGATTTTACCAATTTTGGACCCCTGTAACTCTGGTTTGCAGAGATGTAGGGACCCCATCTTTGGAATCCAAGTCTAACAATATGTCTTCTACCTGCATGAGACATTTCGTGAGATTCAGACTTTGCTAACGGCCATTGCTGCGATTTATGTACGTCACCATCACTACCATTGAAATAGCCCAAATAAACAGGTTTTTGTGACCCTAGGCTATGACCTCTTCGGCCTAGGGGCCCGAAATTTACCAGTCATGTTCCCCCTAAGGGTCCCTACAATGCTAGAAAATTTGGTACTGCTGAGCTATTGCCCTTTGAAAAGATGTGAGATTTTGGAAAGTGAAATAGGGAGGCAATGAAATCCTATGGGGGATTTTACCAATTTTGGACCCCTGTAACTCTGGTTTGCAGAGATGTAGGGACCCCATCTTTGGAATCCAAGTCTAACAATATGTCTTCTACCTGCATGAGACATTTCGTGAGATTCAGACTTTGCTAACGGCCATTGCTGCGATTTATGTACGTCACCATCACTACCATTGAAATAGCCCAAATAAACAGGTTTTTGTGACCCTAGGCTATGACCTCTTCGGCCTAGGGGCCCGAAACTCACCAGTCATGTTCCCCCTAAGGGTCCCTACAATGCTAGAAAATTTGGTACTGCTGAGCCATTGCCCTTTGAAAAGATGTAAGATTTTGGAAAGTGAAATAGGGAGGCAATGAAATCCTATGGGGGATTTTACCAATTTTGGACCCCTGTAACTCTGGTTTGCAGAGATGTAGGGACCCCATCTTTGGAATCCAAGTCTAACAATATGTCTTCTACCTGCATGAGAGATTTCGTGAGGTTCAGACTTTGCTAACGGCCATTGCTGCGATTTATGTACGTCACCATCACTACCATTGAAATAGCCCAAATAAACAGGTTTTTGTGACCCTAGGCTATGACCTCTTCGGCCTAGGGGCCCGAAACTCACCAGTCATGTTCCCCCTAAGGGTCCCTAGAATGCTAGAAAATTTGGTACTGCTGAGCTATTGCCCTTTGAAAAGATGTGAGATTTTGGAAAGTGAAATAGGGAGGCAATGAAATCCTATGGGGGATTTTACCAATTTTGGACCCCTGTAACTCTGGTTTGCAGAGATGTAGGGACCCCATCTTTGGAATCCAAGTCTAACAATATGTCTTCTACCTGCATGAGACATTTCGTGAGATTCAGACTTTGCTAACGGCCATTGCTGCGATTTATGTACGTCACCATCACTACCATTGAAATAGCCCAAATAAACAGGTTTTTGTGACCCTAGGCTATGACCTCTTCGGCCTAGGGGCCCGAAACTCACCAGTCATGTTCCCATTAAGGGTCCCTACAATGCTAGAAAATTTGGTACTGCTGAGCCATTGCCCTTTGAAAAGATGTAAGATTTTGGAAAGTGAAATAGGGAGGCAATGAAATCCTATGGGGGATTTTACCAATTTTGGACCCCTGTAACTCTGGTTTGCAGAGATGTAGGGACCCCATCTTTGGAATCCAAGTCTAACAATATGTCTTCTACCTGCATGAGAGATTTCGTGAGGTTCAGACTTTGCTAACGGCCATTGCTGCGATTTATGTACGTCACCATCACTACCATTGAAATAGCCCAAATAAACAGGTTTTTGTGACCCTAGGCTATGACCTCTTCGGCCTAGGGGCCTGAAACCCACCAGTCATGTTCCCCCTAAGGGTCCCTACAATGCTAGAACATTTGGTACTGCTGAGCCATTGCTCTTTGAAAAGATGTGAGATTTTGGAAAGTGAAATAGGGAGGCAATTAAATCCTATGGGGGATTTTACCAATTTTGGACCCCTGTAACTCTGGTTTGCAGAGATGTAGGGACCCCATCTTTGGAATACAAGTCTAACAATATGTCTTCTACCTGCATGAGACATTTCGTGAGATTCAGACTTTGCTAACGGCCATTGCTGCGATTTATGTACGTCACCATCACTACCATTGAAATAGCCCAAATAAACAGGTTTTTGTGACCCTGGGCTATGACCTCTTCGGCCTAGGGGCCCGAAACTCACCAGTCATGTTCCCCCTAAGGGTCCCTACAATGCTAGAAAATTTGGTAGTGCTGAGCCATTGCCCTTTGAAAAGATGTGAGATTTTGGAAAGTGAAATAGGGAGGCAATGAAATCCTATGGGGGATTTTACCAATTTTGGACCCCTGTAACTCTGGTTTGCAGAGATGTAGGGACCCCATCTTTGGAATACAAGTCTAACAATATGTCTTCTACCTGCATGAGACATTTCGTGAGATTCAGACTTTGCTAACGGCCATTGCTGCGATTTATGTACGTCACCATCACTACCATTGAAATAGCCCAAATAAACAGGTTTTTGTGACCCTAGGCTATGACCTCTTTGGCCTAGGGGCCCGAAACTCACCAGTCATGTTCCCCCTAAGGGTCCCTACAATGCTAGAAAATTTGCCACTGCTGAGTAATTGCCCTTTGAAAAGATGTGAGATTTTGGAACTGTAAATAGGAGGCCCAATGAAAGCCTATGGGGGATTTTACCAAATTTGGAGCCCTGTAACTCTGGTTTGCAGAGATGTAGGGACCCCATCTTTGGAGCCCAAGTCTAACAATATGTCTTCTACCTGCATGAGACATTTCGTGAGATTCAGACGTTGCTAACGGCCATTGCTGCGATTTATGTACAAGGTTAAACATTAATTGAGGAGCGCAAGAAGATATAAAAAGTATCTGATACCCTTGTCAGGGGAGCCGCTTTCCATATACAGGACATAAGGATAGAAAAACAATGGAGAGCGTCTACTAGCAAATATCACAAAAGTTTATTGAATCAAAATGCGGTCACATAAAACTCCCTTATCCCCCCCTAAAATACACGGCCGTGTATAGCTAGATGTCAGCTGACCATACACACTGAACCACACATAGCAGCAAAGCAATCATACTCAAACTTAGTGACAGACTTAGTGGATACTCCACAATGCAAATCTGACTTGGTTAGGTGAATGCTTTAAATCCACAGCCCAGATGCTGCAATATACATCCTCTGTGATTCTTAATCTGCCACACTGTAAAGCTGACTCAGTATACTGACACTTTCCGCTTGATGACTGTTTATAGTCTATAATAGTTGTAGGTGCGATTGCACTGCTCACCAGGCATCCTCCTCAGTTAAATTGCAAATTATTGCTTTGCTAAACATGTTGCTCCATGCCTCGAGTTTTCATCCACCGGCACAGGTGCGGGGTATACCTATAGGCCAATTCCTGCGAATTCGCAGGAATTGTTCTAATGAAAGTGATTTCCAGCTTGAGGCCGAGGCCATGACATCTAGGTTTAAACAAAGGGGATATAATGACCTGGTCCTCCAAGAGGCAAAGGAGAGAGCAGAATCCACACCAAGAAGCGATCTTCTGATTCGGGGTAAAAAGCGTAGATTTCAAAAATCTGATGATTCGATCAGAATGATCACAAAATATGGCACGCATTGGAACCAATTGAGAGGGATTTTGTCAAAACACTGGCATCTATTGCAACTCGATCCTGTAATTTCCCGAATAGTGGGGGATTACCCCAAAATGACGGCAAGGAGGGCATTTGATTCAATAAACTTTTGTGATATTTGCTAGTAGACGCTCTCCATTGTTTTTCTATCCTTGCGATTTATGTACGTCAGACTCGCCACCATTGAAATTGCCCAAATAAACAGGTTTTGTGACCCTAGGCTATGACCTCTTCGGCCTAGGACTGCATTGAACGCGACCCACGCATTGTGCGCATTCTGGACAACACCAATTACTGGGTTTATACCCTTCTGGATCCACGGTACAAACACAATGTTCCAAAACTGCTTGAAGAAAGAGCCAGACAGGTCAAAATGGAAGAATACCAGAAGGCCCTTGTGGAGACTTTAGAGAGGAGATTGACATCCTCCCCCTCCTCTAGCCAGTTGTACGCCGACAGACTGACTTCCGCAAACCCAGGACGACCAGGAGGGCAGCAAACAACACAAGCCGCAGCTAGTGCCCAAAAGGGAATGGTATCGGCAGTGTCCTTGGAGTGGGAAAATTTTCTGACACCCATGCAGCAGCACACAGAACAGCAAGCGTGCAGATCCACCTCCAACACCGATTGCCTGGAGAAGATGGTCAAGGACTACATGTCAGATGGCGTAGCTGTGTTGAACAATCCATCTGCACCCTTCAACTATTGGGTATCGAAGCTAGACACCTGGCACAAACTGGCAATGTACGCAATAGAGGTGCTGGCTTGCCCGGCAGCCAGCGTTATGTCGGAACGCTGTTTCAGTGCTGCCGGAGGCATCGTCACAGATCGGTGGCGTATCCGCCTCTCCACAGAAAATGCAGACCGTCTGACTCAAATTAAAATGAATCAATCCTGGATTGGAAACGACTACGCAACACTCCCGGACCCCAACCAAGTAACATGAACAATGAACATCTGTGATGTGTTAGCGTTTCCGGTCCCTGTTTATTGAACCTCTCATCTGTATTACATTTATGACTGCATGGCGACAAAATGCAAATTGCTATCCGCACGCTTCTTGTCCTCATGCAAGGCCTGGGTTGTTGTGTCTCAAAGCGTGGCCTTCTCCTCCTGCGCCACCCTCCTCCTGTTCCATCACGTGTGCTGCTGCTGGGTTAGCGTTACCGGTCCCTTTTCCTGGAACCTCTTATATGTATTACATTTATGACTGCATGCCGACAAAAAGCATGTTACCTGTGCAAAGAAAACAGACATTTCCCGCATTTAAAAGACAGTTTTCCCTTTGAAACTTTAAAATCGATTTTCTCAAAAACTATAAGCTCTTTTTGCTAAAAAATTTTTCCTCTTGTACCCACTCCCAAGGTGCACATACCCTGTAAATTTGGGGTATGTAGCATGTAAGGAGGCTTTACAAAGCACAAAAGTTCGGGTCCCCATTGACTTCCATTATGTTCGGACCCGAACATCGCGGCCATGTTCGGCCTGTTCAGCCCGAACCTGAACATCTAGATGTTCGCCCAACACTACTGCCTACACTGATTAAACTTAGAGTTCTCACATGTGTTAAATAAAGTCAACCATTTTTTTTACTTGTTACAAATCATTTTTTAGCACTGTTTTTCACTTGTTTATGTCTGCTTTAACTCTTTAGCAACCACTTTATTTAGAGGTTGGCAAGTGCTCCTGGCAAATGTATTATATCACATTTTTTATTTCTTATTTGTTACATTTGTTTTCTACTGAATAGTACTAATGTAATGTGTATTTATGGCCACTGGTCACTAGGGGGCAGTGTTATACAATAATAGAGGACTTCTGTTTTCAGTTTCTGTATTTTCTGTTAGCAGGGAGAGATCAAAGCATTCCAAGAATTTACAACACAACCAGTTCTGTCTAAAGAGGTCAAAAGCAGTGAACGTATAGAGGCCATTCATATGTATTTCCTGTTAAACAATACCAGTTACCTGACATCCTGCTGATCTTTAATGCATCAGTAGGGTTTGAATCACACACCTGAAACAAACATGTAGCTAATCCAGTCATCAGCTGATCTGTGTGCTTGTTTTGAGATTATGTCTAAAAGTATTAGAGACACATGACCAGCAATCAGCAGGACAGCCAGCAATTCACATTGTTTTAAAGAAAATAAATATGGCAGCCTACAGATCCCTCTCACTTCAAGTTCCCTTTAAAATATTGATAAAAACAGCCTTTTTTTGCTCCTTATATGGAATAAAATCAAATGGACTTTTTTCAAGGTGCTCTTCCTACCAGAGCCCAGCCATCCTGTAGAAATTACAATTAAATTCCACTTTTGTTGCTATAACCATTTGCCATGCCATCATTTGTCATTTGTCAAATTTGTCATTTGAATCATACCAAAGTAAGTCAATGGCCAGCTAAAGTATTGTCACCAAAGTAGTACAAGTAGTATTCAGGAAAGCCCTTGGTTTCTACTTTTCTATAATTGTTCTAGGCAAGAAATTTATTTTATGTTTTAGCCAGAGAATAAGCCTGGCAGGTAGCATTTTTCCAGGCGTGCGTATGATAAGGGCTACTGTTAAAAAAATTTGCCTGATATAAATGATATTGAAGTTATCGTTTAGTAAAATGGGTTCCAGAATATGCCGTAAAATACTGTTTATAATACTGATATTCTATTATTCCTTTGTAACCTCTATTTTGATGTTAAGCAAAATGGGCACCAGTTAAAGTGATAAAATATCAGTTAATTTACTGATATTGTACTACTTAATTCATATAGTAAAATATCTTTAATATGAACCAATATTTTACTATAACCTAACCTCTCCCTACTCTCACACAGAACCCTTCCTTTTGGTGCCTAACCTTAATAACCCCCTACTGGTGTTCTACCTTAATTCCCCCCTACGGGTACCTAGCTTTAATCCCCCCGCTGATGCCTTAATTTGACCCCCCATTGTGGTGCCTAAACGTAACCCTCCCCATGGTGGTGCCTAAACTTAACACCCCAGGTGGTGCCTAACCCTAACCCTCCCTGGTGGTGCCTAACCTTACCAACCCGGTGGGGCCTAACCCTAACCCTCCCGGGTGGTGCCTAACCTTAAACCCCCAGTGGTGCCTAACCCTAATTCTCCCTGGTGGTGCCTAACCTTAACCCCCCAGTGGTTCCTAAGCCTAACCCTCCCTGGTGGTGCCTAAGCCTCCCTGGTGGTGCTTACCCTTAACACCGTGTTGGTGCCTGACATCTTACATAACCAGCTAAACAATCCTATACTAATTTATATTACACAAACAAAATGGGGAATTAAAGTTAGGGACCATTGGAGGGGGGCTACAAGGGTCCATAACTTTAATCCCACATTTTGTTTGTGTAATATAAATTAGTATAGGATTGTTTACGGTTTTTACATAACATTTTAAAAAATGACACTTGAGGTGTCAAAAATGTAAAATTAACTATTTGTTATATAAAAGTTTAAGTAAGTTTGTTGAAAAATGATAATTTGTAACATGGGTGAGAATCGCAGAAGCTGCTCCTTGTGTTGCAAAAAGTTGAAATGTAAACAATTTTTTCTAAGAAAGCACATGGAACAGTTTTAGAAACAATTATACAGTTTTAGAAATTATTATTTGTTAAATAATTAGTTTTTGTAATCGATAAGATAACAAGTGATATAGTTGTTTTATATTAACGTAGCACCGTTTTTATACACTTGGCTCTAGTAGAGAAAACATTTGCATTGTGTTGAATGGGGCGCCCTTTTTAATAGGCGCCGTTATTACTTGCTTCCATTTCACAGATGGTCCGTTATGACAGCCATCATGAATTCAATAAACTTTTTACCTTGAGTTTTCTCACAGGAGATGTTTTCAAACCTGAAAATAAAATATCTTTTTAGGCCCCAGTATAAGACAAAAACTCCACAAAAAAAGTTGTCTGGAATTTACTCAAGTTTAGTATGCTTTTCTTATCTCCCGTTTAGATTCCTCCCATATGCAAGGTGAAGGAATTGTATTTTTCCGATAATATAAGAAAACATCTCCAGGAGAAAAACCTATTGAATCAGCACCCCTGTGTTTTTAGCTATTGGTATCCTTTAAGGTTGAAATAATCCATAAAGGTAGCCAAACTTAAGTACAAAAATTTGCAGTAAAAAACCAAAAACATAAGTAATTTTTTTTCTGTTTTCTGAGTATTTTCCTTTTTGTTTTTTTTGTTTATGTGGCTCTTTTCTATTTCTATTCTTTTTAATGCAGAGCAAGCAGATGTACCTCATCGTGTGTCCCTGTCTCTGTCAATGTCTGTTGAAATATACCAAATCCCTTTTATATATCCCTTTTATATATTACCACGCATCTCTAATGTCTCTCCCTACAGTATAACTAATAGCTGCATTTTCAGGGGCCTCTGAGGAATATTCACATTTCTTTCAAACTCATTTCTGTAAGTAAAGAAAATTATATATACTGTATATTCCTGCGTATAAGACTACTTTTTAACCCTTGAAAATCTTCTGAAAAGTTGGGGGTCGTCTTAAACGCCGGGTGTCATTGATGTCGGGTGATACGCCCTATCCTGTTACCACCTCTCAGACCTCCCTGCTGAGGGAGCGCAATCTATTCTTCCATACCGCTCTGATAAACAGGTAGACAAGGAGAGCTGACCAATGCAACAAGTCAATTGACTATATACTATATACTGTTATATACTGGGTAACACATACAGTACAGCACCAGTATCTGTTCATACACAGCACCAGTACATGATTTATTTATTTTTATTTTTATTTGGTGTGTGTTGGAAGAGGGGTAGTCTTATACGGCGAGTATATCCCAAACTCTATATTTTAACTGGAAAAGTTGGGGGGTCGTCTTATACGCCCAGTCGTCTTATACGCCGGAATATACGGTATGTATTTTAAATCTTATTTTAAGGTATGTTTAATGCAGCTGCTGAATGCAATTATTCAAATGTTAAGCTGCAAAATTTGCATAAAATTAGCATAAAACTGGCACCTAAGAATAATTAGCATCTCATTGTCTAGCCCTATAGTTAATATATTATGTATTGTACTATAATTAATTTATGTATGCATTTATTTATATATTGTATTTATAAAGCGTCAACATATTATGCAGCGCTGGAGATTAGTTTACGTTACAGACAATAGTTAGGGGTGACATACAGCAATAAGACAATACAGGAATACATGCAAACCAGATCACACAGCACAGTATTAGTACAAGGTAATGCTTAGTCAGTCACTGGATGGAGCATGGAGATTAGGCAAGTTAGGTTCACTCAGATGCATAGCATGGGTGCACAGTAATGGAGGTGCATGGCCAGGTAGGACACAAAAGGAGGACTCTGCCCAAAGGCTTACAATCTAGAGGGAGAGATAAGGACACGAAAGGCAGGGGACCAGAGTTCAGCTGTAGGTTTAGAGCACTTGTGAGGGGTAGTAGGCCAGAGTGAAAAGGTGAGTTTTGAGGGCCTTCTTGAAGATGTCGAAGGAGGAGGCTGCCCTAATGGGTGGAGGTAGGAAGTTTCATAGAGTTGGAGCAGCTTTTGAGAAGTCCTGGAGGCGTGCATGGGACTGGGTGATGCGGGGGGCGGTCAGGCGAAGTTCATTGGAAGAGCAGAGTGAGCGGCCAGGTGTGTACTAGTGTTGGGCGAACATCTAGATGTTCGGGTTCGGGCCGAACATGGCCGCGATGTTCGGGTGTTCGACCCGAACTTCGAACATAATGGAAGTCAATGGGGACCCGAACTTTCGTGCTTTGTAAAGCTTCCTTACATGCTACATACCCCAAATTATCAGGGTATGTGCACCTTGGGAGTGGGTACAAGAGGAAAAAAAATATTTGAAAAAGAGCTTATAGTTTTTGAGAAAATTGATTGTAAAGTTTCAAAGGAAAAACTGTCTTTTAAATGTGGAAAATGTCATGTTTCTTTGGACAGGTAACATGCTTTTTGTCGCCATGCAGTCATAAATGTAATACAGAGAAGAGGTTCCAGGAAAAGGGACCGGTAACGGTAACCCAGCAGCAGCAGCACACGTGATGGAACAGGAGCAGGCGCAGGAGGAGAAGGCCATGCTTTTTGAGACACAACAACCCAGGCCTTGCATGAGGACAAGAAGCGTGCGGATAGCATGCTTTTTACCGCCATGCAGTCATAAATGTAATAAAGATAAGAGGTTCAATAAACAGGGACCGGGCGTCAACGCTAACCCAGCAGCAGCAGATGTGATGGAACAGGAGGAGGCGCAGGAGGAGAAGGCCACGCTTTCAGGTGCAACTCAGGCCTTGCATGAGGACAAAAAAATGTGTGCGCAAAGCAATGCAATGAGTAGTTTTCAGGACACAATGGGCTATTTGGAGGAGCTATTCCCACCCCCACAATCTTCTACCTGTGAAAGGTCAATGGAACAGCCACAAATGTTGTGCCCGGATTCACAACCTTTTTCTGTGGAAAATGCACCTCGCACTGAAATGCAAGGCGAGGCCGAGGATGAACATGACGTCAACAACTCAACATGACGCAAAATGGGGGCGGAACAGAAAGCTGCTTTCAATGTTTTGAAGGCCTTAATTGCCTCCGGTGGCCAGTTAGATGCATCATTCATCACACCCAAATCCCAGAGCAATGTGTGCAGGAATTTGAATCTCAGGAGGTGTACCGAGATCATCTGGACAAGTGACCAAGTGACAAAGTGACCAGTGACAAAGTGACAAAGTGACAAAATGACAAAGTGACAAAATGACAAAGTGACAAGTGACAAGTGACAAAATGACAAAGTGACAAGTGACAAAGTGAGAAGTGACAAGTGACAAAGTGACAAGTGACAAAATGACAAAGTGAGAAGTGACAAAGTGAGAAGTGACAAGTGACAAAGTGACAAGTGACAAAATGACAAAGTGACAAGTGACAAAGTGAGAAGTGACAAGTGACAAAGTGACAAGAGACAAAATGACAGTGACAAGTGACAAAGTGACCAGTGACAAAGTGACAACTGACAAAGTGACAAAATGACAAAGTGACAAAGTGACCAGTGACAAAGTGACAACTGAGAGCTTGTTCTGGGGAGCTCCACTGCACTCAGTCGCATATGAGGAGAGGTCTCGTCGGGACTGCTGATCCTCCTCAGCTTGCTCAAAGCCTTGAGGGTTCCTGAAGATCCTCTGCTTGGAGTTCGCCGGGGTTCAGCTTGGTGTCGGGGTCGGCGGCGTCCTCCTCACTCCAACGTGGCAGATCTTCTGTTGAAGGAAAAAAAAAAAAACATTGTTAAAAGTCCAGTACCGCTTCTGAAGGACTCACCAAGAGATGCAGGAGCGCTTCAATCTAGCGCACCATCGCTCGCTGGGTGATGTCCCTGCCTACGCGCTGGAATTCTACGCTGCACATGCTAGCACGCTTTTGCGCAGTGCCGAGGCGCATTCCAGCAGCTAGTAGCTACCAAGCTTCTGTGGATCTGATTGGGCCACCATGTTGGATCTCTGCCAAGTCCTCCAAAATTTTGAGCAATCCACGTTGCGTGACTGAGCAGTGACAACTCTACAGTCAGCATTACAATACCACTGCTGTGTTTACTGAAGAAATCAATGTTGAAGATGGAAACCGCTGGCATGATGCAAGTGGGGGATTCTGAAGATGAAAACGATCAGCGTGATGATACCAACATCAGGCAACCTGCCTCAGGAAACGCTGGTCCCAGCTATGACAAAGAACAGGACGAGGAACAGCTGGAGTTGGAGCAGGAATTGGATGCCCCCACTGCTGAGGGACAGAGCGGTGCACGTTGGACTTCCACAATTTAGCGGGAAAGGACAGCAGAAGAGGAAGAAAGTGATGCTGGTGACGAATATGGTGCATCACAACAATCACAACGCTTACAAGAACATGAAGATAGAGGAGTCTGGCAGGACTCTCTGGCACACATGGCTCAATTCATGCTAGACTGCATTGAACGCGGCCCGCGCATTATTCACTATTCATTATTATTCATTATTCTGGAATCTGGACAACACCAATTACTGGGTTTATACCCAGTTTATACAAACACAATGTTAAAAAACCGATTGAAGAAAGTGTCAGACAGATCAAAAATGGAACAATTCCAGCAGGCCCTTGAGGATGGAGACTTTAGAGAGGAGATTGACATCCTCCTCCTTCTCTAGCCAGTTGTACGCCGACAGACTGACTTCAGCAAACCCAGGAGGACCAGGAGGGCAGCAAAGAACACAAGTTGCTGCTAGTGCCCAAAAGGGAATGGTATTGGCAGTGTCCTTGGAGTGGGAACATTTTCTGACACCCATGCAGCAGCCCACAGAACAGCAATCGGGCAGTTCCACGTCCTCCAACACCAATCGCCTAGAGAAGATGGTCAAGGTCCAGGACTACATGTCAGATGGCGTAGCTGTGTTGAACAATCCATCTGCAGACAGATGGTGAGTGTGACAGGCAGCACAGAAGGACCATGGCAACTCACTCATAGTACCACAGTTTGATAGTGCTGCCCAAAAAATTATATGGATCCGTGGACCCGGGCACTGCAGGCAGTACTGGGAAGTGGGAACGCAGATTTTAGTACCTAAACACACGATACAACATGTTTTCCGGGGTCGGACTCTGAGGCACATACAGATGGTCCCGATCATCATCCTCATCATACAACTCTTCTCCTGAGTCTGACCCACCCACCACCTCTGCCACCCCAACATCCCCAGACACAGACCCCTCATCGTCCTCAACATTAACTTGGGATGCTGGCCTGAGCCCGACCTCCTCCTCCACATCAGGCCCCATCATCTCCTCAATGGCAGCCCTCATTAATCGTTCTGGCGACGGACCGATGGACACAACATTCTCCTCCGGAGAGGGCTGCTGCTGACCACTGGCTGCTGTAGTGGATTTTATAGCTTGCGTGGGGCGTTGGCTGTTGCTGTTGTTGGGAGTGCTGCTCACAGCGGAGGTCTCTGAGGAACTCATGGTGAGCTCATATAGTGGTTGGCGGTGAGTGGAGTATTACTGATCCCAGCAATATACACACTGACTGGCAGAGTACGCAATGCTATATAGTCTGGCTGAGCGGTGTACACAGAGTGGCAGTACACACAATGCTATATAGTCTGGCTGAGCCGTGTACACAGAGTGGCAGTACACACAATGCTATATAGTCTGGCTGAGCGGTGTACACAGAGTGGCAGTACACACAATGCTATATAGTCTGGCTGAGCCGTGTACACAGAGTGGCAGTAAACACAATGCTATATATAGCGTGGCTGAGCGAGGTACACAGTGGCAGTACACACAATGCTATATAGTCAGGCTAAGCCGTGTACACAGAGTGTCAGAAAACACAATGCTATATATAGCGTGGCTGAGCGAGGTGCACAGTGGCAGTACACACAATGCTATATAGCCAGGCTAAGCCGTGTACACAGAGTGTCAGAAAACACAATGCTATATATAGCGTGGCTGAGCGAGGTGCACAGTGGCAGTACACACAATGCTATATTAGTCAGGCTAAGCCGTGTACACAGAGTGTCAGAAAACACAATGCTATATATAGCGTGGCTGAGCGAGGTGCACAGTGGCAGTACACACAATGCTATATTAGTCAGGCTAAGCCGTGTACACAGAGTGTCAGAAAACACAATGCTATATATAGCGTGGCTGAGCGAGGTGCACAGTGGCAGTACACACAATGCTATATTAGTCAGGCTAAGCCGTGTACACAGAGTGTCAGAAAACACAATGCTATATATATAGCGTGGCTGAGCGAGGTACACAGTGGCAGTAAACAATGCTATATTAGGGATGCTCAGAAAATTCCGCGGAAATATAAATTCCGTGATTCCGGCCGGAATTAGGTCAATTCCGATTCCGGTAGTCAAATCGGAATTCCTATACCTTTCAAACGGAATTCCGCGGAAATTTTATAATTCCGACGGAATTTTCCGGAATGACTTAAAAAAGTCTGTCTGTCTGTCGTCTCCTCCTCCTCCTCCTCCTCCCATCCATCCATCCAATGCATGCATCTCATGCAGTAGGGAATTGCAGATTTTCAAAACAGCTTATATACCATAGCTGGGATTTGAACCCAGAACCTAGTGTGTAGTAGGTATCTGTCTTACCCTCTAGACCATGACCCACACTACATGCTAAAGCTGCCGGTAGCATAAACCATACTTCCATTATGATCAATTCGATAGAAAAAGTAGCATGATTAAGGATTTGTACTTTTTGAAAAGCATGCTTATTTATATACCATAGCTGGGATTTGAACCCAGGACCTAGTGTGTAGTAGGTATCTGTCTTACCCTTTAGACCATGACCCACACTACATGCTAAAGCTGCCGGTAGCATAAACCATACTTCCATTATGATCAATTCGATAGAAAAAGTAGCATGATTAAGGATTTGTACTTTTTGAAAAGCATGCTTATTTATATACCATAGCTGGGATTTGAACCCAGAACCTAGTGTGTAGCAGGTATCTGTCTTACCCTCTAGACCATGACCCACACTACATGCTAAAGCTGCCGGTAGCATAAACCATACTTCCATTATGATCAATTCGATAGAAAAAGTAGCATGATTAAGGATTTGTACTTTTTGAAAAGCATGCTTATTTATATACCATAGCTGAGATTTGAACCCAGGACCTAGTGTGTAGTAGGTATCTGTCTTACCCTCTAGACCATGACCCACACTACATGCTAAAGCTGCCGGTAGCATAAACCATACTTCCATTATGATCAATTCGATAGAAAAAGTAGCATGATTAAGGATTTGTACTTTTTGAAAAGCATGCTTATTTATATACCATAGCTGGGATTTGAACCCAGAACCTAGTGTGTAGTAGGTATCTGTCTTACCCTCTAGACCATGACCCACACTACATGCTAAAGCTGCCGGTAGCATAAACCATACTTCCATTATGATCAATTCGATAGAAAAAGTAGCATGATTAAGGATTTGTACTTTTTGAAAAGCATGCTTTTTTATATACCATAGCTGGGATTTGAACCCAGGACCTAGTGTGTAGTAGGTATCTGTCTTACCCTCTAGACCATGACCCACACTACATGCTAAAGCTGCCGGTAGCATAAACCATACTTCCATTATGATCAATTCGATAGAAAAAGTAGCATGATTAAGGATTTGTACTTTTTGAAAAGCATGCTTATTTATATACCATAGCTGGGATTTGAACCCAGAACCTAGTGTGTAGTAGGTATCTGTCTTACCCTCTAGACCATGACCCACACTACATGCTAAAGCTGCCGGTAGCATAAACCATACTTCCATTATGATCAATTTGATAGAAAAAGTAGCATGATTAAGGATTTGTACTTTTTGAAAAGCATGCTTATTTATATACCATAGCTGGGATTTGAACCCAGAACCTAGTGTGTAGTAGGTATCTGTCTTACCCTCTAGACCATGACCCACACTACATGCTAAAGCTGCCGGTAGCATAAACCATACTTCCATTATGATCAATTCGATAGAAAAAGTAGCATGATTAAGGATTTGTACTTTTTGAAAAGCATGCTTATTTATATACCATAGCTGGGATTTGAACCCAGAACCTAGTGTGTAGTAGGTATCTGTCTTACCCTCTAGACCATGACCCACACTACATGCTAAAGCTGCCGGTAGCATAAACCATACTTCTATTATGATCAATTCGATAGAAAAAGTAGCATGATTAAGGATTTGTACTTTTTGAAAAGCATGCTTATATACCATAGCTGGGATTTGAACCCAGGACCTAGTGTGTAGTAGGTATCTGTCTTACCCTCTAGACCATGAACCACACTGCTTGGAAGTAGGTATCTGTCTTACCCACTAGTAAGGCTGAGGCTGGAGAGGCTGCAGCCTCAGGGCGCAGTGTAGGAGGGGGTGCACAATTCATTCAGCTGTCATTCCCAATTGTGTTTGAAGCAGAAAGAAATAAGAAAAGGTGATACATGGCAGCGACAGCAAGCCAGATAAGTAGAGATTAAGGTGTTGGGGGTGGGGGGGGGGGGGGGGGGGGCTGGGGCACCTCTTAGTGTAATAGCAATCAGTGTGTGACAGCTGGGGTGGGAGGGATGGGGGGGCGCACTTTGCTGTCTCAGCCTTGGGTGCTGAAGGACCTTGTCCCACCTCTGACCACACTACATGCTAAAGCCTGGCCCTGAGTGTGGTTGATGGTCTAGAGCAGTGGTCCTCAAACTAAGGCCCGCGGGCCGAATGTGGCCCCCTAAGGCTTTCTTACCGGCCCCCCACACAGAAAATGTATTGCTTTTAAATGCAGTCAGCTAGATCTTTAAATATTGGTGGTCCACATATGGAATAGCAGTGCAGCACCCCCCATCCACATGGAAGCCAGAAAGCAGAAATTTTGCTGGTTTCCAATCAAATTCCACATCAGGTGACACTGCTGTCCAATTGGCTTGCAGATTGTCACCTGGGTATGCTTCACTGTCTGGTCCGCAAAGACTTCTACATCATTTTATGTTTACTCCGGCCCACCAGCGGTCTGAAGTATGTTGACCCGGCCCTCAACCCAAAATGTTTGGGGACCCCTTGTCTAGAGGGTAAGACAGATACCTACTACACACTAGGTCCTGGGTTCAAATCCCAGCTATGGTATATAAGCATGCTTTTCAAAAAGTACAAATCCTTAATCATGCTACTTTTTCTATCGAATTGATCATAATGGAAGTATGGTTTATGCTACCGGCAGCTTTAGCATGTAGTGTGGGTCATGGTCTAGAGGGTAAGACAGATACCTACTACACACTAGGTTCTGGGTTCAAATCCCAGCTATGGTATATAAGCTGTTTTGAAAATCTGCAATTCCCTACTGGATGGAGGGAGAGGGAGAGGGAGAGGGAGAGAGATATTTTAAAATTTTTCCGACGGAATTCCGTGTAAATCGGAATTCCGCGGAACTGACCCGGTATACCGTCGGAATGGAACGGTAACGGAATTTCTATATGTCGGAATGCGGAATTGTGCCGGAAACGGAAATCGGCTATTCCGACCATGCCTGTGCTATATATAGTGTGGCTGAGCGAGCGGTGTACTACTGTTCCCAGCAGCGACACACAATGACTGGGGGGGACCCTGGCTAGCGTGGCTGGAGAGCGAACTACACTGCCTGCCTACCCAAAGCTAAACCTACAGACAAATGGCTGAGATATGACGTGGTTCGGGTATTTACTTACCCGAACCACGTGACCGTTCGGCCAATCAGAGCGCGTTCGGGCCCGAACCACGTGACCCGTTCGGCCAATCACAGCGCTAGCCGAACGTTCGGGGAACGTTCGGCCATGCGCTCTTAGTTCGGCCATGTGGCCGAACGGTTTGGCCGAGCACCGTCAGGTGTTCGGCCGAACTCGAACATCACCCGAATAGGGTGATGTTCTGCAGAACCCGAACAGTGGCGAACACTGTTCGCCCAACACTAGTGTGTACCTCTGAGTAAGATCGGAAATGTAGGTTGGACATGTTTTGTGGACGGATTTGTAGGTCAGACACAGTATCTTGAATCTGATTCTGGACTGGATAGGAAGCCAGTGGAGGGATTCACAGAGAGGAGCCGCCGTGGTGGAGCGATGGGAGGAGTGAATAATGGAGTGGATAATAACATTTATTTAATGCTTAAATATATTGGTTGCATTTCTTCAAAGAACAGCTTCAGCAAAACTAAACAATACATCTTTTTGATTTTTGATAGCATGAAAACACTAGATCATCTTTAGTAAACAGGGACAACAACAACCCCTCCCCCCCCAAAAAAAAGTGAAGTTCAATTTTTGTTAAAAAAAAAAAATACTATAAATGTATATCAGTGCTGCAAATTGTCTTTTCCGGCCTGGAATCTTTTATCTGTTTGCAGTACGTACAGAGTATAAAATATAAAACTCTCAGCTAACACAAATCTTTGATTTGAGTTAAATTTGTTAAGATGAGAAGCATAGTACACACCTTCAACTCTGATTGGCCAAAGTTTACCACATCCATGTAGTATGACAAGACAAGACAAATAACATTTATATCTCGCTTTTCTCCTGGCGGACTCAAAGCGCCAGAGCTGCAGCCACTAGGGCACATTCTATATAGGCAGTAGCAGTGTTAGGGAGACTTGCCTAAGGTCTCCTACTGAATAGGTGCAGTATGAGGGTTAATACATATATTTTAAATACTATCAATAGGTTGTGTAAGTAAACACTTAGGGCCCTTTCACACCAGAGGGATTTTTCGGCGTTTTAACGCCACGGCCGAAGTTGGCGTTTTGCTAGGTAAAAGAAAGTCCATAGACTTTCATTTTACCTTTCACATCTAACTCGGCGTTTTGGAGCATTGCGTTTCAACGCTCCCAGGAGCTTTTTCAGGGCTGTTAACAGCCGAAGTTGGCTGTTGGCGTTTCAATGATAGTCAATGGAAAACGCCAACTTCAGCGTTTTCAAAGCCTTTTCAAAGCGTTTTACAGCTATCTTGTTCACTTATTTTTATAGAAGAAAAAAAAAAGGACGTTTTCATATGGGCTGTAAAACTCTTTCAAAAGGCTTTGAAAATGCTTTGAAAACGCTATGTATTGGCGTTAAGCAAAAGGCTGACTTTCAGCCTTTTCTACCGCAGCCTCTAGTGTGAAAGAGCCCTTATACTACAGGGGGATAAAAGTGTGTGTCAAATCAAAATTGGATGTGTCTACAAGGCTTTACAAGTTGAAAGATGGGGAGCTGATGCACCAGAAACCAATGACGTTGCTGCACGGGAGGCAATGAGGCTGCAAGAGGTGTAAAGATTGACTTTCTCAAAAACGAAAAGGTCTTAAAAAAATTGACATGTTTCCACTAGTGACCCTAATATAATTATCAAATTTGATGGGGCTTCACAATGATCCCGAAACTGCTTGTATTATACATTGCTCTCATTCAAATATGTGTTTTTTTTTACTTAAACATTAACCACTTAATGACAAGCTGACTTATAAAAACGTCCTGCTAGAGCCTCTTAATGGCCCCAGGACGTTTTTAGAAGTCAGACAGTGCTGCTGCTGCTGTGCGCATGCACGTGAAAATAATGAAAAAAAAAAAACACCAAGAAAAAAATATATATACCTTTATTTCCAAATACTATATTGTCACCATACTTTGTACTAGGGACATACTGTAATTAAAATCTTGTGATAACCAGAACAAATAGGCAGATAAAATGTTTGGGTTTTATGTACAGTAGCATGATGATAGTAGTAAAAATGTTTCTGTACCGCGTTAGCCAAACAATATATGTAGGTAGAAAAAAACAAAGTCTTGTAAAAGTAATACCTTTTAATGGCTAACTGATAAAGTTAAATAATGCAAGCTTTCTGGGATCTGGTCCCCTTCTTCAGGCATATTTCTAGATGTTAGCTGTAGTAAAACACTGATGCAGGGAAATAGCAAACATGAAGATGGCAGTTGTACTGGTTGCTGTTTAGCAGTTAGATGTCAGGTGATCAGCAGGCTGGAGCCAGTGAGCTCATGCAAGCAAACATGAAATCTAGCAGGTTTCTGAAGATAGTGAAGCCAAGTCAATGTTATTACTTTTACAAGACTTTGTTTTTTTCTACCTACATGCACAATAGCAGTGTTTATATTAAAACCCATAGGGGATGAAATTGCAGAAATAGTGTATTTTTTCATTTTTCTCCTTGTTTTTCCCTTTGAAATGCATAGTAAATAAAGTAATTACTGAAAACAAATATCAACCCCCAAAAGCCCACATGGTGGTGAAAAAAACAAGATATAGATAATTTCATTGTGATTAGTAGTGATTAAGCTATTGGCAAATGAAAGGGATGAGCACTGAAAGGTGAAAATCGCTCTTGTCCGTTAGGGTAAAAACGCCTTTGGGGTGAAGTCGTTAAAATCAATTTTTTGGAAATGTTTTTGACATTTTGTCACTATTAGCCCTGATCTAAATTTCAAATTTGGTGACCACATCAGGTATGGAGGCTTTGTAATTAATTATGAAACTCCGTGCCATAAACCTAAATTTAAAATTGAATTTAAATTTTTTTGTGAAAATGCAGTACATTTGCAGATAACTTTGTGAATCTGATTTGGACAGACTCACTTATTTGCTAGTTTCGTATACCGTCCTGCTATTAAAATGTTCAAGATATCACCAGTCTCACGCTACCATTTCTTTGGGATGAGTTTTAACCACTTCCCCACCATGGGGTTTTTACAGTAATGGACTAGAGCAATTTTAACCTATCAGCACTCCTCTCTTTCACACCAAAATTATCCATACCTTGTTTTTTTCCCCACAAATTAGGCTTTTGGGGATGTTTTTGTTTTTCAGTAATTACCTCACTTTCTATTACATTTAAAGGGAAAACAGGGGAAACATAACACACCATTTCTCCAATTCTATCCCCTATAGTTTTAAAATAAATAATGCCACTGTAAATAAAATCCACACATTTTTTTGCCCATTTGTCTGGTTATTACAATGTTTAAATTATGTTCCTAGTACAATTGTTTGGCGACAAATTATTATTTTGAAATAAAGGTGTATTTTTTCTGTGCCCAATCAATAATTACAAGCCCTTATTTGTCAAAATAACAGTAATGTACCCTCATAACAAACATAGTAAAAAAAGCTGAGTCCCTAACTTAAGTATTCATGTATTTTTATACACAGTAGCGGCAGCAGTGGGCAACATTCTAAAAAGTCCAATTGCCATTACCAGAGGCAAAGTGGATGTTTTAATATACACAGCGGTTGGGTAGTGTTTAAAGTATACCTTAGACAAACCTTGGGTACAAAACACATACATACTTAAAGAAGTCATCAGGGGAAATATGCTCAAATAAGTGGTACTTACCAGGAGCTTCCTCCAGCTCCAAGCTCCCAGGACGTCCCTCGCCGCAGCTCTGACCGCAGCCGTTCTCCGCAGGTCCGTCCCAGTCCCCGGCGATGACTGTCAATCACCACCACGTGGGCCGGAGCGGACTTTGCAGGCGCACTACTGCACCTGCGCAGTCCGCTCCGGCCCACGTGGCGGTGATTGACAGCGCCGCTCGCACAGGTGCAGTACAGAGCGACCTGGAGGTCGCTCTGACTTCATCGCCGGGGACCGGGACGGACCTGCGGCGAATGGCTGCGGGCAGAGCTGCGGCGAGGGACGTCCTGGGAGCTTGGAGCTGGAGGAAGCCCCCGGTAAGTACCACTTATTTTAGCATATTTCCCCTGATGACTCCTTTAAGAAGAGGGAAACCTTTGGATCCTATAGAGGATTGTCACACCATCCTCCGGTCCCACGTTGTCAAGCGGGGCCCCCCAAAGTATTCTAACATGGGCATTTCAGAAAGGTTTATCAAGGCTGCACAGTGCACACCACTTCAGATGTAATAGGTTGGAGTCGGAGCTGCTCATGCATGAGTGGCTCCATGCTACTGCACAGCCGCAGCTGTGCCGGAGTGGATGCAGCACTGCCGTACTCGTGCCAGAAAGAGGAGTATGCCACGATGTTCTGGAGGGTCCAAGCTCCAGGCAGCAGCTGGGGTCTGGAGGATAGTGTGGGAAGCTCTGGTGGATTCAGAGGCTTCCATCTCCTTAAGTAAATATTTCATTTCACTCATGAGGTTCACATGTGCTTTATCTCATAAGGACATCTACCCACTTACAAGTGACCAGAAGAAGGAGGGTGGATGTACGGTATCAGCTGAAAAGGGTGCTAGAGCCACATGTGTGAAAAGGGTTGCCTCCATAGATTTCCATGTTATTTCCTGCGATTAGCATCTATAAGCGATGAAAAGGGTGCTCATTATTTTACTGTTATTATATGCCCTTAATTTTCTAATTGAATACCTTTTATATCTTTGACATAAAATGCAGCTATAATGATCACCTCAAATACTGATTATATCTTTCAAAATTGCAGCTACAACAATCTCACTGAATACTGTTTATGTCTTAGACATAAAATGTGGCTACAAAGATCATGCCAAATACCGATTATATCTTTCAAAAATTGTGGCTACAACAATTTAATTGAGTACAACTGTTAAGATTAGGCACCACCATGGAACGGTTAAGGTTAGGTTTGGTGGAGATTAGGTGCCAAAGGGTGGTTAAGGTTAGGCAACCCCATGGGAAAGGTTAAGATTAGGTACCACTATGGGAGGGGGGGCAATGTTAGGCCCCACCATGGGGGCCTTTAAGGTTAGGCACCACCATGAAGGGTGAAGGTTAGGTGCCAAGAGGGGAATTTAAGGTTAGACACCACCATGAGGGGTTAAGGTTAGTTTATATTCTAATAGCGGCTACATCCAGCATAATTTTAAATTGAATCATGCGTATCGGCTACAAACAGGCACTTTTAAGCTCCATTTTTTTTTCAGGGGGCTTTTTTATATGTATGCATCAGGACATCACAGGGTGGAGATACATGTCAAAGACTCCATCAATCCAGCAGGGGATTATGGACCTAAACATCCACCAAGAGAAGTGGAGACCTTTTGAAGTATTACGGTACCTTTTCCCCCAACATGTGTATTGATTTTTGCCCAGGGATGGACTCCATGTCCTCCAAAACTTGATGGTTTTGCTGGTCTAAACATAAAAATACTATCTTCTTTTTGTTTGATTTTTATTTTATTTTCTTTACCTTATCGTTTTCAAGGCAACAGAAGGAGGGATACTCATAGGTAGGGAGACTTATCATTCTAAAGTACTTAGATACCAAGCCATCAGTTAGTGTTGGATGTCTGTAGTCTCCAAGAGACACAAGAAAGTAGTGCATGACACATTTTACCAGACTCTGAATACAATTAAATTAAAACTTTTACTCGGACAGGCTCTTTAATTTTCAACTAGAAACCATACAGTCTCTCCTCATCAGATATTCTTTGGAGTTCATGTTCGGTCTGAACAAGATGATGAAACATTTAGGGAAGAACATGCAAATCAACAGTGCCCAGCTTGAAGAGAGTATGGCGAAGATCTCCATGGCTGCAGTGTATTTGCCTTGAGCACTGAGATATGCTGGGATGAAGGATATCCAGACACTGAGGAAGGCCAGCATGCTGAAGGTAATACACTGGGCCTCATTAAAGATGTCAGGAAGTCTTCGAGCTAGGAAGGCCACAATGAAACTAATGAAAGCTAAGAGACTAAGATACCCCAGCATGGCCCAAAAGGCAATGGCCGAGCCTTCATTACATTCTAAGATTATGACTCGTGACTGAGAATTAGTGTTGAGTTCTGGAAAAGGAGGGAAGAGTGACAACCAAGAGATACACAGAATTAATTGCAAAAGGCAGCACACAGATATTACCAAAAATGAAACCCAAGGACTTGTCCAGATCCTTAGTTTACTGCCCGGTTTAGTGGCCAAGAAAGCAAAAACCACCATAATAGTTTTGGCCAAGATGCTGGAAACACAGAGTGTAAATATTATGCCAAACGCAGACTGCTGTAGGAGGCACGTTCCTGTTCTCGGAGCACCAATGAAACCCAAAGAGGAAAGAAAACAAAGAGACAAGGAGTGCAGCAGAAGACAACTTAGCTTGTAGTTACTGGCTTTCACTATTGGGCTACTTCTGTATTGGACAAATAGCTTCAGAATGAGCTCAGGAACTAGAAATGAAAGTACAGATGCTACGGCCAAAATTCCTCCGAGGGGTTCACCATAAGAGAGATACTCTGTGATTTTGGGAAGACACGAAGATCTCTCAGAATCGGGCCACTGATCCCATGGACACTTTATACAATCTACATAATCTGTAAAATAAGGGAACAAAATATTGCATCAGTTGCACAGCCATTATATTTGTGGCACCTGGAGGACACAACTACACAAAGTTTACATTATAGATAATAGGATAACAGAGGCGCCAACAGGATAAAAAACACTGAAAGAATTTAAAAAGGGAGGCACTCAGTGTTGATGATACTGGCAGATGCTGTTTACTCCTATCTTTTATTGCTTGACAAAGCCGGTTTGTATCCCGCGAAACGCGGTGCACTTTATTTGGAGTATCCAGTAAAATTGTTTTGACTGAAAATCCACAGTCGTATGTTCTGCTTGGAGGAGGTAAGTCCACCACTACCTACTCTATTACCAAGATGGGTTTTTAAGTTATTTTAGTGTTTTTTATCCTGTTGGCGCCTCTGTTATCCTATTAACTACATCAAGTCCACCCTTGGTGGAGGGTTGTACCCTTCCTTCTTCTACTACAGAGAGCGACTTTTTAATCCTGAGTGTGGTCAGGACAATCTCCCCACCTGCTTTGACAGTGGTTGCCTACTTGGTAACCCTGGTTTGTGAGTATTGAATTAATATTATTACTCTTTCAATTATACATTACCAGTACATACTACACTATATTGGGCTCTTGGTGTTCTCTCTTTTTCTCAAAGTTTACATTATGAACACTAAGGCCCATATGCAATTCACTTTTTCTCCTGAGTTTTCTCCAAGGTGATATTTTCAAATGTGTCTATAACATGTAATTGAAACCACCAGCAAGCAAGATAATACTTAAAATAATGTTGGTAGTACTTTTACTTCTACTTTTTGGTACTTTTTCAATTGCAAAGTGCTGAAAAAGTATTTTAAATAGAAGATAAAAAAATATCACCTAGGAGAAAACTCAGGAGAAAAAGTTAATTGCATATAGTATAGGCCTAAATGTCTAAGCAAAGTAATTGTAATATTTACAAAACACATTGTACTGGAATACATTTACATCACTTATGCTGTGTGTGTTTAAGATGTTCTATTTGTCCCTTAAAGGATGCACAAGGTGACATGTTCCATGATGAGATAGATGTGTGTATATACTGTACAGTGCCCAGCACACAAATAACTATGTTGTGTTCCTTTTTTTGTTTCTTGACCTGAAAGAGTTAAATATCAGGAATGTAAATGACAGTTTCTTTCCAGATCGGGACAGGATTCGACTATAGACACCGGCGTAACAATAGGGGATGCGACCTCTGCCCCCGCGGGGGGGGGGGGGGGGCAGGCCCCACCTAGGGCCTGCTCAGGGCAGTTTTGGGGGCAGGAGGGGTCACAACATAAGAGGAGAGCGTGGCAGATCGGTGGGAAGGGGGGACATTCCCCCCCCTCCCTCACCTCGGGCTCTCCTCTCAGCACTCCCCTCCTGCAATCTGTAGTGACAGCGGGCAGCAGCAGTGGCGGCGGCAGGATAACACATACCTCCTTCGCCCCGGAGGTCTCCGATCAAGTAAGTGCTTATGTCACTTCCTGTTTAAAGAGAAAGTGACATGAAGCTCTTAGACATCGGAGACCTCCGGGGCGAAGGAGGTATGTGTTATCCTGCCGCCGCCGCTGCTGCCGGATTTTTTTTTTTTTGCAGGGGGGCAGGGGATTTCTAGTTACGCCCCTGACTATAGAGTAACCCTCACTGATAAGGAATTACAGCCATAAATCAGTGTCCTAGCAAAAAATGGTTTCTGAGAGCTGGAAAGAGATAGTTCATAGATTTTAGTTCTGGCATGCTTCAATGAATGTGTCATTGAGCAGAAAAAATGAAACAGTAAACACTTAAAAAGTAGATTTACATATAAAATAAAAATGTGTGATATAAAAATAAATAAATAAATACATTTTAGGAGAAGGCGATAGATTCAATGGCTTATCTCATCAGTTTATTTTCACCTTATGCTTTCTTTAAAGGAAACCGGAGCTGGTATAAAGAAAACATTTTATACATACCTGGGGTTTCCTCCAGCCCCATACACACGGATCGCTCCCACGCCGCCGTCCTCAGTCTTCCCGCAGCTCCAATACCAGGTCCAATCACTTCAGCCAGTTGGGGCCAGCCTACGCAGGAGAAGTGCACCCTCTACATATCTCTCCAGCGGCTGCTAAGGAGATACGCAAAGAGCGCACTTCTCTTAAGTCAGACTGGCTCCGATTGATGGAAATGAATAAAGTAGATCCCTCACTTCACAGAAGCAGGGATACCTGCTGTTAATGTTTTGCGCATTGCTAAGGAAGCAACGTGCGTAACTTAGGAAGGCACACTCCTTACATGGCAGCGCGCACTGCTATGTAAGGTGTGCATAGGACGCACTACGGCTCATTAAGCTGCGTTGCTTTAGCAGTGCTGCTTGATGAATTAAGCCCAATGACCTTTAAACAAAAACATTTCTTTGTTACAGCTGATACAAATCCTGCAATAAAGCTGCAGTGTGTCTACTTCCTGCTTTCATGGAAGCAGACATAGGGTTAACGTCCTGTGTTTACAAATTAGCTGCTCTGCCGAGCACTGCCGATATTCTTGAGCTGACACAGCTGGGAGATCAAATTACACTTGTGATTAGTTGCAGGTGAGGGGGATATTAGACTGGCTAAACTCTTTAAATACCTACAGGGTGCATTTTTCTGTGTTTTTCTTATTATTATTAAGTATTTATATAGCGCCAACATCTTCCGCAGTGCTGTACAGAGTATATCATCTTGTTACTACTCCAGAGGGGCTCACAATCTAATTCCCTACAATATTCCTATGTGTATGTACAGATTGTGTAGTGTATGTGTCGCAGTCTAGGGCCAATTTAGAGGGGAGCCAATTAACCTATCCGTATGTTTTTGGCATGTGGGAGGAAACTGGAGTACCCGGAGGAAACCCACGCAGACACGGGGAGAACATACAAACTCCTTGCAGATGTTGACCTGGCTGGGATTCGAACCGGGGACCCAGTGCTGCAAGGCGACAGCGCTAACCACTACACCACTGTGCAAGAGGTCAGGTCCACTCTAACAAGGTTGGGAACATACAGCATGTTTAATCTTTTTTTCAAAGAAATTCTTTGTGTACTGTATATTCACCAAGGACAGAGAATGGTCATGCTTGTGGTCACCAAAGATCATTTGAATATTTTTAGATATTTGGTGTATAATTCTAAGGACTCCTCGGATGCTTCATTAGATGTTGAATTCATGCTAATACAATCATGTTCTTCCTTCCCCAGTAATACTGTATTTGCTGTACATCCTGTTTGGCATAACCATGGATAGGGCGATCACCTACCTGGCTTGGATATCTCTCCTTGAGGACAAGGAACACACTGATAGCAACAGACAGGTTGTCCAATTATGGGAGCCTTCCGAAATCCTGGTTGACAGCTGTCACTGCAGAGCGAACGAGGGACCTGATGGTATGTCAGTGAAAAAACATCAAGTATTTGGAAACATTGGCACATATGCAGTTTTTTTTTTCTCCTGAGTTATCTCCTAGGAGTTAATTTTCACATTCTCGTTAAAATAGCTTTTAAGCATTTTACAATTTAAAAAGTACCTACAAGTTGGTGAAAAAGCACTATCAAAATTATATTGAGTATTTTCTTACTTGCTGGTGGTTTCTAGGGCATTTTATGACAAGGACCTATATGTAATTCCCTTTTTCAACTGGGTTTTCTCCTAGGAGATCATTTTTCCATCTTCGATTTCAAATCACTTTCAAGAATTTTTCGACTAAAAAAGTACCAAGTAAGTTAAAAGGTACTATCAAAATTATTTTAAACATTTTCATTTCTTTCTGGTGGCTTAAAGGTATTTTATTGAGACATTTAAAAATATCACCTGAGAAAACTCAGGAGAAAAAGTTGATTGCATTATGGGCCCTTGTCGTAAAATGCCCTGTAAACCACCAGCGAGCAAGAAAATACTCAAATTAGTTTTTATAGTACCTTTTTTGTTTACCAACTTTTTGGGTACTTTTACAATTGTAAAATGCTGAAAGGTTTTTTTTTTTAAAAGAGAAGATGAAAATTATTTCCTAGAAGATAACTTAGTAGAAAATGTGAATTGTATTTGGGCCATTATGTCTTCTTCGCTAAACGTTGTTAAAGAGGAACTGTGAAAACATATAGTAGAATACAGTTAATTATTGAGGACACCCACTTTTACATTAATTTTCTTGGTTTCAGCATCAGAAACAGTTCCTATATCTATATATTGCTGTGTATTGCGTATAGTGCTGCCCTCCCAGTGATGTTAAGCCTAGGCTGATTAGCTACTAGCCCTTTTTCTCGCAGTGCACTCTGGGAGACCTGGGGGCTGATGCAATTCCTTTTTTTCTCCTAATTTTTCTACTAAGTGATATTTTTACACCTTATCAATGAAATGCATTTTGAGCAGCCAGCAAGCAAGAAAATACTCAGAATAATTTTAACAGTACTTTTTTCATCTATGTTTTAGTACATTTTTTAATTGCAGAGTGATAAAAAAAATTATTTTAAGCAAAATATAAAGATGTATCTCCTAGGAGAAAAGGGGAATTGCATATGGGCCCAGGTGTTTTTTCTATTTAGCTATAAACACACAACACCCAACCATTCCTCAGCAATGCAGCACAAAAGATGTCACACATCCAATTTTGTTTGTCCAACAATTGGCAAATGTTACCACTTCCATGTTGGTTGAGGGCCAACAGAATTGATGACTATGACCGAATTGTGCTAGTAAGCTCTTATACTACATGGAGGGAGTAAAATTAGCCATTGATTGGTAAATGTCCAATCAAGATGTGTGTACACACCCTTAAGCCTGATACACACTTTTATTTTAGATTGGCAATTTTTGGCCAATTTTACCACCTCCATTTAGTACAGATTTTTGATACTGTGAACAGAGTAGGTTCGATTCACTAAAGCGTAATAACTCAGTTATCATGTGTAAAGGCTTTGCACATGCAAACTTGAGTGTAAAGGCTTTGCACGTGCTAACTCGAGTGTAAGGGCTTTGTATGTGCTAACTCGAGTGTTAAGGCTTTGCACGTGCAAAGTTGGGTGCTAAGTAGTTTGCACGTGCAAACTTGAGTGCTAAGTAGTTTACACGTGCAAAGCGGCTTTTCACTGCCGTGCTAACACTTAGCACCCTTTAGTGAATCAAGCCCATTGTGTCAGTATACAGGTACTTTCATACTATGTGGGGGTGATAAAATTAGTCAGTGATTGACCACTCAAAATTAAAGCTATGTACAAGTCAATGCAACTCAATATTAAATTATGTGTATGATGGGTGAGGACAAGGAAGCTATCAATTATTTCATATCGTCAGGTATACTTTTTCCATGAACTCACCTCTTGGTCTCCAGTAGCCCACCTAATGATAGTGGTATTTATGCTGAAGATATAACCTGGAGCTGCTGTGGTGTCATAACTTCCAACCTTGACATGCTGTATGGCACCTTCTGGTGTCAATTGCCAGTTGACAATGTCGTAGACTGCTGGCGGGTCTCCATTCTCATCAAGGTAGAAGTCTTTTCCACTGGAGAGCTTTAACCTTACCTTCTTAATGTAGCGCAGGAGCTGTGAAGCCCAAGACAAAGTGGAACTTATGAAAGTAAAGGACGTATGAAGGCCGTCATTATCACCTGATCAGTATTCATACTCTGGATTAGTGACTCTGAATCCTCATACACACATATGAGGTCTGATCCCTTGCAGAGATTTAGACTCAATACCTTGATTGACTATTCAGGACCAAAGCTGTACAGACTTGTTTCTAGCTTGCAATAAAGCAAAAGTGGACAAGTGCCATCAAGGCTAAATTGATACTTTTTACGCCCCTAGGCCAACTTTCTTGCATCATCTCTTCTATGTGCAGCTCACCCCTCCTATTCCTTGTGCAGGCCCCTCTCCCATGTTGTTCATTCATGTACAGCGGCTTCCTTCAGTTCTATAGAGGTGCCTACCTATGAATCGTCTGCCGGTAGATTTGGGAGCAGTGTAAAGCTGATAAACGCCTCACCCTGCTCTTGCACAAGTCTTGTGGCGTTAATTATTGTTTCCCCTCTAGGCCGCCATGGGGGAAAGATGTAATTCAGATTCCAGCTATTGCTGGCGGCCAAATTACAGTGTTTTTGTAGTAATTTGTGCTCTGTCTTTTGATGGAGCCCAAATTACTTACTGAACGTCGCTTTAGCCGTAATGCCTGTTGTGGCCTATGGTGATGCCAGCTGCACCCAAATCGCCTGTGCTTATTTTACAGCACTTGCCCTTGGGCAGCAGCTGCCTATTTCCATGTGTTGCTCCTTATTTGCAACCTCTGTATTCCATTTGCAGCCTCTTCTTCTATATTCAGCAAGCCCTCTTCCACATCCAGTCACCTCTTGGCCAGCTGCCGCCCAAGGCCCTGGCCTTAGCGGCCTTTCCAGAAATTCGGCCCCGGGTACCATACTAAATTTGCAACAATTTAAAGTTCAAAAAACGAAATTCCCCATAAACACGAAATTTCGCATAATTTAGTGAATTTCATGAAATTTCGATTACAGCCATAATGGCAATTTCGAGAAATAAGTGAAATTTCGCGTAGTCGTAATTAGGTCATTACGCTCATCACTAGCTTGAGCCCCAAACCTCTGCCAACTGTGCCCTGTATGTCAGGGCACGTATTGCCCATTATAGTGCCCTGAGCCTTTGCGACCCAGGATCCATTGCTACATTGCTACATAGCACTCTCTTCTTTCTCTGCTTCCCCCTCCCTCTGTGTCAGGGCAGCGGGCTGTCAGCTCTCACTCACCTGCCACAGGGTCCAGACATGTGTCTCTCTGTGTTCGTCACCAGCCGTCAGCTCACTACTTCCTGGTTCTTTGGCTATCGACGGAAGCCCCAATTACCCTTGCTCAAAGCGTGTACTATAGCACTAGTGTGTTATAGTGGCACCAAGCACTGAAACCATCTGCTTTGCTTCTGTTAAGGTGACCACCTGTTTGCAGATGTACATTTTGGAGTTAACTATATAGCATCTAATCCTGGGTATGAGCCATGTGCTGGTTCACTTCCCCAAGCAGGAACACCACACCTGCACCACACAAGGATACACTTGAATAAAGAAGGAGGCACACTACTGGATAGAACTTGCATTTTGTTTATTGCAATGTCTCACACATTGAGACATTTTAATAATAAACAGAAGGCAAGTTCTGGCCGGTCAGTAGTGTGCCTCCTTCTATATTCGAGTGTATCCCTGTGTGGTGCAGGTGGGGTGTGCCTGGTCTGCTTGGGGCAGTAAACCAGCATCAGCTCTCCTACCAAGGATTCGCGTTTATCAGGGTCCCACAATTACTACAGCTGTTGAGGGCACCAAGAAGACTGGAAATGAGAAAGAGAAGTTAAACCTTACAGAAGTTCTAACACTTCTTCACATCAAAAATATTTTAATTTTGTCTCTGTGAACGAGATTTGGAAACATTTTCAGAAATTAGGACATCAGAGGTGTAGCTATGGGGGGGCCAAGGAAGGACATATGTCCCCGGGCGCAGCACTGTGAGGATGCTCAGCACAGCCGATGCACCACCACGTGCATGAGAGGTGGCTCGCTGGCTGCCCGAAGTGTCCATGCTTCTCTCTCTCCCTCTGCAGAGGAGTGCAGAAGGGTTAGCAGCAGCAGAAAAAGTGGTGCACATCTGGTTATCTAAAGGGGGGGGGGGGCAAGTCTGACTATCTATGGGAGGCACATCTGGCTATCTATGGGGCGTACATTTGGCTATTTAAAGGGGAGCACATCAGGCTATCTGAATGGGGGTGGAGCACATTTGGATATCTAAATTGGGGGGAAGGGGGCACATCTGGCTATCTAAACAGCATTCGTACATTTGACTCCAACCATGATTGACCACAGCCACATTCTGATGCATAGCCATACCCATTTTAACCAAAGGGGGACACAAAAACTGTCATTGTCCCTGGTCACTAAAAACCCTAGCTATGCCTCAGGAGGACATGCAACCCAAAGCTGATAGTTTCACCATGATTTCTGCTTTCATCAATGACTAACAACATTGTGCTTCTAAAAGTATAAAATACTAGTACCTGCCAAGAGTGGAAATTTAGAATATTAGCACATTTTTGGCTAAGATATGGATTCTCTGTGTTGTTGCAGCTTCTTAAGTCTTCCAAAGCTTTAGCGATGATCATGGCTGCCATGTAAGCATTGAAAGTGACTCGCAAATGGGACACATCTGTGAAACCGTTTTGAACATTTTTGAGACTTTCATTGCTTGTGCAGAGTGGAACTGTGGTTCTTGCTGTCATAGTGTCATTGTTCTGGTCTATTAATGCACAAGAGAAGGTTTGCTCCCACAAGATCTTCATCCATTTCCCACCCCAAGGAAGGGTAGGATAGAGATTGTTAAGGAAGTCCTTAAAACCCGTTATTTCCCCACTTTTGAGGGCTAACCCAACTGTACCAGAGACAAACTGAGCAAGAGATCCCATAGAGAAGAAAGTAGTTGTAGAGAAAGGCCACAAATATTCTTTGTGTAATATTCTGTCTCATCATCTCCATCACTATTACTGAAAAATCAAGGTAGTTGGCGAAGACCACCACCACTAGAGCTGTAGACTTCTGAATGACATTGATAATATGAGGGGCATTCAGGTTGGGTTGACTGGAAACAATGGTTTCAGTGAAAGCCACACAGGCTCCAGCTTTGACAATCTCCTTGGCCACGAACTGGATGCCCTGTTGTGCATAATCGTTGTCTACACCAAGGAGTCCCACCCATATCCATCCAAAATGTAGCAAAAGCAGGGCAAGGCCCTTGGATTGAAAAGTGTCACTAGGAACAGTTCTAAAGAAAGAAGGAAAGTTTCTTTTGTCACTAAGGACAGGACTTGTGGAAAAATGGCTGACCTGTTGGGAAAATATTGGATTTTATGAAAAACTCTTCAATATATTTTTTTCAGTTTGTAAATAATAGAAAACACACTACTTTCTCTAATCTTCTAGCAACCCTCTTCTACAATCCAGGTGAAGCTTGCAAACTGCATGAATAAGCACAACAGGTCTACAATGTTTCAGGATGATTGTAAATATGGAGAAGTGAAATACTGAAGGCCCCTACACCTAACTACACTATACCTGGCTAACTATACTGAAGGCTCCTACACCTAACTACACTATATCTGGCTAACTATACTGAAGGCACCCACTCCTAACTACACTATACCTGGCTAACTATACTGAAGGCACCTACATCTAACTACACTATACCTGGCTAACTATACTGAAGGCTCCTACACCTAACTACACTATATCTGGCTAACTATACTGAAGGCCCCTACACCTAACTACACTATACCTGGCTAACTATACTGAAGGCACCTACACCTAACTACACTATACCTGGCTAACTATACTGAAGGCACCTACACCTAACTACACTATACCTGGCTAACTATACTGAAGGCACCCACTCCTAACTACACTATACCTGGCTAACTATACTGAAGGCTCCTACTCCTAACTACACTATACCTGGCTAACTATACTGAAAGCACCCACTCCTAACTACACTATACCTGGCTAACTATACTGAAGTAGATTGCGAAAGGAAGGAGGCGCCCAAAGGATGTATGTGAATCCTTAATCACTAGGTAATATATATGATAATTTGATCAGGTAAGTAAAGAATATTCTTACCTGTAATAAAGGTGGAAGACCACTGATATAAAATTGAAATAATTTATTGGGTAAGATCAATTTAGCGCCTTGACAACGCGTTTCGCGACACAGTCGCTTCCTCAGGTCATGTAAAGTGCTATAAGAAAAACATAAATGATGGCTATCAGACTAGAAGAACATCTCTAGATGAATCCTGCGTATTGTATATACATATCACAAAGCATCTCAAAAAATCTATTATAACATTATAAATACAACTACATACCATTATATATGTATACATGAAAACTTAAATAGGAGCAGTTATAAAAATCAAATTAAGATAATATTAGTGTCCAACTCCACAAATGGCACTATTCGTTAGATAAAAAAGTGTAGGGGCCACAAGATCGCAATTCTATAGTTGCGGCAATTCTATAGTTGCGGCAATATTAAGTTTGGCCAGTAGGTGGCGGTAGAAATATATCTATAAATCAAGGAATGTGATCATCCCAATTGGTTAAAAATACACGTATACCTGAACTGACAGGTTCTTAGGAGCGATATATGTATATATAAACATAAGAATAAATGCATATTAAGGTGGACATCTATATGTAAAATTTCAATGACAATAAATACTTATATATAAAACCAAGTTCATTGCACTACTGGATACATGCACCCTATACATATCTATGTGCATGTAGGTATATATTAACCTACTAGTGCACAATATCCACAGTCATAGAGGTACGCCTAGAATAAAAACAGAAATCCCTGTAGTGTAAGGAGCAGCAGGATAAACGTATATAAGATACACAGTTATATATGGACAATGGGATTCCGAACAAGTGCTAGTGAGCTAACAAATCCAGTTTGGCCAACAAGTGAGGGACCATGAGCTGTGTGGGGAAGGCAGAGAAAAAGTAGGCAGACAATGTAAGGACTTACCACTATAATAGTGGGAGATAGTCTGGGCGCCATGTTCCTCGGGCCGCCCGCATAGTTTAAGAACCCTACGGAGATGACAGGGAGGGCTTCCGTGTTGGTGCACGTGGTATCCGGGGGCGGAGACCGAGTTGTCAATAATAGCTGCCCTGTTGCGCTATGCAGGGGCAGCGTAGGCTGTTGCGATGGATGTTGGCTAAACGTCACATCCGGGGGTGGGTCTAGAGTGTCAGAGATAGCTTCCCCGTAACGCTGTACGAGGGAAGCATAGGATGTTAGGGACCAGGTCAGCGCTGGCTGGAATGTCAGCGTCAGAGGGAAGGGCATAGCGGGGTGTGAGCTTTGTGGAAGGAAACGGTAACCAAATTATATCTGGCCAACAGAAACGCATCCTTACTAATAACATCATCTTGGCCATGATTATGGCTCCCTGGTACCCTTTCCGTGCCAGCAGCCTGTGACCACGCACAGGGTTACAATCCCCTCCTCCGTCATGGGCTCCCGCCCCTTGTTTACCTTGGTTACCGTTTCCTTCCACAAAGCTCACACCCCGCTATGCCCTTCCCTCTGACGCTGACATTCCAGCCAGCGCTGACCTGGTCCCTAACATCCTATGCTTCCCTCGTACAGCGTTACGGGGAAGCTATCTCTGACACTCTAGACCCACCCCCGGATGTGACGTTTAGCCAACATCCATCGCAACAGCCTACGCTGCCCCTGCATAGCGCAACAGGGCAGCTATTATTGACAACTCGGTCTCCGCCCCCGGATACCACGTGCACCAACACGGAAGCCCTCCCTGTCATCTCCGTAGGGTTCTTAAACTATGCGGGCGGCCCGAGGAACATGGCGCCCAGACTATCTCCCACTATTATAGTGGTAAGTCCTTACATTGTCTGCCTACTTTTTCTCTGCCTTCCCCACACAGCTCATGGTCCCTCACTTGTTGGCCAAACTGGATTTGTTAGCTCACTAGCACTTGTTCGGAATCCCATTGTCCATATATAACTGTGTATCTTATATACGTTTATCCTGCTGCTCCTTACACTACAGGGATTTCTGTTTTTATTCTAGGCGTACCTCTATGACTGTGGATATTGTGCACTAGTAGGTTAATATATACCTACATGCACATAGATATGTATAGGGTGCATGTATCCAGTAGTGCAATGAACTTGGTTTTATATATAAGTATTTATTGTCATTGAAATTTTACATATAGATGTCCACCTTAATATGCATTTATTCTTATGTTTATATATACATATATCGCTCCTAAGAACTTGTCAGTTCAGGTATACGTGTATTTTTAACCAATTGGGATGATCACATTCCTTGATTTATAGATATATTTCTACCGCCACCTACTGGCCAAACTTAATATTGCCGCAACTATAGAATTGCCGCAACTATAGAATTGCGATCTTGTGGCCCCTACACTTTTTTATCGAACGAATAGTGCCATTTGTGGAGTTGGACACTAATATTATCTTAATTTGATTTTTATAACTGCTCCTATTTAAGTTTTCATGTATACATATATAATGGTATGTAGTTGTATTTATAATGTTATAATAGATTTTTTGAGATGCTTTGTGATATGTATATACAATACGCAGGATTCATCTAGAGATGTTCTTCTAGTCTGATAGCCATCATTTATGTTTTTCTTATAGCACTTTACATGACCTGAGGAAGCGACTGTGTCGCGAAACGCGTTGTCAAGGCGCTAAATTGATCTTACCCAATAAATTATTTCAATTTTATATCAGTGGTCTTCCACCTTTATTACAGGTAAGAATATTCTTTACTTACCTGATCAAATTATCATATATATTACCTAGTGATTAAGGATTCACATACATTCTTTGGGCGCCTCCTTCCTTTCGCAATCTACTACATGTGACCCTAGCAATTGTGCCAGGGGCTGCGCCACTACATCTCTGTAGGACGCTTTTTTCTAGGAGCAGCGACCAATAAAGGCCGAGTGGAGACGGTCTTTCTCCACATGCACAAAAGGTGGTTGCTCTAGGCTGGCAACCCACACTTGTGAGTATATTACCTATCATTTATAATTTGACCATCTTGATTGACGATAATACACGATATCGGGCTCCTGGTGTCCCTGTGTTTTTTTGTCGCCTCCTACTAGTACATAACTATACTGAAGGCACTTACATCTAACTACACTATACCTGGCTAACTATACTGAAGGCTCCTACACCTAACTACACTATATCTGGCTAACTATACTGAAGGCCCCTACACCTAACTACACTATACCTGGCTAACTATACTGAAGGCACCTACACCTAACTACACTATACCTGGCTAACTATACTGAAGGCACCTACACCTAACTACACTATACCTGGCTAACTATACTGAAGGCACCCACTCCTAACTACACTATACCTGGCTAACTATACTGAAGGCTCCTACTCCTAACTACACTATACCTGGCTAACTATACTGAAGCCACCTACACCTAACTACACTATACCTGGCTAACTATACTGAAGGCACCTACACCTAACTACACTATACCTGGCTAACTATACTGAAGGCACCTACACCTAACTACACTATACCTGGCTAACTATACTGAAGGCACCTACACCTAACTACACTATACCTGGCTAACTATACTGAAGGCACCTACACCTAACTACACTATACCTGACTACCTATACTGGATGCCCCTACATTTAGCTATCTGTATTGAAGGCACCTATACCTAACTACACTATACCTGGCTTCCTATACTGAAGGCCCCTACACCTAACTACACTATACCTGGCTAACTATACTGAAGGCACCTACACCTAACTACACTATACCTGGCTAACGATACTGAAGGCACCTACACGTAACTACACTATACCTGGCTAACTATACTGAAGGCACCTACACCTAACTACACTATACCTGGCTAACTATACGGAAGGCTCCTACTCCTAACTTCACTATACCTGGCTACCTAAACTGAATGCTCTTACACTTAGCTATCTGTACTGAAGGCACCTTCTCCTAACTACACTATACCTGGCTACCTATACTGAAGGCCCCTACACTTAGCTATCTGTACTGAAGGCCCCTATACCTAACTACACGATACCTGGCTTCCTATACCGAAGGCCCCTACTACACCTAGCTATCTGTACTGAAGGCACCTATACCTAACTATACTATACCTGGCTATCTATACTTCAGGCACCTATACCTATCTACCTATACTGAAGACACGTATACCTAGCTACCTGAATGTTGGTAGATCTCCTGGACTCTGAAAATTTTAAAGTAGATGATGAGAGGATCAAAACGCTCATAACCCCCTACCAAATCAACCAATTGGTGCAGGATCTGGGAAGCCAAGCCAATATAGGAATTTGCACAAAAGGATCCGCAAACCATCAGTGGTAGAAGAAATGCTGGTTGTTCTTTATTCAGATAATCCACATGGCAAAGGTAAAAAAATCACAAGGTTCAACTGACGCGTGTCGGGCTTACAGTCTGCCCTTAGTCATAGTTGAAAATGAACCTGCAAGGGGAGGGCTTTATGTAGGCGGGGGTAGAAAGACTCCACCCTGTACCTCAACCAGCCCTCGCCTTAAAGGAGACATCACATATTTACAATATCTATAAAAAGGTGCATAATGAATATACAAAATTGTACAAATATATTCAATTAATAACAGCTAACAACAAGTGTAAAAAAGTGATAAAAACACCAATAATGGAAAAAACTTTGGACATATATAGGGCCAGATATAGTAGCCTGATTAACAAGCAAAAAAGAGCAAGTAAATGCACAGAATCTTTTTTTGAGAAGGAATCAAAAATAGCATTTAACAGTCATAAACAAGATTCAAATCCCAGCGTGTATTGAGACCCATAGGAGTACGAGTGTTCATCCTATGGATCCAATACGCCTCCCGCCTACGAAGTAACTTGATGGTATCCCCACCCCTCTTGGGGCTCACTATACGCTCAACTCCCTGAAAAATAAAGGAGGAAAGGTTGCCTTCATGAACATTTTTGAAGTGTTTAGATACTGCCGACTTTTTAAAAGTTTTCCAATTCGTACCACAAAAATGTTCAGCAATGCGGGCTCTCAAATTGCGAGTGGTGCATCCCACATATTGTAAGCGGCAAGACGTGCAGGAAATAACATAAATAACACATTTTGTGTCACAATTTACGTATTGTTTAATGGGGACACTGTTACCAGTCGCAAAAGAGAGAACAGAGGAACCCCTCCTATGGCAATGGCAATAATTACAAGTAGGAAAGCCACACGGATAAGAACCTACCGTGGCAAGCCAAGTGGGTACACGAGATGAGGAAGTGGATTGAAAAAGGCTAGGGGAAAGGATCGACCCCAGGGTGCGGGCTCTTCTGGCAGAAAAACGACATCCTTGTTTAAGGATGGTTTTGAATTTGGGATCTGAATTCAGCACTGGAAGGTATTTCCTCACAATATCTGTGATTTTATTAAATTCCAGGCTGTATTCAGTAACAAAAGTGGTCCTCTCATCCTGGTTCTCACCCTGGTTCCTGATGGTTAAAAGTTCGTTACGTGGTCTCTTTGTGCCTTTGAGGCGTCCTCGAGCTAACTGGCTCCTGGTGTATCCCCTCTGTCTCAAGCGATCCTCCACTAAATTGCATTCTAGCTCAAGTTCTGCAGGACTTGAACAATTACGGGCAGCCCGAGTGAATTCCCCAGTGGGAATAGCATTGATAGTGTGTCTGGGGTGGCATGAAGTAGCAAGAAGTATGGAGTTGCCTGCTGTGGGCTTGCGGAAAGTCCTAGTGGAGACACAATGAAGATCAGTGTCTCCAATAAGAGTCAGGTCTAGATAATCGATACGAGTGTCATGATGACTCATCGTAAAATTTAAGTTCAGATCATTACAATTGACATATGACAGAAAGTCATCGAGGAGGCCAGGAGGACCCCCCCCCCCCACACCAAAAGCAAATCATCTATAAATCTGCCATACCAAACTATGTGGGAGGCAAAAGGGTTGTCCTCTCCAAAGATGCGGAGCTCCTCCCACCAACCCATGTATAGGTTGGCGAGTGAGGGGGAAAATTTTGCCCCCATAGAAGCTCCGCACCTCTGGAGAAAAAACCCCAAATCAAACATAAAATAATTGTGCGTGAGGAGGTACTCCACGGCCCCCTCGAGGAAAGACTGCAATGAAACGTCAAAAGTAGAGTATTTTTGAAGATGAAAGTTAAGGGCTTTCAGAGCGAGATTGTGTGGGATTGAAGAATATAAAGAGGTGACATCTAAGGTCACCCAGTGGAAGTGGTTCTCCCACACAAAATCAATAAAGCTTGACAGGACATGTCGAGTGTCCTGTAGATAGCCCGGTAGTCTCCGAACAAGGGGCTGCAAGTGTGAATCGACCCACTCACCAAGGCGCTCGCCCACGGAGCCAATGCCAGCCACAATGGGGCGGCCCCGCGGGGGAGCGCCCGGTTTATGTATCTTAGGGAGGTGATGGAACACGGGGACTATAGGATGCAAAGGGTACAGAAATTCAAACATGTTCTTAGTGAGAACACCCATGTTCTGACCCCATTCCAGCAGCCCCCGAAGATCAACAAGAAAATCCTGGGTAGGATCCCGAAGTAAGGGTCGATACACACTCACATCCCCAAGCTGTCTGAGTGCCTCCAAACGATAGTCTGCGGCGTCCAAGACAACGACAGCTCCCCCCTTGTCCGCCGAGCGGATGACTATATTAGCATTATCCCGTAAGGAATTTAAGGCCTGCCGCTCGGAGGCAGAGAGGTCCGACGGTGCCCTGGACGACCTCGACAAGCTTGTAAGCTCGCCCTCAATAAGATCCTGAAAGGTGTCTAGTTCAGGGGACCTGGCATTGACTGGGTAAAAAGAGGGGTTCGAAATTCTGATGGGTGTCACTTGAGCTATGTCAACCCCCCCTGTATTACTGTCGTCCAGGGCCTGTAGCGCCAGAATATTCCTAATGTCACGGAAAGGGGAAACATCCTCAATTTGATTCCGTGGCAAGGGAACTGGCGCTTGAGATTCGACTGTCTCCAGAGAATCATTCAAAAAATGCCTCTTAACCACCAAATTTCTCACAAATTTGTTAAGATCTAGGATGGTCCGAAACAGATCAAAATGATTGGAGGGAGCGAAGGATAAGCCCCTGGACAGCAACTTGATCTGTTCTGGGGAAAGGGTGTAACTAGAGAGATTGACCACATTATAAGGAAAGGGTTCTGTCTGAAGGGCTACCTGCTTTTCCGATTTTCTGTGTTTGCGCAAACACAGAAAATCGGAAAAGCAGGTAGCCCTTCAGACAGAACCCTTTCCTTATAATGTGGTCAATCTCTCTAGTTACACCCTTTCCCCAGAACAGATCAAGTTGCTGTCCAGGGGCTTATCCTTCGCTCCCTCCAATCATTTTGATCTGTTTCGGACCATCCTAGATCTTAACAAATTTGTGAGAAATTTGGTGGTTAAGAGGCATTTTTTGAATGATTCTCTGGAGACAGTCGAATCTCAAGCGCCAGTTCCCTTGCCACGGAATCAAATTGAGGATGTTTCCCCTTTCCGTGACATTAGGAATATTCTGGCGCTACAGGCCCTGGACGACAGTAATACAGGGGGGGTTGACATAGCTCAAGTGACACCCATCAGAATTTCGAACCCCTCTTTTTACCCAGTCAATGCCAGGTCCCCTGAACTAGACACCTTTCAGGATCTTATTGAGGGCGAGCTTATAAGCTTGTCGAGGTCGTCCAGGGCACCGTCGGACCTCTCTGCCTCCGAGCGGCAGGCCTTAAATTCCTTACGGGATAATGCTAATATAGTCATCCGCTCGGCGGACAAGGGGGGAGCTGTCGTTGTCTTGGACGCCGCAGACTATCGTTTGGAGGCACTCAGACAGCATGGGGATGTGAGTGTGTATCGACCCTTACTTCGGGATCCTACCCAGGATTTTCTTGTTGATCTTCGGGGGCTGCTGGAATGGGGTCAGAACATGGGTGTTCTCACTAAGAACATGTTTGAATTTCTGTACCCTTTGCATCCTATAGTCCCCGTGTTCCATCACCTCCCTAAGATACATAAACCGGGCGCTCCCCCGCGGGGCCGCCTCATTGTGGCTGGCATTGGCTCCGTGGGCGAGCGCCTTGGTGAGTGGGTCGATTCACACTTGCAGCCCCTTGTTCGGAGACTACCGGGCTATCTACAGGACACTCGACATGTCCTGTCAAGCTTTATTGATTTTGTGTGGGAGAACCACTTCCACTGGGTGACCTTAGATGTCACCTCTTTATATTCTTCAATCCCACACAATCTCGCTCTGAAAGCCCTTAACTTTCATCTTCAAAAATACTCTACTTTTGACGTTTCATTGCAGTCTTTCCTCGAGGGGGCCGTGGAGTACCTCCTCACGCACAATTATTTTATGTTTGATTTGGGTTTTTTTCTCCAGAGGTGCGGAGCTTCTATGGGGGCAAAATTTTCCCCCTCACTCGCCAACCTATACATGGGTTGGTGGGAGGAGCTCCGCATCTTTGGAGAGGACAACCCTTTTGCCTCCCACATAGTTTGGCATGGCAGATTTATAGATGATTTGCTTTTGGTGTGGGGGGGGGGGGGTCCTCCTAGCCTCCTCGATGACTTTCTGTCATATGTCAATTGTAATGATCTGAACTTAAATTTTACGATGAGTCATCATGACACTCGTATCGATTATCTAGACCTGACTCTTATTGGAGACACTGATCTTCATTGTGTCTCCACTAGGACTTTCCGCAAGCCCACAGCAGGCAACTCCATACTTCTTGCTACTTCATGCCACCCCAGACACACTATCAATGCTATTCCCACTGGGGAATTCACTCGGGCTGCCCGTAATTGTTCAAGTCCTGCAGAACTTGAGCTAGAATGCAATTTAGTGGAGGATCGCTTGAGACAGAGGGGATACACCAGGAGCCAGTTAGCTCGAGGACGCCTCAAAGGCACAAAGAGACCACGTAACGAACTTTTAACCATCAGGAACCAGGGTGAGAACCAGGATGAGAGGACCACTTTTGTTACTGAATACAGCCTGGAATTTAATAAAATCACAGATATTGTGAGGAAATACCTTCCAGTGCTGAATTCAGATCCCAAATTCAAAACCATCCTTAAACAAGGATGTCGTTTTTCTGCCAGAAGAGCCCGCACCCTGGGGTCGATCCTTTCCCCTAGCCTTTTTCAATCCACTTCCTCATCTCGTGTACCCACTTGGCTTGCCACGGTAGGTTCTTATCCGTGTGGCTTTCCTACTTGTAATTATTGCCATTGCCATAGGAGGGGTTCCTCTGTTCTCTCTTTTGCGACTGGTAACAGTGTCCCCATTAAACAATACGTAAATTGTGACACAAAATGTGTTATTTATGTTATTTCCTGCACGTCTTGCCGCTTACAATATGTGGGATGCACCACTCGCAATTTGAGAGCCCGCATTGCTGAACATTTTTGTGGTACGAATTGGAAAACTTTTAAAAAGTCGGCAGTATCTAAACACTTCAAAAATGTTCATGAGGGCAACCTTTCCTCCTTTATTTTTCAGGGAGTTGAGCGTATAGTGAGCCCCAAGAGGGGTGGGGATACCATCAAGTTACTTCGTAGGCGGGAGGCGTATTGGATCCATAGGATGAACACTCGTACTCCTATGGGTCTCAATACACGCTGGGATTTGAATCTTGTTTATGACTGTTAAATGCTATTTTTGATTCCTTCTCAAAAAAAGATTCTGTGCATTTACTTGCTCTTTTTTGCTTGTTAATCAGGCTACTATATCTGGCCCTATATATGTCCAAAGTTTTTTCCATTATTGGTGTTTTTATCACTTTTTTACACTTGTTGTTAGCTGTTATTAATTGAATATATTTGTACAATTTTGTATATTCATTATGCACCTTTTTATAGATATTGTAAATATGTGATGTCTCCTTTAAGGCGACGGCTGGTTGAGGTACAGGGTGGAGTTTTTCTACCCCCGCCTACATAAAGCCCTCCCCTTGCAGGTTCATTTTTAACTATGACTAAGGGCAGACTGTAAGCCCGACATGCGTCAGTTGAACCTTGTGATTTTTTTACCTTTGCCATGTGGATTATCTGAATAAAGAACAACCAGCATTTCTTCTACTACTGATGGTTTGCGGATCCTTTTGTGCAAATTTTAAAGTAGCTTGTGAGCCGAAAAAGTGTGGGCACCCCTGATCTACAGTATATATTGATGTATATTGGTATGTAACCAGAATTCTCCTACCAGTGTCCCCACCTGGGATACATTTTAGAACATAAATCGAGGTGAGGGAAGACTTAACAATAGACAAACACTGACTAAATAATGTATTAATCAATATTGTAGAAAAAATAATCAAATGTATTCATTATGTTATATTCAGTAAAGTTCTTCTTTAACAGAGTAGGTAAACCCCACTACAGTTGCCAAGAAGACATCATAGAAAAATTGACAGTAGGAAAATAGATAAAAGGGATGGGGAAAGCTCGACGACCAACACCAACCAACTAAACGACGGGAAGCACAGACAGCGACGAGGATCTACGCCCCTGGGAGCTCAAGTGAGATTCTGAGGGACATAGATAATCGTTTCAGGGGAGGGGAACTGGTTAAACAATACCAGTTGCCTGGCTGTCGTGATGGTTTTTCTGGTCAGTAGGGTCTAAATTGCACACTTGAAACAAGCATGCAGCTTATCTTGTCAGATTTGTCATAGATATCTGATCTGCATGATTGTTTAGGGTTTATGGATTAAAGTACTAGGGGCAGAGAATCAGCAGGACAGCCAGGCAATCTGCATTATTTAAAAGGAAATAAACATGTCAGCGACTTTATCCATCTCACCTCAGGTTCCCTTTAAAGCCCACAGCAAATAAGAAAATACTCAAATACAGTAAGTTTAAAGAGACTCTGAAGCGAGATAAAATCAATGCTTTTAACTTTTATTAATGTTAAGCACTATAGCTAGTGCTAAAACGCAGCATCCCCGTGGCAAAACGAGGGGTTTATACCCCCCAAATCCCCTCTGCAAACTGCGGGGATCGCTTCCTGATTGAGGCAGAGCTTAGGGCTGTAGCTCTGCCTCTCAGTGCGTCAATCCCCGCTGATCGCCGCCTCTCCCCGCCCCTCTCAATCTTCCTTCACTAAGAGGGCGGGGGAGAGGCGGAGATGCGCCGTCAGATTGAAGAGCATGGAGGCAGAACTGCAGCTCAAAGCTCTGCCTAATGCAGTGTTTTAGCACTAGCAATAGTGCTTAACATTAATAAAAGTTATAAGCATTGATTTTATCTCGCTTCAGTGTTTCTTTAACAATACTTTTATCTACTTTTTAAGGGACTCCGAGCAGTGCAGAAACTATGGAAAGATGCATATAATTTTAAAGCTCTCTTTCTCCTCTTTCCAATGATATATAAACCGCCGACCTACACTTTTTAGTTTTCGCTGTTTTAGCGATTGAAATTGCCACGGCTGTGATTTCAATCACGAAAATAGAGAAAATTAAAAGGCGTAGGGCGACGATTTAGGTGTTGCCAGAAAGAGGAGAAAGAGAGCTTTAAAATGATATCCATCTTTCCATAGTTACTTGTATTACACAGGACGACACTTTCCCCAGTGTCAGCAGATCCATTCAGCAGAATGGAGCTTCTGATTTTAGGAAAAAGTCGCCCTGTGTAATACAATGTAACTATGGAAAGATGGAAATCATTTTAAAGCTCTTTTTCTCCTCTTTCTGGCGACACCTAAATCGTCGCCCTACGCCTTTTAGTTTTCTCTATTTTTGTGATTGAAATCGCGGCCGTGGCAATTTCAATCGCGAAAATAGCGAAAACTAAAAGGCGTAGGGCGGCGGTTTATATATCATTGGAAAGAGGAGAAAGAGAGCTTTAAAATGATATGATATATGATATCTTTTCATAGTTTCTGCACTGCTCGGAGTCCCTTTAGTACTTTTTTCAATTGCTATTGCTGAAAAGTTTTATTTTTATAGAAAATTAAAAATGATCTTGCCCTTATTCCATTAAAATGAATCTGGGACAGCGAGGGAGAGAAACATTATACATACCTGGGGCTTCCTCCAGCCCCCTCCAGGCTTATCGCTCCCTCGCCGTCCATCTGCACCCCCTGAATCCTCTGCAATTGGTCCCAGAAAGTCCTATGGTCCGGGTCGTACTGCGCCTGCGCCAACTGTATGGATTTTCTGGGCCAGTTATATATGATCTAGGCAGTGCAGAAGGACGACAAGGGAGCGATAGGCCTGGAGGGGGCTGGCTGTAGGGATGCTCATTCGGATTCCGCGGAAATGCAATTTCCGAAATTCCGATCGGAAATTGCATTTCCGTATCGGAATGCGGAAATCGGTAATGCAAGTGCCGTAGGCGGATTTCCGCCGGAAATCACGGAAATTTCCGCCGGAAATCGCGGAAAATCCACCCGACTTTAACATTGATTTTCTCAAAAACTATAAGGTCTTTTTGAAAACTTTTTTTTGCATCTTGTTCACAAGATTTGGTTTAATAAACGCTGAAAATTTGGTGTTTCTAGGACTTAAGGGGGCTTTTCTATTAACCACTAAACTCGGCGGTTTTTTTCTGTAATGTAAAATGCAGAAAATCTGCATCTGCCTTTTTTCTGCATTTTACATTACAGTAAAAATCCGCCGACTTTAGCAGTTAATAGCAAAGCCCCCGTAAGTCCTAGAAACACCAAATTTTTAGGGTTTATTAAACAGAACCTTCTGAGCAAGATGCAAAAAAAAGTTTTTAAAAAGACCTTATAGTTTTTGAGAAAATTGATGTTAAAGTCGGGCGGAATTTCCGCGATTTCCGGCGGAAATTCCGCCTTGGAATGCGGAAATTGGTAGCGGAAAGCGGAATCGGTAATCGGTACATGACGGAATGCGGAATTACCGCGGAATCAGAATTTGGCATTCCGACCATCCCTAGGCTGGAGGAAGGCCCAGGTATGTATATTTTTTTTCTCCCTCACCATCTTAAGTACCCTTTAACTTTTCTTCTGCATTTTCTCCCAGGAGATAATTTTTCTAGCGCTTCTAAAAAATTGCTTTTCAGCAACTGGCAAGAGAAAAGGTACTAAAAAAAGTAGATTAAAAATATCAAACTTTTTTGGAGCATTTTTTTGCTTCTCAGTGGCTTAAAAACATAAAAGTAAATTAAATAAAAAAATTGAAATAGAAATAGTGTAAGTTACCTGAGGGTAGTGGAGGGTCCCCAGAACTTGTGCCAAAAGAATGGAGTGCGTTGAAGCTGAATGAGCAATTAGTGCACTCACAGGGGCAGCTTGGTGGCATCTGTAGTTCGGAATGGCTGTCCCGTGTCCCGTTATTGCAATTAGTGCTCCTTCTAGACTCTGCTGTATCATCAGACAGGAATCATAGACCTGGAAGCCCACTGTGATGTTGGGGAGAATTTCTGGAGTCTGATTGATCGCATCTTCTGCAAATATTATTGCCAAGAGTTGCTGGAAGACTTCAAAGCTAAAACTTCAAATTATATAAACAAAATGGAAAATTTGTTATAATGAAGGAAATGAGGGAAACGTAGATGAGCTGTAATTAAGTATATATATATATATATATATATATATATATATATATATATATATATACAGTGGCTTGCAAAAGTATTCGGCCCCCTTGAAGTTTTCCACATTTTGTCACATTACTGCCACAAACATGAATCAATTTTATTGGAATTTCACATGAAAGACCAATACAAAGTGGTGTACACGTGAGAAGTGGATCATACATGATTCCAAACATTTTTTACAAATAAATAACTGCAAAGTGGGGTGTGCGTAATTATTCAGCCCCTTTTTGTCTGAGTGCAGTCATTTGCCCATAGACATTGGCTGATGAGTGCTAATGGCTAAATAGAGTGCACCTGTGGTGTAATCTAATGTTAGTACAAATACAGCTGCTGGTTGACGGCCTCATAGGTTGTCTAAGAGAATATTGGAAGCAACAACACCACGAAGTCCAAAGAACCCACCAGACAGGTCAGGGATAAAGTTATTGAGAAATTTAAATCAGACTTAGGCTACAAAAAGACTTCCAAAGCCTTGAACATCCCACAGAGCTCTGCTCAAGCAATCATTCAGAAATGGAAGGAGTATGGCACAACTGTAAACCTACCAAGACAAGGCCATCCACCTAAACTCACAGGCCAAACAAGGAGAGCGCTGATCAGAAATGCAATCAAGAGACTCATGGTGACTCTGGACGAACTGCAGAGATCTACAGTTCAGGTGGGGGAATCTGTCCATAGGGCAACTTTTAGTCGTGCACTGCGCAAAGTTGGCCTTTATGGAAGAGTAGCAAGAAAAAATCCATTGTTAACAGAAAAACATAAGAAGTTCCGTTTGCAGTTTGCCACAAGCCATGTGGGGGACACAGCAACCATGTGGAAGAAGGCGCTCTGGTCAGATGAGACCAAAATTGAACTTTTTGACCAAAATGCAAAACACTATGTGTGGCGGCAAACTAACACTGCACATAACTCTGAACACACCATCCCCACTGTCAAATATGGTGGTGGCAGCATCATGCTCTGGGGGTGCTTCTCTTCAGCAGGGACAGGGAAGCTGGTCAGAGTTGATGGGAAGATGGATGGAGCCAAATACAGGGCAATCTTGGAAGAAAACCTCTTGGAGTCTGCAAAAGACTTAAGACTGGGGTGGAGGTTCACCTTCCAGCAGGACAACGACCCTAAACATAAAGCCAGGGCATAATGAAATAGTTTAAAACAAAACATATTCATGTGATAGAATGGCCCAGTCAAAGTCCAGATCTAAATCCAACCGAGAATCTGTGGCAAGATCTGAAAACTGCTGTTCACAAATGCTGCCTATCTAATCTGACTGAGCTGGAGCTGTTTTGCAAAGAAGAATGGGCAAGGATTTCAGTCTCTAGATGTGAAAAGCTGGTAGAGACATGCCCTAAAAGACTGGCATCTGTAAATGCAGCAAAAGGTGGTCCTACAAAGTATTGACTCAGGGGGCTGAATAATTATGCACACCCCACTTTGCAGTTATTTATTTGTAAAAAATGTTTGGAATCATGTATGACTTTCAATCCACTTCTCACGTGTACACCACTTTGTATTGGTCTTTCACGTGGAATGTGGCAGTAATGTGACAAAATGTGGAAGACTTCAAGGGGGCCGAATACTTTTGCAAGCCACTGTACATATATAGGGGTTGGATAAAATAATGGACAAAAAACATTTTGGCATTATAATCTTTGAACATGTTTTAAGCAATCAAAACTTGACATATGTAAAAAATGTTTGTTTATTATTTTTGTTATTTGATATGTTTAATTAAAATAATAGTTTTTTACAGATATTAAAAACAAAAGTTAGTTATAATTTATAAAAATGGCAGATCTCTTAGACTTTCAAAGAGGCCAAATTGTTGGTGCTCGTATGGCAGGGGCTACTGTAACAGAAACTGCACGAATGTAGGGATGATCGGAACCAGCAAATTCCATTCTGCCGGAAATCACGGATTTCGTCAGTGTTAAATTCCGTCGCTATGAAAATTCCGCCGCATTTGTACGAAATTCCATGGAATTCCGGATTCCGTCAAAAAAATGTTCTCTCTCTCTCTCTCTGAAGCTCTCTGAATACAGCCTAGCATGTACCATTATGATATATCCTAGAGAAAAATAAGCTTGCTTAAAGATTTGTAAGCTTTTAAAAGCCAGCTTACATACCTTGGCCAGGAATTGAACCCAGGTCTCAGTGTGTGGTAGGTAACTGACTTAACTGCTATACCACCAACAACACTACATGCTGAAGCCAGCCTAGCATGTACCATTATGATCAATTCAAGAAAAAAATTAGCTTGCTTAAGGATTTGTAGCCACGCATGGCCTTGCCTTTTGCGTTCAACAGTTGTCCGAAGAGAACCCCAGATAGCCAGGTAGATTCATCTCTCTCTCTCTCTCTCTCTCTCTCTCTCTCTCTCTCTCTCTCTCTCTCTCTCTAGAAGGGATGGTGTAATGATCGCTGCTGCAGCAGCTATTGCTGGAAGTAGTGCTGCAGCTCAGGCAGTTCTGATCTATTTCCATGCAAGTTGCATAGCTTTGTCTGTCTTTCCCTGCTGTCAGCTTGTGACTGATTATCATTCACCTGTGTGGGAATCTGCATGTCTGCTCCCATTGGATGACCTCAGTATAAAGATCTGCTTCCTGCAGGGTTTCCTTGGGTTTTCATAGCTTCAGCCTAAGCCTGTCTTGCTGTCGCTTTAGCCCCCGATCGTGTTTCTTGTTATAAAGATACTTTGCTGGTCTTTGCATCATATATTGGTTCATTGCCAATATATATGCATACCAGCACGTTTATTATTTTCCTTGTATTTGTGTTACGTGATACATCAGTGTCGCTGATGTATACGTACACGAACTGTTTATATCCTGTGTGCAGTTAGTCAGCTTTCCAGCACGTTTTGGTAGGTTGCGCGTACCGTGACCACCCGTGCTGAGGTAGTTACCCTGCTCCTGGTTCTGTTTGTGGATTGCGTTCATCTCTGCGAAGAGATAACGAATCCTTCTGAATCCTGTCCTGTTACCGTTTGTGGATTGCGTTCATCTCTGCGAAGAGATAACGAATCCTTCTGAATCCTGTTCTGTTACTGTTTGTGGATTGCGTTCATCTCTGCGAAGAGATAGCGAATCCTTCTGAGTCCTGTTCCCTGTGTTACCCCATTCCTAGTCAGCGTTCCTGCTTATGTCATATATCGGTTCATTGCCGATATATACATATGTTAGTCAGACGTTACAAATAGTTTCATTGATAGCTGTAATTGTAATACGCTAGGAAAACATACTTATTGTATATTTATCTGTGTTACGTTCATCTATCTCGATCCTGCTATTTCCTGTCTCTCCTGTCCTGTCTTTGTGAGGCACGCCATCGCCGCAGCGCATTGGCTGCCTCATTCCAGTCTGTCTGGTTTTGGACGCTTGCTGTCGCTAAGTAGCCGCTAGCTAGCAAGCGTTCATTCTGTCTACCTGTCCAGATCTCCTCAGTTCTGGTTTATGCGCTCAGCGCTACTTTGCGCTGAGACGTTATAGCGAAAGTATTGTTTGTGGCTGTCAGATCTGCACCGGCTCTGTGCGCCACAATCTCCTATTGGAGTCAGTCCTCCCCTCCACTATACTAGGGATAGCCTGTTTCCTGGTGCTAGTGTGTGTACCTCCTCCACGCCAGCTCATGCGTTGCATGCTGACTGTGGAGAATACACCACCAAGCCTTACATTATGAAAACCCCATTACCAATCCCCATTGTGGGGGGGATTCCCAGAAAGTATGACACTGTTAATTATGGTTCCTGTTCCTTTAAGAAATTTGAAGAACTTAGCTCTGAAACAGAAAATGAGTTTTTCTCTGAATGTGCCAGGTTCCTGACCAATCCTGATCTCCAAGCGACTCCTGTTTCAACCTGGGCACTCCAACTAAGTTATATTTTGTTTAAAGGGGAATTATTCCAGTGGGCATTTGATGTTCTCAATCATTCCGATTTGAAAGATAGACCGCTGGAATTTCTAGCGTTTGTGATCCATAACTGGTTGCGCATAGATCCATTGCCTTTTCCTCTTAATGAACTCCTGGCAGCAGGCCAATCAGCTGCTCCTTCAATTGCTTGCAAGAATGAGCAGCAAGCAGAAAGTGTTACTGATAATTTTCCTGCAGCTTTGAATAAATCACCAAGAACAGCAGGGAAAACAGCAGGGTCTAAGGCCAAACGCAAACGTTCTAAGAAACGTGTCCGATCTGCAGAGTCGTTATCCTTAGCGACTGAGACCTATAATGAGATTCTGCCATTAACAGATAATGAAATGCAGTTGTCTTTCAGGGGAGTTAAATGGACTTATGAAACTACTAATGAACTTTCCTCCCTGGCTAGGGAAAATAAAGATATTTGTTTAAAAGAATTATCTGAGTATGATTATGAGGAGATATTACAGAGTATTGAACAAATCAACTTATTTGTGAAGCAAGGAAAGTTTGCATACACTACAGTTCAGCACTTGCTACAGGTATTGGAGATTCTTAGGAATAAGGAATCTGCCAATCACCTGCTAATTAACCCAATATATGTCCCTGCTACAATCATATCTGCAAACCATGATCTGCCTGTTAAGTATGCTTGGAATCCTCCATTTGAGAAAGGAGAGATGGAAGCTCTGGTCAATGAATGGAAGAATGATTCAAGTTCATTTTGTCAATTTTACAGTGCAAAAAGTGAATTGGTATTGAATGCATGCATTAAGTCTGCCTATAACCTAATAAAAACTGGTGTGTGTGAGTATGACTTTGTGGCTCCATTGATTGATGTGTGGGAACTGATTTTGGATGATTTTTTTGTGACTCCGAATTCGCAAATTTGGCGTTCTGACCCGCCTGCTTCAGCACCTTTGGCTGATTCAGCAGGTGATTCGGAGCTCTTTTTGTGTGAAATTGAAGTTCCTGCAATTCCACCCTGTACCATGGATAACTCAGTGTTACTTCCCAGTAAAACAGAAGCCACTGATACATTCTTAACCTTGCCCTGCGCAAATTTTTCAGCAGAGAATCCAGAGGTCCTGCTGACTTCCGAGTCCAGCCTAGCCAGTACTCATGACTCTTTGTTTAGTGAAACAGACACCAGAAAAATCTTGCCTGTCTCTGCAAACACTTCTGCAGAAATTACCTGTGTTAATAAAGTTCAACTCCTGTCTGATCCAGCAGATGCGCAAACATTGTGTCTTGATCTTCCTGTTTCTACACCTCGCTCTAGTTTCGTGAATAGCTCAGAGCATCTGCTATGTGAACCTGAAATCGCAGAATTATTACCTTGTTCAGAAAATTTTCCAATAAATTTGCCCTGTACCATGAATTGTGCAGTAGATCTCTCCAATGAAACTCAGGTCACAGAATCATTATGCTGTCCAGCAGGTGCTTCCATGGTTTTGCCCTGCAATATGGACTGTTCAGTGATCCTGTCCAGTGAAGCTGTGGTCGCAGAGTCTTATGCTTCACCCAGTATTTTGGATACTTTAAACCCTCTAGCAGAGGAGGCTGAAGCACTGCTTACCTCAGTTGGTGTTGCAGTAATATTCACTTGTCTAGCAGCTGTTTTGGAATTACAGTCTGCTCTAATAAAACTTGGTGAATTTCTGCACAGCAAAGCAGAAGCCATTGAAATATTGTCCTCGTCAGCAATTGTTTCAGAAGTCTTGCCCTGTAACATGGATAATTCTGATTCTCTGGTCAAAATAATGGAAATCTCAGAATTTCAGTCCGGTCTGATGTGTGTTCCTGAAACCCAGCCCTGTATCCTGAAAGATTCTGGTTCTCCGGCCGCTGTGGCAGAGGTTCCAGAGTCCCCTTCCTGTCCAGGGAATTCCTCAGTTTTGCCTAGTCCAGTGGGGGCTGCTGCAATGCTGACTTGTTCTGCAGCGCCTCATGAGCTCCAATCCAGTGTATTAGATGAGTCTCTGTCCAGTCCAGAGGTAGTTGTGGAGTCCCTATCTGGTTCAGTGCATACATCAGAAGATTTGTCCTGTCTTGTTAGTGCCCCTGAATCTGATTTGTTACTGACTTTGCTGGAATCAGCGACATCTAAGTCTGATCCTGCATTCTCGTGTAAAAATCCAGTAGTTGCGAAGTCTAGTCATGATGATTTTTTTTTGGCCAGTCCTGGTTTTGGTCCTGTCTTGGCTGACCCTGAGGCTCACAGTTCCTTGACATGCCCAGAGGTTTCTCTTGTGCCAGTGTGCCCAGATGTTCTTTGTGTGCCAGAATGCCCAAGTGTGTTTAAGGTGTTAGCGTGCTCTGATGCTTCCTTAGTGGGAACATGTTCTGATGTTGCCAGTCTGCCTGCATGCCCAGAGATGGTTCTGGTCCCTGAAAGCCCTGATATTGATGTTTGTCCTTGTGGCCCTGACTCGGGAATTGCCCTAGGTTCCATAGGGGTTCTTGATAGTTCTCCATGTGAGCCTAAAGGGCATTCTGACCTATGGGGATCTCTTTGGAGCTTCAAGGTGTTCTGGGAGGTCTCTGAGAAAACTTGTCCTGGTGCCTTGGACTGGTTCAACAGTGGGTTTTGTGTTGGTAAAGACAGTACCGGTGGGCATTGCAAAGGCTTTGGCGTTTCTGAACGGTTCCTGGAAGGCGGTGGGTATCGCTCAGGGAGTTTCGGAGGGCTTTCTTCTGGAAATCATGGTTCTGATGGGTGTCACACTGGGGCTTGTAGTACTGATGGGCATGGTTCTGTAGGTTCTGGTTCTGATGGGTCCAGTCTTGTGGGGACTGATTCTGGAATTCGGTCTTGCCGGGCTGTCCCGGTCATCATGAATTATCAGTCAGACTGTTTTGTTGGAAATTTCAGTTTTGAAAAGCGTCTGGAATCCACTTTTAAAGGCGGGGGTACTGTAATGATCGCTGCTGCAGCAGCTATTGCTGGAAGTAGTGCTGCAGCTCAGGCAGTTCTGATCTATTTCCATGCAAGTTGCATAGCTTTGTCTGTCTTTCCCTGCTGTCAGCTTGTGACTGATTATCATTCACCTGTGTGGGAATCTGCATGTCTGCTCCCATTGGATGACCTCAGTATAAAGATCTGCTTCCTGCAGGGTTTCCTTGGGTTTTCATAGCTTCAGCCTAAGCCTGTCTTGCTGTCGCTTTAGCCCCCGATCGTGTTTCTTGTTATAAAGATACTTTGCTGGTCTTTGCATCATATATTGGTTCATTGCCAATATATATGCATACCAGCACGTTTATTATTTTCCTTGTATTTGTGTTACGTGATACATCAGTGTCGCTGATGTATACGTACACGAACTGTTTATATCCTGTGTGCAGTTAGTCAGCTTTCCAGCACGTTTTGGTAGGTTGCGCGTACCGTGACCACCCGTGCTGAGGTAGTTACCCTGCTCCTGGTTCTGTTTGTGGATTGCGTTCATCTCTGCGAAGAGATAACGAATCCTTCTGAATCCTGTCCTGTTACCGTTTGTGGATTGCGTTCATCTCTGCGAAGAGATAACGAATCCTTCTGAATCCTGTTCTGTTACTGTTTGTGGATTGCGTTCATCTCTGCGAAGAGATAGCGAATCCTTCTGAGTCCTGTTCCCTGTGTTACCCCATTCCTAGTCAGCGTTCCTGCTTATGTCATATATCGGTTCATTGCCGATATATACATATGTTAGTCAGACGTTACAAATAGTTTCATTGATAGCTGTAATTGTAATACGCTAGGAAAACATACTTATTGTATATTTATCTGTGTTACGTTCATCTATCTCGATCCTGCTATTTCCTGTCTCTCCTGTCCTGTCTTTGTGAGGCACGCCATCGCCGCAGCGCATTGGCTGCCTCATTCCAGTCTGTCTGGTTTTGGACGCTTGCTGTCGCTAAGTAGCCGCTAGCTAGCAAGCGTTCATTCTGTCTACCTGTCCAGATCTCCTCAGTTCTGGTTTATGCGCTCAGCGCTACTTTGCGCTGAGACGTTATAACGAAAGCATTGTTTGTGGCTGTCAGATCTGCACCGGCTCTGTGCGCCACAATCTCCTATTGGAGTCAGTCCTCCCCTCCACTATACTAGGGATAGCCTGTTTCCTGGTGCTAGTGTGTGTACCTCCTCCACGCCAGCTCATGCGTTGCATGCTGACTGTGGAGAATACACCACCAAGCCTTACAGATGGTCACCGCTTTCCGCAGAATTGTATTTACTGGAATTTTTAGGCGGAAATTGCTCATTCGGTTCCGTTTTGGTCGGAACGGAATTGCTTTTTCAATCTGGCGGAATTCCGAAAATGCCTGTGAAATTCTGCCGGTATCCGTTGATGGTTTTAAGCTGAAAATTCAGTTCAATGGCATCAAGTCCTAGAGAGAGAGAGAGAGAGAGAGAGAGAGAGAGAGAGAGAGAGCTCATTTTTCTATTGGGTATATCACAATGGTACATGCTAGGCTGGCTTCAGCATGTAGTGTTGGTGGTGGTATAGCGGTTAAGAAAGCTATCTACCATGCACTCAGACCTGGGTTCAATTCCCAGCCAAGGTATATAAGCTGGCTTTTGAAATTCTACAATTCTCTGGAAGATGAGACCTGAGGAGGAGGAGGAGGAGAGAGAGAGAGAGAGACAGAGAGAGAGAGAGAGAGAGAGAGAGAGAGAATGAAATAGTGCTGAATGAATATTAAATAATTAAAAGATAAGAAAGCACTGAAGACACTCCTTACTTAGAGCATGTGACTCTGGATGGTTTCTCTGTGAAGGAGTTCTTCTGGTATTCATTGTACAGATGAAGAGGCAGCACAACGCCAATTGTTACATCACCTGGCCGAAACATTCCCTCCAGCTCAGATGCGGCAAGTCCACAGAGGGGATCGCCAGAATAGACAATATTCATGAGTGGGGACAGGAAGACTGTCCATAGCACTAAGTGTAGAATAATCATGATGTGTGCTAGCCAGGACGACACCTGTTAAAACAAAGTCACATATAAAAAAATGAAAAATGATATATCAAACACAAACATATGGTGTTAAAGTTAAACCTCGCTTCCAGCCATAAATAAAAACATGTTCTGTACGAAATAATGCAAGTGTGGCTAACATTTTCTTTTTTAAATTAAGGGGCACTACAGCGAAAAATTGTAAAATTGAAAATATGTACAAACGTATACAAATAAGAAGTACATTTTTTTTCCAGAGTAAATGAGCCATACATTACTTTTCTCCTATGTTGCTGTCACTTACAGTAGGTAGTAGAAATCTGACAGAAGCAACAGGTTTTGGACTAGTCCATCTCTTTATAGGGGATTCTCAGGGATTTATTTATTTTCAAAAGCACTTAGTGAATGGCAGTTGCTCTGTCCAACTGCCCAAAAAACTGTGTAGGGAGCAGGGAAGCTGGCCAGCATCATTGTTTGCATTCTTTTTAGGGAATATCTTTATACAGAAAAAGTGAGAGGTAATCTAGCGTACCATGGGCTTCAATCAGCAGGCTTTTCCACGATTCCGGTGTACTTGCAAGCCGAAAAATGAAATGGGCAATTGAAAAAAAAAACATACAGACAAAAAAAGGATTGGTGTTTGTACATTTCCTGCCATGGAGTAAACTTGAGTCCTGTGTGCCTCAGTTGCAATCAGTGACGATACGTACCGTCTTCATGTGATATCACGCAGCAGGTATACTGTAATAGAACATACAATAATACAGGTGTATCCAGCTTTGCATCCTGCATACACTTTAGCTCTCTATGTAACGTGATCTCAGCTTTCCTCTCAGTGTTTCCTCCAGGAGTCATCTGTATTTAACCAACAGAGCGCATTGTTAATTATCCCCTGAATTCCCCCTTCCCGCTTTCTCCTCCCCTAACGGTTCAGCCTATTACAGTTCTCTAAGGTCCAGCTCCCATAAGGTCCAGCTCTCATATACAGATGCGTCTGATATATTTTTCTAATTATTGTACTGGATTAAGAAATGTGGCCTAATTTTAGCTTTTATTGAACAAAGCAGACACTGCTTAAAGAGAACTGAAAATGTATCAGGTTCCATACTTACCTGGGGCTTCCTTAAAGCGGATCCGACATGTAAAACTAACCATGACAAACAGCTTCAACAGTTTATGATTATTTATTCCTGTGATACAATGAGAGCTGCCATGTTCTGTTTGTCACATTACACACAGGCAAGATGATAGTATCTCCAGCCCTCAGGCCGCTGGTCCCTTGCTGTCTCCCCGGGTGGGACCTGTCCCCCACACTTCGGCACAAAAGCTTGGCCAAATCATGCTTCATCATGCATGCGTGGCTAGGCTGCGTGCGCCACCCCCCCTTGCACAGTAGCTGGGGGCGCGGCAGTTGCACATTCGAGGCCAAGCTGTGCATGCCACCCTGTGCTCACTCCACTGGCTACCGATAAAATGTAGAATCCTGTTTAAGATTGGCTTACTGACATTCAAATCCTTGCACAATCTGGGCCCTGGATACCTGAAGGACTTGTTGCAACTGCATCACACCCCCCACAATCTTAGATCAAAAGGACGTAACACCTTGGTCACCCCCAGAGTCCACCTCAAAACCTTTGGAGACAGAGCCTTTTGTCATGCTGCCCCTACACTTTGGAACTCCCTGCCACACCCAATCAGGGCAGCTCCATCCCTGGAAACATTTAAGTCTAAACTGAAAACCTACCTCTTCAGTCTGGCATTCATGAACATCTGACTATCTCCTCTGTAACACAACCCAGCCTGAAACCCTGTATTAATCTGAGACACAGCTATGCGCTTTGAGTCCTATGGGAGAAAAGCTTTTTACAAATGTTCTTGTATTGTATTGTATTATGCGTGATGAAGCGTGACTCGGCCAAACTTTCGAGTCGAATTGCGGGGGGCAGGAGCCACCGGGGAGATGGCAAGAGACGAGCGGTCTCAAGGGAACTTAAGGAAGCCCCAGGTAGGTATGGTACATGAGAAATTTTTCGTCTTAGGTACACTTTAACATGTTAGTGTACTTTGTACCAAAAACTTGGACACACGCTAGATGAAATTTGGCCTAGGCGACTGATATGGTGAGAATCAGGGCCGGATTTGTACTTTTTAACCGCCCAAGGCCCACTACCTCCAGGCTCCAGCCGCCCAATGACAACAACAGGAGTTAGGATCTAGGATTATTGGGCATGGTAAAGGGGAGAGGTTAGAATAGAGATACTGATAGATCAGGATTTTACAAAAAAAAAAGTGCTTAGTGGAGATTAAAAGCTAGGCCTTTGGCAATTTAGGGTGAAGCTAGGACTTTGAAAATAGGATTATGGGAAAGGGTTGAAATTAAGTATCAGGTTAGAGTTAATGATCACAAGATTACAGTGATTAAATTGAATGAGGATGGTGACTATGTACTCTGTACAGTGCTGTTGAAGATGTCTGTGCTATAAAAATACATAATAAGAATAATAGTGTAGGACATTAGACTATGACTATGGTAGGATTAGATGGTGAGCTCCTCTGAGGACAGTCAGTGACATGACTATGTGCTCTGTAAAGTGCTTCAGGAGATGTCAGTGCTATATAAATACATAATAATAATATGGTAGACTATGACATTAGACTATGACTATGGTAGGGATTAGATTGTCAGTCAGTTACATGACTATGCACTCTGTACATTGCTGCAGGAGATGTCAGTGCTGTATAAATACATAATAATAATAATATGGTAGTGACATTAGACTATGACTGTAAGGAATAGCAGATATGCCGCCGCGCGGTCTGGCGGCGGGGCGGCTGTCTCCGCGTTCAGACCGGCGGTTTCCACACAGCAACATGTGTCTGGTTTGTCTGGACCTTCTAGTGCACAAAGATGGAGAGCTACGCGTGCGCGCGCCAGGCGACAGGACATTTATACCAGCAGAAGGGGAATCAGCTGATCAGGCCGATCAGCTGATCCCAGCTGGACTCTGGATTGGCTGAGTGGCTCGGGCGGAGCTGCACAGCACTGCAAGTATATATAGATCTTGCTTGTCAGTTGCTAGTTGTCTGCCGTTGCGAATACTTACGTGTGAGCACTCAGACCTCAGTCAGATCCCACAGTGTGTTAGAACTAGGTGGACCTGGGAATTCACACTTAGCCAGATTACGCTCTTGTTATTACTGTGTTATACTTTATACCAGTTCCAGGGTGTTGAGACCACGGACCTCATACCCAAGCTTAGGATTACTGTGTCATTGCTGTGTTATACTTTAGACCAGTTCCAGGGTGTTGAGACTACGGACCTCACACCCAAGTTTAGGATTACTGTGTCATTACTGTGTTATACTTTAGCCCAGTTCCAGGGTGTTGAGACCACGGACCTCACACCCAAGCTTAGGATTACTGTGTCATTGCTGTGTTATACTTTAGATCAGTTCCAGGGTGTTGTGACCAAGGACCTCACACCCAAGCTTAGGATTACTGTGTCATTGCTGTGTTGCACTTTAGACCAGTTCCAGGGTGTTGTGACCAAGGACCTCACACCCAAGCTTAGGAATACTCTGTCATTGCTGTGTTATACTCTAGACTATACTCTAGACTAGTTCCTGGGTGTCGAGACCACAGACCTCACACCTCAGGCTAGGACTCTGTTCTATATCTGTTATGACTATTTGCTCTGTCGACCTCTCTCTTGCTTACTGATTCGGTACCTCTGCATATCTGCCTACCTGTTGCCAAACCCTGCCTGTACCCGGTTACCGAATCAGCCTTCTGTCTCTGTACCTTATCTGCTCGTGTGTTGCCGACCTGGCCTGCCCGACCCTCCAGGCTGTCACTCATCCCTTGAGTGCTCAGTCTATCTATACTAGCTGTGACACTATTCCACCAAGTGTCAGTTAGCTGTTAGGACTCGTGCTCCTCAGAGAGTCCGGCCTGCCAGCAGCCAGTGGCCTCTACTCCTCTGGAGCCCTCTGGCTGCAGTACAGTCTATATCTGATCACCAAGTATCACTGGTTGCCAGGTTCTCTCTATTCCCTCTCTCTAGGGGATAGTTCCTGCACAGCCGAGGGCCACCTGCCCCTCAGGTGGTTCTTGGCCGAGCTGCCTGTGTCTCCCGCCTCGCGGGAGATGCCCTACAGTTGCACCAATCACTTACACTCATTAGGTGTCCAGAGGTTAGTCATACTTGTATTATTGGTGATTCTGCAGATCATCCATAATCAACTATACGTCTGTATTGTTGATGATTCTGCAGATCATCAATGATCAGAATCTTTCTGTGTGCTGACACCAATCGTTACAATGACTATGGGAGGATTAGACTGTGAGCTCCTCTCAGGGACAGTCAGTGACATGACTATGTACTCTGTAATGTGCTGCAGAAGATGTTAGTGCTATATAAATATTTAATAGGGCATTAGATTATGACTATGGTAGGGGTTAGATTGTGAGCTCCTCTGAGGAAAGTCAGTGATGTGACTGTGTTCACTTTAAAGTACTTTGGAGGATGTCAGTGCTATATAAATACATAAATAGATATAATAATAAAAATTGGTAGGGCATTAAAGGGTAACTGTAGGGAAAAATGTGCCCCAAATGGGTACTCAACTCGGGAGAGGGAAGCCTCTCAGTTCTTCATAGGCTTCCCCATCCTCCTCCACAGGGCTGTTCCAGTGCTGCATACACCAAAAGACTGTCAACAAGGGTTTGTCGCTGGCGTAGGACGAACCTGCTTAGGCTTTGGTGAAGAAAGCCAAGCCCAATTGGTTTTCTGCTGCTTTACGCGGCCAAACTATCTCCACCTGTGAAGTAGCACGGACCTGATGACTCGGCTGTTTCTGAAAGGGTCCGTGGGCACCCATGATCTTTGGGGGTCTCTGTGCTGGAACAGTGTGATGGAGAAGGGCAGGGAAGCCTCTGGAGGAAGACTATGGCTGTGATGAGATGAGGAGTTCATACACCACCACCAGCAAACAGACAATTCGATGCTAACTCATTTATTCCATCTCAAGCAGTAGAAAAAACTCCATCTTATGCAGTAATAAAACTACATCGTAGTAAATATATAGCAGATCTGCCCAGCACGAAATGTCAGAAATAATGGATTCGACCTTTGTATCTGATGGAAAAATTGTGGTGTGTACCAGGTATTATAGTCTTCACACAGAAGCTTCCAGAGAAGTCTAGCTCACATTGGTCTTATCAGACTACTAGTACTTAATCATTTCAGCCCGTGGGTGTTTTTCACCTTATGCATCAGAGCAATTTTCACCTCCCATTCATTCGTCAATAACTTTATCACTAATTATCACAATTAATTGATCTATATCTTGTTTTTTCTGCCGCCAATTAAGCTTTCTTTGGGTAGTACATTTTGCTAAGAATTATTTTTTTTATCTAAATGCATTTTAATAGGAATATTAAGAAAACAAATGGAAAACATTCATTATTTCTCAGTTTTCGGCCATTATAGCTTTAAAATAATACATGCTACCATAATTAACCACTTCTATACCATTACATTTTGTGCTGATCTGTGCTGCGTGGGCTCTCCAGCCCACAGCACAGATCAGATAGCAGCCAGGCCGATCAGACCTCCCCCCTTTTTTCCCCACTAGGGGGATGTCCTGCTGGGGGGGTCTGATTGCCGCCGGCTGCTTGCGCTTGCGGGGGGGGGGGGGGGGGGCTCTTCAAAGCCCCCCTCCGCAGTGCTTCCTGGCCTCCTTCCCCTTCCCTCCCTCTCCCTCCCCCTGTGAGCGGCGCAGGACGGATTTCCGTCCTGCGCCTGATGGGACAGGCTTTAGCCTATCAGATGCCGGTGATCCCCGGCCAATCAGAGGCCGGGGATCACCGATCTCCTCTACGGCGCTGCTGCGCAGCAGCGCCGTATACATGTAAACACTGGGGGAGGTCTTCCCCGTGTGTTTACATTTACCCTGCGAGCCGCCGATCGGCTCGCAGGGTGTTCACGGAGACACCCTCCGTGAACTGACATGGAACCGTTTCCATGGAATACACTTCAGGATTCAGGGGCGTATATATACGCACCGAGAATCCGGAAGTGGTTAAAACCCACATATTTTATTTGCCCATTTGTCACAGTTATTACACCTTTTAAATTATTTCCCTATCACAAAGTATTGTGCCAATATTTTATTTGGAAATAAAGGCGCATTTTTTTCAGTTTTGCGTCCATCACTATTTACAAGATTATAATTTAAAAAATGTACCCTCTTCATATGCATATTAAAAAAATTCAGACCCTTAATTGACTATGTATAGTTTTTTTTTTCTTTTTAAAAAGCGGCTGATAAGGACCGCCGGCGGGGACATGCTGGAATCGATCCGCGCGCACGCGGGGACGTGCGGAGATGCGGCGGGGACGCGGCTCGGGTCCATCCGGCGGCTAATTGAGCCGCCGGTCGACCCGTGTATCCCCAGCATTAATGGCAGTGTTCTCAAACTTGGCACAGTTGGTCACTGGGTGACTGGGATTGATTGATTTTCAAGGGGATTATTTACATTGCTGCCCTTCATACACTCTTAATGGCAGATGCCTCAAATCTGGTACAGTCAGTCACTGGCCCGCCCCCTTTTCAATTCTAAAAAGGGGGCAGACCACAAACAGCCAATCAGATTTGTTTAAATTCAGTGGGAAATTGCAACTTACTGATGCCAAGGACTCCAAAGCTCATAAACTTGGTCATTGAGTGACTGTATGTCAAGGTTAGAAATAGTGGGTGGAGCAAAAAACAACTAACTTTTTACATGGGAAAATAAAAACTGCAGCCATTCTTACACTGTTAATGGCAGGGTTCTCAAACTTGACACAGTTTGTCACTGGGTGACTGGGATTGATATTCAGAAATGTGGGTGGAGTCTACAACAGCCAATCAAAATTCATCTATCGATTTTCAAGGGGAATATTTACATTGCTACCATTCTTACACTCTTAATTGCACAAGCCTCAAACCTGGTACAGTTTGTCATTGGGTCACTGGGGTTCAAATTCAGAAAAGGGGCGGAGCAACAGCCAATCAGATTTGTTTCATTTCACTGGGAAAATACAAATTATTGATGTCAAGGACCCCAAAGCTCACAAAATTGGTCATTGGGTGACTGTGTGTCCAGGTTACAAAAAAGTGGGTGGAGCCAAAAACAAATTTTACTGGGAAAATATAAACTGCAGCCATTCTTACACTGTTATTAGCAGGATTCTCAAACTTTGCCCAGATGATCACTGGGTGACTGATTCATATTCAGGGAATTGGGTGGAGCCTATAATAGCCAATCAAAATTCAACTGTTGATTTTCAAGGGGAATATTTAAATTGTTGCCATTTCTCAAACCTGATACAGTTGGTCATTGGTTGACTGGGGTTCAAATGCTGGAGAGGGGCGGATTTGTTTGATTTCTATGGGAATATACAAATATTGATGCCAAGTACCCCAAAGCTCACAAATTTGGTCATTGAGTGTTTGTGTGTTAGGGTTAGGAAAAGTGGATGGTGCTAACACCAGCCAAATACATACCCAGGCAACGCCGGGTCATCAGCTAGTTTTTTTATAAAGACATTCCCTGAAAAAGATTTATACAAAGATGCTGGCCAGCCTCCCTGCACACTTTTTTTGGTAGTTGGACGGAGCAACTGCCATTCTTATTTGTGTATGTTTACAAGTATTTTAAGATTTCTGCGACAGAGGTCCTTTAACCTTCCTGGCGGTAAGCCGCGCAGGAGGTTTTCTCAGGCCCTGCTGGGCTGATTTGCTTAATTTTTTTTTTTGCTGGACGCAGCTAGCACTTTGCTAGCTGCGCCAGCACACTGATCGCCGCCGCCCCGCACCGATCGCTGCTATCCATCGCGGCGCACGCCCCCCCCCCCCGACCCCACTGATTGGCCAGGCAGCGCCAAGGGGTGGATCAGGACTCCCAATAACGTCACGACGTCGGTGACGTTATACCGCCCCGTCGCCATGGCGACGGGGGAAGCCCTTCAGGAAATCCCGTTCTTTGAACGGGATTTCCTGATCGGAGTTCGCCGAAGGCGATCGAAGCGGGCGGGGGGATGCCGCTGAGCAGCGGCTATCATGTAGCGAGCCCTGGTCTCGCTACATGATTTAAAAAAAAAAAACTGCTGCGCTGCCTCCTGGCGGAATTTTTTATACCGCCAGGAGGGTTAAGGCCCGTTCACATGCTTGACTTAAGTTGGCTGAGGCAGCTGATAAAGACAGCCTCAGCCGATAATCAGCCGTGTGTACACAGCAGCCCCAACCCTCGACCACCAACCCACGACCGCAAGCAATCCGCCCAGTGGATCTACTCGCCCCCAGCGATGCTGAACCCTCACTGAGCCCATTGTTCATGCTGCTCTTCCATCGCCCCCCCTGGCATAGCAACACAGCATGTTGTCAGCTACACAGCTGACATGTATGTGTTCAACCAGAACATAAAACAAACATGATACACTTTAGAATCATTGAACTGTACAATATACAGCATAATAATATTACAGTTTTGCCACAATGGCCAGATTTGGCAAATATTGTACATTAAAGAGAGGGCATTAATAAAAAAATAAGGTCCCTCACAGCAAGAATTTCCCTTTAATTACAGCATAGACTAATCATTAACGATTGCCTGAACAGGCTTGTTAGCTAGCTCCTTGCTGATTCTTATTGCTATAATAGCTCCCCACAACAGCTCTTTTGAGAGCTAATCTTGTTCTTGTGATCTATTTTTTGTTCTGTGTGTCCCACGGACACTTGTGTTGCATAGACAGCCTTGCTAATTCCTACTGTTTTCTAGTTTTCAAAGTTCGCCACCCCATTGAAGTCTATTGCGGTTCACAGAAGTTCGCGCAAACCAAACTTTTGCGGAAGTTCGCAAATCGAAAATCGGAGGTTCGGGCCATCTCTACTAATCATTAAACTACTTTGGCAAACTCTAGTAATAGAAAGGGATATATTTTGAGTGTGACATTTCAAAATCTTTGGCATGATTAACAGTGTTACCAAATCAATGGAATAACATTGAAATACAAGCAAATCCCAACAACACGGATAATATTGAATTTTTTGTCTTCTTTGGATTTCTCCACAACTAGAAAGTTATAATGATATAGATGTCTGTGTTTAAACTATCCCTGAGCTTGGGTACAAAAAGAGATACTTAGCTAAAGAGAGGAAAGCATCAGGATCCTATAGAGGCTTTCCTCAGCATTCTGCAGTCCCCCCTTGCTGAGTGTAGCCCCCTCCACATCAGGGCTGTGCTTTTGGCATCAGCACACCCTTGCAGTGGTCATATGAGCATGGCCGCGCATGCTCAGGAAGACAGAGTCGCATAAGCGTCCATTCTCGTGTGACCACAGGACAGCCACAGTTGTCACAGAAGAGAAGCGTGGCCCTGATGTGGAGGGGGGTGCACTTGGCAAGGGGGGACTTCAGAATGCCAAGGGAAGCCTCAGTAGAATCCTGAGGCTTCCCTCTCTTTACCTATGTATCTCTTTCTGAGCTCGGGTTTTCTTTAAGCTTTCTTCATTAGATGCTCCCGCGAATTCCTGTCTGGTCTGAACAAGATTATGAAACATTTAGGAAGAAACATACAAATTACTACAGCCCAACTGGAGGCCAGAATGGCAAAGATCTCCATGGCCACAGTGTATTTACCCTGAGCACTGAGGTATGCTGGGATAAAAGATATCCAGACACTGAGGAAGGCCAACATGCTGAACGTAATAAACTGGGCTTCATTGAAGCTGTCAGGTAGTCTTCGAGCCAGAAAGGCCACAATGAAGCAAATGGTGGCTAGAAGAAAGAGGTAACCCAACATTGTCCAGAAGGCAACCGGTGAACCTTCATTGCACTCAACAATGATAACATCAGGCTTGATATGAATGTTGTACTGGTAGTATGGAGGAGATAGTAACAACCAGGTAAGACACAAGAGTAACTGTAGGAAAGTACACGAAACAACTATGGCGTAGGATACTTTTAGATTAGTCCATTTCCTTAGGCTGCTGCCAGGTCTGGTAGCCATGAAAGCCAACACCACCATGATAGTTTTGGACAACATACAGGAGATGCACAGGGCAAAAATTGACCCAAATGTTATTGGGCGCAAAACACATTTTTCTGAGTTTGGATATCCAATGAAAGACAAAGCACAAAGGAAACACAAGGACAATGAAATAAGAATAAGACAACTTAGATGATAATTATTGGCTTTGACAATGGGGGTTGACTTAAATTTTATGTAAAACTGCAAAATAAACATTGGAACTGACGAAGACACGACAGCAGATGAGGTCAAGGTGATTCCAAGAGCATCTTCATAAGAAAGGTACTCAACTGTTTTTTTGAGACATTTGTTCTTTTCTGTATTTGGCCATTGGTCCCATGGGCACTGGATGCAATCAACAGAGTCTGTAACAGAAAAGGCACTTTCAATCTGTTACCTTTATATGGGCATTCTACAACAGTATGGCTCATTCAGTCTGATTCAATTACCTTTTCTACTTTTCTCATGGGTACTGTTTTTATTTCTTATTATTAAAATACCTTTTCAGCTTCCAGAAAGCACAAAGAACTTTCAATAATTCAGTTCTTTTTAGGTTCCTGAGCCAATAGAGTGCTTGTTATTAGTGAAATCAGTGATATTTTCCATCGGGTGTGGTATATTTGTAGCATTTTACAACTTTCTAGTGTTTTCTTTCCCTGTTCCAACCTTTTTGAAGCCTGATGCTGGCATCAAATTTAAAAGGGGCACATATTTTTCATAAAACAATAACATTTCTCAGTTTTTACATTTGATCTGCTGTCTTTGTCTTTGTACTACTTTCAGTCAACTATAGGTTTTAAAGCACACTTACATTTGACTTTTACTTACATGGGGCCTCTTCCAGACCCCTGTAGTCTTTGATGCCCCTAAGTGCCCTTCAGGTCTCCTCCGTTGTGCTGCTGTTACTTTAATAAAAGTCTCCGAACCGGTTTGGTAGTGCACTATGGTGCATGATTTGTCCTGGCTGCGCACCTCCTCAATCATGCTCCTGTGGCCAGGATACGTCCTGCACATAAGTCTTTATGAACAACACATACACAGAACACTCCTGGGTACAGGAGTGAGATGGAGTAGAAATGTGGCCAGGACAGTATGTGCTTTTAGCAGTATGGCACAAAGGAAGAGACACAGAGGACACTGAGAGGCCTCAGAGACTACAGGGGGAAGAAAGAAGCCCCAGGTAAGTAAAAGTCAACTTTTTTTTCCAAAAGTTCAGGTGTGCATTATGATTTGCAAATTGTTAAATGCTCTGTTTTATTTACAATTTACACAAAAGTCCAGCTTTTATAAAATGTGAGCTTGGTGTGGACATTTGTGTGTCAGCTCATGTGACTGGAGACTGGTTCACTATTTGCTGAATAGCTTAGTGGAATATGTCCGAGCCTCGAGTGCTTAATTCTGCACATTATACCTCCATGATCTGGACTGACCTGTGTTGTTGGAGACCTCTCCATGAGGACAGGGGATACACTGGAAACAGCACACGGGCTTCCCGCTCACCACAGCCTTCCTGAACCCCGGAGGACAGCTCTCACTACACAAAGAAACCGGCGGCTGAAAAACACACAGAAAAATACTTAAATACAATATTCATTTTAATGTTGTGCATCTTGTACATTCAAATTAATTTCTGCAAATTTCAATACTTAAGGACCACCAAAAACTGCCGGTACCAAAAGATGGTTCCTACTGACAAAACCGCGTGGACCCACGGCCCTCACCGTTCACACCACTCAACCATCACCGTAGGCCTCTCACTCTGCCATCACCATGACGGCAGAGCTCTGGGAGCCGGTCAGGAGCAGATTTCATTGTCTCCTGACCCTGTAATCAACGTGAGCCACAGAGAAATGCCTTGTGATCTATGTGAGTCAATTAAATTGTCTTGCAGTGATCACAGAGTCAGGAGCTAATGAAATCGGTTTCTGACGTACTCACAGAGCTCTGCTGTCATAGTGACAGCAGAGCGAGAGGCCTGCAGCAAAGAATGAGTGTCACAAATCGGCGGTAGTGGCCGGTAATTGAAATCTTCGACCTGGCAGGAATAAGCAGCCACAAAAAAGGCATAGATTTCAATTCCCGTGGTCCAGAAGAAGTTAAAATTTGAATTTACTTCTAAAAATACCCCAAAATATTATTACATCTCACAAGTGATTTAACTTTGCATAGCTTTCGGAGAAGTCCTGTTATTTACCTCTCCCTTGGTGAAATGTGGTCATCTCTCGGTATTTACCCCGCTTTGTTTATTATGTATCTACTAAGCATCGTATTTATTCTCTATGTCCACATCATGCATGTAAAAAGGGTGCCACAATAATTTGGGTGCCTGGGATAGCTGCAGGTAGAATATCGGTAAGTTACTGATATTCTATGACTGTTCAGTAATTATTTCCGATAGTATCTACCCACAGTTATTGCTTAACTTTACCCTCACACTAACCCTCCCTCTACTGATGCCTAACACTTCCCCTCGGCCACAATCTCTGCTGAAATCAGCGGCACTGCCAGAGGATGGAAAAGGGTCTTTAGGTGTTGCCCGTCACCTTCCCAAGAAGGAGACGGGTGGCACCTATAGAACTTTTTCCATTGTCTGGTTAACTCACATGCGCATTGTGATACCGGGGTTCCCTATGCATAGTCCCCGTATACGAGTGTGTGCGCTTTGTACACCATTTGGTGATTTGATGTCATTTGTAATCCTTTTTATGACTGTGGAGACCTGCGCTGTTTTGACTTTGACTTTACCTATTTGAACTTTGGACACTGTTCTTTCACATTAATTATATGTTGGCTCTGATTGTTTATTATATTTGTTTAAAAAAAACCTGAACTGAAAATTAAAAGTCAAAATAAACATACACAGGTCATACTTACCCCTCGTGTAGTCTACTCCTCAATCTCTTTCTCCTCTCCAGCATCCTGTTTGTCTATTGTGATCAATGGAATTCTCCATCCTCCATTTTGAAAATGGCCATTACCCCATAACAGCTTTCTGGTCAGCACACTGTTAAACTGTAATATCACCCACTTGAGCCATAGGGAAACATGGAAATTACCTGGCACATCAGTTGTCCTCTCAGCTACCACTGTCAGGAACTGATATATTACTGACAGCAACTGATATATTTCAGTTCTGACAAAATGTTGTCAGAACTGGAAGGAAGGAAAGAAGCCAGAAGAAAATGGTGAGCTTCTGAGAAAAACTGATGGCAAGGTAACTATGTAATGTTCATTAGAAGTTACCTCATGTGTTTATTTTAAATAATTTTACACAGTTCAGGTGCCCTTTAAATTTATTTGGAATGACCATTTCTAAAACCATAAAAAAACTAAAAGAAATACAACCTACCAGTGTTCATGGGAATTGTATTATGCAAGTGGATTTTTTTAAATAATCATAAACTCCACTCTTAATTTGCTCTTACAAATTCTTATTTGGATCTTTTAAATGCAATCAATGTTCTTGATTAATTGAAATGTTTGACAAACCAAACCAATCCACCATAAACTGTTTAATTCTTGTCTGCAAATTGATTGGAATTTTCCACTATGGCCGACAGATCAAATGATTAAATAATTTGTGAAATTTGTTTTTCTTTATTGGAAAAAAAAATGACATTTAATATTCTATAACATCAAATATTATTGAAAATAAATGGAAAATATAAAATTTTTGTTGAATCGTGTATTTTACCATTTCCCACTCGACCAAATCCATTGATTTTCCATTTTTTTTTCTATGAAAATGATTGTGTAAAAGAAAAAAAATGGAAAGTATTTTGTTTTTGAAAAAATCTGTCATATAGTATATTAGTTCGTTTTTCCAAATTATTCAATTAAGAGGAAAAATGCATTGGATTTCTCTGGTTGAAAAAACAAAAGTCAAATCTTGTATGGTTACCGTTAGCCAGTTATCTTTCTCTCGACCCAACTTCCATGCATGGCATTCCTTATTTTCCATGTACAGCAACTATACTTTTACATGTACAGTAGCCCTGATGTGCAGGAGCAGCACTCACTATATTTTACATGCTGTCCTGCTGCTAAATCCCACCTTCCCCCGTTTATGTATCCCACACCCTGTACTGCCATTATTATGAACAGATTGTGTAGGTAGTTTTCATTCTACATGAATTGGTAGGTGAACAGAGGCGCCAGAAGGATAAAAGTACATAAAATTTTAAAAAAATTGCTGGGAGGAAGTGGTGGACTCCCCTCCGTTAAAGCAGACACCAAGGACTGTAAATATATAGATATACACATTTATTGAAAATACCCCAAAGATGCAACGCGTTTCGCGGGCACAGCCCACTTCTTCAGGCAATAGGCAGGGGATAAACAACAGCAATTCAGTTATAGCAAGCAGAGCACCTCTGAGACAGAGGTGCTCTGCTTGCTATAACTGAATTGCTGTTGTTTATCCCCTGCCTATTGCCTGAAGAAGTGGGCTGTGCCCGCGAAACGCGTTGCATCTTTGGGGTATTTTCAATAAATGTGTATATCTATATATTTACAGTCCTTGGTGTCTGCTTTAACGGAGGCGAGTCCACCACTTCCTCCCAGCAATTTTTTTAAAATTTTATGTACTTTTATCCTTCTGGCGCCTCTGTTCACCTACCAATATATTTGAGTCCACCCCAGGTGGAGGGGTGATCTATCCCCTTTCTTCCTATCTACAGAGAGCGACTTCTTAATCCTGAGTGAGGACAGGTCTAATCTCCTCACCTGCCTAATGAGTGGTTACCTAGGTGGTAACCCGTGTTTGTGAGTATTACCATCTCACTGTTTTATTTATCCAATCAATTTTGACATACTACACCATATTGGGCTCTCGATTTCTCTTCAACTTTCATTCTACATGAAGAAGGGGACACACCGGGAACAGAAGGGGACATACTAGGGACACAGGAGGACACATGGGGACACATGGGGACTCAGGACTAATAAGGGGAGAGCATCTACAAAACGCTCCTGGAATATAGACGCTCCAGGTTTAGTATACAGTATATTTTTTTCTCTGGTTTTCACCTTCTACACCTAGGTGCGTCTTATATTCTGGGACGTTTTATACGGCGAAAAATACACTACTTGGCTATGACCTCACCAGATGGCTTTCTATTTTCCATAGTATGGCACTTGTGTTAATAGCAAACATTTGGTTGAGAGAAGCTGTGGTATCGTAACTGCCAATCTTCACATATTGTATGGTGCCGTCTGTGCTTGGCTGCCAGTTCACAATATCGTACACTGCTGGAGGGTCTCCATTCTCATCAAAGTAAAGTTCTCTTCCATTACTTATCTTCACCCTCACTCTCTTCACATAATGCAGGAGCTGTAGAGAAGCAGTGAAAGAGCAGAAGAATGTAATATTTGCTGATAAGAAATTAAGGATGGAGCATATCACAGTTGTCCTGCCCTATTCACATGCATGGAGAACACTTGGCGGAATAGCACATGCTCTGCTCATAAGGTGTACATGTTGTGATACTGCTGTTGAGTTGGGCGCTGATTAATGCAGATGGTGAAAATAGCTGTAATGTAATATTACTGGTATTTCACTATCCCCCCTGTTCCTAATTCTAACACTTACCCTCCCTCCTAATTTCTAATACTTAACACCCTCTTAATGCCTAATGCTACCCACCATGCCTAACACTACCCCCTCCTCATGCCTAACACTAACTCCTTCCCCTAATGCCTAACACTACTAACACTAACCCCTTCCTAATACTAGCCTCCTCCTAATGCCTAACACTAACCCCAAACTCTGGATCCAGAAGCATCTAAAAAAGTAGCCGATCAGCTGCTCTTAGCCAAATGTATTGCCCTTTTAGTGATCTCCTAGGTGAATTACTAGATGATTAGCTAGTGATAGATTCTCGGCTTAGAAATCTATTCAACTCCCCCCCCCCCCCCACCTCACCCAGTGACTTGGCCAGGTCCGTAACTACAGGGGAGCAATCCCTGCAACCGCCCAGAACTGAGAGAGGGGCCCAACTACTAACCTTCCCTTCCTCCAATAAATGGGTACATTATTCTGATCAGGTGTTTTTGTAACTGCACTTGTTATGACCTAAAAGTCATGGTGACCACACTTGTTTTATGACCCTTACAAGATGGGCCCTCAGGCCTTGAGGGGCACCAAAGTAGGCAAGGGAAGGGGTGTGAACAGTGGGGGGCATCATCAAAGTTTTGCTGGGGGGCCCATGATTTGTAATTATGCCCCTGGACTTGACCAAACTTTGGCCAAGAGTATTGTTCTCCTCACTCACCTCACTGGTTGTGGGATGTCACTCCCACACCAGTACATTGACCCTCTGTCCCTCCATCTAGTAACAGAACATTGCAGGCTAGAAACACGTCTGTACAGACTTGGCACTGCAATTATTGGGATTGGGTCACAATTTCTGCAGGGCAACTTGCCTCGTACATGTGTAGAAGGTTTAAGGCTTTTTCTCCCATACTGACTGTCTATACATTCTCAATTTCCACAGAAAAATGGCATTCAGCATTGATGTATGGTAATGACAGCATCGACTAAGAGTCAGTTTAGGTGCATGGAACTGAGGTGTGTTGGCATGTATTACCGTCTAATAGTTGTTGTTGTTTTAACCTTTTGCCTTGCGTTCTATTTCTAAGTATTTATACTAAAGAATTTAAGAATGTAATCCCTCATTATAGCCTGTACAGTTGTGTCCAATTTGGAGACTCCATGATATCTCCTTATAAACTAAACTCAAAATATTCAACAGATAACGAGGAGCCTCTGAACCTTTGTAAATTTCTGCCTTAAAAGAATACTTTATATCTGGTAGCAAAATATCATTTCAAACAAAGAGATGTGGGAGAGAATCAAAGAAAAACCTTAGGATTTACAGGTCAAATGAAGAAAATGGGGAAAGATTGGCAACACTGTTCACAAGATCAACACCACTGAGAAAGAAGTCTTAAGGTTGAATTTCCAGGTAGAATTAAAAGAGGGAGAACAAAAGCAACTCACAGAAGAAGGAACTAAAGATTGGGAGGACATTATGGGCTGAGATCGGCAAGACAATTCAGGACAAGAAACGTTGGAAAGCATTTATTGAGGCCCAAGTCAAGTCAAGTCAATCTCGTTATAACAAAAAATACCATAGCATCTAGTTTATAAAAGTGTATCTTTACCCTTCATACGACAATTATTATGTGTGGACAATGGGTTGTTTATTCTTACCTGCCAAGGTCTGAAGTCTATAAAATCTGCACACTTTCTTTGAATAAGGGGGCCTTCACCATCTCTGCAGTTTTTTAAATCTGCCAATGCCTTTGCCACAACATAGACTGCAGTGTAAACATTGTAGGTTGCTCGTAAGCTTGAGACATCATTATAGCTGTTCTTAGTGTTTCTCAAATCTTCTCCACCTGTACAAGCATTTGTTGAATTCTCTGGGATTCCATCTATAAATCTACAGTTGAAAGCTTTCTCCCAAAATATTCTTACCCATCCTCTACCTAGAGTCATGGAAGGATTAATACCATTCAGAAATTCTTCAAAGTTTAAAATGGTCCCACTGTAGAAAGCCAAACCTATGGTGCCTTCAAGAAGTCTAGAGAAAGGTCCTGCTGAGAAAAGGCTGGATGTAGACCAGGCTTCACTGGCAACAAAGAGCTTCTCTGTGATGTTCTGTTTTGACATCTCAAACAGGATAGGAAGAAGATTAATAGCTGGTGAGAAGACAATCACAACTTTTGCTGTTGATGCCTTCATGACCTCGACAATGTGTGGAGCATTGTGGTCAGGCTGGCTGGTGATGATGTTCTCAGAGAAGGCCACACATGCCCCAGCCTTGATAAGTTCCTGTCTCACAAGCTGAATTCCTTGGTGACCATAATCATTGTCCACTGCTAAAAGCCCCACCCATGTCCACTCAAACTGCAGCACCAGCTGAGCTAGTCCCCGAGACTGGAAGATATCACTGGAAACAGTTCTGAAGAAGGAAGGAAATTTTATGTGATTGCTCAGGAGAGGACTGGTGGAGAAATGACTAATCTGTTGGGAAAATGAGAAAAAAAGATTAAGAATCACATAGAAAAACTAGCCAGGAGAAATACACACAAGCTGTTTTGCTTGTTGAGCTTTTGGCTTCAGCAATATCTAACAGTATAGACTAAACATCATCGGGGCGGCTAGCAAGAGAAGCACTCGAAATTAGGCTGCAAATACCCTTTGACTCTTCAATTGGTCTGAGAAAGCGTGAACAGACCTATGAAATGCATTGCCAGTACATAAAAAAGTTCATTTTTTATGAATTTTGTCTTCATTGAGGGACAATTGTTGTCCTTAGGGCCAGTAACGCTCGCTAATATTTGAAAATGGCGGTTGAGATTTTCATGAAAATACATTGTATTTTCGTAATGTGATGAAAATTCCCAAAAAACGTGAAAAATCATTATTTTCACTGCAAGAACTTAAAAAATATTTATAAAAAAAATTGTTTATTTTAGCATGAAAATTCATGAAAAATGCAAAAAAATTACAAAATGATTTTCAATGGCATTTTCGCTCGAAGCTAAGTGAAAAGTAATGCGAAAAGAGGATCGGCATTTTCGCTCATCACCAACAGCTTGTTTAGCCGATGCTAAATGCTTTCTTTCTACCACGCAGAAAAGCATTTCGCATCAGTTCCCATTGTTTCATCAAGAGGGGGATAAGGAACGCTGGAAGCTACATGTAGCAGAACCTCAGAAAATTTGATCAACTGCGTTGTATGCGCAATCACCATTAGGATCCAGAGGCTTCCGCCTCCCGAGCTTAGTATTCACCAGGGGTATTTTTGTTACAGTTTCTCTTTAAGTGTAGCAATATTTAGGTAAGTATTAAAATGTAACCATAATGAATGGTTATACACATATTATTAAACTTTATTTATACATTTCTAATATGTTATGCAATGCTGTACAATAGATAGGGGAGACAACAATACAACGTCAAATGGTATAACACAGTAGTGATGACTGTAATGTGCTAATTATGATTTTGCAATCTCTTCTTTTCTCAGCAGGATCCACGAATTCAGGAATGAGCTACATCCATCAAAGGCTGACACCCTGGCCTGCCGTCCTGATTGGTAGCCATGTATGGCTGGACCTCACGTATCATCAACAACGCTGGTTGGGTAATATAACTGTTACAGCACAACAACAACCTTTTATCAGAACATTTCTGAATGTATGCATGACTAGGAACAGGGCCGTTTCTAGCCCCGTTCAGCCGGTTCTGCTGAACGGGGCGCCGATGAAAGACAAATTGGGGGGGGCGCCAGGCAGAAGGATTGTGACGTCACTGCTGGCTGCTCCTAGGAGCCGGTGCAGCGAGAGGCAGGAGCAGAGCTGGCCTTTGGGGGGGGGCAAGTGGGGCAATCGCCCCAGGCCCCGCGCGCCGCCACTCAGAGCCGGCCTAATTTAATATAATGTATTCACTGTCTGCTCTGCCCTCTACTGCGCCTGCGGCCACCGCCGCCGATCTCTCACTGACCTCAGCCTGCGCTTCCTTCCTGTGTGTGACTGTGGAGCGCATCCACGGCATCATTTCTCTCCTCTGCCCGGCTGCTGCGCTCTGCGACTGACGTCACGATTGACGTCATATGCATGATGCGCCGCAGAGCGCTCACCGCGGAAGCCGGGCAGCCCGACCTGAAGAGCCGACCAGGAGGACACTGAGCGAGCCCCTGTCTGCAGGCTGCAGCAGCAGCAGCCGCCGCCGCGGCAATAACGTATTGCAGAGTCCAGGGCACTGAGGGCAGCCAGAGCAGATACCAGTCCGGTAGGTAGGAATGGATTATTTGTGGGGCTAATGAGTAAATTTGGGCGGGGCACTGGGGCTGGGGGACTGGAGCATAGTTACTGTATACTGCTGTATACTGGGCACTATACTACATACTGGGCACTATACTACCTATATAATGGGCACTATGCTACCTATATACTGGGCACTATGCTACCTATATACTGGGCACTATGCTACCTATATACTGGGCACTATGCTAACACTATACTGGGCACTATACTACCTATATAATGGGCACTATGCTACCTATATAATGGGCACTATGCTACCTATATACTGGACACTATGCTACCTATATACTGGGCACTATGCTACCTATATACTGGGCACTATGCTACCTATATACTGGGCACTATGCTACCTATATACTGGGCTCTATGCTACCTATATACTGGGCACTATGCTAACACTATACTGGGCACTATGCTACCTATATACTGGGCTCTATGCTACCTATATACTGGGCACTATGCTAACACTATACTGGGCACTATGCTACCTATATGCTGGGCTCTATGCTACCTATATAATGGGCACTATGCTACCTATATAATGGGCACTATACTACCTATATAATGGGCACTATACTACCTATATAATGGGCACTATACTACCTATATAATGGGCACTATACTACCTATATAATGGGCACTATACTACCTATATAATGGGCACTATACTACCTATATACTGGTAGTACTACCTATATACTGGGCACTATGCTACCTATATACTGGGCACTATGCTACCTATATACTGGGCACTATGCTACCTATACACTGGACACTATGCTACCTATATACTGGGCACTATGCTAACACTATACTGGGCACTATGCTACCTATATACTGGGCGCTATGCTACCTATATACTGGGCACTATGCTACCTATATACTGGGCACTATACTAGCTCTATACTGGGCACATATACCCCCTGGCTCCATATACTGGGCACATATACCCCCTGGCTCCATATACTGGGCACATATACCCCCTGGCTCCATATACTGGGCACATATACCCCCTGGCTCCATATACTGGGCACATATACCCCCTGGCTCCATATACTGGGCACATATACCCCCTGGCTCCATATACTGGGCACATATACCCGTTTGTCATTATGTGCATTTACTGGTGAAAAGCGGTCTCTAATGTGCATTTACTGGTGAAAAAACTGTCTCTTATGTGCATTTAGTGGAGAAATTTTGTCAGTAAAAATCTTTTGTCAGTAAATTTTTAGGTATTTGTCAGTAAAAAATAACGTGAAAGGTTGGCAACACTGGCAGGCTGTGCGGCGCAACGGGAAAGATACAGGCAGCCCACCTCACGCTTGGGCTTGGCTGGGGGAGGAGCCGACGACAGCGAGCAAGAGTAGGGTGGCCGCATGCAGCCATAAATACGCAGTGTGTGACTGCGTTGCACTCGCGGAGCCTCTCAGCCTGAGTCAGTCCAGAGACTAGCAGACTCGCAGGCAGCCAAAGCCAGCCAGGAGCAAGCCCATGGAAGAGGGGTAGTAAAAAAAAAAAAATTAAAAAAATAAATAAAAATGGTGAGTTGGTTTCAAGAAGCCTTTTGACATGATTTCACTTAGCAGCTTTGGTTTGGGGGGGGGGGGGGGGGGGGGTATTTTTTGACTCTCGAACTGGGTGAAATTTAGCCTAGAAACTGCCCTGACTAGGAATCACAGGAGCAAGGGCTATTGAATCAGCTAATGCATGTGCTTATGGCTATTTTTGCTGTGTCCATGTTTATGTGGCAATGGTGCCCACGTCCAAGGAGGTGCTACCTATGATGGACATTGTCGCTGCTTATGCTGCTTAGACCGCTGTGGGAAACATTTGCCTTCGCTTTATTGCCTTCAAAGTCTTCTGCCTCTGTCTGCTTCATCAGTGTCGAAAAAACTCTATGTGTATGGCTAATTTGCCCTCAACTCATTCTCTTTGTGGAATGGCACTTGGATACATTCATATACAATTTTTCTAGCATGTTAATATACTGCCCGGGCATTTTATCATCTATAGTCCACCACAACAGTGGTTGGATTTAAGTAATATGTGGATTGGTGTGTGCTGGATGGATCTAGGAGAGAGTGAGGTGGCCACCTCTTTGGGTTTTTATTAACGTTATCTCTGTTTAAATGTATATATACACGTGCTTTTTTGATATGTGAAATAAAGTATTTTGATATTTTTATAAATCCTAGTTGGTCGTCTGACTCAGAACCCCTCATAATCTATCCTTACATTTTTATGATTTTGCAATATTTCTCATAGTTTTCATAATTAAGATAACAATCATAATTGAAAAATTGTAATCATGGAAAATTACGTGAAAATTTGCATAAGTACAACCTTGCACCATTTTTTTGTAATTACAATTGTTTTCGTGATAAAATTTTCATAATTACTAAAATTTTTATAATTACAAGTATATGTCGGAAAGAGTTTTCGTGTTAAACACGAAATTATGATTTTGTGTTGCCGTAATTCTGTTTAATTTTCTTTCTTTTTTTTTTTTTTTTACAGGAAGTTACGAAATTACAATTAACATTAAATCAAACGCAACATTTTTATTCAATGCAAAATTATGACATGAAATTACGAACCATGAATTTCCCGATAATTACAAATTACAATTTCTTGTCGTAATTGGAAATTTCTTGTTGTAATTACAAAAATGCAAAATTTTGAGGGAAACAGTGGTACACAAGATATTGAAACAATAAACAATCCTGCACAAATGGCAAAGTAGGAATAAATATAGACAAGTCACTGAGTCCATATGGTGGCAGAAAAGAATACGCAGGGAGGAGGCTTACAATCTAAGGGATGGCAGAGTGGGGTGGTAGTTCAATGGGGGAACCGGAGCTATAAAATAGCAGGTAGACTATAGTAAACACAAGGTACATCAATTCCTGCATACCTGTGGATACCTGTACAGGCCAAGAATATGCGCCCTCAGAATGGAATGTGTAGAGACAGAGGCTCCGATCACAGCACTGAGAGGGACATCTAGGACACATCTGTAGTTGGGAATAGCTGTGCTGGTTCCAGTCAGAAGCTGTAAGGTGCCCAGTAAATCCATCTGAAGCACGTCACATGAATCGTAAGCTTGAAAGCCCAGTGTTGCATTGGGCAAGATACTGGGACTACGATTAATCTCTCCCACTGCGTAAATCATGGATTGAAGCTGCTGATAATTCTCAAAGTGGAACCTTGAAGAAGAAAAACAACTTTGAAGAAAACATGTATAAGAAAAAACACTGCCTGGACGGACTGCAGCTATTCATTATGAGTCCATTCTTGTGCATCCTTAAAGCATGATTGCCAGCCATAAAATCAAATTCCATTTACCCACTGCTCTGTGTTTATTATGTAGTCTAGATCCTGACCCTGCATTGCAAGCATTCAAATATAATCATAAATGTTTCTGCTGTAATAAATTGTATCTCAGTCAGCCTGGCTCCTATCTGGTACATTGCAAAGGAGAGGGAAACTTGTTATGTATCCACCCACATTCCTGCTCCTCACGGATTGGCTGCCTCACCATTCTGCAGAAACTGTGGTGAGGGATCCTAATGACTTCAAGGGGCTGGAAGAAGACCCAGGTAAGTAAAACTACATTACTTTTTTTGCCTCACTTATACTTTAATGTACTAAACAGTAAAACAAGTATTCCCCTGCCTGACAGAACTAGCACTGCCAACTTGATACTACTCTACGCATGAGCTTACCAACATTTTTTTTAAATGTTCCTACATATCTCCACAAGTCTACATGGAAGTTGATCTAAAGCACAGTTGTTGAACTCCAGTCCTCAAAGGTCATTTCTATACCAATGTTTAGGATGGACTGAGAAATCATTTTTTTTTATTCAGACCCATCAATTAATTTGAGCTTTTCCAAAACATGTGTGAGGAGTGGATCTTTGCCCTGGAGGAATGGAGTTCGACATCCCTGTTCTGGACCAACCTTAAAACACCTAACAACCCAATTAAAAGAGTAGTCACCTGGCTGACAGGACAAGAAGTACTGACACTACTTTCTGAATTTTTTTCCTCAATTTTACTTGCATGAAAATTTGCATCTACGTACGTTGTACATGTGGGCTTGGGTGGTCTTTCCGTGTAATCAACCTTCTGGTAAACTTTATTGAGATGGAGAGGTAGAACGACTGCTAGCATGATGTCTCCTGGCTGGGTTATTCCATTGAGGTCTGTTACATGCAGTCTGCAACCCAGATCCATGGCGTATAATAGCAGAATCAGGTGAAGGAGGAGGACACAGAGGATGCCATGTAGATGGAACATATTATTTCCATTAGCTGAAGAACATCTGCCATTAACAAAACCATGTATTATTCTATGTATATAGTGTGCACACACTGCTGCAATGCTTTCATAATGAGGTTGTTTAATAACTGAAGATTCTAACTGTGCTTTTCTGTCTAGAAATGTCTACTGGAAGAATCAAGGAGCATGGTGGGGGTTTGGGGGTTAGCCGGTATATTCATTTCATAAAAGTAGAAATAATCACTCACATCCTGGGTTTTGCACAACAGGGACCCATTCAATTAATAAAGGCCTTGAAGGACAAAACGTGCTAATCCTACAAATGGTAACAACTTTGAAATGCCCAAACTGTAGTCAGTCCCGACTGGTTTTGGCTTTTGCCGAACCCACAATGTGAGTGCTTGTTTTTACTTTTATATTTGTGTTGTTACAATAAAGGTTTGTGGAGTACTAACCTGCCTACTTATCAGTGCTTGTACCCCTATTGATGATCACCTTGTTTCTGTGATCACAGGGGGCTGCAGGATTCTGCTTGATACAGCTGGTTGTACATTCCACAGTGACGTTTGTCTGCTACCCGGTTTATTCAATAGTAAAAATTGCAACCAGGGACAAAACAAGGTGCTGTCCAGTGCAACAAGAAACATAAAGTGCACATAGCGGTCCCGGTGGGCTGTCACTTGGATGGTGCATGCAGGGCACAGCTGCCTGACGGCCGCTTTGTGCATAAATGCGCTTCTACGGAGGCTTAGCTTGCGTCTGCGGACTTCCTGGATTAATATACAGGCACCTGACCTCATTTCCATGAACTTCACGGCATTCCACCTTGTTTTTCCGCATATGGTGTCCTTTTGAATGCATACGCATTCCAAAGTAATCCGCGTATACGCATCAGGAGCACGCCGTAATGCATAACCCACGCTCCTGTAACTATTGCTAAGAGGCGTAGCTATTGTGGCAAGAATGACGCATGATGACGGCTGCCTTACACAGACGCCATCTAGTGGCAAAAATGGAGACTGCGTCCACAAGTGTATGGCAAGTCAAAAAATAGGACCAATAGGTCACATAGTGATAAAAAAAAGGGAGCTAAACTCCATTATAAAATATAACATACTAAATGTGGACCTAAAATCCCAATATGCCAGTGAAAACCCGTAAGAAAGACATGTGAGGATAACAATAAATATGTTAAAAATTGTTTGCAAATGCATTTACCAAAAAATGTGCAGCATATGCCCAGTTTAATATGTTGTATTCTGCATAAGAATAAATCAGACATATAGGTAATAGATGCAGCATAAACTGATTACTCACTGTGCAGAGGTATTCCTCTCTCACATCTATCCTGCTGCCCCTTATATAAAGATTCCCTGCTGGCATTTCACACAAGCAGTTCAGGGACACAACCTCTCAGTGGGATAGTCCCATGTTAGACTCCAGGACTTGGGGATTCCAGGCTGTCTAAGGCAATTACACTGATTCATGTACATTAATTATACCCCAGATGTGCATTATCTATAGCAATTTGTTTTTTGTTGTTTTATATGTATAGAACATGTGACAGAGACAAACTGAACTCCTGATAAACAGTGCAATGAAAAAAATAGGACATAGAGAGGAACTTTTGATGATCGTAATCTGCTAATTACGTGAAATTTCACATATTTTTCACAATTACGACCATACGCAATTACAATTTGGACAATCAGTTGATTTCACTTAATGCATTCGTAATTTCAAAAATACCTTGTCGTTTTTGAGAAAATCGATTTTAAAAACTCAAAGCAAGAAGTTTTTCAGCTCAGAAAAGTGACAGTTTAACAACTTAAGGACCACGGGCTTAAAGAGAAACTCCAACCTAGAATTGAACTTTATCCCAATCAGTAGCTGATACCCCCTTTTACATGAGAAATATAATGATTTTCACAAACAGACCATCAGGGGGCGCTGTATGACTGATTTTGTGCTGAAACCCCTCCCACAAGAAGCTCTGAGTACCGCGGTACTCTGGGCAAACTGCCACAATGTAACAAGGTTCACAGACAGGAATTAGCTGTTTACAGCTGTCTCTAACAGTCAAAACAGGTAGGAGCAGCTACATAACCTGCCCACAGTAAAAATGTCACCATGTAATAAATGTCAGAATGTAAATCTGGGAGAGGAAAGATTTTACAATGAGCAAACACTGACTAAATCATTTATACATCATTACGGTAAAAAATGAAGCACTTTTTTTACTACATTATTTTCACTGGAGTTCCTCTTTAAACCCCCTAAAGATCAGGCCAATTTTAATAAAATAGGCCACTACAGCTTTAAGGCCACGCTGCAGTGCCGTACAACTCAGCACACAAGTGATTCTCTCCTCCCCCCTGTTTATTTTTTTTTATAAATATTTATGTGCATTTTTTAAATAAATCTCCTTATTTATTTATTTATTTATTTTTTTAAACACCCTCCCTCTCCCAGCCAGCCAGCCAATGACAGCGATCGGCTGTCGTAGGCTTCAGCCTATGAGAGCCGATCGCTCTCCTGTCTCCCAGGGGGGCAGCCATGCCACATGGCTGTCCCCAGTACAGCGCTACCTTAGATTGCAGTGCTGTACCTAGTAAATAGACGGTGCTTTCGCCATCTAACAGTCTCCTAGCGACGATCGCTGCTGGGAGACTGATGGCAGGGCAGAGCTCCGTCATCCAAACACACATCGGCGTGCACAATATCCTGCAAATCCCCTCCCCAGGCATTTATGCCGATCGGCGGTCCTGAGGCTGCCGCCGCGGCCGTGCCCATCAGCGTGATGCGGTCCTAGGAAGGTTAAACACCATTTTTACTTTGCATTTTCAAAATCGTTTATCTTTGGACTCTCTTAAAAACTTCAAGGTATTTTTGAACAATTCCTTTTTTCTCTTATTTCTACTATTCCCCTTAAAGGGAACCTAAACTTAGAGGGATATGGATGTTTTCTTTTAAACAATACCAGTTGCCTGGCAGTCCTGCTGATATTTGGCTGCAGTAGTACCTGAATCACACACCTGAAACAAGCATGCAGCTAATCCAGTCTGACTTCATTCAGAGCACCTGATCTGCCTGCTTGTTGAGGGGTTGTGACTGAAAGTATTAGTGACACAGGATCAGCAGGAGAGTATTTTTTTTAAAGGAAAAATCCATATCCTTCTTAGTTTAGGTTCCCTTTAAAGCAGGAGGATCAGCCATACTATGCCAGGAAAAAAAATATATAACTAGATAAATACTTTATCTACTTACAAATCAGATGTAATGTACTGTCCATGTTTTGATTTCAGTGAATTTTCTATAGTAAATGAAGAGAAATCTGTTCCTGGCAGGGGCCATGTCTTTTTCCAATAGTGTGAAGCTAAATCCTGATGTCATTTCCTCCCTTAAGTTTTTTTAATTTCTCCTCTCATCTGCTGATGCTGAGTCATCTCATGCTTGTTTGTAAACACGTGTGAGCACAGGATCATATTGCAGCCTCAGCCTGTCACACTGAAGTGTGCTCAGATCAATCAGTGAGAAGCAGGAATGTGGGAGATGACAAACTTACTCCACGGAGATGGCAGAGAATAGAGCCAGGCTGACAGGTAAGATTTGTTACAGCAGAAAGATTCCTGAGTAGATTGGAGAGCTTGCACTGCAGGGTGAGATTCCTGAGAGCATTACAAACACATTACAGTGTTCAAATGGAATTTGATTTTGTAGCTGACAATCCCACTTTAACATACGTATCAAATTTTGCTTCTAGCATAACATCTTTGGGGAGGGGGAAGCTTTGCTATTAACCACTAAAGTCGACATGAAATTTTGCGAAAATAATGTGAAATTGTGAAATTACAGTTCCTGGTTATGTTTGCATATGAAATTAATTATAATTTTACCCAAAATTTTACATTACGATTTTGCATCGTAACTGTGAATTCTACTAACCAACTTTCGGGCAGGTTGGACATTTGCGTACAAGTCCTTTGAACGACTCCTTTTTTTAAAAATGTAAGGTATGGTGCGCAAGCAGTATTTAAAAGAGATGGTTGTTTCGTTGGTCATTGCTTGTGCACATAATCGTCATGCAAACAACAAGTCGTGTGGTTGGTCGGTTGGTAGTTTGGTTGTTGCACGTGTGTACATACCTTAAAGGGACTCCGAGCAGTGCATAAAGTATGGAAAGATGCACATCATTTTAAAGCTCTCTTTCTCCTCTTTCCAATGATATATAAATCGCCACCCTACGCCTTTTAGTTTTCGCTATTTTCGCGATTGAAATTGCCGTGGCCGCGATTTCGATCGCGAAAATAGAGAAAACTGAAAGGCGTAGGGCAACGATGTAGGTGTCGTCAGAAAGAGGAGAAAGAGAGCTTTCAAATGATATCCATCAAGCCATAGTTATATTGTATTACACAGGGCGACTTTTTGTCAAAGTCAGCAGCTGCATTCAGCAGAATGGAGCTGCTGACACTGGGGAAAGTGTCATCCTGTGTAATACAATATAACTATGGCTTGATGGATATCATTTTAAAGCTCTCTTTCTCCTCTTTCTGACGACACCTACATCGTTGCCCTACGTCTTTTAGTTTTCTCTATTTTCGCGATCGAAATCGCGGTCGCGGCAATTTCAATCGCGAAAATAGCGAAAACTAAAAGACGTAGGGTGGTGGTTTATATATCATTGGAAAGAGGAGAAAGAGAGCTTTAAAATGATGTGCATCTTTCCATAGTTTCTGCACTGCTCGGAGACCCTTTAAGTGAAGGGATTGCAGATCATTGTCCCTTAGCTTAGTACTGCTGCCATTGTCTAAACAGCAGTGTTATACAGAAAGTATGCATTACCGTACTTTTTTGTATACCAGGAGTCATGCCCATGATGATCACAATGGTACATTTGTCATTTGCATAATTTTTCATAATCTTCATAATTACGATTATGATTGTACTTACAATTATCTTTGTTATAGCTAATGCATAATCGCGCACAAGATTACAATTAATTTTCATGTGATTATGATCAATAAAGCAAAATTTATGAGAGTGTGACTAAACACGAAATTCAGCACAAAATGACGAGTTAACACAGATGTGTGGTGTTGGCACAGTGTAATGGCCAGCAATACTATCTTGGACAGCACTGTACATATGTAGATGTCCACTGTGCCAAGACTGGTATTTCAGGATTTTTTTAAACAACTCTAGTAAGGCCACATCTGGAATATGGAATTCAGTTCTGGGCACCACATTACAGGAAAGATATTGCAGTTTTAGAGCATGTGCAGAGACGAGCAACAAAACTGGTACGAGGGCTGGAAGGTCTCACTTACCAAGAAAGATTAGATAAACTGGGTTTATTTAGTCTAGAGAAAAGTCACCTTAGAGGGGATCTAAATGACATGTATAAATACATCAGAGGGCAGTATAAAAGCTTAGCGGATGAGCTTTTTGTCCCTAGGCCTTCAGAAAGAACATGATCTGCGCATGGAGGAAAAACTTTTCAGCCATTTATTTAGGAAAGGGTTCTTTACAGTAAGAGTGATTAAGCATTATGCATTGCCACAGGAAGTGGTTATCGCAAATTCTATATCTACATTTAAAGGGGGCTTAGATGCTTTCCTTGCGTTGAAAGACATCCATGGCTACAATTACTGTGATGCCCAGTAATGCTGATCCAGGGATTTTATCTGATTGCCATCTAGAGTCAGGAAGGATTATTTCCCTTTTGGGTTTTTCACCTTTCTCTGGATCAACAGGGATATGTGAGGGAGCCGGCTGGAGTTGTACTTTGTTTTCTGGTTGAACTCGATGGACGTATGTCTTTTTTCAACCCAAATAACTATGCAACTATGTAACAACAACAAAAATGTGACCCTTTAAGCCTCATTAACCCTCTTTTCCCCCCTCCCCCCGCAGATGCAGAATGGCATTTCCTAAGAATTGGGCTGCTCACAAGTGTGGTTCTTAACCACTTGCGTAATACCAACCTCCATGATCTATAATAGCAGAGGAACTCTGCAAAAGTGAGGGTTGGCAAAGCCACCCTTTGCCCTTCACAAAGCACCATTTGTCTCAACGCCCAAAGAGAGATGGGGGTAATAATATGAAGGGAAACGTATTTGTAATTTAAAACCCGCTTTTATTGAGGTAACCCCCGATATCCTACCTCTCACTAATTAGGTGAAAAGGTAAAAGGGGTTTGATGTGACTCCCTACCTATTTATCTTAAAGAAGTAAAGATTTGTAACACCCATAATTTGTGTTTTAATTACATAAACACACAACAAAACAATAATTTAATTAATTATGGATTGAAATGTGCCCCACTACTGCTTATACAGTATAAACGTCCTGCCTCTGGGCAGTAGGCCCAGAATGTGTTGGCTGCTGCACATTGGTGGACGTCTACATAAAAACCGTTTTTGCATTAGTGGGTCTTGTGTGATAACTGTGTGATAATTTCTCAAATCGGGTACTAGAACCCAAACTGAGAAGTATGAGAAGCGGTTGTGCAAAGCAGACAGACGGAACCTCCAGTGCCTGGAACCTGTAGGAGGTGAGTGTGTATGTTCTCCCTTTAATCTTCCCCACTGCTACTGCACTTTTCAGAAGGGCAACGTGAGAAGGACAAGTGGGCCCACCAGAAGCACGGGCCTTGTCGTGGTGGTGACTGCTGCGACCATGGCTTCTTTGCCACTGTATCCCTGGGGCCAGGGGCAGGGAGCAGCCCCTGTGACCAAAGGAGGGGCCCAGAGCTGTAAGGGAGCCCCAACTACTACTTAACTCCATCCAATGCAGGGGTTCATCCTTCAGATCAGGCATTTTTGTGGCTACACTTGTTATGGTTGTGCGTGTGAACATTGTGATGTCCACACGTTTTATGACCCTTGTAAGATGGGCCCCAAGGCTGTGAGGGTCACCAGGGTTTGGCAAAGGGAAGGGGAGTGACCATGGGGGGCCCCATTAAAGTTTTGCTGGGGGGCCTCATGATTTGTAGTTATGCCACTGCCTGGGGGTCCTCCTTCCCTCTTTCCAGTCCCTTCCCCTAGTTAGGGGTTTCCACTGAGACAACTATATAGAGGTTATTTTTGTGTTTTGGAGAGTGACCATTGTAGAAGACCCCTGGCAGATCCTCGTGGAGATCTCCACTTGCCTATTACTGTGGTTGCCTTTTAGCGACCCTGTTTTGTACTTAGTATTTCACTACTTTGTTACTGTATCTCCCTTTTCAAGATACTACACTATACTGACCCTCCTGGCGTCTTCTGTGTTTATAATTCTCCGTTTCCAGAACTAAGGAGTAGAAGTTTGCCGAGCGGACACACCCACAGATTAAGCAGAAGCAGGAAAATACTTCCAGTTGCTATTTTATTTATGATTTTGCTTTACATTACAATCTAAATATAGGCAACATTTTCCATGAAGATAATTTACTGAACATAATGTGAAATGGAACTTGGCAGTTTATTTTAAATCTTAATTTACACTACCATTTGACACAACACAAGAAATGCTAACATGAACACGACCTTCCTTTATAAAGCTCCAACATATTTGGCAACATTATTATTATTTATTTCCTGTATTTTCATAGCATCAGCATGTTGTGCACAAAGCCAGATCTATACTTTTTGTGCCTCTAGGCTAGTGATCTGCAAACTTCGCTCTCCAGCTATTAAAGGACAACTGAAGTGAGAAATATATGGAGGCTGCCATATTTATTTCCTTTTTTTACAATACCAGTTGCCTGGCAGTTCTGCTGGTCTATTAGGATGCAATAGTGTCTGAATAATGCCAGAAACAAGCATGAAGCTAATCTTACAGATCTGACAATAATGTCAGAAACACCTGATATGCTGCATACTTGTTCAGGGTCTATGGCTAAACGTATTAGAGGCATAGGATCAACAGGATAGCCAGGCAACTGGTATTGCTTAAAAGGAAATAAATTTGGCAGCCTCCATCTCTTGCTTCAGTTATCCTTTAAGGAAATACACATCCCACAATGCATTGCGGGAGTCTGACAGCCACAGTCATGATTCATAAAGGCAAATGCATTGTGGGACTTGTAGTTCCTTAAAGGACTTCCGAGGCCAAAATCCGGGCCCAAAACATAAAAAAAGTTAGCTACCTTCATGGCTTTGTAAGGCACGGAGGACGCCGTCCGCGCCCTCCGTGCCGTTCCGCCTGGTCCCCTCTGGTGAATAGCCCCCCGAAAGGCTGCGACCCCACGGTCCGGGTCGGCATCTTCTGCCCCTATAAAGATGGCCGCCGGAGCTGGCCACGGCTGCGCAGTCCGCATAGCCGCTACTGCGGCTGCGCAGCTCTAGGGCCAACCCTCCGATCCACGCTGCCTGTTACGTGATCGGGGGGTTGGCCCTAGAGCTGCGCAGCCGCAGTAGCGGCTATGCGGACTGCGCAGCCGTGGCCAGCTCCGGCGGCCATCTTTATAGGGGCAGAAGATGCCGACCCGGACCGTGGGGTCGCAGCCTTTCGGGGGGCTATTCACCAGAGGGGACCAGGCGGAACGGCACGGAGGGCGCGGACGGTGTCCTCCGTGCCTTACAAAGCCATGAAGGTAGCTAACTTTTTTTATGTTTTGGGCCCGGATTTTGGCCTCGGAAGTCCTTTAACAGCTGGAGAGCCAAGTTTGCCTATCACTGTTCTAGGCCAAGTATATTGGAACTCCCCTTTCTTGTGCGGCAGCGCCCCTCCCATTCCATATGCAGCCCCCTCTCCCTTGTGTAGCATCCATGTACAGCAGTACCTCCCATTCCATGTGCAGCCTCCTCTTCCATGTGTATCATCCATGTACAGCAGCCCCCTCTTCCATGTGTATCATCCATGTACAGCAGCCCCCTCCCATTCCATGTGCAGCCCCCTCTTCCATGTGTATCATCCATGTACAGCAGAATTTTCATGTACTGATCCCCATTTTCACCCTCCTCTTTTAAATGCAACAAACGCTCTTTCATGTACAGGTGCCCCCTGGGCTGCAGCCGCCCAAGGCCTGGGCCATTGTGGCATTTCCAGAAACCCAGCCCTGGTTGTGCATCGCTTTAAAGAGACACTGTAGTCTCATTTTTTACTTTATTTTCTTCTTCAGCCTTCTTCAGCATTAAACTCTAAGCTGCATCAACGCATCCCTGCGGCAGGAGTTATTTATAGTCATGAAATTGACCTGCTAAGTTCCACAGGCCGCATCATTCTGCCCTAGACACAAGTGCCCTACATACATAAATAAGTAGCCATATTACCCAGAGAACAGAATTAACCTACTATAACTTCTGCATGACGGGTAGTCATGGGCAGGCATTGAGTACAGCACAGGAGCACTCATGGCACCCATGGCGCTGTGGTGCCCATGGCAGGAGCCATGCCTGCACCCCTCTAGATACGCCTCTGAACTAATGAGCTCTCTAGAAGAATATTTACGTGATTGCTACCTGCCAATGTATGTTCTGAGATGTTGGGGATTACACATACACAAGCCAAAGGGAAGGGAGTATTTAGTCTCATCACTGAATATTGCCCAGAAGGGCTCACAAGCTAATTTTCACCACAGTCATATGTCTATCATAATCTAAGGCAAATTTTATTATTTTTATTATTATTATTTTTTTCACTATGCCACCATGCCGCACCGTAATTGCATAACATTAGCCTATAGGTTTACTCCACTTTAGCACAAAGGCCAATATAACCTTACCTATGTCATAATGGCACAAGTCAATTGTAACTGAGTGTCATGACATATTGACTCTCTCTACAGCAGCTGTAACATTTGTTTATGAAACTGTGACCCCAGTGAACGCTATGTGTAAAAGATTCAGAGAGTTGGAATCTGTATTTGAAGTCAAGGTAACCTATTTCCTGAGCCATTTTAGAATACACATCCACAATAGCCCAAATGTATTTATTTGTTTTATTTAGAGATGGCCCGAACTGTTCGAATGCAAACTTATTTGCGCGAACATCGAGGGTTCGCGTTCGCGGTAGAACACAAACTTTATGCAAGCTCGACCCGCCCCCATACTACATCATTGCGCTAAACTTTGACCCTCTACATCACAGTCAGCAGACACATGGTAGCCAATCAGGCTACAATCCCTCCTGCCCCCCCCCCCCCCCTTATAAAAGGCATCTGCGTCGGCCATGATCTCACTCTGTGTGCTGTAGTAATAGTGAGAGAAGGGAGAGAGTTGCTGCGGAGATTAGGGAGAGCTTAGTTAGGCTGTTGTTAGGCTTGTTAGCTTGCTCCTTGCTTATACTTATTGCTAAAAAACACCCCAAAACAGCTCTTTTGAGAGCTTATGTTCTTGTGATCTGTTTTTTTTTCTTTGTGTGTGGCCCACTGACACTGCATATACAGCCCTGTCTGTCACAGCTGGCCCTTGCTAATTGCAATATTGTGCTAGCTGGCCCTTGCTAATTGCTATTCTGTGCTAGGCCCAGCACATTCAGTGCCTACCTGTTCATGTTCACTGCACCTGCGTGACAGCAGCACGCAGTGTTATATATCTGTCCCTGCATACCTGTTCAGTGTACCTGTGTGTGTGACAGCTGCACATTATATTGATACCAGTCACTGCATACCTGTTCAGTGTACCTGTGTGTGTGACAGCTGCACATTGTATTGATACCAGTCACTGCATACCTGTTCACGTTCACTGCACCTGCGTGACAGCACGCAGTGTTATATACCTGTCCCTGCATACCTGTTCATGTTCACTGCACCTGCATGACAGCACACAATGTTATATACCAGTCACTGCATACCTGTTCACAGTACCTGTGTGTGTGACAGCTGCACATTTGTAATACCAGTACGTGCATACCTGTTCAGTGCACCAGTGTGACCGCACGCTGTTTTATATACCAGTCTGTGCATACCTGTTAACTGCACCTATGTGACTGCACATTGTATTAGTCAAGTCGGTGCATACCTTTCACTTCATCCCCCCCCCAATATGGACAAAACAACAGGCAGAGGCAGACCCAGAGGAAGGCCACCCGGCAGGTCTGTTCGAGGTCGTGCTGATGTGATTTTGTGCAGCCCTGGACCAAAGTACAGTGCTCAGAAGAAGGCACGTGCCATCAACTCCCAAGATTGTCAGGAAGTAGTTGACTATTTAACACAGAACACCTCATCTTCCACAGCCACCAGCATTACTACAAGCACCACATCCGCTCCATTTGACACGTCGCAGGAGTTATTTTGTGGAGAATTAACTGATTCACAGCCTTTATTGTTACAACAAGATGAAAGCGCTAAGCAAGTTACACGACCTCATATGTCTGAGTTAGGCGGCACTATGGACGTACGGTGTGATGAGGAGGATGAAGTACCTGCTGTTGGTGCAGTTCATGAGGTGTCTGATACAAGCGAAGCTGTGGAGGATGATTATGATGATGACGATGATGATGATGATACTAACATGGATGTCACGTTGGTTCCCAATAGAGCAGATGACCAGGGGGACAGTTCAGAGGGGGAGTCAGAGAGGAGTAGGAGGAGATAAGTTGCTGAAAGAAGCAGGGGGAGCTCGTTGTCAGAAACAGCGTCCGGCGGCATGTATCGCCACCTATGGACAGCCAGCCAACATGCACTTCAACGTCAGCTGCTGAGGCCACCATCAAAGTGCCATCATTCCAGGGCTCAGTGGTGTAATTTTTTTGTGTGTCTGCCCCAGATGAGAGCAATTCAATCTGTACTCTCTGCCACCAAAAATTGAGCCGTGGAAAGGCCAAGACCCGTGTAGGGACAACTGGGACAAGAGCGGGCAGCACGGAGGCGAGATTGAGTGGTAAGGTTTAAGTACCACTTAAAGTGGGAAGCGCAGCAAGCCAAAGAGGGTCCTATGTGGATTGGGACCCTCTAGAAGTAAGTGCCCACCCTGATTTGCCTGTACTGCTTTTGTCCAGAAATAAAACAACCTTTATTTTCCACTGAAAGCATCCCTGTTTATCTTATCTGTACACTGAGTGCATACAGGTGGTGAAGTGGAGAGATAAACCAACTAGAAGAGTACACTGCGCTGTGAAACAGTAACACTACATTGACCTATTGGATGTGAGGATTCATCCCTACACTGCAGCAATTTACTCATAGCTAATTGGGGCGCCACGGTATTCTTTTTGGAAAATAAATACAGCAATGTCCACATTTAAATACAAACATGCAAAGATCAGGAGAAAATCTGAACCTCGAGATGCAGCGTATATGGGCAATCTGAGTCAAATATCCATTTGTGGGCACATTGCATGTAAAAAGTCCTCAGGATAATCAGATGCAAATGGTATGCAGCATATCAGATAGTTCAACACAGCATGGTGAAGAGGCAAACCCCGCCAAGTATTACCCAGACAGACGGCGTCGTTTTGAACAACAGAGTGTTCTTTCTCAATGAGTGCAAACAGATGCAGCAAACTGAAGCAGTGATGGTGGTAGAGAGAGAAGCACTCGTTTTTAAATGTACAAGGAAGGCGGAGGAAGCTGTCACACTGAGGTCGGCCCTTGTAGTGTGATGACATCACGTGACAGGCGTCGCCCGTGTCATCATCACAATGTGCAGACACCTGACATTCCCACCAGGGTTGGCTGGCAAACTGGAAGAGCAGACTGGGCTCCAATCCCAATATGGCCACCGCTCCTATTGCTGTGGGGATGGGAGGGACGGCACTCACAGAGTAATTGCAGTTTAGGTGGCGCTGCAAGCAGGGAACAATCCTTTGAAGATTTGTATACAAATTTTTGTGACAGCATAACGGTGTGAGAGTTTCTAAAAGGAAAACAAAGATAGACAGCCATAAATACATGGTCTATACATAGTGTTTATCACATAGTAAACATATATACATCATAAGAGAGCTGAAATCACTATATACAAGGTTGGATCAGCTCCTCTCCACATAGGACACTCCTGAAGCAGCAAACTCATAGCATACAATTCAAGTTAGCTTCCTTATTGAGACCATGAGGGTGCAGACTTTGCAATTTATAGATCCAATAGATCTCACGTTGAAGCAATTTTTTCCCCTAAAATCTCCTCCTCTATGGGCAGGATGCACAACTTCAATAACCCGATATCTCAGCTGTGACACATTATACCCAGCTTGTAATAAATGCCTGGCAAGGGGTGAGGCTAATTCGACACAACGAATATTGCTCCTGTGCTCACTAATTCTGCTGCGGATCTCTCTAGTTGTTTGACACAAATATACAAGCCCGCATGGGCAGGTTATTAGATATACTACGCCTTTGGTAGAACAACTTGCAAAGTTCTTTAGAGGAATCCGGATGCCACTACGTGGATGCGCAAAAGAAGGGCCACTAGCCACATATCCGCATTGGTTGCAATGCCCACAGGGAACATACCCTGTGATCTGTTTAAGTTAGATAGCCAGTTACCTGGATTCGATGTAGGTGTGGAACTTTGCGCATGCACGATGGCATCTCGGATACTCCTGGATCTGCGGTAGGCGCAAATCGATGGTTCACCAAAGGTCCTGCCAAGTTTGGGATCCGACCCCAGGATATGCCAATGCTTATGGACAATTAGAAAATGTCAATACCATAGGGATGCGATTATAGGGAACTCTAACCTTAAATGTCAACAAAGAGGACCTGTCAAGGGTAGCAGCCCTTGCTAGGGCTTCATTAAGTGTGTTCTCACTATAGCCACGTTTCTTAAAATTATCCAACATCTTCCCTGCTTCAGAGAAGAAAGTATTATCATCTGGTGAAATGCATCGTATGCGTATGAACTGCCTATAGGGGAGGCCTTTTTTAAGTCTGTAGGGATGGTGGCTATCTGCTGCAAGATGAGATAAGCATTACGATCAGTAGGCTTTCAATAAGGTTTTGTATGTATCCTGCATGGCACACGTGCTGAATCTAATAATTCAGAGATTTGTGTGTAAGTACCCAGGTTTACAGGATGTCCTGAAGCAGTCCAGGAAGGTGTGTGGGCATTTCAGGCTTGGCCGATATTCAGTGGAGAAACAACTTGCGGGTGAGGCGCTTGATTTGTGATAGCCTGACTCGCTGGAATTCAACGCTCCTGATGTTTAACCGCCTGCTACAACAGGAAAAAGTCATCAACCAGTATCTGTACAACTACAGTAAAAGGGCATGCTCTGGTGAGATGGGGTTGTTCTGGCCGAAGTACTGGACACTCATGCGAAATGCCTGCAGGCTCATGCGGCCAACTGAGGAGGTGACAAACATGGTGAATCGCAGTGAAGGCGCCATCAGCGACTTGCTCCCATATACTTTCATCCTGGAGCATGCCGTGTGTAGAGTGGTGGATCATGCTGTGGAGGAGCATGAACAGGAACAGGAGGAAGAGTTGTGGGATCAATTACCAGCAGAACCAGATGTTTCCTCAACACCTGTGGCAGCACAGAGGAGGGGAGAGGAGGAGGAGGAGGAGGAGGAGGAAGAGTCGTGTGGGGAAGAGGAGTCAGAGGAGGAAGGTGTTTGTTTTTTTTAGGAGGAGGAGGAAGAACAACCGAAGCAGGGGGCTTGTGCTGCTCAACTTTCCTGTATTGTTCATGGCTGGGAGGAGGAGTAGAACTTACCTGACTTCACTGAGGAAGAACAAGAGGAGATGGATAGTATGCCTGCATCCAAATTTGTGCAGATGGCATATTTCATGCTGTACAGCCTGTTGAGGGACCCACGTCTAAAGGAACTCAAGGGGAATGACCTGTACTGGGTGGGAACACTACTAGACCATTGGTATAAGCACAAAGTGGCGGAGATGTTACCAACTCACCAGAAGGCAGAAAGGATGCAGCACTTGCTGAACAAGCTGGCAAGTATGCTTTACAGTGCATTTAAGGGTGATGTCACAAGAATAAAGATGCCACTGCGAGTAATCCTTCTCCCATGCCCACGCAGGCAAGGACAGGACGCTCTAGTGATCTCATGGTGATGTCGGACATGCGGACATTCTTTAGTCCAATGCCTCGCCTTAGCCCTTCCGGATCCACCCTCCACCAAAGCCTCGACTGGCTGGGTGCGCAGGCTTGACCTGTGGCCAGAGCTGTCACAATTTGCCATCGAACTTCTGGCTTGCCCTGCCTCAAGCACCTGTCAGAAAGGACCTTCAGCGCAGCCTGAGGCATTGTCACTGAGAAGAGAAGTCGCCTAGGTCAAAAAAGTGTTCAGTACCTCACTTTTATCAAAATGAATGAGGCATGGATCCCGGAGGGCTACTGCTCACCCGAACACTAAGTCAGTCCCCACACACAGCATCTCTGCCTGCACGCGGTGTGACTGCCTGCCCCAAGACTAAGTCGGTCCCCAGTCCCCACACAGCATCTCTGCCTGCAGGCCGCTTGACTGCCTTCTCCGCCACCACCCACAGGGTCCACCAGGACTCCAGGTGGATTCCTGAATTTTTAAGGCCGCTGCTAGCAGTGGTCGCTAACAAAAACAATAAAAAAAAATTTTTCTGGTGCGTTTACATGCCTGCCTAATTTTTCTGGCTGCACTGCAGCTGCAACAGCAACACAAGAGGCATGTACATGTGTCAATTCCCCTTCGTGATCATTACCTTGCTGCGGTGAAGGGGCTTGCGTATCACAATGAAGCAATGACCGCCGGCCATATGAAAGTGTTGGGGGGCACACCCAAGATAATAAGGTTTTTGCTTAATTGTGGACAGACCAAATTCGATCAGCTGGACAGTCACTGTTGTTCTATCATTGGTCTACCACAGCCCGGCGACCATATGGGCTTGAAAACCGTTATCGCCTGCACTCTCGCCATGGTGCGCACCAGTCCAGCACAGCCGTCACTACACAAACAGCTGTTTGCGGTGTGTTACACAATGAGTTTGGTCTGTCAGTGTGAAGCAGTACACTAATTACACTACCTGATTGATGTATACACATGCAAGATGTTTTAAAGCACTTTATGCCTCCAATTTAGCATGCAATGTGATTTCTGCCCTTAAAACGCTGCTATGCGTCAAATCCTGATTTTTCCCCGGGACATTTGGCATGTATCCCACTCTGCCATGCCCCCATCCAGGTGTTAGAACCCTTGAAAATTCTTTTCCATCACTTTTCTGGCCAGAATTAATGTTTGAAGTTTTGAAAGTTCACCTGCCCATTGAAGTCTATTGCGGTTCGCAAAGTTCTCCCAAACTTTTTCGGAAGTTCGCGTTCGAGGTTTACGAACCTATAATCGGAGGTTCGTGCCATCTCTAGTTTTATTAAGAATTTAAGATGTTGAGAAGATAATGACCTGTCATGATGCCCCTACCCTTTAAACACCTTGCCACAGCATTCAAGATACTGTAGACCCAACACTGGAGGCATTTAAATCAAAACTGAAATGCCACATATTTAGCTTGGCATTTATTATCACATAACCGTTTCCCCTGTAAAACACCAAAAACGGCAACTTTGTACTGATCTGAGACAAACCAATGTGCTTTGGGTCCTATGGGAGAAAAGCATGTTTTAAAATGTTTGTTGTTGTTGACCTAAGGAAGTATGACAGAGATATTGAGAAGCATGCCATAGGAGTCACTTCTTACGAGAGGGTGTGAAAATAAGTCACTGCACTCTCCCCTTTACAAAATACTAGATAACACTGTTTATTCATCTCTGAGCTGATAAAAAGGCTACAGAGTTAAATTCCCTCCAGGGAATTCAAAGACAGAACTATAAAGTAAACATTTGTAAAATAAACATTGCAGGAGAAGACAACAGTGAGTAAAGTATAGAGTTTGTGCCTAATACATGATGAACAGTAGCAAAGATAAGGACCGACACCATCCAAGGTTATGTATCAGCTCTTTTATTTAGCAGAAATCAATAAACAGCCATATCAGCAATGTTTCAGGGCAACCGCCCCTTTGTCAAGCTAAGCTGTCTATGAACACATATGCACTGAATTGCAGCCTGTATTTATACTCAGTATGGACGATCAGCAACCAATCATCATGAGAATACATCTACTCCAATCATATGGTCCGTCCTCAATGCGGACCTAATAGGGAACTACACTGGTTGCACTCCATAGGTTCATTTGAAATGGACCTAACCTCATCCCCCACTCCCCTTTGGCTGAAACACTCCCCTTTGCTCCGTGGCCAGGAGCGTCTGACACCTGCGCACTACAGGACGCCGGAATGGTGGACCAGATGGGAATCTAGTCCCCGCCTCCCTGTCACCGTGGCAACAGCAAGCGTGGGAGACACTCCATCTCCCTACGCTTGCAGATGTAAACACAGAGCTGAGGGAGAGCCAGCAAAGTAGTCGGCATGACGTGGGGAGGTCAAAGGACAATGAGGTCAGGTCGCAGAGACTAGATGAAATGCAGTCCAAATTCATTAGCAGAAGGTATCCCAATGAAGTGGGGACAGCTGCACGTAATAAAATACAGGACAGTGGTGAGAGTGGAGGAGAACGCAGAAATGTCGGCCAGAGAATACCATTTGTGACATGTTATAATTCACAGAGTGACAACGTTGCTAAAATAATCAAACGTCACTGGTATTGGCTCGCTGGCAGTTTCCCTGACATACAATCATTCAAAAACCCACCGATTATCTCATATAAAGAGCACCAAATTTGCGAGACCAGTTGGTTTATGCTGATATGAGTGGTCATGCCAAAGATGGTCAGTCAGGATCTAGTCGCCAACTAGTTTCCCATCTGGTCCACCGTTCCGGTGGCCTGTAGTGCGCAGCTGTCAGGCGCTCCTGGCCACGGAGCAAGGAGGAGTGTTTCAGCAAAAGGTGAGTGGGGGATAAGGTTAGGTCCATTTCAAATGGACCTATGGAGTGTGACCAGTGTAGTTCCTATCAGGTCCGCATTGAGGACGGACCATATGCTTGGAGTAGATGTATTCTCATGATGATTGGTCTCTGATCGTCCATACTGAGTATAAATTCAGGCTGCAATTCAGTGCATATGTGTTCATAGACAGCTTAGCTTGACAAAGGGGCGCTTGCCCTGAACAGTTGCTGATACGGCTGTTTATTGATTTTTGCCAAATAAAAGAGCTGATACATAACCTTGGATGGTGCCGGTCCTTACCTTTGCTACTATTGATGAACCAGAGTGCGGCTGGCTCGACTGAGGTACATCCGGACATTTACTTTGAGGAGTGCTCCACTACTCACTCACATAATACATGATGAACAAAATGAACTGTTCTAATAAACAGTAGAGATAGACAAACAAAATGTGTTGGTCCAATGTATAGTAGAACTGTTGACATTAAAGCTATTATAGATGAAAATGGATAAATAGTGTATTTTTTCCTTATTTGCCTTTTAAATTATATCATACACAAACAGCCTAATTTGTCCTGAAAAGACACAAAAACAAAAAAGTAAATAAAACAGAAAAAAAAATCAACAACAACGACAATATATACAGTAGATCATTTAGGTGTGATAGGTAGTGATAAAGTTGTTGCTTAATTATCATAGCTGTACAAAAAACCTCAGTAGTGGAGTGGTTTTAAACAGCATCCTATTGTTGTCTGTCTTTTTTCATTAGATAGTCTCTGGAGTTCATGTCAGGTCTAAACAATATGATGAAGCATTTAGGAATAAACATACAGATGACCAGAGCCCAACTGGATGCCAGGATGGCAAAGATCTCCATGGCCACCGTGTATTTACCCTGAGCACTGAGGTATGCTGGGATAAAAGATATCCAGACGCTGAGGAAGGCCAGCATGCTAAAAGTAATAAACTGGGCCTCGTTAAAGCTGTCAGGAAGTCTCCTCGCCAGGAAGGCCACAATAAAACTAATGGTGGCCAGAAGAAAGAGGTAGCCCAACATACTCCAGAAGGCAATGCCAGAGCCTTCGTTGCACTCAGCAATAAGGAATATTGGTTCAGTTTGAGTATTGTATTGTGGGAAAGGAGGAGCCATAACCAACCAGGAGGTGCACAGGAGGAACTGTAGCAAGAAACATCCCAATATTATCATATAAGACACATTAGGATTAGTCCATTTCTTAAGACTGCTTCCAGGCCTTGTTGCCATAAAAGCAAACACCACCATGATGGTTTTGGCCAAAATGCAAGATATGCACAAAGCAAAAACCAAACCAAATGTAGCTTGACGCAAAAGACACTTCTCAGGCTCAGGGTATCCTATAAAAGCCAAAGAACAGAGGTAACAAAGGGACAAGGACACCAGGAGAAGGCAGCTAAGGGTGAAGTTGTTGGCTTTCACTATTGGAGTATGTCGATAATGTATAAAAAAACTCAGTATAAAGTTAGGAACTGTAGATGACAAAATGGAGGTGGCTGTCAATGTAGACCCCAGTGGGTCCTCATAGGAGAGGAACTCAAGGTGTTTTTGAATACATTTGGATTTTTCAAGATTCGGCCACTCATTCCACGGACAGTTGAAGCAATTGAGAGAATCTGAAATGTATAATGGGAAATAATGTTTGACAGGCATGTAATAAATAAAAATATTAACAGGAATATATGATAAAAAATATTCTTAATAAAGAGGTCTTTCTAACTACCATTATGTCTTCCTGATAAGGGCCCATATGCAATTCACTTTTTATCCTGTGTTTTCTCCTACATGATATTTTTACACCTTGTCATAAAATTCCTGGTTTACAGGGACCTTAAGCTGTATGCTAAAAAAAAAACTGGACTAACTTGGGGTTTACTCCTAGCCCCGTCTGGCTTCGGTAATGCGCTGACTTCGGGTGAAGTTGCACATGCTCGCCCCGGCTGCGTACCCATTGCATCATCAGGCTGACTGCTGTAAGAGACCTGCGCATGCGTGATCCTCTAAAGACTGAACCGCGCATGCGCAAGACTCTTTTGGCAGCCGATGTGATGATGCGAAGGGCACGCAGCGGGGGGCGAGCATGCTCTACTTCACCTGAAGCCGGCGCATTACCGGAGCTGCCAGCAGGACAACCTAGGGGTTCCGGAGGATGCTGGAGACCTCGTGGGCTACGGTGGGCTGGAGGAAGCCCCAGGAAAGTCCCGTTTTCTTTTTTAGCACACAGCTCAGGGTCCCTTTAACACATGATCAGGACCAGCAAATCAGAACCTTACAAATCTATCAGCTAATCAAACTGTTTACATCATCCTTCCCTCGTAAGTTCTCCTAGGCAGGGCCATTCATACTGTTGTATAGTGGGTGTTGTACACACTGAAAACACTGGTTAGTGTGCTCCTAATTCCATAGTTTTTAATGCAGACTTACCAGTCTGATTGGAGATTTCTCCTTGAGGGCAGGGAACACACTGGAAGCAGCAGGCCGGCTGTCCACTCCTGGCTGCCTTCCTAGATCCTAGGGGGCAGCTCTCGCTACATACTGATGCAGGAACCTAGGAGAAGAGTGTGATTAAAACTGATACACAGTAAAGAAACCAAGTATGATAGGCTGCTTGTTGTCTGTTTCTAGGAAGGATGCTCATTAGGATTCTGTGGAATTGAAAATTCCGCATTTCTCACTGGAAATATTGGCATATCCGATCGGAACTCAGAAGTCAGAAAATGGAAATCAGAATTTTAGTCCAATCAGAGACCTCGGAAGCATTGGACCAATCAGAGAGTACAGAATTTTTCAGTGAAAATCGGATTGCTGCGGTAATTTTAGACTAGTCACACTACAGAGTCTTGTGATTGGCCTAAAATGTACGTGGTATTCTATTTCTCTGATTGCTTCAGTACTTCGGACGTATTTGGCAAATGAGAGAATACAAAATCCTTTGTTTTTAGTTAGGACAGTTGTAGGATGCTTGAGAATAGTGATATCGAACCTTCTCCTCAGCACCCATTAAAACCAACCTCCCAAACACACTTCCATGTATGTTATACGGCGTTGTAATGACTTTATCTTCTCAAGAATCTACTAATGGTTGGGAGTCGAGAGGGGAAGGTTAGGACTGGAGTGGAAGGTCAGTGTTTGGTGTAAAAATAGAGGAAGGTTAAAGTTAGAATAGAGTACAGAGGGAATAGGGAGAGATATTTCCAAAAAAGGAACTTTGTAAATATACCAAGCCAAAAAACACAGGCAACCATAACAAACATATGTGAGAAAGGATGCTTTTCTTAGAAGGGAAGGGGGCTCTGAATGATGGGGGGTGTCATAATTTCAGTGTTTGCAATAGATATGCCCCTGTTTGCATTGCTTTTTGCTTGAGTAAAAATAAAATTTGAACTTACCCGGGGCTTTCTCCATCCCAGCCCCGGTCGGGACGTCCCACGCCGGCCTCCTGGCTCTTCTCCCGGCGACTGTCCGCATAGCGCGGACAGGCCGGTCCCCCGGGCAGCACTGGCGAGTGTCGGTCCGTCTCCTTCCGTATATGTGCGATTAAACCGCGCATGCGCTGTGCTGTCACGCCGGCCGCCGTCATGACGTGCGGCGGCCGGCGTGTGACGTCATTCGTGATGTATACGGAAGGAGAAGGCCCGACACTCGCCAGTGTCGCCCGGGGGACCGGCCTGTCCGCGCTATGCGGACAGCCGCCGGGAGAAGAGCCAGGAGGCCGGCGTGGGACGTTCCGACCAGGGCTGGGATGGAGAAAGCCCCGGGTAAGTTCAAATTTTATTTTTACTTTGAGCTCGGAGTCACTTTAACCACTTCAGGACCACAGTTCTAAAGCCCCCTAAAGACCAGGCTATTTCTTTCTAAATCGGCCACTGAAGCTTTAAAGAGAACCAGAGACGAAGCACCCTCATGTATTTTACCATATAGATCAGTGGAAACATTAGAGAAAACACCTACCCTGCTCTCTGTTTCATTATGCACTGCACAGCTTGCTTCTTAACAACCCTGATAAAATCCCCGACTGAGCATGCAGTCTGGCTTCGCTCAGAAATATTTATAGCTCAATCTATGTTCTCTCATGTCTTTTCAAGCCCAAGCCTGCCCCCTTGTGGCTCTGCTCAGGCATCATTTTAGCTGAGTCATAGCAAAGCCAGAGTGAATGCTCAGTCAGGGATTTTATCAGGTCTGATAAGAAACAACCTGCAGTACAGAATGAAACAGAGAGCAGGGTAGGGGTTTTCTCTAATGTTCCCACTCAGGGCCGGCCCGCCCATGAGGAGGGGTGAAACTTTTGACTCAGGTGTCACTTCTGGGGGGGCAGCACCCGCCCGTCCGTGTGTGTGAGGGGCCGCCCAAGCTGGAGGGGATAGCGGGCAGGAAGGGGGTATTGGGCCTAGCGGCGGGGAGGGGGTCGGACCCCCCCCTCCCTCGCCTGGGTCCCCCGTCCTCCGCTCCCCTCCAGCTTTAAACAGTTACGTGCTGGCTGCAGCTATAAGAGGCAAAGGGCGGGCGGGGATCACTCACCTCTTCCTCGTTGCAGTGTGCGCTCCACTGACGTCACTTTCTGCGGCATAGCAGGAAGTGACGTCAGTGGAGCGCAGGCTAGGCTGGAATGAGGAAGAGGTGAGTGATCTCCGCCCGCCCGTTGCCTCTTATAGCTGCAGCCAGCACGTAACTGTTTAAAGCTGGAGGGGAGCGGAGGACAGGGGACCCAGGCGAGGGAGGGGGGGGTCTGACCCCCCTCCCCGCCGCTAGGCCCAATACCCCCTTCCTGCCCGCTATACCTTCCAGCTGGGGCGGCCCCTCACACACACACGGCTTGAGGGGAGGGGGGGCGGCGATTTCTTGACAACTTGCCTCAGGCGGCAAAAAGTCTAGGGCCGGGCCTGTTCCCACTGATATATATGGTAAAATACATGAGGATGCTTTGTCTCTGGATCACTTTAAGGCCAAGCTGCAGGGCCGCACAACGCAGCGCACAAGTGATCCCCCCCCCCCTTTTCACCCCACCAACAGAGCTCTCTGTTTGTAGGGTCAGATCGTCCCCCGGATGTTTGTTAATTTATGTATTTATGTATATTTGTCTATTTTTTAATAAATGTTGCTTTTATTTATTATTTATTTCTTCCTTCCCCCCTCCCTCCCACCGCCAACCAATCAGCGTGATTTGCTGTCACGCCCATTGGCATGGGGCGGTCTTAGGGTAGTTAAAAGGACAAATGTAGGCGCTCATAAACTTAGTTCTGTCTCTTTTAGGGTCATTTTAGTGGATGCTGCTCCTTTGCATTCCCGAAGCAGGTCATGTGCATGTGCATGAAAAATCCCCAAGCTGATTATCTAGAGAGAGACTGTGGGCCCAATCCAATTCCCTTTTTCTCCAAAGTTTTCTCCTTGGTGAAATCTCCACATCTTATCAACAACATGCCTATAAGCCACCAGCAATAGGGATGCTCATTGAGATTCCGCTGAATTGAAATTTCTGCATTTCTGATCAGAAAACGGAAATCGGATTTCTGTGGCAATACCACATTCGTGCAACTTGCTAATTTTTGCCCAATCACAGAACTTCGAAGCATTGGCCCAATCAGAGAATGCAGATTCAACTGGGAAGTATTTGGCCAATCACAGAGTGCAAAAAATAACCAAAGTTTCCTTGGAAATCAGAACTCGGAAATCCGCAGAATCGGTTATCGGCACTGGCTGAATTTCCACAGAATCGGAAATGGACACTTCCAACCATCCCTACCCAGCAAGGTTAACTCAGAACCCAGAATAATTTTGACAGTACCTTTTCACCAACTGTTTGGTACTTTTTCAATTGCAAAGTGCTGACAAGTTATGTTTCACAGAAAATGAAAATTATCACCTAGGAGAAAACTTAGAAGAAAAAGTGATTTGGATCAGGCCCTATATCAATTGTATCAGAAAAATGCTGTCTATCCCTTGTGAAATGCACTTGTCTTACCTGTTCTCCAGCTGTGGTCCACGCCAGCAGGCTTGAGTTGATGGTGAAGACTTGACCAGGTGGTGCTGTGGTGTCATAGCTGCCAATCTTAACTTGTCTTATAGCTCCTTCTGGGGTCAGTTGCCAGTTCACAATGTCATAGACTGCTGGTGGGTCTCCATTCTCATCAAAGAAAAGATCTCTCCCACTGTCCAAAATGACCCTTACCCTCTTCATATAATGCATCAGCTGGTCAAGAAAGGAAAAATGTTGTATAATTCACACTACAGTGAAGAAGATTGTGAAAAAAAAAGAAATCATATTATTAGATTTAAAGTGAACCAGTGGTTAGCTGTTTATTGAGTGAGACTCAGGCTTAAAGGATACCCGAAGTGACGTGTGACATGATGAGATAGACATGTGTATGTACAGTGCCTATCACATAAATAACTATGCAGCATTCCTTTTTTTCTTTCTCTGTCTGAAAGAGTTAAATATAAGGTATGTAAGTGGCTGACTTATTACTGACTCAGACAGGAAGTGACTACAGTGTGACCCTCACTGATAAGAAATTCCAACTATAAAACACTTTCCTAGCAGAAAATGGCTTCTGAAAGCAATAAATAGATAAAAAGGGGAATTTATTATCAGTGAGGGTCCCACCAGGGCCGGGCCGAGGCATAGGCTGGAGAGGCTCCAGCCTCAGGGCGCAGTGTAGGAGGGGGCGCACAATTAATTCAGCTGTCACTCCTAATTGTGTTTTAAGCAGAAATAAATAAGAAAAGGGGATACTGCAGTGACTGCAAGCCAGATAACTAGATATTAAGGTGTTGGGGAGGTTGTGGGCTCTGTGGCGCCTCTTGGTGTAATAGCAGCCAGCGTGTGACGGCTGGGGTGGGAGGGATGGGGGGCGCACTTTGGTGTCTCAGCCTTGGGTGCTGGAGGACCTTGTCCCGCCTCTGGGTCCCACTGAGGGTAACACACTTAGGACTGAGTCAGCCACTTACATACCTGATATTTAACTCTTTCAGGCAGAGAAAGAAAAAAAGGATCACAGCATAGTTATTTGTGTGCTAGGAATTGTACATACACATTTTTAACTCATTACGTCACTTCGGGTATCCTTTAAAAGTTGTCCAAGGTGAGTGACTTTAAAAAAAAGTAATCACCTATGTAGCTGTATACATTTCCTGGGATGCAGTCTGTGTCCTCCTTTTTCCCTTGTGTTCCTCCAATGCTGGCAAAACTGTCTGGACCGGGGTCAGCCGGGAAGCAGAAGTCCAAAATTGCCTCCGCGGCTGCGCATTTCGCATGGCCACGGGTGCACTTGCGCATGTCTCAAGCTCTCTGCCACTGCTTCCTTGCTCCTAGCGCTCTCCTGGACATAGTGCGCTTGCTGCCAGTGATTTGAGCATGCACACTATGTCCAGAAGACCTCAGGGAGCAAGGTCGGCAGAAGGCTTGAGACCTGTGCAGTCGCACCCACGGCCATGTGAACTGCGCAGGCGTGGTGGTGATTTTGGACTTCTGCTTCCAGGTCATGGCTGCCGACCCAGGGATGGGTCGGGCCCAATCTGGACAGTTTATAGCAAGCACTTGGAGGAAAACAGAGGGAAAGGAGGGCACAGACTGCATACCAGGAGATTTTTTTTCTTCTGATCAGCTCAGAGTCTAGCCACAGTTTATGAAGGCCCAGCCATATTGATAGGCTTGATTACCACGCTCTTGGTGTTGGGCATAAAGTCTCATCGTGTTTGCCAATCAGAATTTGTCAATTAAATTAAAATATTACATAGAAATAAAGAAAGAAAGGGAAAGGAGAAACAGTCCAAGGGGAGAAGAAAAAGCTGCCTTCAGAGAAGAAGAAGAAGAAGAAAGTACCGTATCCGCATACCAGGAGATTTATGCAGCTAAAAGATCATTACTTTTTTAAAGTCACTCGCCCCGGATATCCTGTAAGTCTTAAATTCCACCTGCCCCTTCTCCCTTACTAAGATAACATCATGGATGAACTGTTGCATGCTCATTTATTCTATCACTTATATCACATAAACAGAGACAGTGGCTACTGGACAATGTGACAGCTTAGTGAGGCAGCAAGGGAAAGGCATATTATGACTAGAGGTGCCCGTACATCCAGCAATGCATGGGCCGATCAAGCAAGAGACAAATATCTCTCTGATTTATTCTGATCAGAGATAGATCTGTTGGCTCCCCATAAACCACAGGGCAATTCCCGATTGATTTCAGCATGAAATATCTCAGGAATCAGCCTTTTGACCCGCCCCCGCTGCCTTCGCAACTGCCCCAACAGATGTTCACGTGCCAGTGCTATACCCAAAAGCCATGCGGGATGCCAACGGGAAAGAAGGAGGAGCTGGACAATCACAGCAGTGGAAACAGGTGAGGTTTTAACCACTTTACCCCCGCTCGTACAAATTTCTCCGTCCCTTATTCCATCCTTTAACCCCCAGGGACGGAGAAATCCGTACTTTCCGCACTCCCGCCGCTGCCCGCGCTCCCGCTCGCTCTAGAGCACACTCCCGCGGGTAAACACGCCACCCGCCGCTCGGCGGAGATCAATGAACGGGAAAATCCATTCCCGTTCGTTGATCTAAGCCTCGCAATGATCTGCTGCTTTTCCGCTAAGCAGCGCGATCATTGTGAAAAAAAAACGTACCCAGCCTCCTAGTACTTCCGTTTACCCAGCCTCCTAGTCGCATTAAACAAAAAGTTACTGTTGCCATCTTGTGGCCAAATAGAAAAACTACACCCTAAACATTTTTCACATACAAATGAATTACTTATACACAAAAAATTAACACATTACCTCCCACACTCCCCATTTTTTTTTTGTAATTAAAAAATGTACAATTAAAAAAAATACATAAATAGTTACCTTAGGGACTGAACTTTTTAAATATTTATGTCAGGAGGGTACAACACTGTTACTTTATAAACTATGGGCTTGTAATTAGGGATGGACGCAAAACTGAAAAAAATTCACCTTTATTTCCAAATAAAATATTGGCGACAAACATTGTGATAGGGACATAATTTAAACGGTTTTATAACCGGGACAAAAGGGCAAACACATTTCATGGGTTTTAATTACAGTAGCATGCATTATTTAAAAACTATAATGGCCGAAAACTGAAAAATAATTAATTTTTTCCCACATCTTTCCTATTTCCCCATTAAAACACATTTAGAATAAAATAATTCAAGGCATAATTTCCCACCTAAAGAAAGCCTAATTGGTGGTGGAAAAAACAAGATATAGTTCATTTCATTGTGATAAGTAATGATAAAGTTATAGACAAATAAATGGAAGGAGTGCTGAAAGGTGAAAATTGCTCTGGTGCTCAGGGGGTAAAACCCCTCAGTGGTGAAGTGGTTAATGCTAGTGTTGGGCGAACAGTGTTCGCCACTGTTCGGGTTCTGCCTAACATCACCCTGTTTGGGTGATGTTCGAGTTCGGCCGACCACCTGATGGTGTTCGGCCAAACTGTTCGGCCATATGGCCGAACTAAGAGCGCATGGCCGAACGTTACCCAAACGTCCGGCTAGCGCTGTGATTGGCGGAACGGGTCACGTGGTTCGGACCCGAACGCGCTCTGATTGGCCGAACGGGTCACGTGGTTCGGGTAAATAAATACCCGATCCACGTCATTTCTCCGCCATTTGTCTGTGGGTTTAGCTTTGGGTAGGCAGGCAGGGTAGTTCTCTCTCCAGCCAGGCTAGCCAGAGTCCCCCGGTCATTGTGTTGCTGCTGGGAATAGTAATACACCGCTCACCCACACTATATAGCATTGTGTTTACTGCCACTCTGTGTGTCTGCTGGGAACAGTTGTGCACTGCTCACCCTGTATAGCATTGTGCTCTGTTTCGCTGCTGGGAATAGTAGTACACCGCTCACCCACACTATATAGCATTGTGTTTACTGCCACTCTGTGTGTCTGCTGGGAACAGTAGTACACCGCTCACCCTGTATAGCATTGTGCTCTGTGTCGCTGCTGGGAATAGTAGTACACCGCTCACCCACACTATATAGCATTGTGTTTACTGCCACTCTGTGTGTCTGCTGGGAACAGTAGTGCACCGCTCACCCTGTATAGCATTGTGCTCTGTGTCGCTGCTGGGAATAGTAGTACACCGCTCACCCACACTATATAGCATTGTGTTTACTGCCACTCTGTGTGTCTGCTGGGAACAGTAGTACACCGCTCACCCTGTATAGCATTGTGCTCTGTGTCGCTGCTGGGAATAGTAGTACACCGCTCACCCACACTATATAGCATTGTGTTTACTGCCACTCTGTGTGTCTGCTGGGAACAGTAGTACACCGCTCACCCTGTATAGCATTGTGCTCTGTGTCGCTGCTGGGAATAGTAGTACACCGCTCACCCACACTATATAGCATTGTGAATACTGCCACTCTGTGTGTCTGCTGGGAACAGTAGTACACCACTCAGCCTGTATAGCATTGTGCTCCGTGTCGCTGCTGGGAATAGTAGTACACCGCTCACCCACACTATATAGCATTGTGTTTACTGCCACTCTGTGTCTCTGCTGGGAACAGTAGTACACCTCTCACCCACCACTGTATAGCATTGTGCTCTGTGTCGCTGCTGGGAACAGTAGTACACCGCTCAGCCACCACTGTATAGCATTGTGTTTACTGCCACTCTGTGTCTCTGCTGGGAACAGTAGTACACCGCTCACCCACCACTGTATAGCATTGTGCTCTGTGTCACTGCTGGGAACAGTAGTACACCGCTCAGCCACACTATATAGCATTGTGTTTACTGCCACTCTGTGTCTCTGCTGGGAACAGTAGTACACCGCTCACCCACCACTGTATAGCATTGTGCTCTGTGTCGCTGCTGGGAACAGTAGTACACCGCTCAGCCACACTATATAGCATTGTGTTTACTGCCACTCTGTGTCTCTGCTGGGAACAGTAGTACACCGCTCACCCACCACTGTATAGCATTGTGCTCTGTGTCGCTGCTGGGAACAGTAGTACACCGCTCAGCCACACTATATAGCATTGTGTTTACTGCCACTCTGTGTCTCTGCTGGGAACAGTAGTACACCGCTCACCCACCACTGTATAGCATTGTGCTCTGTGTCGCTGCTGGGAACAGTAGTACACCACTCAGCCACACTATATAGCATTGTGTTTACTGCCACTCTGTGTCTCTGCTGGGAACAGTAGTACACCGCTCACCCACCACTGTATAGCATTGTGCTCTGTGTCGCTGCTGGGAACAGTAGTACACCGCTCAGCCACACTATATAGCATTGTGTTTACTGCCACTCTGTGTCTCTGCTGGGAACAGTAGTACACCGCTCACCCACCACTGTATAGCATTGTGCTCTGTGTCACTGCTGGGAATAGTAGTACACCGCTCACCCACCACTGTATAGCATTGTGCTCTGTGTCGCTGCTGGGAATAGTAGTACACCGCTCACCCGCCACTGTATAGCATTTCTATACTGCCACTGTACTGCTGCCAGTCAGCGTGTACTTTAAGGATAAGTGAAATGAAGAAGAAATCCTGTGAAAGAGGGAGGGGCAAGGGAAGAGGTGTTTCCCCTGACGGTTCACGTACAGGCCACAGTGGAGCACCGAAGAAAACCCACTCAATACCGCCCATGTTGTCCAGGAAATCAACCCTCACAAATCCAAAAGAACAGGACCAGATAATTAATTGGATGACCTCTCAAGCGTCCAGCAGTGGGTTAAGCAGCACCAGCACATCACGCACGAGGTCCGAGTCCTCAGCCAGTTACAAGGAGCCAGTGGGCACAAAGCTGACACAACCGGCAGCGACACCACGCACACAACTGCCAAATAACCAGTCCGAAGAATTTCCTCAGGACACAATGGGGTATTCGCAGGAGCTATTCCCAGCCCAACAAACTTCCACCTTTCAAAGGTCAATGGAACAGCCAGAAATTTTGTGCCCGGATTCACAACCATTTAGTGTGGGAAATGCACCGCGCACTGAAATGCAAGGCGAGTCCGAGGAGGACTTTGAAACCCAAATCCCAGAGCAAGTTGGGCAGGAGCGGTTTCAATTGCAGGAGGTCGGGCAAGAAGATCTTGAAGACGACGTTGGAGTGTGCTGCGCAGAGGTTGTTGTGGGGACTCTACTCCACGGCGGCGGCCCACAATCACATATGACGAGTTTGAAGAGATGGAAGAGGAGGAGGGTATGGACAATGTTGACAGAGACCCAGATTTTGTATGTGAATTAGAACATCGCCGTCGTAGCAGCACAGATGAGTCTGTTGAAGAACCCACTGCTGCACGAGTTCGCCTTGTGCCACAAGGTAGGCGGCGCGAAATTTCAGGCACCACAAGCGTGGAAGTTACAGTGAGACGCAAAAGAGGCGCAAACAGAAATCCCCAGCAAGGCAGGTGCTCCAAAGTCTGGCCTTTCTTTGAAGACTGCAGTGAGGATGGTACCATGGTGATTTGCAAGGTGTGCAAGACCCGCCTGAGCAGGGGGAAACATATTAACAACCTCTCCACCACCAGCATGACCCGCCACATGGTATCCAAACATCCCACTCTGTGGCCGCCAAGACAGGGTACCAGCAACACTGCCTCCCTTGGGGTCACCAGACTCACCACCAGACCCTCCTCAGCAGCAGCAGTAGCCCAGCCATTGCGTGGTTCACAACAACATTCACAAACATCAGACGACGCTGACACTGTCACTTTCCGGAATAGTGCTCTTGAGGTCTCCCAGTCATCAAACACAACAACCAACAGCCGTTCAGTGTGCAGCCCTACGGTTCAGTTGTCTGTCTCGGAGATGCTTGAGCGCAAGAGGAACTTGCCAGCAAATGACCCCTGGGCCGTGGCACTAACAGCCAGCATAGCCAAGCTTCTGGCCTGCGAAATGCTGCCATATCGAGTGGTGGAGACAAACAGCTTCAAGGGCATGTCAGTGGCCATCCCACGTTACGTGGTTCCCAGCCGCTACCACTTTGCACGCTCTGCAGTGCCTGAGTTGCATGAGCACGTGGTCAGCAAAATAACCCGAAGCTTGAAGAATGCCGTTGCCTGCAAGGTTCACCTCACCACTGACACCTGGACGAGTGCGTTCGGCCAGGGTCGATACATCTCCCTTACCGCGCACTGGGTGAACCTTGTGGAGCCTGGCAGCGATTCCTCACCTGCTACGGCGCGGGTGTTGCCCACGCCGCAAACAGCTGCACCGCCGTCCCTCCCACTGGATAACAACAGCAGCACCTACCTCTCTGACTCCTTCTCCTCCAACGCATCTCAAAGCTGTACCTCATCCGGAAACGCTAACCCAGCAGCAGTAGGATCGTGGAAGCAGTGCAACACAGCTGTTGGCATGCGTCAGCTGATCTGCCTTGGGGATAAGCAGCACACAGGGGAGGAAATTTGGAGGGGAATAAAGGAACAGACGGATTTGTGGCTGGCACCGCTGGACCTGAAACCGGGCATGGTTGTGTGTGATAATGGGTGTAATCTCATTCGCGCTTTAAGGTTGGCTAAGCTGACACACATCCCTTGCCTGGCGCACGTGATGAACCTAGTAGTTCAGCGGTTCCTGAGGACATACCCAGGCGTGGCCGATCTTCTGTTGAAGGTGCGACGAGTGGCCAAACATTGTAGAAATTCCAGTACTGCTTCGGGGGCACTCGCCAAGATGCAGGAGCGCTTCAATCTCCCCCACCATCGCTTGCTGTGTGATGTCCCTACGCGCTGGAATTCTACCCTGCACATGCTAGCCCGCTTTTGCAAGCAGAAGAGTGCAGTGGTCCAGTACATGACGGCGCAGTACCGAGGCGCATCTGGACAGCTGCCAAGCTGCTGTGGATCCGATTGGGCCAACATGTTGGACCTCTGCCAAGTCCTCCAAAATTTTGAGCAATCCACGTTGCTTGTGAGCAGTGACAACTCTTCAGTCAGCATTACCATACCACTGCTGTGTTTACTGAAGAAGTCAATGTTGAAAATCAAGGAAACAGCTGTCATGATGCAACTGGGGGAATCTAAAGGAGAAAACGATCAGCGTGATGGTACCAACATCAGGCCATCTGTTGGCCCCAGCAGCTATGACGAAGAAGAGGAGGAGGAACAGCTGGAGTTGGAGCAGGAATTTCATGCCACCACTGACGAGGGCCAGAGCGGTGCACGTTGGACTTCCACAATTCAGCGCGAATGGTCAGCAGAAGCAGACCAGGAAGAAGGTGACGACTATGATGCATCACAACTATCACAACGCTCACAAGAGGATGATGAGGATTCTGGCAGGACTCTGGCACACATGGCTCAATTCATGCTAGACTGCATTGAACGCGACCCACGCATTGTGCGCATTCTGGACAACACCAATTACTGGGTTTATACCCTTCTGGATCCACGGTACAAACACAATGTTCCAAAACTGCTTGAAGAAAGAGTCAGACAGGTCAAAATGGAAGAATACCAGCAGGCCCTTGTGGAGACTTTAGAGAGGAGATTGACATCCTCCCCCTCCTCTAGCCAGTTGTACGCCGACAGACTGACTTCCGCAAACCCAGGACGACCAGGAGGGCAGCAAACAACACAAGCCGCAGCTAGTGCCCAAAAGGGAATGGTATCGGCAGTGTGCTTGGAGTGGGAAAATTTTCTGACACCCATGCAGCAGCCCACAGAACAGCAAGCGTGCAGATCCACCTCCAACACCGATCGCCTGGAGAAGATGGTCAAGGACTACATGTCAGATGGCGTAGCTGTGTTGAACAATCCATCTGCACCCTTCAACTATTGGGTATCGAAGCTAGACACCTGGCACGAACTGGCAATGTACGCAATAGAGGTGCTGGCTTGCCCGGCAGCCAGCGTTATGTCGGAACGCTGTTTCAGTGCTGCCGGAGGCATCGTCACAGATCGGCGTATCCGCCTCTCCACAGAAAATGCAGACCGTCTGACTCAAATTAAAATGAATCAATCCTGGATTGGAAACGACTATGCAACACTCCTGGACCCCAACCAAGTAACATGAACAATGACCATCTGTGATGGGTTAGCGTTTCCGGTCCCTGTTTATTGAACCTCTTATCTTTATTACATTTATGACTGCATGGCGGTAAAAAGCATGCTATCCGCACGCTTCTTGTCCTCATGCAAGGCCTGGGTAGTTGTGTCTGAAAGCGTGGCCTTCTCCTCCTGCGCCTCCTCCTGTTCCATCACGTGTGCTGCTGCTGGGTTAGCGTTGCCGATCCCTGTTTATGGAACCTCTTATCTGTATTACATTTATGACTGCATGGCGGTAAAAAGCATGCTATCCGCACGCTTCTTGTCCTCATGCAAGGCCTGGGTTGTTGTGACTGAAAGCGTGGCCTTCTCTTCCTGCGCCTCCTCCTGTTCCATCACGTGTGCTGCTGCTGGGTTAGCGTGGCCGGTCCCTGTTTATGGAACCTCTTATCTTTATTACATTTATGACTGCATGGCGGTAAAAAGCATGCTATCCGCACGCTTCTTGTCCTCATGCAAGGCCTGCGTTGTTGTGTCTGAAAGCGTGGCCTTCTCCTCCTGCGCCTCCTCCTGTTCCATCACGTGTGCTGCTGCTGGGTTAGCGTTGCCGGTCCCTGTTTATGGAACCTCTTATCTTTATTACATTTATGACTGCATGGTGGCAAAATGCATGCTATCCGCACGCTTCTTGTCCTCATGCAAGGCCTGGGTTGTTGTGTCTCAAAGCGTGGCCTTCTCCTCCTGCGCCTCCTCCTGGTCCATCACGTGTGCTGCTGCTGGGTTAGCGTTGCCGGTCCCTGTTTATGGAACCTCTTATCTTTATTACATTTATGACTGCATGGCGGCAAAATGCATGCTATCCGCACGCTTCTTGTCCTCATGCAAGGCCTGGGTTGTTGTGTCTGAAAGCATGGCCTTCTCCTCCTGCGCCTCCTCCTGTTCCATCACGTGTGCTGCTGCTGGGTTAGCGTTGCCGGTCCCTGTTTATGGAACCTCTTATCTTTATTACATTTATGACTGCATGGCGGTAAAAAGCATGCTATCCGCACGCTTCTTGTCCTCATGCAAGGCCTGGGTTGTTGTGTCTGAAAGCGTGTCCTTCTCCTCCTGCGCCTCCTCCTGTTCCATCACGTGTGCTGCTGCTGGGTAAGCGTTGCCGGTCCCTGTTTATTGAACCTCTTATCTTTATTACATTTATGACTGCATGGCGGTAGAAAGCATGCTATCCGCATGCTTCTTGTCCTCATGCAAGGCCTGGGTTGTTGTGTCTGAAAGCGTGGCCTTCTCCTCCTGCGCCTCCTCCTGTTCCATCACGTGTGCTGCTGCTGGGTTAGCGTTGCCGGTCCCTGTTTATGGAACCTCTTATCTTTATTACATTTATGACTGCATGGCGGCAAAATGCATGCTATCCGCATGCTTCTTGTCCTCATGCAAGGCCTGGGTTGTTGTGTCTGAAAGCGTGGCCTTCTCCTCCTGCGCCTCCTCCTGTTCCATCACGTGTGCTGCTGCTGGGTTAGCGTTACCGGTCCCTGTTTATAGAACCTCTTATCTTTATTACATTTATGACTGCATGGCGGTAAAAAGCATGCTATCCGCACGCTTCTTGTCCTCATGCAAGGCCTGGGTTGTTGTGTCTGAAAGCGTGGCCTTCTCCTCCTGCGCCTCCTCCTGTTCCATCACGTGTGCTGCTGCTGGGTTAGCGTTGCCGGTCCCTGTTTATGGAACCTCTTATCTTTATTACATTTATGACTACATGGCGGCAAAATGCATGCTATCCGTGCAAAGAAAAATGACATTTTCCGCATTTAAAAAACAGTTTTTCCTTTGAAACTTTACAATCAATTTTCTCAAAAACTATAAGCTCTTTTTCAAATATTTTTTTCCCTCTTGTACCCACTCCCAAGGTGCACATACCCTGCAAATTTGGGGCATGTAGCATGTAAGGTAGCTTTACAAAGCACGAAAGTTCGGGTCCCCATTGACTTCCATTATGTTCGGAGTTCGGCGCGAACACCCGAACATCGCGGCCATGTTCGGCGAACGTTCGCGAACCCGAACATCCAGGTGTTCGCCCAACACTAGTTAATGCATGGGCGGGGTGTTGGGTACATTTGAATGTGTGTGTGTGTGTGTGTTTGCAGTGGCTGGGAATTCCTTTGCATTCCTCACTCATCCTGATCTCGCATGCTGGTACCACCGCAGTGTACAAATCAGTTGAATCATGGATCGGGCATGCCTTTTGCCTATTTTTGTCCCATTCAATAAAATTATTGAATCAGAAGGTCGGGCTGCAAAATCGCTACATATTTCCAGCTTAAGTCTGGAGTCTTATTGCATAAACAGTTGCCTACAAGCTCAATTTAAAGAACTCCTCAATATAAATGGGGTGAATAGCCACTAAATCTTCTGAATTACAGGTGAAACTCGAAAAATTAGAATATCATGCAAAAGTTAATTTATTTCACTAATTCAGCTTAAAAGGTGAAACTAAGATATGCAGTAGACTCATTATAAGCAAAGCCAGATATTTCAAGCCTTTATTTGTTATAATTTTGATGATTATGGCTTACAGCTTATGAGAACCCCAAAATCAAAATCTCGGACCATTAGAATATTTTTAAAAGGTTCAATATCCTAGGCTCAAGACCAATGAGAATTGGTTTATGAAACAATCTTTCTTGTAAAAAAGATACAAAAAGTTTTTCAAGACTAGACAACAATTATAATATAGGAACAGAAGGTAGGAAAGTGATCTAGATTACCTGCCATGGGGTGAAAGTATTTACATTTGTACATTTGATTCTGCTTTCGAAGAGTGGACCTTCTACTTTCTCGCAATTCTGAAGATCCTCCAGAGCTTTGGCTACAACATGAACTGCAGTGTAGATATTGTAGGCCACCCGTAAATTGGAGACATCATTGTAGCTGTTCTTGATGTTTTCTAAACTTTCATCTCCAGTGCAAACTTTTTCTTGGGTTACCAAGTTGCCATTTAAAAATTTGCAACTGAATGCTTCCTCCCAAAATGATCTTACCAAGTTTCTTCCTAAAGTCATGTTAGGATGGAGCTTGTAGAGATATTCCCGAAACCCAGCAATCAGCCCACTGTAAAAGGCTAAACCAACTGTTCCAGCAAGCAGATGAGAAAAGACTCCCATATATTGCAGTGTAGTTGTGGACCATCCTTCGCTGGCCACAAATGTCTTATCCTTTATGTTTTGTTTGGTCATTTCATCCAGAATTGGGAGCAAATCCAGACCTGCAGAGAAGACGACAATAATTCTGGCTGAAGTCTTCTTTATGACTTTCACTATGTGTGGAGCGTTACGGTCTTGCTTGCTGGTCAAGATGTTCTCAGTAAAGGCCACACATGCTCCGGCTTTGGTGATCTCTTGTTTGAGCAACTGGATTCCTTGTTGTCCATAGTCATTGTCCACAGCCAGAAGACCAATCCAAGTCCAGCGAAAATGCAATACCAGCCTGGCCAGGCCTCTGGACTGGAATGCATCACTGGGCACAGTCCGGAAGAAGGAAGGGAATGTTTTACGGTCGCTCAAGAGGGAACTGGTGGCATAATGACTGACCTTTTAAAGAAAAAGTAAAGAACATCAACATTTAGAAGTCCTATGGGGCTATCACACTGATTCTTTTGTACCCCAGTTAACTTGGGGTGATCAGTAATTAGGCAACAATATCTAAGTAAATAGGGCATAATGCATTGGGAAAAGAAAATGTGCTTTTTTTGCGGATATCTGAATTCCGCTGAAATCCGATTTACTGCAACTCGGTAATTTTAGCCGAATCAAAGAAGGATGATCGGAAACAGCAAATTCCGTTCCGCCGGACAGGGCCGGTTTAAGCAACAATGGGGCCCCAGGGCAAAATAAACCTGGGGCCCCCCCAACAGAAACCCCGGAACAAAAATCGGCATTAAGGGACCTTTTTTGCAGCTGGTATAGTCAGGGTGTGAAGCCCCAATCGGTCGGAGCTCAACATTCTGGCTACCCCAGCCTGCATGGGGGACAAGGGGTTAAAAAGTTTCAGGAGGGGGGACCCCACATAATTAAAAAAAAAAAAAAATTACACTCTCTAAACATAAAAAAAAATTGGGAAAATAGGAAAAAATGCCAGGGATCTTCATACAGCCATATTGCGGCTCTATAGCGATCCCTGGCCAAAGCCCTGCGGCTGCGTATGGACACCCTGGAAACCCCGTCAGGAAATTTATTGCTCTTTCTTTTGATGCATGTAAAACTACTTTAGCGTTAGGGTTGCTACTAAAAGTGACATTTACCGCATTTAAAAGTATACTTTTTTTCCTTCGAACCTTTAAAATCGATTTTCTCAAAAACTATAAGGTCTTTTTGAAAATTTGTTTTTTCCTCTTATTCCCAATGATCTCCTTAATTTATTCTGCAAATTTAGGGTTTCTAGCATTTAAGGTGGATTTGCTATTAACCATTAAATTTGGAAGGTTTTTAAATGTGTATTTTTTTTTCCTTTGAAACTTTAAAATCGATTTTCTCAAAAACTTTAAAGAGAACCAAGGTGGGATTTAATTATGCTAGTGGGGCACAGAGGTTGGTTGTGCACACTAACACCAGCCTCTGTTGCCTCATGGTGTGCCTCCAGGATCCCGCTGCGCGACGCTATACCCCCCGCAGTGCTGGCGACACACAGCGTGTCGCCAGCTCAATGTTTACCTATGCGCTTTCTGTCAGCGCCACTCCCCCGCCTCCTCCGTATCGGCGCTACCCGCCCGCGTCACTTCCCTCCAATCAGCGGGAGGGAAGGGACACGGGCGGGTAGCGCCGATACGGAGGAGGCGGGGGAGCGGCGCTGACAGACAGCGCATAGGTAAACATTGAGCTGGCGACACGCTGTGTGTCGCCAGCACTGCGGGGGGTATAGCGGCGCACAGGGGGTCCTGGAGGCACACCATGGGGCAACAGAGGCTGGTGTTAGTGTGCACAACCAGCCTCTGTGCTCCACTAGCATAATTAAATCCCACCTCGGGTTCTCTATAAGGTCGATTTGAAAAAATTTTTTTTGCTCTTGTAGCCACTGGGGGCCCCTACAAGCTCTGGGGCCCTGGGGCAATTGCCCCCTTTGCCTCTATGGTAGCGCCGGCCCTGCCGCCGGAATTCTCAGATTCCACCAGCACTTAATTTTGTTGCTATGAAAATCCTTAGGATTTTCGTAAAATTCAGCGGAATTCCGGATTCCGATGGAAAAATTAAAGTAATCGCAAATGGAACCTTATTTATGCTAAATAGTAGCCCATAGAACCTATTGACTGTTCCCTTAGTCCTTCCTCCTCCCTTCCTCTTGCTGTAGGAAGGAGGGGCTCGATTCACAAAGCGGTGAAAACTCAGTTATCACGCCTAAAAGACTTTAGGCATGATAACCTTTGCACCGCTGAGTTATCACCGATTTTTGCTGCTCTTCGCGCGAAGCTCGCGCGCAAACGCGCACGCACGCGCGCAAAGTCCCATAGGGTTCAATGGGCGTTGCGGGGCGCTGCGCGCGCAATCACGCGGGCGCGCGCGCAACACTTTGCACGTGGAAATTTCACGCAAGTTTCTTCTTATCATGCCTAAAGTGAGTTTAGGCGTGATAAGGGGCTTTTCACCCGCGTGCAAACACTTTGAACCGCTTTGTGAATCAGGCCCGAGGTCTTATCTTCCAGGGAATTGTAGGATTTCAAAAGCCAGCTTACATACATTGGCCGGGAATTGAACCCAGGTCTAGTGCTTGGTAGGCAGCTCTCCTCACCACTATACCACCAACAACACTACATGCTGTAGCATGTGTGCTGTGTTGGTGGTTTAATGGTTAGGATAGCAGCCTACCAAGCGGTAGGCCTGGGTTCGATTCCTGGGCAATGTATGTGAGTTGGCTTTTGACATCCAACTAATCCCTAAGCAAGCTCATTTTTCTCTTGTATATATCACAATGGTACATACTAGGCTGGCTTCAGCATGTAGCATTGTAGTGTGTTGTGTTGGTGGTATAATGTTTAAGATAGCAGCCTACAGAGCAGTAGGCCTGGGTTTGTTTCCTGGCCAATGTATGTGAGTTGGCTTTTGACAGCCTACAAATCCCTAAGCAAGCTCATTTTTCTCTTGGATATATCACAATGGTACATGCTAGGTTGGCTTCAGCATGTACTGTTGTTGGTGGTATAGTGGTGAGGAGAGCTGCCTACCAAGCACTAGACCTGGGTTTGATACCCAGCCAATGTATGTAAGCTGGCTTTTAAAATTCTACAATTCCCTGGAAGACAAGACCCTCCTCAGGGAGGAGGGAGGGAGGGAGTCTGTCGAGCAGAAACACTTCTTATTAGGCAAAAATTAGTTTGGTGGGCAAAAAAATTTGCATTCAGTAAACTTTTGCGGAATTTCGTATTTTTCCGTAGAAATTCTGCCATAGTGATATAGCTATTCCGTTCTGTCAGAACGGAACGGAATCACCAAATTCCGGCCGGAATCACCGAATTCTTAATTCCGCGGAATCCAGCGACCATCCCTAATCACCACAGTAATTTTAGAACAATTACAAGACTGAGTCTCCATTTTTCCGGTTTCTGTTTTTCCGATTACTGTTTTTCCGATCTCCATTTTTTTCTGTGTTTTTTTTTTTTTATTTATTTTTTTTGCATTCCCTGATACAAAAAAAAATGAGTAATGAAATACTTCTCGAAAAATTGGAAAATCGGAGATTGAAAAAATAGAAACTGGCATTGATGGAAAACTGAGTTTCCATGGAATCTGAAATGGGCATTTCTGTCCATCCCTAGCAATGGACAAAATGAACGCATTGCAATGCAAATGCAATGATAGTCCTATGGGGTTATCACACTGATCGCAGTGCAACAGGATCTGTCAGAATAATGCAGTGGGTGGACTTGTGTTTACAGGGTAACATGCACTTTTGCCAGTGAGGCATACTTTCATGGAAGTTGGAACTGTAAGTCTCACTGTATGGTTGCATCACACCGTTAATGTGCTTTGTGACCATTGCGGTGCTATTGAGGAATAATCAAATTGCAACATTTTGCACCTAGTTGGAAAGGAGCCCAAGTGTACTGCAGAAAACAAAAATGTATATTTAAAGGACATCCAAGGTGACAATGACACGTGACATGATGAGATAGACATGTGTATGTACAGTGCCTAGCATACAAATCACTATGCTGTATTCCTTTTCTTTTTTCTTACTCTACCTAAAAAAGTTGCAAGTGACAGTTTCTGTCTGGGTAGGCACTGGGTCTAACTGTAGCGTAACCCTCACTGATAAGGAATTACAGTTATAAAACACTTTCCTGGCAGTAAATGGCTTCTGGGAGCAGGAAAGAGATAAAAAAGGTCAATAGTTCATACATTTGCTGAGACAATGAAACAGTAAAATCGTAAAAAGTAGATTTAAATATAAAATAAAACTGTGGGATATCTAAAAAAATTAAATATATTTTTTTTAGGAAAAGGAGGATAGATACAATAGTTTATCTCATCAATTTATTTTCACCGCAGATGTCCTTTAAGGGCACTTTTCTGAAATGATCTTTACATTAAATAGGCAATCATTCATTACCTGAGGGTAGTGGTAAAGCCCCAGTATGTTAGCTGTGGCTATGGAGTGTGTAGAAGAGGCGGAGCCAATGAAAGCACTGAGAGGAGCACTGCGTAGGTACCGGTAATTAGGGATGGCTACGTTTTGTCCTGTGAGCACTTGTAAAGTACCTGCGGTGTTCAGAGGAATCACCCCACAAGAGTCGTACCACTCTATGCCGAGGGTTAGGTTAGGCAGCAACTCTTGATTCCGGTTCATCTCTTCTACAGCGAATAGCAGGGCCCGGAGCTGCTGGAAATAGCCAAAGTGCAACCTTGAAGAAAGAAAAAAATAACATCTTACTATATGTACCACACTATTTAAAATGAAAACAAAAGTTTGCCTTCTTAACACAAAAGGTATCTGCGATTATTCATGTTGGAGTGAGTAGGGCCAGCCTTAGGTTTCACAGCGCCCTGATCGAAACCTGCTTTTTGTGCCCCCCCTTCATCCTCTTCTTGCGTTCACACACTCACACGCATGCATGCACACACACGCACGCATGCACACGCACACACGCACACACACACGTACACACACACACGCATGCACGCACACAGACACACAGACACACACACACACACACACACACACACACACACACACACACACACACACACACACACACGCCCATATGCAATTCAGCTTTTCTCCTGAGATATCTCCTAGGACAGTGGTTCCCAACCTTTTTGACGTTGTGACACAAATGCTCAGATCTTTGTGACACGGAAAGGAGGGCTGCCATGATGAGACATATCGTCCTAGCTTGCTGAATGCTCACTGAGAGACATGCTCCAGTGCTGCTGGCCTAGCAAGGGCAGTACACAGTGATAAACTGAAAGCTGTTCAGTGATTAACCCCTACACTATCACTACACTATTGTTAAATCATTAATTATCTTGATGTCATTGTGTGACAGTCATTGTGTGACAGTCAGAGTGTGTGCTCCAGTGCTGCTGGCCTAGCAAGGGCTGTACACAGTGATAAACCGAAAGCTGTTCAGTGATTAATCCCTTTACTATCACTACACTATTGTTAAATCATTAATTAGCTTGATGTCATTGTGTGACAGTCAGAGTGTGTGCTGCAGGCAGCTGCTATGTGTCTGTGTGTGTGCTGTGCACAGACCAGGCCAGCTGCTGCCTGCTGGCCAGCAATTAGCCTTAGCTAGCTACAGTATAGGTTAGTTAGGTTAGGGATTAGGGGATAGGACTACTGTGTTATTGTGTTGTTAGTACTGTAGTATTGCAGTCAGTGCTAGTAGTTGTTAGAGTAGTAGTACTACTGTGTTAGCTTTCTACAGAACTGCTGTGCTGTGAGCAGTGCCAGTGTGACAGTTACTGTGCACTAGTGTCTTCTCCTCTGCTGTCTGACTGTCACTCGGCACTTGACACTTGGCTCGTGTCACATGGCACTTGGCATGTGTCACTTGCCACGTGTCACGTGGCACTTAGCAAGTGCCACGTGACAAGTGGCATGTGACACGTGCCAAGTGCCAAGGGACAAGTGCCAAGGGACAAGTGACACGTCCGGCAAGCTCCTGGCACACGTTACACCTGCTGCTGCTGAATTGCCCTGCTCCTGCTGCCTGTGCTGCTCACACTGCCAGGGTGCCTCAGGCCACTGCTGCTGTGCTGATACCACCTATATTTAACCCAAAACACAATTGCTGCGTACTTTTTTGGAGGTGTCTTGGCTGAAAACTGCCATGTCACAGTTGTGCGGTTGGACTTTGGAGTGGACACACTTTGGGCTGCTTGACCGCTGTCCGGAACCTAGGCCTGATGTTAATTGACAGCCATTTTTTTTGGGGGGGGGGGGGGATTTTAAGGCCCAACATCATCAATTAGTGTTCCCCTTTAAACAATAATGATGCTACATGCCTGATTTACCCTAAAAAACGTTTTTAGTAGCAACTTAAAGGCCACTTCTGGTTTTCTATCCGGACATCCGAATCCGCCGGATACTGAGGTCGGATATCCGGATTTTGAAAAGGGGTATCCGAGCAGCACAGTTTAACCATTTACCGCCATCCTAACGTATTAAAACGTCATGCTTACCGCTATTAACAGCAACATGACGTTTTAATACGTCGCGCATTTCCGCCGCTGCTACCGCCGTGTGTCCGCCGCTACCGCCGCCATTACCGTCGGGATCCTGTGCTGGGCGATTGGGGAAGAGGACTGAACAGTCCTCTACCCAATCGCAGTGCCTGGAGTGAATGGATGTGACCGCGAACAGCGGCTACGTCCATTCACATAAACAGGAAATGTAACAGTTTAATAAAGTGTGTAAAAAAAAAAAAAAAAAAAAGTGAACACGTCCTATGAGTGTTCACTAGCGCCATCTTGTGGCCAAAAAGTATATTACATCTACAAAATACATACATTTTCAAGTATATACACATCATTAATAAAATTACACTTCCAACCCTCCCCCCCAAAAAAAACACTTGTAAAAAAAAAAATCAGCTTAAAAAAAAAAAAAAATAGTTGCCTTAGGGACTCAGCTTTTTTTATTCTATATTTTATGGGGGAAAATTAATTTTAATTTATTACATAGGGGCTTGTAATTATGGCCAGAACAAACAGAAAAATAACCACTTATATTTCAAAATAATATACTGTCGCCATACATTGTGGTAGGGACATAATCTAAACGGTTTAATTATCGGGACCACTGGGCAAATAAAACGTGTTTGTTTTATCCACAGGAGAATGTTTAATTTTAAAACTATAAAGGCTGAACACTGAGAAATAATGATTTTTTTTATTTTTTTTCTGTTTTTCTCATTAAAATGCATTTAGAATAAAAAAATTCTTAGCAAAATGTACTATCCACAGAAAGCCTAATTGGTGGCGAAAAAAACGAGGTATAGATCATTTTCTTGTGATAAGTAGTAATAAAGTTATTAGGGAATAAAAGGGAGGAGCGCTGACAACTGAAAATTGCTCTGGTCCGTTAGGATAAAAACCCTTGGGGGTGAACTGGTTAACATAGTAATAGCTGACTTGAGTCACTATACTTACAATGAACAGGTGGGTGATGAAGGTCTCGAAGTGAAGGATGGATATTGGTAGACGTCTGCAACACGAACTGGTAATACAGCCCCCAATATCACATCTCCAGGCTGCACAATTCCATCCAACCCCAAAACTTCGAGGTTACATTGGTTTTCACCACACACAGCTGGAATAAAGGGGGTCAGGATGAATATCCAGAGACTGTAGCGTAAACTGACCATAATTCTGGGTCTACCTGTTAACACAATAAACACATCATTTCCCTATAAGTATCATATAAGCTACAGCTTTAAAAGGAAAGTCTCTGCATACAGAATGATACACAGCACTCTGCTCTAAGAACAATACAGGCAATACAAGTCCATATGTATCTTCAAGCTCTAAACGTGGACAACTTCAGTTGCAGCAGTTTCAGTGTGCACACCTCCACCACACCCTCAAGACTGGGCACTCACCCTTTTCCCTAGACCCCCTGTCAGATGGGTCTAATGCGCTTGTGGGATACTCTTAGGCGATCCCCAGCCTCTAATGATCCACAGCTTGCTTTATCTTGCAGAGTCTTCATAAAGCATACACCTCAGAATAAAAGCACAAGGCTCCCATAGCCTAAAACCATCCAAAAATTTAACAAACTATTAAAAATGCACACTCACATGTCCATGGCTTTATATGTAGGCACAGAGTTTTTATGGGCTCTCCCCCATATGGTGGCTACCAGGCTAGGCTTGTTGTCAGCATCAACGTCTCATGCCTCGCAGCGCCTCGGCGTTCATCCACCCTGCACAGTTACTTCCTCATTGGTAGGCCCGCCCTACTACTTTCATCGTCATTGACACGTCAGGAGCTCCTGATTTAGTAGGGCGGGCCTTTCAAAGGGTCTAACACCTGGACAGCAGCATACCAGAGGGGGATCCATGCCAAAAGTCCCACCAAAAATTATGGAGTTGACGCAAAGTCGCGTTTTAATCCCTAAAGGTCAAAAATCACAGTACATTCCGCAATTGGTAGAATAAAGGGCTGATTTTAAATATCCAGAGTGGTAATGTAAGGGTTATGCCAGCTTCACACTGACAGACCAAACACCATGTTTACCGAAATTGTGCACTAACAGCTCTGTAAGGCCCTTAGGTGTGTGGGTGCTGCATGCACGCTCAACTGAATGGACCAGAAGAGGCCTGGATGGGGAGTTCCTTTTAGAAATATATAAAGGAACCAAGCAGACCAGTATGGGAAGTTAATAATGGAACTTTATGATGGAACCAAGCAGACCCGCGTCAGTGTACAGCCTATTTATTTTTTCTTAGCCTATTTGTGAACTCCACCATGCTAACTAGTTAGGCGAACAAGCAGCAACGCGAGATTGAGTGCAACAGGTCTGTAAGGCCATAGATGTGCAGGTGCTGCATGCACGCTCAACTGAAGCAGACAGGCTCAGTCTACACCCTATTTTTTGTTTAAGCCTAATTGTCAAAGTTATATATAAAAAAATATTTATAAAGTTACTTATAAAAAAGTTATTTGTAAAAAATAAAAAAATAAAAAGTTATTTATAAAAAAAAAGCACACAACATTTCAATGTTATTTTTTAAACATATCAATGATATTTTGGAAGGAATGTTAAGTCAGCACTCTGCAGGTGGCAGGCTGGCAGCAGGCCTGGGGGCTCTATGTGTGGAGTATCAGACACATAGATACGCAATAGTTCAAACACAATATAGTGGTAAATACAGCACTGGAGTACTACGCTGTTTGTGTCTAAGGTTGTACACAATTAGATCAGCAGTAGTGGGCACAGCTGTGAGTGGGTGCCAGTGGGCTCTGTGGAGAATCAGATACAGAGATATGCAATAGTTTAAACACAATACATTGATAACAGAGGCACTGTAGTACTACTGTTTGTGTTTAATGTGGCGCACAATTAATTTACAGCAGAAGGATGAAGTAGCTCTCAGAAGGGCTTTTTGGGGTGCTTTAACAGCAAGTCAGTCATTGAGGAACAAAAAAAAGGCCTAGCTAACGCTTTCCCTATCTCAGCAATGTGTCTCTCCCTTCCTCTCACTACAGTAGCTGAAACAGACTGAAACATGGCCGATGCTGCTGCATTTTTATTGGGGGTGGAGGGGTCCGTGAGGGAGTGCAGACTGATTGGCTGCCATGTGCTTACTGACTGTGATGTAAGGGGTAAAAGTGTAGCCCAATGATGATGTACGGGGGTGGGTCGAAGTTCACCATGTGCTCGCCGCCAGCGGCGAGCACGAATACCTGAACTTCGCTGGAAAAAGCTTGCCTGTGAAGCGTTCGGGCCATCTCTATTTAAAACTGTGCTTTAATATTTTTTTATATGTTAAAGAGGAACGGCAGTGAAAATAAAGTTATGAAAAAAAGTGCTTAATTTTTACAATAATTATTTATAAATATTTAGTCAGTGTTTGCCCATTGTAAAATCTTTCCTCTCTGTGATTTACATTTTGAAATTTATCATAGGAGACATCTTTACTGCTGGCAGGTGATGTCAGTGGAAGGAGATGCTGCCTTTTGGCAGTTGGAAACAGCTGTTATTTCCCACAATGCAACAAGGCTTCTAAAGTGTGATATCAGAACCATGGTCCTGACATCACACTGTGGGAGGGGTTTCACCACAATACCAGCCATGCAGAGCCCCCTGATGATCCGTTTGTGAAAAGGTAAAGATTTCTCATGGGAAAGGGAGTATCAGCTACTGATTGGAATGAAGTTCAATCCTTGGTTACAGTTCCGCTTTGACAACCTTGTAATTAGTAGTGTAGCTAAGCAGCTGTGGGCCCTGATGCAAGTTTTACATTGGGCCCCCCTAAGCACTCTATACATAACAATTGATACACAGTCTCAGAGGAGCAAGAAGGGGATGGGGAACAGTTTGTTAATGATTACCACTATTCAAAGCATCTATAGAAGTGATTATTATGAGCACAGGACCAATAGAGAGCTAATGCTGTAGTTGAGGGAGGGTCCCGATGCGGTTGCTACCTCTGCACCCCCTATAGCTATGCCCCTGCTTGTCATTTGTCTCACGTTACATGAGTCTCAGTGGCATAGCTATGGAGCTATGGACCCCAGTGCGAGTTTTACATTGGGCCCCCCAAGCACTCTATACGTAACACTTAATACGGCGCAACAAAACCTGCCAACGACAACCACAGTGTCAGAGGTGCAAGAAGGGGATGGGAAGCAGTTTGTTAATGATTAACACTATTCAAAGCATTTATAGAAGTGATTATTATAAGCACAGGACCAATAGAGAGGTAATACTGCAGTTGAGGAAGGGCCCTATGGGGCCCCTCTGGCCCAAGGCCCCAATGTGGTCGCTATCTCTGCAACCCCTATTGCTATGCCACTGATGTGTCTACCATACAGTGCACCTATTTTATTTTTTACATTATAGATGCCTGTTTATAGTGCATCTTAGTTTTAAGTACCCCTGAACCGTGGGACAAAAAAAAGGAATGAAGCCCATTGATGACTAGATTACTTTTTCAAAAATTTCCTGCTGCTGCTTGTTGTCTTCGGGGTTCCCTGTCCCCAGTCCTCTAAATATTCAAAGGGATCCGATGAATATTAAAACCAGGAAGCTACCCCTAGTGGAGACGCTCGACTCAGAGCTGCACAGGCAGAGTTTGAAACACAAAACACAAGAACACAGAAGGAGACAATGAAAACTTTTCTGAGCCTCTGACTCTGATACCTTCTGACTGGTGGTGATTACATACATCCAAATTTGAATTTGCTAATTTTATCACCTTCATGTAGTGTGAGGGCCAACAGATTGTGAGCATTATGAACAGATTTTGCAGGTAAGCTTTCATACTATATGGAAGAAAAAAAAATGGCCAATTAAAATTGGATGTGTGTACCAGGCTTGAGTTCCTGACATAGAACTAGTCTGCAGATCTGTTGTTCCCACTGGGACTTCACTGGGTGCATGCTTGTTCTACTGAATCCAAAAGGTCAAATGACAGCCAGGCTACAGAAAATAAAGATGATGATGAGAGATGGTCAGCCAGATACTAAAAACTCAGCTTGCAAGCAAATTTAATGCAAACTCTAGACAGCTTGGAATTGGGTAATGCCACTGACTGTCCTTCGAGGAGCTCACAATCTACCGTATTTTTCGGACTATAAGACGCACTTTTTCTCCCCCAAAAGCGGGGAGAAAAAGTTACTGCGTCTTATAGTCCAAATATAACACTATAAAATGTAACATTATACCTGTCCGGGCACTGTGTCAGCAGCAGCAGAGTTATCCAGCAGTGTTCCATTGCAGCATAGCAGCAGCTGCTGCAATGATCAGTATGCCGGTGTCCATTGTCCAACTTGTCCCTCCAAGCAGCGGCAGTGCGATCAGCTGTACAACTCCCTGGGTGGCATAGCAGCAGCCGCTGCAATCATCTGCAATGCCTATGTGTATCTGCAGCTTGTCCCCCGAGCGGCTCCAGCAGCAGCGTGATCATTGTTAACTCCCCAGGAGGCATGGCAGTAGGTCCTAATAAGATCGCTTATTCATGCGCCTCTTCTGTCTTTTTGTCCCCGCATGAGCCGCGCATCAGTGTAATCCGGGCACAGCGGGACATCTTCAGCCACTATATTCTCAGTGTCCGACAGAGACCTCTGTACTGCTTCCTTATTGGCACCCTCTGATGACGCACGTGCATCGGGGTCATGTGGTGAACCAATAAGGAAGCAGTACAGAGGTCTCTGTTGGACGCTGTCAGTATAGTGGCTGAAGATGTTGCGCTGTGCCCGGATTACACTGATGCGCGGCTCATGCGGGGACAAAAAGACAGAAGAGGCGCATGCATAAGCGATCTTATTAGGACCTTCTGTCATGCCTCCCGGGGAGTTAACACCGATCATGCTGCTCGGGGGACAAGCCGGCAGATAACACACGGGCATTGCAGATGATTGCAGCGGCTGCTGCTATGCCACCCAGGGAGATGTACAGCTGATCGCACTGCCGCTGCTTGGAGGGACAAGCTGGACAATGGACACTGGCATACAGATCATTGAAGCAGCTGCTGCTATGCTGCAATGGAACACCGCCGGATAACTCTGCTGCAGCCTCACCTCACCTCGAACCTCATCATGATGGGTGAGCTCTCTTAATTGTAATGGTTAATTAGTGTAGCTAGGTTGGGGGTGGGGGAGGTGACAGGGGTTTGTGTAGTGAAGTGTAGTGTAGTGTAGCTGGGTGGGGGGTACATCAGGGGTTGGTGAAGTGTAGTGTAGCTGGGTGGGGGGTACATCAGGGGTTAGTGAAGTGTAGTGTAGCTGGGTGGGGGGTACATCAGGGGTTGGTGAAGTGTAGTGTAGCTGGGTGGGGGGTACATCAGGGGTTAGTGAAGTGTAGTGTAGCTGGGTGGGGGGTACATCAGGGGTTAGTGAAGTGTAGTGTAGCTGGGTGGGGGGTACATCAGGGGTTAGTGAAGTGTAGTGTAGCTGGGTGGGGGGTACATCAGGGGTTAGTGAAGTGTAGTGTAGCTGGGTGGGGGTACATCAGGGGTTAGTGAAGTGTAGTGTAGCTGGGGGTGAGGCATCAGTTGTTAATGTAGTTGGTGGGGGCAGAAGTGGTTAGTGTAGCTGGCCAGTATAACTTAGATAAAAACATCTTAGGGGGAAGTTAAAGGTCTATAGGAGACTCCTGGACCATAGATGCACCTAGATTTAGTATTTTTTTTATTTTTTCCTGTTTTTTGCCCTCTAAACCTAGGTGCGTCTTATAGTCCGAAAAATACGGTATTCCCTTCCATAGTCTAATGTCCTACAATATTATTATTATTATTATTATTATTATGGGATCATATAGCGCTGACATCTCCTATTCTCCTGAAACACATTACATAGTACATAGTCATGTCACTGACTGTCCTCAGAGGAGCTCACAATCTAATCCTAACAAAGTCATGGTCTAATGCCCTACCTTATTATTATTATTATGTATTTATACAGCACTGACATCTTCTGCAGCACTTCACAGAGTACATAGCCATGTCACTGACTGTTCTCAGTCAATTTAATCACCCTAATCTTGTGATCAGTAACCTTAACTTGATAATGTTATTCCTTTTCCCATAATCCTATTATGAAATTCCTAGCCTCCACCTTTTGACAAAATGACTAGCTTTTAATCTCTCCTAACTACATTTTTTGGAGGGTGAATAGGGACTTTAATTAATGCTGGGGAGTTTGGCCTTATTTTTTTTTTTTTTTTGCAATTAAAAGTTTATTGAAAACTTAATATTACAAATCTGTAAAACATGCATGACTTAGGTTTACATACAGTAAGTATAACCGTAGCTTAATATAACTTTTAACAAACATAACAGTACTTATTATTGTTGAATTGAAATTTACACCATGGTATACTCATAGTAATCAAAAACCAGTACTGTGCATTTCTTCTAAACAATTGTAAAGATATTCAATCAATGAAATGAAATCACCACCAAGTAGTATTAGATATTTATGGTTAAATATCCGGGGTAAAACCGGGCAAAATATACCACACTGACATCTATCACGCCAGGAGAAAGGATATAGAAAAGGTTACAGAGAGAAAGAAAGAGGTGTATATCAGGATTGACCTTTGCACATATGTCTTTTATATTCCTCTGTGCACTGGAATTCGTTCCATGTTGACCAAGTCAAGGTGTATTGTTCCGCTTTGTCTTGTGCTAGGAGAATCATATGTTCCATGGTCTCTATGTTATCTACTTTTTTCAGCCATGATCTGACTGAAGGCGTGAGAGGAGACTTCCAATGGAGTGGAATCATGGCTCTAGCCGCGTTTACCAGGTGTATCACAATGGATTTTTTATACATTTTTATTGAGTCAGGGGTGTCATGAAGTAGAAGGCGACCAGGAGCAAAGGCAATCTTGTCACATGATATTTTTTCTATCAAGCGATGTATTTCTGTCCAGAAAGGGACAATTTTAGGACACTCCCAGAACACGTGTAGGAGGTCACTTCCAGGTGCGCCACATCTCCAGCATGTGTCTGGAGAAGTGGGAAATTTTTTTTTTTTTTTATATATTCTTTATTTATCAAATTCATTATTATAATCAATACAATACACATTATATATTCCATATCCCATACTTCCACATCCTTTAAATAACCAAATCAACACATATTCCAAGGAAAATACATATTAGTCACCTCCCTCCCATATCCCCCCACCCCACCCCACATCCCCATAACCCCCCCCCCGAATCAAGTCGTCCCCCAAAGGCAATATAACTTCCCCCCTATTCCCTCCGTGTTCCTCCTACCTACGCTTATGTTGTATCTATCCATTAAGGGCATCCCACTTTCTATTTACTATAAAGTTCTTTCTTATCCCTGAAGTACCATATCCAGAGGGGGAGGAGAGGAAGGGAAGAAGAGAAAAAAAAAAAAAGAAAAAGGGAGAGGGAGGAAAAAAAAAAACAATAGAAATAATAAGGGACTCACGGGGAGGGGGGGGGGGGGGGGACAAAGGAGGGTATCCATTCTCACTCCTACCATTCTTCCATCTCCTTTCATTCCTCATTCATACTTGTCTGTCCGTCCATTCAGAATCCCCCAGATGACATTAGGGGTCGGCCCTCTAGGTCGGATTGGTGGGAGGGAACCCCTCCCCATTTTCACTCAACTGTCCCCTCCTGTCTCAGCCTCCCCTTTAGTTAATTTCCATCTCTCAGAATTTCTCTATATCTTTCTGTTTCAGTAAATCCACTCCATTTTACCCATATCTCATCTCCCAGTTCTTCTGTTCCATGTAGGGCATATGTCAATAATTCCATTCTATATATATAGGCGATTTCCCCAAGCCATTCCACAATCGTGGGAGGGGTCGTTGATTTCCAATGCCTCCCTATCAGCACTCTTGCTGCGTCTATCAAATGGCGCATCAATGATCTTTTATACTTTCTAACACTAAAATCGTTACAGTGTAAGAGGAAGAAACTTGGATCGTCCGGGGGGTCGTAGTCCACTAACTCTCTCATTACCTTCCTAACTTCTTCCCAAAATGGTCTAATATTTTGACAACTCCAAAATATATGAGTCAATGATCCTATTTCCCTCCGCCACCTCCAACAGGTCACATCTGCCCCCTGGAAAATCTTCCCTATTCTCTCTGGAGTGTAATACCATCTCGTTAGTATTTTAAAACCTGTCTCCTGAATTCTCACTGATATAGATGACTTGTGTGCCCACAATATTAGCCTACATTTATTTTTTTTAAACACTACAGTTACTGACTGCAGATTCATAAATACATTTAAAACTTTACAAAAACTAATTTATCAATGTTTGATATGATGGAAGGTGATGATGGTATATAGGTCAGTAATAATTTAACCCAGGTGAGGGTTTCTAACTTGCCACTTAATAGTAAACTTATTTTTTTTTTTTATCTTCAGTGTCCTCAGTGGAGTTCACAATCTAATCCTCCCATAGTCATAGTCTAATGCCCTACCATATTATTATTATGTATTTGTATAGCCCTGACGTCTTCTGCAGCACTTTACAGAGTACATAGTCATGTCACTGACTGTCCTCAGAGGAGCTCACAATCTAATCCTTCCATAGTCATAGTGTAATGTCTTACCATATTATTATTATGTATTTGTATAGCCCTGACGTCTTCTGCAGCACTTTACAGAGTACATAGTCATGTCACTGGCTGTCCTCAGAGGAGCTCACAATCTAATCCTACCATAGTCATAGTCTAATGCCCTGTCATATTATTATTTGTGTTTATACAACACTGACATCTTCTGCAGCACATTACAGATTACATAGTCGTGTCTTTTACTGTTATCAAAACAGCTCACAATCTAATCCTACCATAGTCATAGGCTTATGTTGCTATTATAAAGTCAACTTTGGTGGAAAACAACTAATTTATATGTATTTCTTTGGGTTTTTAGAAAACACAGGAGTGCCAAAAGAAAACTGACAGAAACATGGGTAGATATTTATGGGTACATAAAACCTCTGTGAAGATCGTGTCTTATGCTGGGAAGACACAATGAGATTTTTCAGTAGATTTACTGTCTGAACGTTTTCCCGATCAATTCCTATTCACTTCTATCAGAAATCGAACAGAAAAACGATCGAAAATCAAGTCGGACAATTCAGAAATTATCTATTGAACCATCTATCTGCCAAAAAAAATCTCATGGTGTATTCCCAGCATTAGGCTTTCCCACATTGGAACTGGGAAACCAGTACTGCAAGGTAAGCAGGGATGGTCGTAGTCAGCCAACATCGCTACGCTGGAACTACGTGTAGTTTTACGCAATTACGCTTCGCAAAACTGCGGCTTCGAAATCAAATATTCGCTTCCTATGCATTTCGTAGACTACGCTTTAAAATACGTAATTATGCGTAGTGCGAAGCGTAGTTTATGCGGATGCTTTTGCTCGTATGCAGAAAATTTTACGCATGAATTCTTCTTTAAATAGTTATACCGGGAATTCCTCTATGCGTACATTCCCCTTTCCAATGTGTACATTTGTAAGCATACAATCGCACGCGGAAAATTAGACGCGAGTAACACATTCGTAGTTCACTACGCAATACACATGTTAACTACGCATAGTGGGCGTAAGCTACGCGGAGCGGTACTTCGCTAAAATTCGTAAGCGTAATTTTGAAACTTCACCTACGAACTACGATGCGTAAATTCGCACTGGCGTAGTTTCTGCTCATCCCTGGGTAAGAGTACCATCCACTACGCCATAGTGCTTCTGCTGATTTATCTACACCAGGCATGGGCAAACTTGGCCCTCCAGCTGTTAAGGAACTACAAATCCCACAATGCATTTGCCTTTATGAGTCATGACTGTGGCTGTCAGACTCCCTCCTGCAATGCCTTGTGGGACTTGTAGTTCCTCAACAGCTGGAGGGCCAAGTTTGCCCATGCCTGATCTACACTGTTTTTTCCTCATGATTTATCTATTCTTGTTGGTTTTATCTCATAAATGATCTCCTTTTATAGCTCTGGTAAAAAATAAATAAGGAGAGAGAGATTATGTGAGATGTTTTGTGAAGCAACCCTTATAGTCCTATATAATGTTTATGGGTGATCATTTTACACGCTTTGGCCCAGTTCACATTGTAAATTACTAGTGCAATCGCTTTTGTAATCGCTTTCCCAGCACTTTCTGAGCGATTTCCGATTTTTAGAAGCGCTTTTCTATGTGCTTTTGTTAGGCGATTTGAGCCATCCTTCCTGCAGACAAACAGGAAGTGACCTGGAAATAAATCGCTGTAATTTACTGAAGAGAAGCGCTCAGAAAATCGCTTTTCCAAGTGCTTTTTCAAGCACTTAGCGATTTCCCCATACCTTGCATCAAAACACAAACACTCAGGAAATGGTGCAGGAGCCGCGTTTTGCGATTGGAAAGAAAGCTCGTCGCTCATGTGAGAACACTCATATTGAGAAACACGCTCAATCGCTTTTAAAACGCTTTTTCAAATTGGCAGTGCTTTTCAAAATTGAAAAACGCTCATAGTGTGAAGAAGCCTTTAAAAGGAACTTGAAGTGGAAGATATATGGAGTCTGCCATATTTATTTCCTTTTAAACAATACCAGTTGCCTGGCTGTCGTGATAATCTTTCTTGTCAGTAGGGTCTGAATCACACGCCTGAAACAAGCATGCAGCTAATCTTGTCAGATTTGTCATAGACATCTGATCTGCATGCTTGTTCAGGGTTTATGGTTAATGGGCATTAAAGGCAGAGGATCAGCAGGACAGCCAGGCAATGTGCATTGTTTAAAAGGAAATAAGCATGTCAGCCTTCATATCCTTCTCACCTCCGGTTCTCTTTAAAGACTGTGAACATCTGAATTCAGTTAGAGGGCTTTCTGTAAGGATTAGCACCTGTCACAGCTGCCTATTGTCACACATTGTGGCACTCTGTTATGTACAGAAGAGGTGGTGGAATACACCAGGATTCTTTTTTATGTTATAGAAAGTGTATTAATATAAAACATTACGAATGTAATAATGCATAAAGTGTCATAGCCCCACACTTACCGTGCAACAAATATCCTCTCTCTTCTTTACTGACGATCTTCCCTATTTATACAGGAGCTGCGGAAGCCAACTAACTCTATACTCATCATGTATCTGTCTAGCAAAGCCCAGTGCGCAAATCCAGATGTCTCATGCTGGCATTTAAGGGTTACGACGAAGGAGCCATTAACCTTATCTCAGGTGTGATATGTGACCATTGGGAGATAACCACATCTGCCATATTACCTAAGGGGGAAGGGGGGATCCCAGCTGTTGAATATCAAGACTTTGCTAAGCATTTTGTAAATAGCAATAAGTGATATAGTGAATCAGTTTATTTTTCTTGTGGCAGTGGCTGGAAAGTGTACTGGTTAAGGGCTCTGCCTCTGACACAGGAGACCGGGGTTTGAATAAGCAAGCACCTATTCACTAGGAGACCTTGGGCAAGACTCCCTAACACTGCTACTGCCTATAGATTCTGTCCTAGTGGCTGCAACTCTGGCGCTTTGAGTCCACCAGGAGAAAAGCACGATATAAATGTTCTGTGTCTCTTTGTTAAATCAATTTATTGCTTGCAAACAAAAAAGACGAAACAAAGACGGTCAACTTAATTAATTGGCGGGATCAGTGGTGCTCATTCGGATTCCGGATATCCGGGTAACACGGATATCCAAACTTTTTTCAGCTTTACGATTCGGATTCGGATTCTGGATTTTTTTCCAAATCCGAATTGCACTATGCGGATATTCGGTCGCAAACCCGGATATCCGCGGATATCTGCAAAAATCCGACTATTAAGATACTGTAACTAAGAAGATGACGTCCATGACGTCATTGAGCCAATCAGAGGGCTCCCAGCAGAAGCCCTAGCAACCAATCACAGTAGGGAACCCTGGCCAGCCCACCAGACCTCATTGAGCTAATCAGAGGGCTCCCAGCCTAAGCCCTAGCACCCAATCACAGAAAGGAACCCTGGCCAGCCCCAGCCCCACTGTATAATAAGGAGGGCTGCCATGATGAGAAATATCGTCCTTGCTTGTCACTGCTCACTGAGAGACATGCTCCAGTGTTGCTGGCCTAGCAAGTGCTGTATACATTGATACACCTAAAGCTGTTCAGTGATTAACCTCTTCACTATCACTACACTATTGTTGTATTGTTAATTAGGTAGCTAGCTTGATTTCATTCAGTGACAGTCAAAGTGTGTGCTGCAGGGCTGCTGCAGGAAGCTGCTATGTGTCTGTGTGTGTGCTGCTGTGCACAGACCAGGCCAGCTGCTGGCCTTCTATTAGCCTTAGCTACAGTATAGGTTAGGTTAGGGAGTAGGATAACTGTTATTGTGTAGTTAGTACTGTAGTACTGCAGTCAGTGCTAGTTAGTTGTTAGAGTAGTAGTACTACTGTGTTATCTTACTACAGAACTGCTGTGCTGCTGAGCAGTGCCAGTGTGACAGCTAGTGTGCCCTAGTGTCTTCTCCTCTGCTGTCTGTCACTCGGCACGTGGCACTTGGCACGTGGCACTTGGCACTTGGCTCTTTGCACTTGGCTCTTTGCACTTGGCACTTTGCACGTGGCACTTTGCACTTTGCAAGTGGCACTTTGCACTTGACACTATGCACTTGGCACTTTGCATTTGGCACTCGGTGCCAAGTGCAAAGTGCCAAGTGCAAAGTGCCAAGTACCAAGTGCCATCACCGGCATGCTCCTGGCAGACGTTACACCTGCTGCTGCTGCATTGCCCTGCTCCTGCTGCCTTTGCTGCTCCCACCGCCAGGGTGCCACAGACCACTGCTGCTGTGCTGATACCACCTATATTTAACCCAAAACACAATTGCTCCGTAATTTTTTGGAGGTCTCTGGGCTGAAAACTGTCATGTCCCAGTTGTGCAGTTGGACTTTGGACACAATGGGCTCGATTCACAAAGCGGTGCTAACCTACTTAGCACGTCTAAAGTCTTTAGACGCGCTAACCAGGGTGCTAAGTAGGTTAGCACCGGATTTCTCAATCAGATCGCACGCTAACTTTGCGCACGCAAAGTTTTACGCGCGCAAAGTTTTACGCGCGCTAAGTCCCATAGGCTTTAATGGGCACTTCGCGCGGAGTGCCCTGCGCTCTGTGCAGTACGCGCGTAAAGTTTTACACGCATAAAGTTTTGCGCGCGTAAAGTTTTATTCGCGAAAAGCTTGTTTAGACGTGCTAAGGGGGTTTTCACAGGCGTGCTAACAGTTAGCACCGCTTTGTGAATCAAGCCCAATGTGGGCTGCACGACCGCTGTCTGGAACCTAGTCCTGATGGTAATTGACAGCCATTTTTTTTGGGGGGGGGGATTTTAAGTCCCCACATCATCAATTAGTGTTTCCCTTTAAAAAAAACATGATACTGCATGCCTCATTTACCCTAAAAAACTTTTAAAAGCAATTTAAAGGCCACTTTCGGTTTTCTATCAAGATATCCAAATCCGGGCGGATATCTCGGATACTGGATTCGGATATCCGATTCTATTCGGATATCTGAACGTTCAGATTCGGATATCCAATCCGGATATCTCGGTATCCAGATCCGGATCAATTCGGATTTTGAAAAGGGGTATCCGAGCACCCCTGAGCGGGATGGAAGATCTCACTTACCAACAGAGGATGGACAACATGGGCTTATGTAGCTTGGAAAAAAGGTGACAGGGCAATGCAAGAACTTGGCAAATTACCTTTTTTGTCCCAAGGGTTGTACAACTGAAAAGTGGACATAATCTGCGTATGGAGGAAACAAGTATTTGCCATCTATTTAGAAAGGGGTCCTTCACAGTGAGAGTGGTTAAAATCTGGAATATATTACCTCAGAATGTAGTTTTGGCAAACTCTATATCTGCATTTAAAATGCCACTGTAGTAAGAAGTATGTGGAGGTTGCCATATTTATTTCCTTTCAAGCAATACCGGCAGTTAGGCCTCATTCGCTGTTTTTTTTCCCCGTACCGGCGCTCCGCTGTGCGCTGCGTTTTTGGTAAAGCCGCTTTCCTAAGCACTTTTCCAAAGCTTTTTGTCATTCACTCCCTGACGCAATTTAGGAAGTGAACTCTTTGACCCAGAAAATAATAAATACAATGTATTTATTCTAAAAAAAAGTAAACGCAATTGCTGCATAAAGCGGTTGTGTGAGCGTTTAGCGCTTTTCCTCTACTTTCCATTATAGCAAAAATGCCCCAAAAACGGTAAAGGCACCGATTTGCGGCAAAACGGACACACCGTGCTGACATGCACCTTCTCATAGAGATTAATTGCACAAGCGTTTTGTGGGTGATTTTGAAAATCGCCAAAGTGCTGGAAAAAAAAGGGCAAAAACCCCTTAGTGTGAACGAGCCCTTACAGCAATCAGTTTCCCTATGACCAACGGACCTGAAGGACCCTGGCCAATCTCCCTTCATGTGTGCGTGTCCCCTTGGTGAGTGTTGAATCATTGACTCCTCCTGTGTCTGGCATCTTTTTGAATTGTACTGACGTCACTGCATGTGTAGGTGGCACGTGGTACAGGTGCTTGTGGTATAAAATTCAAAAAGATGGCGGGACTCACAGTGATGGGACAGGTGAGCCTCCAACGCTCACCACACATATATACTCATGCACTGGAGGGGGTTGTGGCCTGGCTGGCAGCTGGTGACCCAATGGAAATTTGTCTGCAATGTGTAAATGCAAGACCGGACACAAGATTCCTCTGTAGTCAGATTCGATCAGAGAGGGATCTATCCAGGGACGTAACTTGACTTAATAGGGCCCCTCTGCAAAAAAAGATTGCATGGGGCCCCCTTGGTCCTCGAACCTCATGCGGGTCACATGATCAGGAGCCAGCGAATGGCAGCAGAGACTGTGAAGCAGCAAAAAAAAAAAAATTACACACGCTCCTGCTACTCTGCATGGCAGGAGGAGGAGGTGGGGATAGTTTTTGTGAGCAAACGGGGATTTTTTTTTCGATAACTAGCTGGGGAGAGGGAGGAGAAAGGGCCCCCAAATCTTCCAGGTCCCCCTGGCAGGGGTTGCAGTGGTGATTCCTATGCCCATGGATCAATCTGATGGTCGTTCCGGTGGCAGATCGACAGACTTATGGCTACCCTTAGTCCTTTTTTTTTTAACTCACACAGCTGTAATTCAATTGAGGTTCATAAATCAGATTATGTAATGCTTTTATTTATTTATAGACCAGAAACAATATCATAGTTTTTAGTTCTTCCCATTAGATTTTCTCGGGAGTTCATGTCAGGTCTGAACAAAATGATGAAACATTTAGGAAGGAACATACAGATGACCAGAGCCCAACTGGAGGCCAGGATGGCAAAGATCTCCATGGCCACAGTGTATTTGCCCTGAGCACTGAGGGATGCTGGGATAAATGAGATCCAGACACTGAGAAAGGCCAACATGCTGAATGTAATAAACTGGGCCTCATTGAAGCTGTCAGGAAGTCTCCTCGCCAGGAAGGCAACCATGAAACTAATGGTGGCCAGAAGAAAGAGGTAACCCAACATGGACCAGAAGGCAATGCGTGAGCCCTCATTACACTCAACAATGATGAATCCAGGCTTAGTCTGAATGTTGTTTTGTGGAAATGGAGGAGTGAGCGACAACCAAATAATGCATAAAATAAACTGTAAAAAGAAACAAGTAAAAATAATAAAATAGGAAACTTGAGGAGTCGCCCATTTCTGTAGACTGCTGCCTGGTCTGGTGGCCATGAAAGCCAACACCACCATGATGGTTTTGGCCAAGATGCAGGAAACACAGAGAGCAAAGACCAGGCCGAATGAAGTTTGACGCAGGAGACATTTTTCAGTTTGGGGGTATCCAATAAACACCAAAGAACAAAGAAAGCAAAGAGTCAGCAACACCAGGAGGAGGCAGCTCAGTGTATAATTGTTGGCTTTGATTACTGGGGTATGTTTATGTTGTATGTACATTTTCAGAAGAAAAACAGGAGCAAGGGAAGATAAAATGCCAACAGCTGTCAAAGTAGCTCCCAGTGGCTCTTCAAAGGTGAGAAACTCAAACGTCTTTTGAACGCAGATGGTCTTCTGTGAATCTGGCCACTGATCCCAAGGACACGTCGTACAATCAATGGAATCTGGATAATTATACAAACATTATGTTATTACTAGTAAACCTAAGCCATGACCTTCCAGTCAGTGTGCATGCGCACTCACCTGTCTGCCGCGCATGCGCACATGCCTGGCCGGTTCCCTGGCCCCGTCCTTCTATCCCATTGGCTGTCCGTGCTGCGCACATGCGCAGTAGCAAAAAAAACACGAACACAGGGACGGGATGACACAGGGACAGGTTAGGTTTTATTATATAGGATAAGATGCTGTGTGGACAAAACTGGTAAAATTCAATGAGTTTTGATAGGCATTGAAAGAGTTCAGGAGTATCATAAACACTGCCCAACCACGTATTCAATAAATACTTAAAAAATCATGGTTATGTTAAGAATAAGGCATACATTAAGCATAACAATTTATTTTTCATCTCTTCATTAACTAGGGGCTTATTTCGAATAGCTGTAGCTATGAACAGTGCAAATGAGCATGGCACTGCCTTTACGTGGGCTGAACTTTTATTCAAGCGGACAACATAGTCAATGTTTCGAGACCTTACAGCCTCTTCCTCTGGGCATACAAGTCTGAGGAATATATCTAAAGGCTTGAGATCAGCAGCCTCATTGGCCAAAAGACACTGCTAGCAAGCACTGTTTTTGATTTGGCTGCTGCAATGTGTTTTGGCCTTTAATTCTGCTGTTTTTTCAGCATTTAGATATATTCAATAGGAAGTGCTAATCTTATTTGTATTGTTTATGGACTAATTTGGGGTGTTGTCAATTTCCCCTACTTTGGCGTTTAGCACTCCATTACTTTACAATGGCATATACCTAAGGAGTGTAGGATAACATTTGATTTGAAGCTGTAGCAATGAGATTGGTCACTACAATAGTGTTTTGTTGCATTTCCATCTCTGTCTGCCGAATGGGTTGAGCCATGGCTGGAATGATGCGTACAAAGGGCATAAAAAGGAAGCTGCAGTAATTTGGGGGCCAGAGAAAGCCGCTAGTAGAATATCAGTAAAACTACCAATATTCTACTATTGGGCAATTGATAATGCGATAGTTAAATATCTGCAATTTTTACCAATATTTTATTATTGCTAAAACAAACCTAATTTTCACTTGAGCCTCTACTGATGCCTAATCCAAATCGACATCCCGCCTCCCCCACAAACTCTACCAATCTTAGTGCTGGCTTTGCCACTAAACTCTACCCATTGGCACTTGTGGACCTGCCAGCTGATCTTCTGGCACGAGCACGGCAACACTTGGGCAGTAACACAGAGCCACTCATGCACAAGTCGCAGAATGGCTGTACTCGTGCTTAAAGAGGAGTGTCACTCCAATCAGATTACCGATAAGCCCTTGTCGGTAATCTTTGGAGGATCCGACCGCAACTAGCAACGTGGGGACTGAAGGACACTGTGGGAAGCCTCATTAGGATCCATTGGCTTCTAATTTTTCTTAGGTAAGTATGTGTTTGTTTTTTTTACCTGAGTTTTGGCTTGAGCACACACACACACACACACACATATATATATATATATATATATATATATATATATATATATATATATATATATATATATATATATATTCTGCAGTTTGTTTTTACTTTTCATTACATGGTAAGTAGGTTGTGGATCGTAAATGGCCCACTTTAACTATTTACCTGGAAGAGGATGAAGAGCATCTCCTTATTAAAGTGGACACTCACATTTCATCATAATTCCTTCATATTATCACAGTGTGAATAACAACTCATCCACAGTGTGGTAGGCCACATAAAAGCTTACAGAACTGGGTCAGCGCATATTGGGGTGCACATTTCACAGAAAGTGCCAACTTTCTGCAAAGATAATAGCTACAGATCTCCAAATATCGTATTGTGTTCGGATTAGCTATTGAAGAGGGCATGGAAAGAAAAGCTTCATGGAGCAGATTTCCTTGGCTGAGTAAGTAACATAGGGTGTTAGATGCAGTGGTGTCAAGCATTCCATTACTGGACTCTAGAGCAGTATAGCCCTGTGGAGTAACTTATCATGCTTCTCTGTCTGGACTGGAAATCATAGATGAGTCTTGATTTTCTGATTTCAATGAGAATGGTACTTACTTGACTGCTATCTGCCAAGTGTGAGTTTATGATGTAGGGGTGTTTTTCAGGGATTGGACATGGTCCCTTAGTTCCAGTGAAAGGAATTCTGAACACATCAGGATGTGGATTGCCCCTTTCTATTTCAACATGGCTTCCTATCACAATATATGTGAATGGGTCTGGTATGGAGGAGCTTGACTGGTCAGCATAGAGTCCTACCTAAAACTGATTGAACACCTTTGAGATGAATTAGAGCAGAAACTAGGAGGTAGGGCTTTCCATCCAACATCAGTGTTTGACCTCACAAATGTTCTTCTGGTAAAAATTTCCCATAAGCACACCCCAAAATTTATGGAAAGCCTTTCTGGAAGAGTGGAAGCTATTCTAGCTGGCTGAAAAAGGTTGGCCAAATCCATGTTAAAGCTTAGTTTGAGCAGCGCAGGCTACGGGGTGGGTAGTGTGCACTTCTAACTTATAGCCACGTGTAGCCGCAGCTTAGTGAATCAAGTACCATGTGTGTAAAGTCCTATATGTTGTAGTTTTCACAAATCTGGTCTGACCAAAAAGTTATAACCTTTTCAACCAGTATATAAAAAAAAAGAAAACAAATACATACATAGGCAAACAAACCCCTCCTTCACCAAAAGAAAGCATTACTATAATTTACCAGTCTGGTTGGAGATTTCTCCTTGTAGACACTGGACACATCCAAAGCAGCAGACAGGTTGACCTTCTAATATACTTTTCCTGAATCCTGGGACACAACTCTTACTACAGACTGAGTGAGGGACCTGTGTACAGTTATAAGAAAGTAGGCATTAGAAAGTTTCAAGAGTTGGTGAGTGCCAGTCAGACAGATTGAAAGAATTTCAGAGAAGGAGAGAGGATCACCAGAATTCATGACTCTAGTCCCCTAGTTATAAACAGATTTTGTTCCGGGAGGTTGTTTGTAAGCTAAATTTGTTTGTGAGTTGAGTCCTTTGTTATACATGGTGAAATGTAGATAAATGATTTACTTTTGGACAAATCTGAATTTGGCATGTAGTATAAACTGTGTTTTTTTAGTTGTTTTCAATGTGCTTTTAAACTGTTTTAAACTATGGCCTCAATTCATTAAGATCATGCTGGAGATAATAAGGCAAGAGAAAACTTACCTCCACATAAGAGAGAGTTATCTTATCTCTTCACTCCTTAAGTTACCTCCTCTGTAGTTAAGTTACCTCCTCTGTAGTTATTTTACCTCCTCCGTAGTTAATTTACCTCCTCCGTAGTTAATTTACCTCCTCTGTAGTTATTTTCACACGCAGTTAATAAACAGCCTGTCTTTAACTCTGGAGTTATTTTAAGGATTGAAGAGTTAACTTAAAGACAGAAGAGTTAACTTTAGGTTTGCCTGAAGTAAAATGTTTCCTGAATACTACATGCCTTATTACCATGGTAACAACTCTATAAGAGTTATTAAAGACAGGAGATAAGCTTAGTGAATTGAGGCCAAAGTCTAAAAGTTTAAACAATAAGCTTTAACAACGAAAACATAATTCAAAACAGTAGTGTATATTTTGTACATGAATACAACTTTGTTTGTATCTCTGAAATGTTTAAACGTTGGCAGGGTGCTGAAGGTGCCCTGGGTGCTGGCGGTGGGTGCGGGTGTGATATGTAAGGACCAATGTGAAGCCCCAGCGGCACATTTAAAGATGCTTTGCTGTAGTTGCTGTTGGATACGGCAACTACAGCATCCTATGTAAGGCACATCCATGCCACTACAAGTGAACAATAAGTATAAGTCCTACCTTGGAACCTCCCATAATCCAGGATAATATGCTGATGTTAATGGAGAATGTTGAATGAAAAGATGGTGAGATGTCATAACGTCCGACTTTAACATTCCACACGGAACCGTCTGAGTTCTTCTGCCAGTTGACGATATCATAGGTAGCAGGAATGTCTCCATTTTCATCAAAATACATCACTTTCCCACTGCTCAGAGTCATCCTGACGTTCCTTATATAAGGGAGCAACTGTAAGGAAATTCCAATTTCTTTCTTATTCTGTACTCTAATATTTACTGCTACAATACAGTAAGTACACAAGTCTGTATAATGTAATTTTTATAGTATCTAGGTGGCCATAATGGAACTATTTGGCATTGTATGTGACCAAAGCCTGGGAGTGGACCTTCAGTGAATAACAAAGACTCTGCTTGGCCCAGTTTTTGGGCTAATCAGTATCTTCAATATTTTAAAGAGGAGCTGTTAGGTATAAGGTCTCAGAGAAAAAAACACATATATCAGTAGCTAAATATTGGCTCTACTTACATTACATCTGGATTTCACTGTCCACGTTTAACAGAATTTTTATATAGTATTTGCAGAGAATGATGCTCCTGACAGCTCATGGCATGTTCCATGTTTGTCTGTCTCCTATGAAGCCAATTGTGATGTCATATCCTCCCTGCTTCCTGATGATTCGACTCACAAAAAGATCCTAATGGACAACACTACTGTGCAGTGAATATTAATTAGCCATGTGGCTAGAATCAATAACGGACTCATGCAATATACTGTAACGGAACATGTGCCCTGTGATTTTTCAGTTCTGTGAATTAGGCTGCTGTTACAAGCTGCTGTAACATGAGCCTGTAACTTCTCACTGTGAAAGCAGCTTTAGGGCGGGATAGGGAAATGAAGGGGAGGACCCAAGGTAGTGCAGTGGGGAGAAGAGGCAGCCACAGAATGCTTTGCAGTATCTGTTATGCGTCCTGCCAGCCTCCTTAGGAGCTTGGGAATAACCAGCCTTGCTGTTCAGCACACATCAAAGTAAGAGAGATTTTTAACTTCAGTATTGCCTTTTTGTCTTCCTTCTAAACTGTTTAACACAGGAGAATAAAGGTTTAAATTAGCATTTGCAGCGTGACAGTTACTCTTTAAAATCCAGGAAATTAATTGCATAATTAGAAGAAAAATGCCCAAAGTTAGATCTGCTGTACAGGGCTAAATGTTTTCATTATGGTTACCAAAAAATTGGTGGCTGGATGGGGAGCCTTCTGCAAGCTGATTGCACCAGTCTCCTATAGGCATGGGCAGAGGGGTCCCCGGACTGTTACTACATTTAAAAAAAAATAATACAAAATGTCCTGTAGATCATCAGGAACTCATTTTACTCTGAAGGCACATCCCTAGGGTTAGTATGGTGCTAAAAAGCAGAATAGGGCCAATATAGCCATTTTGTGAATGAAGATCAGACTGCGGGGAATGCTGCTGATTTTTTCCCCCCTGTAATAGACCTATACAGGGCTAGGGGATCCTTTCATGCTGGTGAGTAGGGTGGAGTTGGAGGAAGGGAGGATAACATTTAAGCTACTTGGGGATGAGTGGAAGGGGTTTGGAAACAGTATTTCTGGAGATGGGCTTTCTTTCTTCATCTCTCTCTTTCTTTTTATCACAATTACCTGAAAGACAAAAAGGGCCGACAGCGAAGCAAAAGCAAAACCAGTCAGGCAGAAGCAGTTAAAGTGCCTCTGTGAGTTGATGTTTTAAACACTCTGGTATTGATTTGGGTCCATGACCTATATTTTTTATGCATACCTGATGCTCAACATTTGTTCTCGGGTGACTCTTGGAGAACTCTACCTGTTTGAAAGGAGATGACAGCTGGGATGTTATTTCTAGAGGATTAATTAACTGATGCGCTTATGACCTTAAAATTTGTGTTGTGTTGTTACAGTCAGGGTAAGAGTCTGCTCATTTCATGGTGATGGGACACAACCTACTGACATTCCAGACCACTGTGGTTTTGAGAAGATTGTGCACAGAGTTTGTTTTATTTATATTACAATTACCTGCCATGGTTTGAATTTCCAAATGCTTGTACACATCTCAGAAACATGGGTCCCTCCTCCTCTCTTGCAGTTTATCATATCTTCCAAAGACCTGGCTAATATATGGACTGCTGCATAAGTAGTATGAGTGTATTTAAAGCTGGTCTTGTAGATGGGGCTGTTTGTTATACTGCTCACATTTTCATTTCCAGAACATGGTTTAGAAGCCTCCACTGAGCTCGAATTACCAACAAATCTGCAGTTGAAAACATTTTCCCAAAATAGTTTCATCCATTTCTGTTCCAAATTTGAGGATTGCTCATTTAAAAGAAAATAATTGCCTAAACCTGGAACTACTTGAGAGCTAAGTCCTACACCAACAGTACCGGACACAACTGGAAAGTACTTCGCCAGTGAAAGCAGGTTGGTCTGGGACCAGCCTCCATTGGCAGCAAAAAATTTTCCATAGACATTCTGTTTCAACATCTCATCCATGATAGGAACCATGTCTACATCGACTGCAAATGCAATAATAACTGTCACAGTCGACTCTTTAATTGTCTTAACTATGTGAGGAGCATTGCGGTTGGGTTGACCCAGAATAATAGTTTTGGTGAAGGCCACACATCCACCAGCTTTGATTATCTCTTGCTTGATTGGCTGAATTCCAGATTGACCATAATCACTATCTGCTGCTAGTAGACCAACCCAGGTCCAACCAAACTGAAGAACAAGGTCAGCCAAACTTTTAGATTGAAGTTTATTACTGGGGATTGTCCTGAAGAAAGAGGGAAACTTTTGCCGATTACTCAGGAGAGATACAGCTGAGAAACCACTGATCTGAAAAATAAATAATTTAAAATATACATATTAAAGAACATAGGGAATTGCCTGTTTCACGTGATCCTCAAGTGAACTAAATTGTCCAGGGCCTCAAGATCTTTAGGGGCTTTAAGGGATTGTAGAAGTTGCAACAGCTTTGCTGTCATTACAGTACTAAAGGGCAAGAGGCTCCATGTTCAGTTTTGCCCAGGGTTTCCTTTTATTTAAAACTTTCCCTGAACTTCAATTCAACCTGTAGTCAGGGGAAAAAAAGTTAGAGATGCGCCGAAGGCTTCCCCGATTCTCCATAATACCTCTGTTCCTCTACTGGGACCTTCTTCATCTTTGCCGCGATGCTCCCCCCTGTGCATGAGTGCAGCTGCACTGCGCAGGTGCCAGCGGGTGGGTGCCTGGTCATTATCACCGTGCCACTTGCGCAAGGTGAAAAAAGTTGTGCACGAGTGGCTCCATGCTGCTGCGTAGACGTGGGCCATACTTATCGCTTGTGCAGTGGGGCCACAATTGTAAATGGAGGGCAGTGTCGTTGGAAGCAATACTAAACATTAATGGTGAATATTGTTAAGAGGGTCCCAGTGGAGGACCGGAGGGGTCTTGGAGGTCTGGGAAGCCTAAGGGCCATCCAGAATCTTCCCCCTAGGCACATTGTGAGCTTTAAGCACAGAGACAAGACAAGGCAAATGACATTTTTATTGTGCTTTTATCCACATGGACTCAAAATGCTTGAGCTGAAGCCACTAGGGTGCGCTCAGTAGGCACTAGTGGTATTAGGGAGTCTAGTCCAAGAGCTCCTTACTGAACAGGAAAAGCTGAAATTTGAACCAACTACTGTACTCAAAGCACACCAAGTCCATCTCTTCACTGCAGACTGTGGAAATACAATCCACATAGGCTGCCTGCTTATGTGAAATATTCAAATATCTGCTCATCCACTAAAGCAGATTGCAGTAAAAATGTTTCTGTACTGTGTTAGCCAAATTATGTAGGTAGAAAAAACAAAGTCTTGTAAAAGTAATACCTTTTAATGGCTAACTGATAAAGTTAAATGATGCAAGCTTTGTGGGATCTAGTCCCCTTCGTCAGGCATATGTTCAGATGTTAGCTGAAGTAAAACACTGATGCAGGTAAATAGTAAAATATTATCAGTGTTTTACTTCAGCTAAAATCTGAAAGTATACTTTTACAAGACTTTTTTTTTCTACCCACTAAAGCAGAGAAATCCTTCCACCTCTGCCGGCATTGAGTACAGTTTACCATTGCCATGCAATAGCAGATAGTCAATGAATGTAAACTTGGCGCGAGCATGAAGGAGCCAGCTTAAAAGGAGCAGGACACACTCTTCCTACCCCGGTCACATGGCTTTTAGCCAGCGGTGGAGGGGGGGGCAGTTATTAGACTCTGCCACTTCACAAGATGCTTCACATAATATCAACTCTTGTCAGAATGTATTTTGCCGACATCCAATGCTGTATCCAGTTTTAGGGGATGCCATTTTGGGTGGTACAGCATAGGGGACAGATGAAAAAAAAAATGCCTACTACTTTCCTACTACTATGCTCCTGTCTCTTAAAGAGAACCTTACGTGACATGACGAGATATACATTTGTGTGTACAGTGGCAAGCACACACATACCTAGGCTGTGTTCCTTGTCTTTCTTCTCTGCCTGAATATTCAGCTATTCAACTGACAGTATCAGAGTGGCAGTTGACAGAACTGGCAGGCCCGTTCCGCCCATGACGCCAGGTGACATCACTTCCTCAGGAAGCATTATGCGTCAGGCGGCATCCCACCTACGCCCTCCCTCCTGGCCGGCTTCTGCTGGTTTACCTTTTTGAAACAAGCAGCGGCCGCCTCCTGCAGCAGGACAGTCTTGCAAGGTCCCCCTCACCCGCCTGCTTGTAGACCTCAGATCAGCGTAAGCCGCAGGGCCGCAGGAACAAAAGAGAGCGGTCTTCATAAGTTTGCCTCAGGCAGCAAAAAGGTCTAGAACCGGCCCTGAGAACTGGGCTTCTTAGAGCAAGGGATAGATAAAAAAGGTAAATAGTTCACATGTGTTAATGATTTATGAAATAAAATTATTAAACATGGTTTTCAGTTGCAAGTTTAATGAGGTGTTGAATTTTGTATCCGTTTTCACTATTAAATTAAACAAATGAAACACAATTGTATAATGAATTCCTACGGACACAATATATGGTAATATAAATAATCAGTGGATAAATTTCTTACCTGTGGATATTTGAAGGCTCCCAGAATATTCGCTAGAATGATTGAATTTGCAGAGACCGAAGATGCTAAAACTGCAGGGAAGGATAGACTTGAGTTACATTCCCTGTTGGGGTCATCAGTGGTGGGTTTGGTCAGGAACCGTATAGCTCCTTGTACTTCATAATGGGGAACATCACAAGTGTCGTACACCTGGAACCCTAAGGTTATATTTGGCAATATATCAGGATTCTGATTAATCTCCTCAACTGCAAAAGTTAAGGCTTGAAGAGAATGATAAGATTCCAGGCTGAACCTTTAAGAAAGGACAGATAATATATTTTGTTCTATTTAATGTACCCTATGTACCCTATGTACCCTATTCTGGAAAAGTTCTTGCAGTATTGCTAGTTTCAAAAAGACCCTTTTTTTCTGCCTAAAATAAAAGTTCACAGAAATGCAATTTTTTTTATGAAAAGGATATCCCCTTTTCAATAGCCAAAGTGCTTTTATGTATGTTCAAATAGAAGTTTAGTCTCTAGTCTTGGTAAGACCCCATCTCCATGCGACGTGATCAGCAGGGACATCAGAAGTGCATTGACTGTACTGTCTGATGTCCTCATCTAAGTATTGCAATTCACAGTGGAATCAAAACGCGGAGTTGCCGACAAATTCTTGCATGCCTAGCGACGGAATTTGCACTTAAGTGTGGAAGGGGCCTTAGAAGACACTTTGTAGGCATCTAATGTGGCTTAGTAGACACCATAGTTACATAGTTATTTTGGTTGAAAAAAGACATACGTCCATCGAGTTCAACCAGAGAACAAAGTAAAACGCCAGCCTGCTCCCTCACATATCCCCGTTGATCCAGAGGAAGGCGAAAAAACCCTTACAAGGCATGGTCCAATTAGCCCCAAAAGGGAAAAATTCCTTCCCGACTCCAGATGGCAATCAGATAAAATCCCTGGATCAACATCATTAGGCATTACCTAGTAATTGTAGCCATGGATGTCTTTCAACTCAAGGAAAGCATCTAAACCCCCTTTAAATGCAGGTATAGAGTTTGCCATAACGACTTCCTGTGGCAATGCATTCCACATCTTAATCACTCTTACTGTAAAGAACCCTTTCCTAAATAAATGGCTAAAACGTTTTTCCTCCATGCGCAGATCATGTCCTCTAGTCCTTTGAGAAGGCCTAGGGACAAAAAGCTCATCCGCCAAGCTATTATATTGCCCTCTGATGTATTTATACATGTTAATTAGATCTCCTCTAAGGCGTCTTTTCTCTAGACTAAATAAACCCAGTTTATCTAACCTTTCTTGGTAAGTGAGACCTTCCATCCCACGTATCAATTTTGTTGCTCGTCTCTCCACCTGCTCTAAAGCTGCAATATCTTTCCTGTAATGTGGTGCCCAGAACTGAATTCCATATTCCAGATGTGGCCTTACTAGAGAGTTAAACAGGGGCAATATTATGCTAGCATCTCGAGTTTTTATTTCCCTTTTAATGCATCCCAAAATTTTGTTAGCTTTAGCTGCAGCGGCTTGGCATTGAGTACGATTATTTAACTTGTTGACCAGTAAAAGTCCACCTTTATACTCACTCATGAGAAGCTTGCAATAAGCCATGTTAAAAATAATAATAATAATATTGTATGGTGTTTCTTGGTTATGATTGTTTTTAGATGAGAGCTCCTTAAAACTGAAAACGCATTGCCAGATTTACTAAGGCACCTCTCAGTAGATCTCCAGCCCTCTCCAGTGGGTGATGCAGTAAACGTGGACTGGATTAAATCCCAATTTTCCTAAATTACATAATTAGAATTTGCTGCTGTCGCCTGGAACATATTGGGAAATTAAGTAATTAGTGGTCGTGTGATCACCGTTGCATGCAGTATGTTAAGCAAGAGATTTTTTTAGCAAATTCAGCACACCCTAACCCTTATTCAATTCACTTTTTCTCCAAAATTTTCTCCAAGGAGATAGTCATTTATCTTCTGTTTATAATAACTTTTCAGCACTCTGCAATTGAAAAAAAAAAAGTATGTAAAAAAGTACTGTAAAAATTATTCCGAGTATTATTTTGTTTGCTGGTGGCTTAAATGGCATTTTATTGATTAGGAGTGAAAATATCACCCAGGAGAAAACTTAGGAGAAAAAGGGAATTGAATAAGGGCCCCTGAGTTTATCATGAAAATCGAATTCTTATTGTTGGTGCCTGCATGCGATTGCAATCACAGATCGGCTAATCTTTCAGCCAACCACTGTACGAGGCAGGTGAAATCATAAATTGTCCACAACAGAATTAGCAGCTTTTTATTCTGTTCATTTCAAGTTTGATGGATCAAAGTTGATATCTTCTCTGGAAATATCTGGAGATCTACATGGAGGTGCCTTACTACAACAGACCAATCATGCCAGACAAACCCTAAAAACATGTATACATCCTCTTCCATGTATAAGATAAAACAATAAAGTATTTTTTACCCTAACTGTTAACAAAAACAGGTATTACATTGGACACTTTAGTGCAGCCCATTTTCAAATATTGTACTTCAATTATCAAACCCTACAAGGGAGACATCTGACTAATCCCACATTCATTAGGCAACAGAATGATGACCTCGACCAAAAGCAAAATTATAAAGAACTATCATCAATAAAAAGAAAGGCACATAGGAATACTTTTTATGATCACCTTCGCCCCCCCCCCCCCCCCTCCTTCCCAAAGTGCCAATCTTAACATAACTGGATATGTTCATGTTACATATCCAAAGCCCATAAAATAACTATGGCTGGTTCTCCTAGATGTTTGGAAAACTTCCTGCTGAGTTCCTTAAAAAATGTGGAAATTGTGCCTTGCAGAAATGAAAGCAAAAACAGACATACACCAAGAGATCTATATAATGTAGAATCTCTCATAAGGGGAGCAAATTGCATTATTTAGAGTAGTGCTCACAATTGAAACAGCGGCAACCATGGTGATACGCTTGTGGAGAGAATTAGGAATTAGTCTGTCTCCACACAGAACAAGGGTGATCCTAGGATCTTGGTGGTCACTCTCCAAAAAATTTAAATAAGTGATCAAATAGAAACTAGAAAATAGCTACTATTATGACTCTGTCACTCGTGGGGTAAGCACATCAAGGAATGGGAGGAGGCACGCCAGGTATGATAAAAAGTTCTAAAATCAGTTTAAAGTGGCAAAGGGGGCTTACCTCAAAAAAGTCAGCCAGCAACACAATTGCTGGAGAGCACACTGTTTATTTGAAACACTGCAGGTGACGCGTTTCCCAGTCTAATTCCTGCTTCCTCGGGTCAATAGGAATGTCTTAATGTGGCAAACAGGTGCTCTGTGCTATTTGTTTGTATATTTACCTGATAAAGTGAGACTTAGCCCACAAAACGCATTATCTGTAGCCTTTTGAATAAACATTGTGTTCTCCAGCCATTTCGCTACTTTGCATTGTAATAAACTGTTAGTACAGTACAGAACCATGAAAAGATATAGTAAAATATTAACAACTAGCTGACCCGCGGCGTAGTATACGCCGCATAAGAGGGTAGAGGGCAGGAAGGGAGTATTGGGCACAGCGGCGGGGAGGGGGGTTGGACCCCCCCTCAACTGGGTCCCCCATGTGTGCTCTACTTCCAGCTTAAGCTCAGCAGGAACCCCCCCTCACCTGGGTCCCCCATGTGCACTGCCCCCCCCCCCCCTGGGTCCCTATGTGCGCTCCCCCTCCTGCTTACGCACAGTAGCAGCCACCACTATTAGTAAGAGGCAGCGGGCGGGGATGACTCACCTCTTCCGTGTTCCATCTTGCGTTCCACTGTCGTCACTTCCTGCAATGCCGCACACTGTATTGGTGTAATTTGCAATTTCAAAACAGAAGGAAATCTGAAATAATTCAGCTATAAGTGAACATTTGTGGCTACCCACAATGCACTGCTACTAAATATGCAAATTACCACTTTTCCCCCTTGGTAAGCAAAGCAAGCTTCCAGAGCTGATGGTGTATAGCAAGCATACAACTTTACATTTTACACAGTCACATCAAACCCACATGTAGACAACCTGTTTCAGACTTTTGATCCTCATCAGTACATGGCAGGGATTGATATGGCTGTATGAGATAGGGCTTGGACCAGTACAACAGAGTAACCAAGCAGCTCAGGGTGACCTAAACCACCCGGAATGTATACGGACATAAAAGAGACCATAAAGACCTCCTACTAAAAAAAAGCAAAGCTTGGTGTAATTTGCCTTCCTAAAACAGAAGGAAATCTGCAATAATTCAGCTATAAGTGAACATTTGTGGTTACCCACAATGCACTGCTTCTAAATATGCAGATAATTCCTTTTCACTCTTGGGAAGTCAAGCAAGCCTACAGCTTTAAGTTTTACACTGATCTCACACCCACATGTGACAGCCCATTTCTGACATTTGGTCCTCATCAGTAAATAGCAGGGTTTAATTAGGCTGTATGACATGGGGCTTGGACCAGTACAACAGAGTAACCAAGCAGCTCAGGGTGACCCAAACTACTAAGAATGTATAGGAGGATAAAAGAGACCAAAAAACTCTCCTACTGAAAAAAGGAAAGCTTGGTGTAATTTTCCTTCTTAAAACAGAAGTAAATCTGCAATAACTCAGCTATAAGTGAACATTTGTGGTTACCCACAACACACTGCTACTAAATATGCAAATTATCCCTCTTTGCCCTTGGTTTGATATGACACTACTTCTTCTTCTTGCTTGGACCAGCCCCTTCTGCTTGCTTGGACCGGCCCTGGGGGCAGGGCGCTACTTCTTCTTCTTGCTTGAAGGTTGAGGCACTTACTCTATTATATATATAGATAGTGTGGGAGGTGTACTCACTTTTGTGAGATACTGCATGTATATATATATATATATATATATATATATATACTGTATATCTATCAGATTGCAGTCGCAGACCGTTTTTTAAATGTCAGAATTTGTAACACATACGTTTTGCAGGAGGTTCTGGGGGGCATTGCATTGAATGTTATTTTCTGATAAATCTTGTCGACGTGAACGTCCAGCAGGAAGCCAATGTTGATATCTCCAGGCTGTGAAGTCCCCTCAAGCTCTGGCAATGGTGGCAGTGCGCACCTCTGATCCAAGCAATACGTAACTGGAATAAAGTAAATCCATGGGACTCCCCAAGCCACCAAGCACATAATCCTCATGGCACGGCGGGCAACCAGAAAGTCAACATCGAGTTAAGTCTGTGGATCTCCTGTAAAGATATAACAATAAGAACATCACTGCAGCATATTAGTGTGGAGGGAATGTGGCCTTTTTCAAAAATAATCACAAAGGTAACTTTTTTTTTCTGAAAATATATAGAATTTCAGTGCGTTGATATTTTTGAATATTGAGAAAACGCATTTTATACATACCTGGGGCTTCCTCCAGCCCAATAAGCACGGATTGCTCCCACGCCGCCATCCACCGCTGCCCGCAACTACGAGAACCGGCTCCCCGCTCTTCCGTCAGTTGGAGCCTGTCTAGCGTAGGAGAAGTGCGCTCTTTGCGTATCTCTCCATCAGCCACTGGAGAGATACATAAAGAGCGCACTTCTCCTGCGTAGCCTGGCTCCGATGACGTCAGTGACGGGAGCCGGTTCTCGCAGTTGTGGGCAGTGGTGGATGGCGGCGTGGGAGCGATCCGTGCGTATGGGCATGAGGAAGCCCCAGGTTTGTATAAAATCTTTTCTTTAGATTGTCTCTGGTTCCCTTTAATGCTGAACCACGCTAGAGCTGCTAGGACTTGAAAGTAATCAGCACAGAACTGAAAATGAACAATTCTCACCTTGCTTACTGCCACTATACTCACATACTGTCCATGACTTGTAATATACATACTGTCTGTCCTTGTATTTTTTTGTTTGTGTTTGCTTTTGTTAAGAAACTGCGAAGACAAATTTCCTATATGGAACCAAAATGTCTAGGAATAAAAAAAGGCCTCTATGGATGAATAGAAAGGTTAGAGATAAAATGAAGGGGAAAAATAATGCCTATAAGGTCCTAAAACAGGAGGGAACCGAGGCTGCATTAAAGGAGTTCTTTCGCGAAAGAAGTAGGCAGTTAAAAAATGTGACAGATGACAGGTTTTGGGCCAGTCCATCTTTTTAAAGAGAAACTTCGACCAAGAATTGAACTTTATCCCAATCAGTAGCTGATACCCCCTTTTACATGACAAATCTATTGCATTTCACAAACAGACCATCAGGGGGCGCTGTATGACTGATTTTGTGATGAAACCCCTCCCACAAGAAACTCTGGTACCGCGGTACTTTGGGCAAACTGCCACAATGTAACAATGTTCACAGACAGGAAATGGCTGTTTACAGCTGTCTGTAACAGCCAAAACAGCTAGGAGTAGCTACATAACCTGCCCACAGTAACAATGTCACCATGTAATAAATGTCAGAATGTAAATCTGGGAGAGGAAAGATTTTACAATGAGCAAACACTGACTAAATCATTTATACATAATTATTGAAAAAATGAAGCACTTTTTTTATTACATTATTTTCACTGGAGTTTTAAGGGGATGTTCTCAGGGTTTTCTTTGTTTTCAACAGCATTTCCCGAACAGCAGTTGCAAAGTCTAACTGACAAAATAGTGTGCTAGTGAGTAGGGAGGCTGGCTGGTATCTTACTATGTTGGCTGTTAAACTGCTCTTCAGGAAATGCTGTTGAAAACAAAGAAAGCCCTGAAAATCCCCCTTAAAAAGATGGACTGGCCCAAAACCTGTCATCTGTCACATTTTTTTAACTGCCTACTTTTTTCGCGAAAGAACCCCTTTAAGCAATTATAAGGAGTGCAATACAAGTTGTAAAAAATAAATTAGACTGGCAAAGATTGAAGCTGAAAATCAAATCACTAGGGATATCAAATCGAACCCAAAGAAGTTTTACAAGTACATCAACTCTAAAAAAGAAAGGTTGACTGTATTGGACTCCTAAAGGATGAGGGTGGGAACTCAATGGTGGATGACCAAGGTAGTGCAGAGTTATTAAATGCTCTCTTTGCTTCTGTCTTCACAAGGGAAGCATCACTGTTGCAAATTACAGATGCAGAAGAGTCTCAATCTTCCAACTGTAATATTAAATACATAACGCAGGAAGAAGTGAAGGCAAGACTAAATAAATAAAAAATAGACAGGCACCTGGCCTGGATGGCATGCATCCTCGGGTACTAAGGGAATTAAGTTCAGTTATAGAAAAACCCAGGGGCATTCCTAGGGTCCTTGGAGATCAGGGCAACTGTGGGCAGTAGGGGGTGTATGTGGCGTGCGCAGCGCGTCATGGCACAAAATTGGCATGGCCATACAGTGAGTGGGTGTGGCCATGGGCGGGGCCAAATGTACATGAACTTAGCAGCGATGTAGGCTACAGATAACGGGCCTGCCCATCAAAATATTGGATGGAGCCCCCTGTCCTTTATTTAGATAATTTACAATCAGTATAGTCATAGATCAAAGATAAATACGCACATACAATTTTGATTGTTCAATCACTGACCAATTTTACCACCCCCATGTAGTAAGTGGGCCAACAGACAATGCATTTGATGAACGGCGCTAACAAAACTAATCAAAATTGTATGAAATTGTATGTGTGTACCAGGCTTTACAGCTAATACTGTACATTCTGAAAGTAGCAAGGATCAGCATACAATACAGCTGGTTTAAAATCAGTAAAGGCACAAAGTAACACCTTATACTGTACACACTGGAGGTAGATCAGCACACAGTGCAGGCACCAGAGAACAGCGTATACTGTACATACTGTGGGCAGCAGAATTCAGCACACTGCAGCTAGCGCGCTGAAAAATATGAGGATCACGTTGTGCGGTGCACTACGCGCGCCCAACGAAAAATGGGTGGGCCATGGACCAGAATGTGGGTGTGGTAACGGGTAGAGACAAATTTACATGAACCTAGCAATGGTGGGACATTAGATTAGGACAGTGGTGGCGAACCTTTTGGAGGCCGAGTGCCCAAACTGCAACCCAAAAGTCACTTATCTATCGCAAAGTGGCAACAGCAATTTAAACTAAATACTGTACAAACGTTTTAACTCATACATGAACATTATGGAAAATCCAAGTTGAAAATAAACTGTGAAAATAAACAATTTCATCCATTCTACTCCTGAAAAAATGTATTCATTTTTTTTAGAACCTCCCAGTTTTATTTTCTGTTTTAAAAAGCTAAAAAAGTAGGTTTAATGCTATTGTCTCATGTCTCATGATGATGATTCAGCTTTTCCCATAGTCTCACAGTTAGCAATCATGTGACCCCTAACAAGACAAATTCAGCAATCATGAGGCCCCTATCAAGACAAATTCAGCAATCATGAGGCCCCCAACAAATCATGAGGCCCCCAACAAGACAAATTCAGCAATCTTGAGGCCCCCAACAAATCATGAGGCCCCCAACAAGACAAATTCAGCAATCATGAGGCCCCCAACAAGACAAATTCAGCAATCATGAGGCCCCCAACAAGACAAATTCAGCAATCATGAAGCACATAAATAGACAGCATTTCACATAAATAGGCAGAATGCCCCCTTAATAGACACCTCTCACCTGGCTTCTGAATTCTCCTCTAATGGCTGCTGTGCCTGGCAATACTGGTTTTGGCTGGATTGGGGATGATGTGTGGGCTGAAAGGTCTAGCAGTGATGCTGTGGCCTGGCTGGCGGTGATGCTGTGGCTGGTGGTGATGCTGTGACCTGGCTGGCAGTAATGCTGGGCTGTGCTTGGCTGGTTGTAGTAAATGCTGTAGGTAGTGACAGGCGCCCCCCAGGTTAGGTAGTGAGTGACAGGCGCCCCCCCCAGGTTAGGTAGTGAGTGACAGGGACCCCCAGTTTAGGTAATGACAGGCGCCCCCCAGTTCAGGTAGTGACAGACGCCCCCAGGTTAGGTAGTGAGTGACAGGCGCCCCTCAGGTTAGGTAGTGAGTGACAGGGACCCCCAGGTTAGGTAGTGAGTGAAAGGGACCCCCAGTAAGGTAGTGAAAGGCACCCCCCAGGTTAGGTAGTGAGTGACAGGGACCCCCAGTTAGGCAGTGACAGGTGCCCCCCTTACCTTGACAGGGGCGTAACTAGGAATCGCGGCCCCTCCCTTCAGAAATTCTGAGCGGCCCCCCTCCCCCTGGGCCCGCTCAGGATCGTTTTTGGGGGCTGGAGGGGTCGCAGCATGAGGGGAGAGCTTGGTAGCATGTTGGTGGGGAGGGGGACGGTCCCCCCCTCCTTCACCTCAGGCTCTCCCCTCTGCGCTCCCCTCCAGCATTGAATAGTGAGTATGCAGGTGGCAGGGCAGCGGCAGATACATACCTTCCATATTCAGTCCCATCCATCTCAAATTGATTGATGGGACTGAAGATGGAAAGGTGTGGATCATCAAGTAGACATTGGTGCTGCTAAGGTCTTTGTGGCCCCAAGGGGCACCTCACCTGCGCCCCTACTCATGCACCGGGATCATGGAGTGACAACAGTAAACAAAGCAGTATGGAGGCCTCGGAGGACTCTGCTGTTATAGTGACTGACGATCTACAGTACTTCACTGCCAGAATTGCGCTGATGAAGGGACAGAAAGCCACGCCAATCATTACAGCGGCTGCTGCTATGCTTTTTGGAAACTTCAGATTGTGCTGATGCAGAGACAGAAAGCCTTCACAGCCATGCCAGTTATTACAGCGGCTGCTGCTATGTCGCTTGGAAACTTCAGTTTGCGCTGAAGCGGGGCAGATGCAGGGACAGAAAGCCATCACAGCCAGCCGAGGACATGCATTGCCAGTCATAACATCGGCTACTGCTATGCCGCTTCGAGACCCCACCGTGGACCTCATTAGTATAATTTACAGCACAGTGGAGACAAGCGCCATGATAGGTAAGACTGCCACATTCGGACTATAAGACGCAGTAACTTTTTCTCACTAGTTTTGGGGGAGTTTTATAGTCCAAAAAATATGTTAAATATATAATAATAATATGGCAAGACATGAAACTATGACTACAGTAGGGATTAGTTTGTGAGGTCCTCTGGGGACAGGCAGTGACATGACTATGTACTCTGTAATGTGCTGCAGAAGATGTCACTGCTATATAAATGCATAATAATAATATGGTAGGACATTAGACTATGACTACGGTAGGTATTACATTTTGAGTTCCTCTGAGGACAGTTAGTGACATGAATACCGTCTTTCCCCTAAAGTAAGACCTACCCCGAAAGTAAGGCCTCCCTTATATTTCAAGCATGCTTGAAATATAAGGCTTACCCCGAAAATAAGGCCTAGCTGGGGGCGGGGCGCTGTGTGTATGGGGAGGTGCGTGGTCTGTAATTCATCTGTGAGGGCGCCCTGTGACCCTCACGCAATACACTAGGCCGGCTCTGCGCTGGCGCTCTCTTCCTGTCATCATGTGCGCCCGGCAGATGCGTCCCAGGGCGCCCTCACAGATGAATTACAATGCCGCCGCCACCGGAGGAATTACCAGGAACGGAGGGGGACGCAGCCACAAGGGAGATGCGGTAAGAGACCACGCACCTCCCCATACACACAGCGTCTAGCCCCTCCCACCCCCGAAAATAAGCCCTAGCACACATTTCCTCCCCAAAAAGAATATAAGACAGTGTCTTATATTCGGGGAAAGACGGTATGTATTCTGTAAAGTGCTGCAGAAGATGTGAGTGCTATATAATGTATATATATATATATATATTTCCTTATGGTGCAGAGAAGGCATCATGTCAGTATTTAGGAGGGGCCGCTTCCCTCATGTTCAATTTCTTGCATTGTGCCCTAGGCAGGTTGCACCTATCAAAGGTCTGAAGTGTCCCCTTAGAAGCCACATTACCCAGCCTTACCTATGCTTCAGTGACATCTCCACTCATGCCCAGATGGCCTCTGCACTGAGCTGGGCTGCTTCCCCATTTGTGCTGACTCATATCAGTATGGCTAGTTAGGTGCAGTTTAGCCCCAGAACCTGTGTAACAAGTAGTTGGTGTCTTTGGTGCCATTATTTAGGTTTGGCTTTATTCCCTTTTTGGTGGTGCAGTAGTGGATTTGGGCACCAGCCTTTGGCTTTACTCCTTTTTGGTTGGTTTAAGGTCTAAGGTTGGTTTAACCTCCCTGGCGGTAACCCTGTGCTGAGCACAGGCTATGCCGCCGGGAGGCACCGCTCAGGCCCCGCTTGGCTGATTTGCATAATTTTTTTTTGCTGCACGCAGCTAGCACTTTGCTAGCTGCGTGCAGTGCCCGATCGCCGCCGCTACCCGCCGATCCGCCGCTATATGCGTCAGCGCAGCCACCCCCCCCAGACCCCGTGCGCTGCCTGGCCAATCAGTGGGGTGGATCGGAGTCCCCTTTGACGTCACGACGTCGATGACATCGGTGACGTCATCCCGCCCCGTCACCATGGCGACGGGGGAAGCCCTCCAGGAGATCCCGTTCTTTGAACGGGATCTCCTGATCTCCGATCGCCGGCGGCGATCGGAGGGGCTGAGGGGATGCCGCTGAGCAGCGCCTATCATGTAGCGAGACCTCATCTCGCTACATGAAAAAAAAAAATTAAAAACGTATTTGCTGCCCCCTGGCGGATTTTGACAAACCGCCATGAGGGTTAAGTCAACCAGGCCGTAGATAATGCAAGTGAAAACATATCACTACACATCAATCGATAGTTTAGGTGTTATTTTACTAAAGAAACCTGCCTCATTAACATGTAGTGATACGTTTTCACAGTGAGATCTTGGCCCACATGCAATTATCTTTTTCTCCTATGTTTTCTCCTAGGAGATCATTTATCATCGTCTATTTAAAATAAAGTTTTAGCACTCTGCAATTGAAAAACGACCAAAAAGCAGGTGAAAAAGTACTATCAAAATTATTTTGAGTATTTTCTTGCTTGCTGGTGGTTTGACCACTTCCGGAGGGCAGTGATTGAAATGTACGCTCTGTTTGGAGGCTGTTATTACTGCCAGGGGGTAGATTTCACCTCACCACCGCCGCATGCTCTCGCTGCTCTCATTGCTCCTGCTGATCTTGTCGTTCTCTGCCCTCCGTAGCTCAGCTCACTCTCTCTGCTGTCTCAATGATGGTAGAGCTCTGTGAGCCTGTCAGGATGCTCCAGACCCTGTCATCAATGTGAGCAAATCCCACTGGCTTAGAATGATCACAGAGTCAGGAGCCAAAGAAATCGGCTCATGACTGGCTTACATGTGTGCGGCGTGAATGGTGGTAGCAGCGATTCAATGCGGCGATTCGTTTATATGCAGTGGTTTTTGGTGCCAGCAGTCAGCAGATCCTTAAGGGGCCAGAGCCCACTGAGCAGTGAAGGAGTTCAAAACGCTCTACCCCCTAGAAACTAACCGGCAGGTGCGGGATCAAAGGAGCCAAACCAGTCCACAGATATGCACAAAAGGATCCGCAAACCAAGTGCTGGTAGAAAGATTGCTGTATTCTTTATTCAAAAAATTCCATGTTGCATCGCAATAAAAACCACAAAGTTCAACTGACGCGTATCGGGCCTACAATCTGCCCTTAGTCATAGCCAGAGCCCACTGGTACTGAAGGGGTAAAAAGGCTTTTTTTTTAACAATTTTGAAAACATCACCAAGGAGAAAACTAAGGAGAAAATGCTAATTGCATATGGGCCATTATCTTTATCTTATCACTTTAGTCCTTAAAGGACCACTGTTACGAAAATCTTCAAATTTACAATATATGTAAATGCACACAAATAAGAAGTACGTTTCTTCCAGAGTTAAATAAGCTATAGATTACATTTCTCCTATGATGCTGTCACTTACAGTAAGTAATAGAAATGTGACAGAACCCACAGATTTTGGGCTAGTCCATCTCTCCATAAGGGATTCTCAGCATGGCCTTTATTCTTTATAAAGTCACTACCTGAAAAAGATTTATACAAAAATGCTGGCCAGCCTCCCTGCTCACTGTACACTTTTTTGGCAGTTGGACAGAGCAACTACCATTCACTATGTGCTTTTGAAAATAAAGAAAACCCTGAGAACTTCCTATGAGGAGATGGGTTAGTCCAAAACCGGTACTGATTTCTAGTACTTACTGTAAGTGTGAGAGCAACATAGGAGAAAAGTAATTTATGGCTCAGAAGAAATGTACTGCTTATATTAATATTTTTATATATATATTACAGTTTATGATTTTCGCAACAGTGGTCCTTTAAGTTAACACCTCTGTGGTTATTCTTCCATGCAGTAAATAGGGAAGGGAGGAGCACACAAGCTGGATCTAGTTCGGCCCCTCCTGCTGCCATCTATTCTAGCCTAAATAGAGCTGCCTATAGGAGGAGCTACGCTTGGTGTATTTTTCTTCCTTCCTCTCTGTGTGCCTGCTTTGTGTATTTTTCCATATACAGTGTCACAAAAATGCTACAAAATAAAGTAGGCAGCCCAGAATTCTCCACTTTACATTACAGTCTCTAATAGCAATATTTGCAAGAATTTGGTGTTATTAACTCTTGCTTTATTCTCTGAAATTGACGTTTCACTTCATGTAATCCTTAACTTAAGGATTTAATTTTTAATTTAAGGATTGAAGACTTAACTTTAAAGATTACTATCCTTATCCCCGTGGTAATGACAGTAAAAACAGCTCAGAATTGTTATTAACCTCCCTGGCGGTCTATTAGGAACCGCCAGGGGGCAGCACAACACCATTTTTTTATTGTTTTTTTTATATCATGTAGCAAGCCTAGGGCTCGCTACATGATAGCCGCTGTACAGCGGCATCCCCCAGCCTGCTTCGATCGCCTCAGGCGATCTTTGATCAAGAAATCCCGTTCAAAGAACGGGATTTCCTGAAGGGCTTCCCCCGTCGCCATGGCGGCGCACGGGGTCTGGTGGGGGGGGGGGCGGCGCAGCGCACGGGGTCTGGGGGGGGGGGGGCGGCGCAGCGAGGCGAACAGCGGCTATTGAGCGCGGAGCGGCGGCGATCGGAATGCACACGCAGCTAGCTCAGCTCGGGCTTACCGCCAGGGAGGTTAAAGACAGACGATAAGCTTAGTGAATTGTGGCTGTCTAGGCATTTCCTTCACATTGTAAGAACTGAAAAACCTGTCGGTAGGAGTGAAGAAACATCAGCAAGAACACAAACAATTTTTTACTAGATAGAGGTGTGGCTAAAGTTGGAATTTGTCAAGGGTTGATTAAGTTAACACTTTCTTTTTTTACTAAATTATTTTTGGATCAGTGGTTAGCATTAGGAAATTAACTTGTTATGAGGGTTGGGGGGGGGGGTCTATTTATTATTATTATTATTGTTTAGTATTTATATAGCACCAACATCTTCCGCAGCGCTGTACAGAGTATATAGTCTTGCAATTTAACTGTCCCCCAGAGGGGCTCACAATCTAGTCCCTACCATAGTCATATGTCTATGTTTGTATTGCGTGGTGTGGTGTTTGTATCCTAGTCTAAAGCCAATTTAGGGGGAAGCAAATTAACTTATCTGTATGTTTTTGGGATGTGGGGGTACACTGGAGTACCTGGAGGAAACCCACACATACACGGCCAGAACATACAAACTCCATGCAGATAGTGCCCGGGCTGGGATACAAACTAGGGACCCCGCACTGCAAGGCGAGAGAGCTAACCAGTACGCCACCATACCCTGCCCATTAAAGTTAGCATGTTTGCATGATAGCATGGGAAGCAACCTGAATTGGGTGGACCAATATCAGCAAAGTTATGAATAGTCAAATTCAAGAACCCAATTGGACAAAAATTCTCTGGGTATATTTGCAACAGGTAATACCAGATGGTGAGACAAAACAGGTAGCCGAAACACAGTGTTGGCCAGAAAAGGATTACAATGAAATGGGGCCCTAGGCAAGATAGCAGTTTTTGCTGCTGATGGTCTCCTGGCTTTTTTGTAGGATTTGGTAGGGGGCTAGCATCCACCAGGCCCCTAGACTCTCTTCAGGCCCTAGGCAAGTGCCTATGTATGCCTTATGGGTGATCTGGCTCTGGTGTTTGCACAAACACACTGCACAGAATCCATGCATCCTTTAACCACAACAAAACAAAAGCCTCCAGATCTTCAGGAAGCGTTGTCTCCTCAGTATGGATGACATGGCCAGCAAAGGACACCTCTGATCAACAAGACTATGAACTACACTACTACTACACAGGCATAAAGCAGTATACAGTAAGTGGTCAAAGGTATACATACCTGGGTGCTGGGTGCAAGGGATAGCATGACGGCCATTTCGAGCACTGCTGCGCTTCGAGCAGCCTCTGTAGAAGCGCAGCAGTTCGCGAAACGGCCGTCAAGCTATCCCTTGCACCCGGCAGCACCCACTATTCCTCATTGCACCTCTCCTCCATTTTATGGTATGTACACCTTTGACCACTTTTATGCGATATTTGTATTGTTGAAGACTGTCTGGAATTAATACGTGTAGCAGCAGTGCCAGTGTTCCTCCTTTCATTAAATCACCACCTAAGTCACTTGTTTGCTAGAGGTTGCTGCTGGCACCATTAGAGAGGATGCACTTTCACAGCCTATGATGTACAGCTTGTTTTCTCACCTACTGCAGTTCCAACCTGCCTTTCATCTCCTTATAACACAGTATAAACATTCATGACAAACACTTTCCCAGACTTACAGTAGACTGACGGGCATTGAGAAATTGGTCATTATGGATTTACAATGCCCCTGCTCCATCTATATTAATTAATTCAAAGCAATCCCTCACTATTTATAGGAGAAAATATTTAATCAATTGCCTCCTCCCTGTAGTAAGAACACACTATTCCCATCATGTCCCAATTACAATAGACGGTAATTTCACTCGCACAGAGAGAGTGAAATTAACGTCTACCAGAGAGAGAGATTTCAGAGGAATTAGTCGTGTAATTGTGCAGATGTGGCCTCCCTGGTGTATAGAGAGATGTCATCTCTGTACAGGGACACGATGATGACAGCTCATTCCTGGATAATAATATACATAGCACACAGTTTGTTACAGGAAAATTATAGTGTATGCTAAGTAAGTAACTGCTATATGCAAACAATTGACACATTTCTGAGTTGGCAATTCAACAAAATCTGCACTTGAATTCTGCCCATACTCAGTTTTTGGTTTTTTTTTGTCAACAAAATTCAGTGAAATTAAACTTTTTTTGTTTGTTTTTGCATCTTTGCACAAATCCTTTCCAGGGAGTACTTTAGTAAAGAATAAAGGAAATGTTGAGAATCCCCAATGAGGGGTTGGATTAGTCCGAAACCTGTCAGACCTGCAAGATTTTCATAACCTACTGCAAGTGACAGAGACATGGGAGAAAAGAAGAAGTACTTATAATAAAAATGGTCCTTTAAATATCTCCCAAAATGGAGTTGTCATCACCTTGGCTTTGGCAAAGGGGGCCCAGGGGCTTTAGGCCCTTCCTCTTCTTTTTCCGCAAACGCATTTGCAGCAAATCAGCAGAAAAACCTAACCTCCACCTCCATGCAGAGCAGCGAGTAGCGGGAGCGGGTGTTCATTTTTTCCTGCTTCCAGAGCCTACTTCACAGCAGAATACTCTCTGCTGCCATTCGAGCCGCACCGGTTACGTGATGGGGAGCCGATTAATGGCAACAGAGAGTATTCGGCTTTGAAGCATGGAGGAGACTCAGGCCCAGATTTACCTCACAGGAGCCTATAGGCACAGATTTCTTGGCACATTGAACTTCTCCCTCCATGAACCTACAGACCCCCACCGAAAAGCACCACAAGCAGGGGCGTAACTAGAAATTACTGGGCCCCCCCTGCGAAACTTTGGATGGGGGCCCTGATGGTTGCCTGAGGTGAGGGAGAGGAGGAGTCGGGCTTCTCTCCCTGCTGCTATTTGTGCCTGCTGCTCCCGCTTCCTGCACTGCACCCCCTCCTGCCCTTTAAAATGGCCCTGGAGGGCCCCAGAGCCAGGGGCCCTCTCTCAGGCATCTACCACTCAGGGCCCCCCTGCAGCTGCATCCCTTGCAGGGTCTATTGTTACGTCCCTGACCGCAAGTGTACTGGCTGGCCCAGCTGTCACTTCTCCCTTGCCTGTCATAGGTATCTACAGGTGTCCCTTAGTATAGCTAGAGGTACCCTCAATATTAAGTAGCTAGAGGTGCCCCTAAGTATTAGGAAGCTGGAGGAACTTTAGTATTAAGTAGATAGAGATGCCCTGAGCCCTGACTGAAGGGAGATCCGGTCAGTGGAATGCCGAGAGCTGGGTGAGTAACCACTCATTTACACTCTGCTCAGGACTCTGCATAGGGAAGGAGGGAGGGAGGGAGACGCTCGAGGAGAGGAGTGAGCCACCTTTCCATCATCAGGCGCCTGTAGGCACGTGCCTACACTGCCTTATGATAAATCCAGCCCTGAGGAGACCTGCAGCACCTGGAAGCAGGTAAATATATACCCACTGCCGCTTTTGGTTACTCTGCATGCCAGGAGGAGGTCGTGGGGATGGTTTTTGTAAGCGAAATTGCTGTACTTGTACTTGTCTTTGCTAATTTGCTGTACTTGTGGGTGGGGCAGAAGTGGAGGAGGTTCTTTAGTAAGCAAAAAGGGGGGGTGTCGTTGATTGAGGACCAAGGGGGCTCCATGTTATCATTTTTCAGTGGGCCCTTTTAAGTTTTGTTACACCCCTGAGCTGTCCTTATTGAATATGGTAGAAAGTTCCATGGGTAGGGGCAGCATGACAAACAGCTACAGCTCCAAAGCTTTTGAAGTGGACTCTGGAATCTGGATTCCTGCTGGGAATGGCTAGACATTGCAATAGTCCCTAATAATGGGGTTTTGTGGGTCTTGTGGCTGGGTAGTGTACTAGTTAAAGAGGAACTCCAGCCTAAACAAACATACTGTCATTAAGTTACATTAGTTATGTTAATTAAAATAGATAGGTAATATAATCTCTTACCCACCCTGTTTTAAAAGAACAGGCAAATGTTTGATTTCATGATGGCAGACATCTTTTTGGTTGAAAGGTGGTGACAGGGAGCATGAGACACAGTTCCAACTGTCCTGTGTCCTGAACACCTCTCCCAGTTGCTAGGAAACGTGAATAACAACATAGGAAATCCAATCATGCTCTGCACAGCATCAGGGAAAAAAAGCCCGGGCTTTTTTTCTTTGATGGGTGGAGCTTAGCTAAACATGCAGCTAAAAATGATGCTTTGGTAAGAAAAACAAAGTTCTGATGCTGTGAAACTGTTAAAGAAACACCAAGCCTTTTCAGTTCTGCTGAGTAGATTTTTAGTCCGGAGGTTCACTTTAAGGGCTCTGCCTCTGACACAGACACAGATTTACCACAGGTTTAAATCTTCGCTCTTCTGTTCAGTAAGCAAGCACCTATTCAGTAAGGAGACATTGGGAAAGACTCCCTAACACTGCCTACTGAGCACGCCCTAGTGGCTCCAGCTCTGGCGCTTTGAGTCCACCAGGAGAAAAGCATAATATAAATGTTCTGTCTCTTGTCTTGTCAATTTAGGATATGTCCATTTGAACATTGTGAATAAAGTTATAGATGTTTTCAAGTACCAGTGGATTGACCCTGTGGTTACCTTTATTTGGTTTCTCTTCCTGAAAATGACAAGGCAGTTGGAGATCTTTGAGAAACTGAACTGCAGTGCTTCACAACTGTCCATGGTAACCAATCCTAAGGCCCCATTTCTACTTGTGCCGCCACCCCTCTCTGAGACCACCCCTCTCTGATGTTGCCAGCACTTTTTTCCCTGTGTGTGAATTCCGAAGCAGCCTATTGATTTCAGTAGACTGTGATTCCTTTTCCGATTTTGCTTGCACGATGAGTGCTGCGAATGGTCCGTACAGGAAACAGGCTCAAAAGCTGTTACTTGTCTGATTTTGCCAAAATTCCCACCACAGGCCATTGCAGTGACATCTCTGGTGCTGCAACTAATGGCACCAAGTGCTGAAACCAGAAATACACACTTAAATGCAGTGATGAGCGAAAATGCCGATATTCTTTTTGCATTAATTTCCGTGAAAATAATGTAAAATTTGCCTTCGGAAATCATTTTGTAATAAGTTCGTGATTTTTATTTTTTTGCACTAAAATAAAACGATTTTGCGCTTTTTATGAATTTTTGCAGTAAAAATAATGCATTGGACGGAAAAATGTGTTTTCTTTGCCCATATTGTGAAAATACAATGCACTTTCGCAAATATTTTCTCTAAACCAAAAATGGCATTTTCGACGTGAAAATGACTATGGTGAAAATTTGCAAGAAAAGCTGCTCAAATGTTCGATAACAATCATTGCTATGTTGCTAATCATCTATCCACCATGTTTCACCCATAATTGCATTGTCCTATAGTGCAATAGCCATTATAAATGTATCAGGGGGTTCCAACGTAGCAATACAGCACATCTGACAAGGTTCCTCGGTGCTAGTGTCCCTTCTGACTGACTCCAATAGACTGACTCTTCAGGAAAATTATTGCCGACCAGCACCAACGATTTTTAAGTAATCTGTTTATTAACCTTGCCACTGTAAATACATTGGGCTCGATTCACAAAGCGGTGATAACCCAGTTAAAGACTTGAGGCGTGATAACCATTTTTATCATGCCTAAACTCAGTTTAGGCATGATAAGTTTAGGCATGATAAGTTTAGGCATGATAAGTTTAGATAAGTTTAGATCGCGCGCAAAGTCCCGCACGCAAAGCAGCGCCATTAAACTCTATGCAAAGTGCACCAGACTTTGCTAGCGCAAAACTTTTGATCAGCTGTGCACTGCAGTGCTAACCCAGTTGGTGCCTAAACTTATCACGCCTAAAAACTTATCACACCTAAACTTATCATGCCTAAACTTATCACACCTAAACTTATCACACCTAAACTTATCACACCTAAACTTATCACACCTAAACTTATCATGGCTAAACTGAGTTTAGGCGTGATAAAGGGCTTTTCACTAGCGTGCTAACTGTTAGCACCGCTTTGTGAATCAGGCCCATAGTCATCAAGTCTACTCAGGAACACTTGCAATTGTAGCTCTTAGATCAAGTATGAATAGCTCAAAGCTGCAGCAACAGGTACACAATAGCGATGCCAATTGCATTGCAGCAGGGTGGGCTGGATATACCATAAGGCACTGTAGGCATGTGGCTACAGACTCCTGAAGATGGAGAGGTGCCTTACCACCCTCCCCTAGTGCCTCCCTCCCTCCTTCCCTATGCAGAGTGTCGAGCAGAGTGTAAATGTTAGGATTCCTCCTGTGATGTGTTCTGTCCATTGCAGGTGGTGCCGCAAATGGACAGTTCTGGCTTGTCAGTCTGCATTCGGTTGTGCATTCGTAGTGAGTCATATTGTCATTTGCAATTGCTCTGCAGTTATGAACAGCTCAGAATACTGTCATTATTCCACTAATGGTTTGCTGCAGCTGAGCTGCAGCCAGATAGCCCTGGATTTCCTGCATGCATGTTGTTGCATAGAACTACATGCATTTGTTATCATAGTCTTTCAGCTAGCTAATGGTAATCAAGCCAGCTCAGGATTGAATGATTACCATTCAGCTATGTGGAGATTTGCATGCTTGCATCCACTGGCTGATGCAAGCATAAAAGCCTGCCTGTTATGCTACGTACACACATGCAACAACGATCGTTCGTTGAGAACGCCGAAACGAACTTTTAATTGATGAAAGAACGACCTAAGTAAAGTTAGTTTTTAAATGTGTGTAACGATCTGATCGTTAGAACGAACGTTACATCACATAAAGCAACTATTGTGCTTGCGCATAAAAATGAGAAGTTTCATAGAGAAATAGCGAAATGCGCATGTCAAGCCTAGTACGAACGACTGTTTCCAACGATTTACTACTTTTGCAAACGATCGTCGTTGGTAAAAATCCGCCAAGCTAGATCGTTCGTTTTTAACGATCTAGCTCATCCGTCGTTAGACTTAATGATCGTTGGTTGCTTTTTTTAAACGATCGTCGTTTGAAACGATCGGGGAACGATAGTTTCAAACGACTATAGTCGCATGTGTGTACGCATCTTTAGACTGCGGCCCGTCATAGTTTCAGTCTTAGCTGTTACTACTGGGCCATTGTTCCTGGTTCTGTGTTGCCTTGCGTGGATTGCGCTGACTCCTGCAGAGGAGTAGCGAATCCTTCCTAGTCCTGTTCCTGCCTTGTATGTTGGTCTGTGTGTGAACGCTTGCTGTCACTGGGTCAGTGACTGGATACTCGATCTACACCCCCTACAGGCACTTGTATTGACCTGAGGAAGCGGCTGTGAGCCGAGAAACGCGTTGTCGAAGCGCACCATTAATAATAAAAAACCGAATACTTAACCGTAAACTTCTACGTGCTTTTATATTCTACCAAACACCTATGAGGTAGGACAATTTTATTATCCCATACTTTATAGTGATTGGATTAGCTACCATCTTGGTATCTAGATATAGTACTACTGTATACCGTGATGCTACCTAGATGTTTAACCACTTAAGGACCTAGGGCTTTACCCCCCTTAAGGACCAGACCCTTTTTTTCCATTCAGACCACTGCAGCTTTCACGGTTTATTGCTCGCTCATACAACCTACCACCTAAATGAATTTTGGCTCCTTTTCTTGTCACTAATAAAGCTTTCTTTTGGTGCTATTTGATTGCTGCTGCATTTTTACTTTTTATTATATTCATCAAAAAAGACATGAATTTTGTCCAAAAAATGATTTTTTTTTAACTTTCTGTGCTGACATTTTTCAAATAAAGTAAAATTTCTGTATACATGCAGCACGAAAAATGTGGACAAACATGTTTTTGATAAAAAAAAAAACCCATTCAGCCTATATTGATTGGTTTGCGTAAAAGTTATAGCGTTTACAAACTATGGTGCAAAAAGTGAATTTTCCCATTTTGAAGCATCTCTGACTTTTCTGACCACCTGTCATGTTTCATGAGGGGCTAGAATTCCAGGATAGTATAAATACCCCCCAAATGACCCCATTTTGGAAAGAAGACATCCCAAAGTATTCACTGAGTGGCATAGTGAGTTCATAGAAGATATTATTTTTTGTCACAAGTTAGCGGAAAATGACAGTTTGTGACAAGAAAAAAAAAAAAAGTTTCTATTTCTGCTAACTTGTGACAAAAAAAAAAAAATGAAATCAAGGGTCATTTTGCGGCATTTGGTTTCCAGACTACTCCTCACGGTTTAGGGCCCCTAAAATGCCAGGGCAGTATAGGAACCCCACAAATGGCCCCATTTTAGAAAGTAGACACCCCAAGGTATTCTGTTAGTGCCCCCTTTCACCGCCAAGTCTGGATTCCAGACTTGGCGGTGAAAGGGGGCACTACGGGTGCGGCGGAATCAGGGGATTGCCAATCTGGATTTGCCAGCACCTCTGGGAGTCTATGGGTACTACGGGCCCGTCTTCTTCTTGGTGGCTGCGACGGGGGTACTACCGTACGTGCCACCATACCAGTTTCAACTTCCATGCTGGCGCTCACCACTTCACCAGGGTCTATGGAAGTACTGGTACTAAGTCCAGGAGATGCTGCGCTGCTGGTTCCTGCCTCACCAAGAAAACTCTCATCAGCGCTAGCACCACCCTGCTGCCCTTGAGGCGGATCCTGCGCCACCTGTGGTCTAAGGACATAGGGTCTGGTACGCCTGGCTCTAGCCGGGACCAAAACCTCGTCATCACTTTCGGTCAGAGAACCACTGCTTTCCACAGGTTCAAATTCGGACCTGGATGATTTGTCAGCTGAGTCTTCCCAAACGCTCTCATCCGACTGGTCCACGTACCTGTATACCTCCTCATCGGAAATCCCCCTTCTTGCCATTGTGGACTGCTAAATGTATGGGGTTTTCCTCCGAGACTACCCAGAAAAAAAGAGCACCTACCTAGCAAAAGGGAGTATTTGAGAGGTAGAAAGCTGTGGTCACTGAGTTTTGATTTAAAAAAAATCAAAACTGATATTTACAGCGCCACAGCTAGTGTACTGTGTTTTTGCAGTGATCAGAAAAAAAATCTGTCACTACAGTGGGGTGGCTGAACGCAAGTGCGGGCGAATGATCAGGCCTGATCGGGTAAACACTGCGTTTTTAGTGGAGCCTACACTAAGGTGACCCTAATGTACTGCTATAGATCTGTCTGCGATCAGGAATGATCACTAGATACTATATAGTACCAATGCTGATTAGCGACAGTGATGGCGCTAATCGGCGACTAATCGGTGAATGCGGTGCAGTGGGCTGGGCACTAACTGACCCTAACAAAGGGGCCTAGCTAACTGGCCTAACTGCTAACACTAGTGATACTAAAAAAGTGTCAGTTTTCACTGATCACTGTTTTTAGATCACTAGGATAGTAACAGGGGGATGATCGTGGGTAGTGGGGGTTTGGGGGTGGTGGCGAGTGGGGTCTCAGAGGCAATCAAACAATCACGGGACAATCAAAGCCGATCACGGGACAATCAAATACAATTACAGCACAATCGAATCCAATCACAGCACAAGCAAATCTGATGCACTCGGAAAGTGGTGGTTGGAGGTGGGGGGGGGGGAGGGTGTAGTTGGGGGTGGCGGGAAGTGGGGTCTCAGAGGCAATCAAACAATCATGGGACAATCGAAGCAGATCACGGGACAATCAAATACAATTGCAGCACAATCTAATACAATCACAGCACAGTCAAATACAATGCACTCGGAAGGTGATTAGGAGGGGGGGGGGGGGGGGGGGGTCTGAGGGCGATTTGAGGGGGTGGGGGGTTGATCAGGAGCCCGCACGGGGAAGACTGAGTCCTGATCTGATGAGAGGCAGACACAGGGGGTTACTGATTGAAGATCAGTTAGTGATTGCTGGGGAGGACAGATGTAAACAATGCGCAGGGGATGTAATCAGGAGGGGTCTGAGGGCAATCGAGGGTCTGGGCAGGTGATCGGTTGCCCCCGCGGGGCAGTTAGGGTCTGCTCTGATGGGTGGGGGTGATGGACAGGTGATAGACAGGTGATCAGAGGGGGATCAGGGGGTAAGCTAGCTGTATACAGATGTATACAGTATACAGGGGGGTAGTCTGGGATGGGGTCTGGGGGTGATCTAAAGGTGGGGGGGGGGGATCAGGGGTGATTAGGAGGCAGTTAGGGACCTAATCTAGGGGATATCGTTGATAGTTAGTGACAGGAGGGGGGGTTTAGAGGGGTGCATGGGTGCTGGCAGGGGTCTGCTGGGGTGATCAGGGGGGGTCTGAAGGCTGGGGTGGGAGATCAGGGGGGCTGTGTGGGAAAAAAAATGTGTGGTGTATGCTTACTAGTGCTTCCTCCTCGCTGGTGGTCTCTGGAACAAAGAGACCACGAGGCGAGGAGGAAGCGTGTATAAAGCACTTTGTTTACCTAACAAAGTGCCTTATACACTTTAATTGGCAGAATTGTTGTATTCCTCCGCCCGCCGTCGCTGCTAATTGGCCGGGGGGCTGGAGTCTAACTGCCCGGTCATCGATCCCCGGCGGAGGATCGCGTCACGGATGACGCGATCACTCCGCCCATGCCCCTAAAAGGACCGCCGCCTCTGTGCATTAGCCGGTCCTTAGGGCTTCCACTTTCCGACCGCCCCTGTAAAGTGGGCGGTCGTTAAGTAGTTAATACTACCTGTGATTATCTGTGTTAGACCTATTGCCTATTTATCTTGCTCTGTCTGTCTTGCCTTGTGGATTGTGCCATCTCCGGCGTAGGAGTGGTGAATCCTCTAGTCCTGCTCTTGTGAGGTACGCCATCACTGCGGTTGTGATTGGCTGCCTCATTCCAGTCTGTCTTGTATCTGTCTGTATGTTTGCTATCGCAAGAGCAGCGCAACATCGCACTGCGCTGCCATTGCGTCTTATCAGAGGCCCAGAGCTGCACTTGCTCTGGGCAGCCTGTGTAGCCTCTTCCATAATTCAGCTCTCAGCCTTCTTTTGCTGGCTGGTCAGAAAGTATGGCCCCCCAGCGTAACAGTATGACGGGCCCAACACAGAGTTGCATGGAGGAGGCCTCTGACACCTTGTGTTATGGTTCCCTGTCTTTTAACCAGTTCGGCCTATCTGTACGAGCTTCCTCGTCCAGATAGGCACTGCTGCTCCCGCCGCATAGTGCGCGCGATCGGGTGCGCTCCCGCGCGCTCCCGCCGCTAGCCCTCCGATCAGTGAATGGGAATGTAATTCCCATTCACCGATCTAACTTCCCTGCAGAAAAACCGACACTTTCTATCCAGAGAGCGCGGTATTTCTGCCCCCAGGAAACTTCTCCTCAGCTTTTTAGTTCCTGGATGCGAGATCGTTCGCATCCAGGACTTTTTTCACTGTGGCCATCTTGTGGCCAAATAGTAAACTGCACCAACATGCATTTTTAATTAAAAAAATATATTATTTTACATTTAAAATTAGCAGTTTCCCTCCCACACCAAAAATTACCCACATACATTTTTTTATTAAACAACATAAATAGTTACCCAAGGGTCTGAACTTTTTAAATATGCATGTCAAGAGAATATGTTATTATATTATTTAAAATTATAAGCTTATAAATAGTGATGGACGCAAATTGAAAAAATGCACCTTTATTTCTAAATGAAATATCGGCACCGTAAATTGTGATAGGGACATTGTTTAAATGGTGTAATAACCGGGACAGATGGGCAAATAAAATACATGAGTTTTAATTACAGTAGCGTATATTAATTTCAAACTATAATGGCCAAAAACTGAGAAATAAGGAATTTTTTTCAATGGATTTAGAAAAAAATAATTCTTAGCAAAATGTACTACCCAATGAAAGCCTAATTAGTGGCGGAAAAAAACAAGATATAGATCAATTAATTGTGATAAGTAGCAATAAAGTTATAGGCAAATGAATGGGAGGTGAATGTTGCTCGGATGCATGAGATTTTCGGCACCGCGGTGCTGAACCGGTTAAAAGATTTGAAAAACTTGACCCTGAGACTGCAGACAAATTTTTGCATGAATGTGTTAGATTTTTGTCCAATCTAGAGCTCCAAGCTACATCTGTTAGTACCTGGGCGTCCCAGTTAGTTTATATCCTGTTTAAAGGGAACCTGTTTTTGTGGGCTTATGATGTTTTGGATCACAGCAACTTTAAAGAAAGACCTTTGGAATTTCTAGCCTTTGTAATTCATTACTGGTTACTAATGTTGGGCGAACACCTAGATGTTCGGGTTCGCGAACGTTCGCCGAACATCGCCGCGATGTTCTGGTGTTCGCGCCGAACTCCGAACATAATGGAAGTCAATGTGGACCCGAACTTTCGTGCTTTGTAAAGCTTCCTTACATGCTACATACCCCAAATTTGCAGGGTATGTGCACCTTGGGAGTGGGCACAAGAGGAAAAAAAATATTTGAAAAGAGCTTATAGTTTTTGAGAAAATTGATTGTAAAGTTTCAAAGGAAAAACTGTCTTTTAAATGTGGAAAATGTCATGTTTCTTTGCACAGGTAACATGCTTTTTGTCGCCATGCAGTCATAAATGTAATACAGAGAAGAGGTTCCAGGAAAAGGGACCGGTAACGCTAACCCAGCACAAGCAGCAGAACACGTGATGGAACAGGAGGAGGCGCAGGAGGAGAAGGCCACGCTTTTTGAGACACAACATCCCAGGCCTTGCATGAGGACAAATAGCGTGCGGATATAGCAATGCTTTTTGCCGCCATGCAGTCATAAATGTAATAAAGATGAGAGGTTCAATAAACAGGGACCGGAAACGCTAACCCAGCAGCAGCAGCAGCAGCAGCACACGTGATGGAACAGGAGGAGGCGCAGGAGGAGAAGGCCACGCTTTTTGAGACACAACATCCCAGGCCTTGCATGAGGACAAATAGCGTGCGGATATAACAATGCTTTTTGCCGCCATGCAGTCATAAATGTAATAAAGATGAGAGGTTCAATAAACAGGGACCGGAAACGCTAACCCAGCAGCAGCAGCAGCAGCACACGTGATGGAACAGGAGGAGGCGCAGGAGGAGAAGGCCACGCTTTTTGAGACACAACATCCCAGGCCTTGCATGAGGACAAATAGCGTGCGGATATAGCAATGCTTTTTTCCGCCATGCAGTCATAAATGTAATAAAGATGAGAGGTTCAATAAACAGGGACTGGAAACGCTAACCCAGCAGCAGCAGCAGAGTGGAAGTAAACACAATGCTATATAGTGTGGCTGAGCGAGGTACACAGAGTGGCAGTAAACACAATGCTATATAGTGTGGCTGAGCGAGCGGTGTACTACTATTCCCAGCAGACACAAAGTGGCAGTTAACACAATGCTATATAGTGTGGCTGAGCGAGGTACACAGAGTGGCAGTAAACAGAATGCTATATAGTGTGGCTGAGCGAGCGGTGTACTACTATTCCCAGCAGACACAGAGTGGCAGTAAACAGAATGCTATATAGTGTGGCTGAGCGAGGTACACAGAGTGGCAGTAAACAGAATGCTATATAGTGTGGCTGAGCGAGGTACACAGAGTGGCAGTAAACAGAATGCTATATAGTGTGGCTGAGCGAGCGGTGTACTACTTTTCCCAGCAGACACAGAGTGGCAGTAAACAGAATGCTATATAGTGTGGCTGAGCGAGGTACACAGAGTGGCAGTAAACAGAATGCTATATAGTGTGGCTGAGCGAACAGTGTACTACTATTCCAATCCCTGCAGACACAGAGTGGCAGTAAACAGAATGCTATATAGTGTGGCTGAGCGAGGTACACAGAGTGGCAGTAAACAGAATGCTATATAGTGTGGCTGAGCGAGCAGTGTACTACTATTCCCAGCAGACACAGAGTGGCAGTAAACAGAATGCTATATAGTGTGGCTGAGCGAGGTACACAGAGTGGCAGTAAACACAATGCTATATAGTGTGGCTGAGCGAGCGGTGTACTACTATTCCCAGCAGACACAGAGTGGCAGTAAACAGAATGCTATATAGTGTGGCTGAGCGAGGTACACAGAGTGGCAGTAAACAGAATGCTATATAGTGTGGCTGAGCGAGCAGTGTACTACTATTCCAATCCCAGCAGACACAGAGTGGCAGTAAACAGAATGCTATATAGTGTGGCTGAGCGAGGTACACAGAGTGGCAGTAAACAGAATGCTATATAGTGTGGCTGAGCGAGCAGTGTACTACTATTCCCAGCAGACAAAGAACAGTAAACAGAATGCTATATAGTGTGGCTGAGCAAGGTACACAGAGTGGCAGTAAACAGAATGCTATATAGTGTGGCTGAGCGAGCAGTGTACTACTATTCCCAGCAGACACAGAGTGGCAGTAAACAGAATGCTATATAGTGTGGCTGAGCGAGGTACACAGAGTGGCAGTAAACACAATGCTATATAGTGTGGCTGAGCGAGCGGTGTACTACTATTCCCAGCAGCGGCAGCGACACAATGACTGGGGGGACCCTGGCTAGCGTGGCTGGAGCGCGAACTACCCTGCCTGCCTACCCAAAGCTAAACCCACAGACAAATGGCGGAGATATGACGTGGTTTGGGTATTTATTTACCCGAACCACGTGACAGTTCGGCCAATCAGAGCGCGTTCGGGTCCGAACCACGTGACCCGTTCGGCCAATCACAGCGCTAGCCGAACGTTCGGGTAACGTTCGGCCATGCGCTCTTAGTTCGGCCATGTGGCCGAACGGTTTGGCCGAACACCATCAGGTGTTCGGCCAAACTCGAACATCACCCGAACAGGGTGATGTTCTGCAGAACCCGAACAGTGACGAACACTGTTCACCCAACACTACTGGTTACGCATAACTCCTTTGCCATTTCCTCTTAATGAACTCCTGATTACTAGTCAACCAAATGTTCCTCCAGCAGCATTTAAAAGCAATCCGTATGCAGCAAAGTCTAAAACCTTGCATAAAACTCTGCATCAGACTCTGTCATTAGCAGATAATGAAATGCAATTGTCTTTCACAGGAGTCAAATGGACCTATGAAACTACCAATGAACGTTCCATGCTAGCCAGGGAGAATAAAGATTTTTGCTTAAAAGAATTGTCTGAATATTCTTATGAGGAAGTATTACAGAGTATTGAACAGATCAAATTGTTTGTACAGCAAGGAAAATTTACATATTCTGCAGTTCAACACTTGTTACAAGTCCTGGATATTCTTAAGAATAGGAAATATCCTAGTAATCCAGTCAATCAAGTTAATTCTCTGTCAGGAGTGAACCAAGCCAGTTCCACTCCAGCTAGCTTCCTGCAGACTGGTTTGGCTGTAAATAATGCCCAGAATGATTGTTTAGTTCCTGACAAGACTGAATGGGATCCTCCATTTGAAAAATGGGAAATTGAAGCTTTGATTTATGAATTGGAGATTGATCGAGAGTATTTCTATGAATTTTATACTGCTAAGAGCGACATGATTTTGTATGCATGCATTGAGTCTACTTTCTTTTTGATTAGAAGGAATCTGTGCATTCCGTGCATGTAATGGATGCATGGAATGAGATTCTTGAATGATCGCTATGGGAGTCAGTATGAGCAACACTCAGTAACCAAGGCCAATTTGGTCTCTCCGTTGCCCATGGCAACCAATCATTTGTGTAGTCACACTAACTTAAGACGTTCCATTTTTGATCATGGGATGCTGAGAATTCCTAAGCAATTAACTCCTGTAAAGAAAAATGCTAATTCTGTTTTGCCGCTAACAACGACATCACCTGCTAGCTTTGTTTCCCTACAACCAGGAGGAGATGCACACCTTGCTTCTCTAACTCGTTATAATGGAGGCAAGAAGTCTTTTCCGACTTTCTTGCAGAATTGCAAAATTTTAAATTCAAGTTCTTTTTCAGATCAGCTACAGCATTTCAGCGGTCCAGGTTTATTGTCTTATACCTGCTTGATAGCAAGATGAGAACTTGGGCTGAGGAAGTTGCTGATGAAAATGAGGAGATTTTTGATAACCCTCTGAAATTTGTTAAATTAGTCGCAAAACGTTTTGCGAGAAAATACAAACAAATACCTACTGATTTGTTTTCTGCATCCTGCAAACCATATGATCCAGCAGACACCAATAGATGCACCACATCAGTTTCTGAGTCTCAGCAATCATGTCTAGTAACCTCAGAACCCCAGCATCTGAATTACCCAATTTTAAAGTTGAATTTAGTGATTCAGATGCGCAAACATTGTGTCCTGATCTTCCTGTTTCAACACCTCGCTCTGGTTCTGTGAATAGTTCAGAGCATCTGTTATGTGAACCTGAAATCACAGAATCATTGCCTTGTCCAGAAAATGTTCCAGTAAATTCACCCTGTACCATGAATTGCGCAGTTGTTCTGTCCAATGAAGCCCAGGTCACAGAATCATTATGCTGTCCAGCAGGTGCTTCCATGGTTCTGCCCTATAATATGCACTGTTCAGTGATCCTGTCCAGTGAAGCTGAGGTTGCAGAGTATCATGCTTCAACCAGTACTTTGGATACTTCAAACCCTCTAGCAGAAGACTCTGAGGCACTGCTTACCTCAGTGGGTGTTGCAGTAATATTCACCTGTTTAGCAGCTGTCTTAGAATTACAGTCCACTCTAAATAAACTTGATGAATCTTTGTCCAGTGAAGCATTGTCCTCGTCAGGGGGTATTTTGGATACATTGCCCTGTACACATTCTGATATTACTAAGGTTATGGAGTCCCTGTACGATGTTGTAACAGCCGGGGAACTCCAGCTCTGTCCTCTGAATGTTTCAGAAGTCTTGCCCTGTAACATGGATAATTCGGATTCTCTGGTAAAAGTAATAGAAGTCTCAGAATTTCAGTCCGGTTTAGTGAGTGTTCCTGAAACCCTGCCTTGTATCTTGGAAAATTCTGATTCTCTGGCCGGTGTGGCAGAAGTTCCAGAGTTCCCTTCCTGTCCAGTGAGTCCCTCAGTTTTGCCCAGTTCAGTGGGGGTTGCTGCAAGACTGACTTGTTTTGCAGTTCCATTGGAACTCCAATCCAATGTACTAGATAAGTCTCAGTCTGGTCCAGAGGAAGTTGTGGAATCCCTATTTATTTCGGTGCATACATAAGAAGACTTGTCCTGTCTTGTTAATGCCCCTGAACATGATTTGTTAATAACCTTGCTAGAATCAGCGACATCTAAGTCTGATTCTGCATTCTTTAGTGAGAGTCCAGTAGCTCTGAAGTCTAGTCATGAGGATTTTCTGCCCAGTCCTGGTTTCAGTCCTATCGTGACTGACTCTGAGGTCCACTGTTCCTTGACATGCCCAGAAGCTTCTCTTGTGCCAGTGTGCCCAGATGTGCTTTGTGTGCCAGAATGCCCAAGTGTGTCTAATGTGTTAGCGTGCTCAGATGCTTCCTTAGTGGAGACATGTTCTGATATTGCCAGTCTGCCTGCATGCCCAGAGATGATTCTGGTCCCTGAAAGCCCTGATTTTAATGTTTGTCCTTGTAACCCTGACTCGGGAATTGCCCTAGGTTCCATAGGGGTTCTTGATAGTTCTCCATGTGAGCCTAAGGGGCATTCTAACCTTTTGGGATCTCTATGGAACTTCAAAGTGTTCTGGGAGATCTCTGAGGAAACTTGTCCTGGTACCTTGGACTGGTTCAACAGTGGGTATTGTGTTGGTAAGGACAGTTCCGGTGGGCATTGCAAAGGGTTTGGCATTTTTGGACAGTCCCTGGAAGGTGGTGGGTATTGCTCAGAGAGTGTCGGGGCTTGTTCCTGGAAATCACAGTTCTGATGGGTATCACACTGGGGCTTGTAGAACTGATGGGCATGGTTCTATAGGTTTTGGTTCCGATTGGTCCAGTCTTGGTGAGACAGTAATCCCATCCTTTCTCAAGTCAAGATCCTAAGGTGAATAAACAGATTACTTGGAAATCTCTGGTGCTGGTCAACAACATTATTGAAATGTATCATTTTTAGTAAGAAGTGTATAAACCTGTGAATTGTAGTGTAGTAAACCACATAATTTTGTTACTATAATATTTTATTTTGATTAATTACATAATTAGTTTTTGGTTCTTTCCATGAGATGTTCTCTGGAGTTCATGTCTGGTCTAAACAATATAATGAAACATTTAGGAAGGAACATACAGATGACCAGAGCCCAACTGGAGGCCAAAATGGCAAAGATCTCCATGGCCACAGTGAATTTGCCTTGAGCACTGAGGTAGGCTGGGATAAAAGATATCCAGACACTGAGGAAGGCCAACATGCTGAAAGTAATAAACTGGGCCTCATTGAAGCTGTCAGGAAGTCTCCGAGCCAGGAAGGCCACAATGAAACAAATGGTGGCCAGAAGAAAGAGGTACCCCAACATGGTCCAGAAGGCAATGAGTGAGCCCTCATTACACTCAACAATGATGAATCCAGGTTTTGTCTGAATGTTGTTTTGTGGGAATGGAGGAGCAAGGGATAGCCAAAAGATGCATAAAATAAACTGTATGAAGAAACATATACCAATAAAAATATAGGACACTTGAGGTTTGGTCCATTTCTTCAGTTTGCTTCCTGGCTTGGTGGCCATGAAAGCCAACACCACCATGATGGTTTTGGCCAAGATGCAAGAAACACAGAGAGCAAATAATAAGCCAAATAATACCTGGCGTAGTAGACATTTCTCAGCCATGGGGTATCCAATGAACACAACAGGACAAAGAAAACACAAAAGCAGCAAGACCAGCAGAAGACAACTTAGTATGTAATTGTTGGCTTTAATTATTGGGGTGTGTTTATGGAATATAAAAAGTTTCCATATAAAAGCAGGAATCAACGAAGATAAAATGCTGGCAGACGCTAAAGCTACTCCCAACGGCTCTTCAACGGAGAGAAACTCAAGCATCTTCGGTAAGCAGTAGGATTTTTGTGAATTTGGCCATTGATCCCAGGGACATTTGATACAATCCATAGAATCTAGATAACAATGCATTAATATCACTATTGTGTAAAAGTAAAAAAAAATATAAGTAAGCTATAGTAAACATAAAATCAATATGTATTGGAAGCAGTAATGTGGGCAGTTGATTCCAGAACATGAAAAATCTAAATTGGAAGATGTTTGCACAAACATTTCCTCTGCATTAAAGGAGAACAGAGCTGAATGAAAAGTAAAAACGGGGGAGCACTACATTGAGCGATTGTGCAGAGCTCTCCAGGCCGTGGGTGCGCAATCAAGGATGCGCGCAGCAGGTCCAGCACCTGTGCACTAATGCCTGACCTAGCTGACCAAGAAGTGGATGTAGGGGGCATTTGTGCAGTTAAGGGGGGGGGGGGGGGCAGAGGAGAATGGGGGGAACAGTAGGCATGAGGACTAGCTCGTATACATGCCTGCTCTTCGCAGTTCTACTTTTTCATTCAGCTCTGGTATCCTTCAAAAAAATGCCATTGCTGGTATCACTTACTGGTATGGTTGGAAATCTCTCCTTGTTGACACTGAACACATTCAAAACAACAGGTTGGTTGCCCTTTTAACACAGCCTTCCTGAATCCAGAGGGACAGCTCTTACTGCAGACTGAGAGAGGGACCTGCGTAGATGAATGGAAATCAACCCTTCTGCAGGCAAACACAATTACATATTTTTTATTTTTATTTAAAATTTCCAAGTTTTATCTTACCATTTAACAAGAGCACTGTGGGACTGAACTTAAATTAAACCTTTAAATAGACAAAAAAATCCATCCCTGTTTCAAAACCACTGAACTCCAGGCTCTTGGAAGCATTCCCTGATCCACTGAGGATGCTGAAGAGTATAAAGAGTGAGTCAGTTACAGGAAATTGGGGGCTGGCATTTCAGCTTCATTTGAGCCCAGTGTAAGTTTATGGCTAGATGTTTGATTCACGCAATGGGTTACAATTATTATTTATTGGATATGTATAACTGTGCTGTTCATCCAGAATCCGGATATCTGGGATTCCGGTTAACCCGGATATCCGACCATTTTTACACTATCCGGATCGGATCCCGGATAGCTATAGAAATCCGGATAGCTATCTGCGGATATTTGGCCGCATGACCCGGATATCCGCGGACAGTGCGGATATCCAGATCCGAAATACTGTAACTAAGGTTATGACGTCCTGGAGCCAATCAGAGGGCTCCCAGCAGAAGCCCTAGCAACCAATCACAGAGGGGAACCTTGGCCAGCCCCACCTGACCTCATTGAGCCAATCAGAGGCCTGCAAGCCTAAACCCTGGCACCCAATCACAGAAAGGAACACTGGCCAGCCCCCCTGCATAATAAGGAGGGCTGCCATGATGAGATAGATCGTCCTTAGCTTGCTGAATGCACACTGAGAGATTTACTCCAGTGCTGCTGGGCTGGCCTAGTGCTTACACAGTGATAATTATAAAGCTGTTCAGTGATTAACCCCTTCACTATCATTCACTACACTGTCCGACAGTCTGCTGCAGGCAGCTGCCTGCTATGTGTCTGTGTGTGTGCCAGGCCAGCTGCTGCCAGCTGGCCAGCTATTAGCCTTAGGTATACGTTAGGGTAGGGATTAGGGAATAGGACTACTGTGTTATTGTCAGTGCTAGTAGTTGTTAGTGTAGAGTAGTAGTAGTACTGTGTTAGCTTTCTACAGAAGTGCTGTGCTGTGAGCAGTGCCAGTGTGCACTAGTGTCTCCTCCTCTGCTGTCTGACTGTCACGTGGCACGTGTCACGTGGCAAGTGCCATGTGACACTTGGCAAGTACCACGTGACAAGTGGCAAGTGCCACGTGACACTTGGCAAGTGCCACGTGACAAGTGGCAAGTGCTACGTGACAAGTGGCAAGTGCTACGTGACACTTGGCAAGTGACACGTCCGGCATGCTCCTGGCACACGTTACACCTGCTGCTGCTGCATTGCCCTGCTCCTGCTGCCTGTGCAGCTCCCACCCCCAGGCCAGGGTGCCACAGGCCACTGATAGCACCTATATTTAACCCAAAACACAGTTGCTGCATAATTTTTTGGAGTTGTCTTGGCTGAAAACTGTCATGTCCCAGTTGTGCGGTTGGAATTTGGACACAATTTGGGCTGCACGACCGCTGTCTGGAACCTAGGCCTGATGTTAATTGACAGCCATTGTTTTTTTTTGGGGGGGGGGGGATTTTAAGTCCCCACATCATCAATTAGTGTTTCTCTTTACAAAATAATGATGCTACATGCCTCATTTACCCTTACAATTTTAAAGCAATTTAAAGGCCACTTTCGTTTTTTCTATCCAGATATCCGAATCCAGCCGGATACCTCGGATACTAGGGTCGGATATCCAATTCGGATCCGGATTGGAAAATTTTGACTCGGATATCCGACCCGGATCGGATATATGGGTATCCGGATACGGATCAAATCCGGATTTTGAAAAGGGGTATCCGAGCAGCACTGGTGGTCATACTTGTTATATGATCCTCAACAGATGGGCCCAGGCTGATGACCTTGCCATTGGAGAATGGATGTGAATGTTGGGGGTGGTGGAGCATCAGTGATTAGTTGAAGGGCAGGCCTGAATGATCTTATGATCTGTAGTTACACCCATTAACAAAATGCCTCCTGCTGATTAAATTTACATCCTGCTGATACATGTTTATTTTTTAATTATTAGATAAAGTGGAGCCCCACCTGTCTATCTCCCATCGTCCAGTGCAACAAGCTTGAACTAAGCGTGAACACTGGGCCAACCGAGGCTGCTGAGCTGTCATAGCTTCCTACTTCAATGTGCTTCATGGTGCCACCCGAGGTCTTCTGCCAGTTGATGATGTTGTAGAGGGCTGGAATGTCTCCGTTCTCATCAAAATACATTTCTCTCCCACTGCTTAGCTTTATTCTGATGTCTCTTATATAAGGGAGTAACTGTAATAATAATAACAGCACCATTAACATAAATAAAAAGCATATTATCATCAACAAATGTATCACTAGTTTTTAATATAGGAGGTGATATAAAGACTGATCCTGAAAGGGCCACTATTGCGAAAAATTGTTTAGTTTTAAGTGTACCCAAGTTGACATGTTTATATACAGTGCCAAGCATACAAATAACTATGCTGCCTTCCTTTTCTTATTTTTCTGCCTGAAAGCATTATCCCTTTAGCTTCCAAATAAACAAATTTTTCCTGCCACTGGGGAAGTGTGCCTTCCTAGCCTGGTGGACTATGCAGAGCGGTGCAGGGAGCTTTCATAGTTACCTGTTCCGGATGCTGGACCAGCTTCCTCTCTTCATCCACCCGCGGAGTTGCACTCCCGACATCCTTTTCTGACTTCCGACCACATGTTATTACATGTGATCGAGGCTCAGAAGATAGTGTCAGCGGTGCAGCGTCGGTGCAGCGCCACCTGGAGGTGGAAGAGGGGTGATGGAAGCAGGGGCGTAACTAGACATCACTGGGCCCCCCTGCGAAACTTTGGATGGGGCCCCCCACCCCCCTCGCTTTCTGCACAGGAAAACTGAGGACCAATGTGTTTTCCCCATGGAGATAAAAACACTTAGACTAAAGCTCAACACACACCATACAATCTTGGTTGTACAGATTTACCAAATCTATGTAGTATAAGGGACAACAGATTGAAAATACCTTAAATGATTGATTGGATAAGCTCTTATACTACATGAAAGTGGTAGGATTGAACAACCACGATTGTATGGTGTGTGTTGAGCCTTAAAGGAAATGTCAGGCAATCTATGCTACCCCCAGATCTACTTACCCGGGGCTTCCTACAGCCCCTTGCAGCCAACAAGTCCCTTGTTGCAGCTCTGTTTCCAGTACATACAGTGCATGCACACACAGCCGTATTATTTTACTAAAGGTGGGTACACACGTCAGATAAAAGTCTTTGGAAAATGAAAGATCACAGACCAATTTTACCCCCTTCCATGTAGTATGAGAGCCATACCTTCACAGTCTATTCTATGGAGCCGCACTCCCCATCAGACAGAAATCTTTGCAAGATGCTGCACACAAAGATGCTGTACACATGCAACAGATCAGTATCTGCAAAAGATCTGTTCCTGCAAAAGATCCGTTTCTGCAAAATGCATTCATAGTCTATGAGATCTGCAGATCATCATACACACCTTGTTTAGCAGACATTCATCTGCAGATCAGATCCACCAGGATGGATTTTCAGATCTGCAGATTGGCTGATCTGCAGAAAAATGTCAGTTAAACAAGGTGTGTATGATGATCTGCAGATCTCATAGACTATGAATGCAATTTGCAGGAACGGATCTTTGGCAGGAACAGATCTTTCGCAGATACTGATCTTTTGTGTCTGTACAGCATCTGTGTGTGCAGCATCTTGCAAAGGTTTCTGTCTGATGTGGAGTTCAGTTCAGCTCCATAGAATAGACTGTGTTAGGTATGGCTCTCATACTACATGGAAGGGGTAAGATTGGTCTGTGATCTTTCATTTTCCAAAGACTTTTATCTGATGTGTGTGACCTTAAATGAGAGCACATGCTATATGGAGAAACAATGACATGCTTAACATAGCATATAGTATTCACTGAAACTTTGGCAAAACATTCAGAATGTCACTGATTGATTCACTCTTATTATGGGATCTTTTAACTCAGTATGAGACAAGCTCTCAATGAAGCAGCAACAGTAGACATCAATCTCCACTCTGCTGTGTTGTAAAAGTAATTAGAGGCCATAAGGTCATTAGCCTGTGTGATAAGAATCTAGGAATCCTTTCAGAGTGAACAAGGGAAAGTCTAAAAGGTTTTTTCAAAATGTGACTTAAGGTGCCCATACACTCCTCAGATTGGCAGCAGATAGATAAGAAATGCATCTGATGATCTATCTGATGCGTTTTTAGAACATTTTTTACCAGGATAGAATTCCAATTAGTGGTGCTCAAATACCCCTTTTTAAAATTCGAGTTTGGTCGAATTCGAATAGTAAATTATTCGAGGTCATTCGAATATTCGAGTCGAATAATTTTTACTATTCGATTCGACCTCGGACTTCGAGCTCACTATTCGAGTCGGTATTCGAGCTAACTATTCGAGCTGACTATTCGAATTGGCCTTAAATAGCTTCCAACACTTGTTTTGAGGGTGAATGATGCAAGAAACCTCTTTTTTTCCAAGTAACAACAGCAAGTGATTATGTGGGGATGTTCCTTTAAAAAAAAATGTGGAAAGAGAAGTTGTGTCCTTAATTTTGTTCAGTAGTGTTACTGTATATACTTGTTCTTCTTCTTCTTTATCTTTCTTCTTCTTCTTCTTCTTCTTCTTCTTCTTCTTCTTCTTCTTCTTCTTCTTTATCTTTCTTCTTCTTCTTCTTCTTCTTCTTCTTCTTCTTCTTCTTCTTCTTCTTCTTCTTCTTCTTCTTCTTCTTCTTCTTCTTCTTCTTCTCCTTCCTTTTCAATATAGTCTTATTCTTCTTCACGTATTTCTCTTTTCAATTTTTTTTTTAAAGAAATGCATCTATTTTTGAGCGTAACAAATAGCTGGTGGGCGCTCGCATGTTGGAAGCGCCATTGTATGTGCTCCCTGGCAGTGGAAACACAAAGACAGCAGGAGGTAAATTCAGCAGCAGGAGGAGGAGGATGAGTGTGTGGCAGCAGGCAGTCAATGAGGCAGGCAGCTCGCCGTGACATAATAGCCCTGGTACCTAGCGGTGATACCAGGGCTGTAAATAAACACAACAGGAGGTCCCAGACAGCGGTCGTGCAGCCCACATTGTGTCCAATACACAACTGGGACAACACAGTTTTCAACCCGGGCACCTCAGAAAAATTAAACCTTTTTTTTTTTTTTTATGGTTTTTTGGTTTTTGGTTTTGCAACCAATATAGCTATTGTTTGACGTAATAGCTGGTGGCAGAGTGGCAGCAGAAGGTAAATCATCTGTGTACCCTGGCAGTGGGAAACACAGACAGACAGCAGCAGCAGGAGGAGGAATGGAGGAGTAGGCGAGCAGCTATTGTTTGACGTAATAGCTGGTGGCAGAGTGGCAGCAGAAGGTAAATCATCTGTGCACCCTGGCAGTGGGAAACACAGACAGACAGCAGCAGCAGCAGCAGGAGGAGGTATGGAGGAGCAGTGTGAGTGTGGCAGCAGGTAGGCAGCGTGACATAATAGCCCTGGTACCTAGCGGTGATACCAGGGCTGTAAATAAACACAACAGGAGGTCCCAGACAGCGGTCGTGCAGCCCACATTGTGTCCAATACACAACTGGGACAACACAGTTTTCAACCCGGGCACCTCAGAAAAATTAAACCTTTTTTTTTTTTTTATGGTTTTTTGGTTTTTGGTTTTGCAACCAATATAGCTATTGTTTGACGTAATAGCTGGTGGCAGAGTGGCAGCAGAAGGTAAATCATCTGTGTACCCTGGCAGTGGGAAACACAGACAGACAGACAGCAGCAGCAGGAAGAGGAATGGAGGAGTAGGCGAGCAGCTATTGTTTGACGTAATAGCTGGTGGCAGAGTGGCAGCAGAAGGTAAATCATCTGTGTACCCTGGCAGTGGGAAACACAGACAGACAGCAGCAGCAGCAGCAGGAGGAGGTATGGAGGAGCAGTGTGAGTGTGGCAGCAGGTAGGCAGCGTGACATAATAGCCCTGGTACCTAGCGGTGATACCAGGGCTGTAAATAAACACAACAGGAGGTCCCAGACAGCGGTCGTGCAGCCCACATTGTGTCCAATACACAACTGGGACAACACAGTTTTCAACCCGGGCACCTCAGAAAAATTAAACCTTTTTTTTTTTTTTATGGTTTTTTGGTTTTTGGTTTTGCAACCAATATAGCTATTGTTTGACGTAATAGCTGGTGGCAGAGTGGCAGCAGAAGGTAAATCATCTGTGTACCCTGGCAGTGGGAAACACAGACAGACAGACAGCAGCAGCAGGAGGAGGAATGGAGGAGTAGGCGAGCAGCTATTGTTTGACGTAATAGCTGGTGGCAGAGTGGCAGCAGAAGGTAAATCATCTGTGTACCCTGGCAGTGGGAAACACAGACAGACAGCAGCAGCAGCAGCAGGAGGAGGTATGGAGGAGCAGTGTGAGTGTGGCAGCAGGTAGGCAGCGTGACATAATAGCCCTGGTACCTAGCGGTGATACCAGGGCTGTAAATAAACACAACAGGAGGTCCCAGACAGCGGTCGTGCAGCCCACATTGTGTCCAATACACAACTGGGACAACACAGTTTTCAACCCGGGCACCTCAGAAAAATTAAACCTTTTTTTTTTTTTTTATGGTTTTTTGGTTTTTGGTTTTGCAACCAATATAGCTATTGTTTGACGTAATAGCTGGTGGCAGAGTGGCAGCAGAAGGTAAATCATCTGTGTACCCTGGCAGTGGGAAACACAGACAGACAGACAGCAGCAGCAGGAGGAGGAATGGAGGAGTAGGCGAGCAGCTATTGTTTGACGTAATAGCTGGTGGCAGAGTGGCAGCAGAAGGTAAATCATCTGTGTACCCTGGCAGTGGGAAACACAGACAGACAGCAGCAGCAGCAGCAGGAGGAGGTATGGAGGAGCAGTGTGAGTGTGGCAGCAGGTAGGCAGCGTGACATAATAGCCCTGGTACCTATCGGTGATACCAGGGCTGTAAATAAACACAACAGGAGGTCCCAGACAGCGGTCGTGCAGCCCACATTGTGTCCAATACACAACTGGGACAACACAGTTTTCAACCCGGGCACCTCAGAAAAATTAAACCTTTTTTTTTTTTTTTTTTATGGTTTTTTGGTTTTTGGTTTTGCAACCAATATAGCTATTGTTTGACGTAATAGCTGGTGGCAGAGTGGCAGCAGAAGGTAAATCATCTGTGTACCCTGGCAGTGGGAAACACAGACAGACAGCAGAAGGGCAGTACACAGCAGCCCACTGTAGGTGTAAAATGTGTGGCTGCAGGCGACGTAATAGTCAAAGTGAACCAGGCTGGCTTAGTGAGCAGGAGCCAGGAGGTGGTAAAGGGTGGTAAGGCACATTAACGATGGTTCCGGCAGCCAGTTCATGTCCCCCTCTCGCCGACAACAGGGGCCAGGAACTCGCCTTCCACCCACGCCTGGTTCATCTTGAGAAACGTCAGTCTGTCCACAGACTTGTGAGACAGACGTGAGCGTTTCTCGGTGACCACGCCACCAGCTGCACTGAAGCAGCGCTCGGACAGCACGCTGGAAGGGGGGCAGGACAGCACTTCCAGGGCGTACTGCGCCAGCTCGCTCCAGATCTCCATGCGCTTGACCCAATACTCCATGGGATCAACAGGGGCATCGCTGTCAAGCCCGCTGTACGACCCCATGTAGTCAGCCACCATGCGGGTCAGGCGCTGGCTGTGACCGGAGGAGGATGCTGCTGCATGCATCTCCTCTCTAGTCACTGCTGCCGGAGCCTCTACAGTCCTGTAGAGCTCGTGGCTGAGAGACAGCAGGTCTGTGGGGCGCTTGCTGCTGCTGGATGCAGGCACCTGCTGCTGCCTCTGTGCTGGCTGCTGGACAGTGGGGGTGGAAGGCTGGGGGAAGGCTTCCTCCAAGCGCTCAACAAGGGCCTGCTGCAAGCTCCTTATTTGTTGCGCTGGGTCTCCTCCTGCAGGCGGCAGGGACTGGCTCAACTTCCCCTTGAGGCGTGGGTCCAACATCATGCTGATCCAGGTGTCCTCCCTCTGCTTCATCTGGATCACCCTGGGGTCCCTGCGCAGGCACGTCAGCATGTGCGCTGCCATTGGGAAGAGGCGGGCCACGTCTGCTGGCACATCGACGTCAGTGCTGTCCTCATCCTCCTCCTCTGCTGCCTCATCCTCTCTCCACCCCCGCACCAACTCAGCTGCGCTGTGCTGATCCCCCTCATCAGCAGCCAGGTCAGGGACCTCCACCAAGTCCTCCTCCTCCTCCCCCTCAGAGGTGGACTGCGCAGCTGGTTGCCGCTCCTGCTGGTCCAAGGCTGCCGCTCCCTGTTCCAGCAAAGCATCGAGGGCCCTGTTCAGCAGAGAAACCAGGGGCACCCACTCGCAGACCATAGCATGGTCCCTGCTCACCATGTTTGTGGCCTGCAGGAAGGGAGCCAGCACTAAGCACACCTGCTGCATGTGCCTCCAGTCATCATCGGGGACGATGGACGGGAAGTTGCTGGTCTTGTCCCTTCTCAGAGCTGCGGAAACAGTGGCCAGGGCAAGGTACTGTTTGACAGCGTGCCTCTGTTCAACCAGACGCTCCAACATCGCCAGGGTGGAGTTCCAGCGAGTCGGAACATCAAGGATCAGCCGATGGCGTGGCAGATCCAGCTCCTTTTGCACGTCTTCCAGGCTCGCACAGGCTGCAGCCGAGCGCCGGAAGTGACGCACAACATTCCTTGCCGTTTCCAGCAGTTCGCCCATCCCCTGGTAGGTGCGCAGGAACTTCTGCACCACCAGGTTCAGCACGTGGGCAAGACAGGGGATGTGGGTCAGGTTTCCCCTGTGTATTGCGGCAACCAGATTGGCCCCATTGTCGGCCACCACCTCTCCGACTCTGAGGCCTCTGGGGGTCAGCCAAATCCTCTCCTGCTCCTGGAGTTTGGCCAACACATGGGTTGCCGTCAGCTTGGTCTTCCCAAGGCTGACCAAGTGCAGCAGCGCTTGGCAGTGGCGGGCCTTCACGCTGCTGCTGAGGCGGGGGGTTTGGCCAGGTGTGCCGGAGGATGGCAGAGGATCGGAGGAACCTGCTGCAGTTCCCCTGAGCCTGCGGGGTGGCACCACCCACTGTGTTGCTGCTGCTGCTGTGCCCGCTGCTGCTCTCCCATCCTCACCCCCTTCCACCAAGCTGACCCAGTGGACAGTGAAGGACAGGTAGCGGCCTGTCCCGAAGCGGCTGCTCCAGGAGTCCATGGTGACGTGGACCCTTTCACCAACCGCGTGCTCCAGCCCTCGCTCCACATTGGCCATCACAAAGCGGTGCAGTGCAGGAATGGCCTTGCGGGAGAAAAAGTGTCTGCTGGGGAGCTGCCAGTCTGGGGCTGCGCAAGCAAGCAGCGCACGAATGTCGCTCCCCTCCTGCACGAGCGTGTACGGCAGGAGTTTGGAGCACATGGCCCGTGCCAGCAAGCCGTTCAGCTGCCGCACGCGACGGCTGCTGGGAGGCAGAGCCCTAACCACCCCCTGGAAGGACTCGCTCAAAAGGCTCTGGCGTGGCCTTTTGCTGACACGGGAATCAGCAGACACAGCGGAGGAGGCCACTGAGGACTGGCTGCCAGAACAGGCCTCAGTGTCGGCGGCAGGAGTTGCAGAGGGGGGAGGAGCAGTGCGTTTCCGCACTCCTGCTGGTGCTGCTGGAGGAGCAGGAGGGCGGGTGGCTGCTGTTGCTGCTGCTGAAGGCTGTGCAGTGATGGGTGTGGTGCCACTGCCAGCACCAGATGCCTTCAGCCTCTGGAACTCCTCATGCTGGTGGAAATGTTTAGCCGCAAGGTGGTTGATGAGCGAGCTGGTGCAGAACTTTAAGGGGTCTGCACCTCTGCTCAACTTCCGCTGACAGTGGTTGCAAGTGGCGTACTTGCTGTACACAGTGGGCATGGTGAAATATCGCCAGATTGGTGACTTAAACATCCCCCTACGGCATGGAAGCGCTGCTGCCTGTCTCCCTGTGGTGGTTGGGGGGGGGGGCTTGGGTGCGGCTGGTGGTGGTACTGGCTGATGCTGCTGCTGCTGAGCCTGAGACACCAGCAGGGTGTGGGACGCTGCCAATGCTTGCAATGATGCGCCTCCTTGCAAGGCCCACAAGCGCATCCTCCTCCTCCTCCTCAGAGCTGCTGAGGACGACATCCCCTGGAGGTGGTGGCACCCAGTCTCTGTCTGTCACCGGGTCATCATCATCCTCCCCCTCCTGAAACATGTCCTGCTGGGATGAGGACCCCCCAAACTCCTCTCCTGATGCATGGATGGGCTGCTTGACTGTCGCCACAGTCTTGCTGTCCAATCCCTCATCCCCCAAAGTGCCCATCAGCATCTCCTCCTCAAGATCGCCAACAACAGCAGACAATTTACTCATGATGCCTGGGGTCAAAAGACTGCTGAATGACAGGTCGGCGAGTGACGGTGAACTGGCCTCCTCCCCAGACCCTGCTGGGCGGCTGCTGCGAACAGGGGTGGTGGTGGTGGTGAGGGTGGAGGCCTCGGATGCAGAGCTGATGGCGGGCTGCTCATCCTCCGTCATGAGTTGCACCACAGTGTCTGCATCCTTTTCCTCAATGGGACGTTTCCGACCCGGCTGGAGGAAAATGGGAGCAGGTGCTACACGCTGCTGCTGCTGTGTCTCTGCAGCGTGAGTTGCAGATGCTCCTGCTGGGCGGCGCCCAAGGCGTCCACGGCCAGTGGCTATGGGAGGAATGTTAGCCACTGACGCTGCTGCTGCTGCTGCGGAACTGTGCATGGTGGCGCGCCCGCGGCCGCGGCTTGCCACAATGCTGCTCCCTCTCCTCCTGATTCCCTTGCTGCCCTTCCCCTTGCCCAAACCGCGCTGGCTGCCACTTCCAGACATCTTCAATGTTTTGGGCGTATAGACAAAAGTTTTTTAAAAGGGCGGGTGAAAAGTGGGGTACTTTAATGGAGTGGGTTGGTTGGTGAGGTGACTGAGTGAGTGTCCCCTAGTACAGTAAGTAAGTAGTAACAGTCAGGAAGTACAACTAGCAGTTACAATAATCAGTAGTAATCACAAGTAAATTTAGTGTGTGTACACTCAGACAGTGAGTGCCCGCACGCAGGAGCTAGTAGCCTATGAACACAGTGACTGAGTGTCCTAGACTCCTAGTACAGTAAGAGTAAGTAGTAACAGTAAGTAGAACTAACTAATTACAATAATCAATCAGCGATCAGAAGGAAATGGAGTGTGGGTGGTGTGTGTACACTCAGACAGTGAGTGCCCGCACGCAGGAGCTAGTAGCCTATGAACACAGTGACTGAGTGTCCTAGACTCCTAGTACAGTAAGAGTAAGTAGTAACAGTAAGTAGAACTAACTAATTACAATAATCAATCAGCGATCAGAAGGAAATGGAGTGTGGGTGGTGTGTGTACACTCAGACAGTGAGTGACCGCACGCAGGAGCTAGTAGCCTATGAACACACAGTGACTGAGTGTCCTAGACTCCTAGTACAGTAAGAGTAAGTAGTAACAGTAAGTAGAACTAACTAATTACAATAATCAATCAGCGATCAGAAGGAAATGGAGTGTGGGTGGTGTGTGTACACTCAGACAGTGAGTGCCCGCACGCAGGAGCTAGTAGCCTATGAACACAGTGACTGAGTGTCCTAGACTCCTAGTACAGTAAGAGTAAGTAGTAACAGTAAGTAGAACTAACTAATTACAATAATCAATCAGCGATCAGAAGGAAATGGAGTGTGGGTGGTGTGTGTACACTCAGACAGTGAGTGACCGCACGCAGGAGCTAGTAGCCTATGAACACACAGTGACTGAGTGTCCTAGACTCCTAGTACAGTAAGAGTAAGTAGTAACAGTAAGTAGAACTAACTAATTACAATAATCAATCAGCGATCAGAAGGAAATGGAGTGTGGGTGGTGTGTGTACACTCAGACAGTGAGTGACCGCACGCAGGAGCTAGTAGCCTATGAACACACAGTGACTGAGTGTCCTAGACTCCTAGTACAGTAAGAGTAAGTAGTAACAGTAAGTAGAACTAACTAATTACAATAATCAATCAGCGATCAGAAGGAAATGGAGTGTGGGTGGTGTGTGTACACTCAGACAGTGAGTGCCCGCACGCAGGAGCTAGTAGCCTATGAACACAGTGACTGAGTGTCCTAGACTCCTAGTACAGTAAGAGTAAGTAGTAACAGTAAGTAGAACTAACTAATTACAATAATCAATCAGCGATCAGAAGGAAATGGAGTGTGGGTGGTGTGTGTACACTCAGACAGTGAGTGCCCGCACGCAGGAGCTAGTAGCCTATGAACACAGTGACTGAGTGTCCTAGACTCCTAGTACAGTAAGAGTAAGTAGTAACAGTAAGTAGAACTAACTAATTACAATAATCAATCAGCGATCAGAAGGAAATGGAGTGTGGGTGGTGTGTGTACACTCAGACAGTGAGTGACCGCACGCAGGAGCTAGTAGCCTATGAACACACAGTGACTGAGTGTCCTAGACTCCTAGTACAGTAAGAGTAAGTAGTAACAGTAAGTAGAACTAACTAATTACAATAATCAATCAGCGATCAGAAGGAAATGGAGTGTGGGTGGTGTGTGTACACTCAGACAGTGAGTGACCGCACGCAGGAGCTAGTAGCCTATGAACACACAGTGACTGAGTGTCCTAGACTCCTAGTACAGTAAGAGTAAGTAGTAACAGTAAGTAGAACTAACTAATTACAATAATCAATCAGCGATCAGAAGGAAATGGAGTGTGGGTGGTGTGTGTACACTCAGACAGTGAGTGCCCGCACGCAGGAGCTAGTAGCCTATGAACACAGTGACTGAGTGTCCTAGACTCCTAGTACAGTAAGAGTAAGTAGTAACAGTAAGTAGAACTAACTAATTACAATAATCAATCAGCGATCAGAAGGAAATGGAGTGTGGGTGGTGTGTGTACACTCAGACAGTGAGTGACCGCACGCAGGAGCTAGTAGCCTATGAACACAGTGACTGAGTGTCCTAGACTCCTAGTACAGTAAGAGTAAGTAGTAACAGTAAGTAGAACTAACTAATTACAATAATCAATCAGCGATCAGAAGGAAATGGAGTGTGGGTGGTGTGTGTACACTCAGACAGTGAGTGACCGCACGCAGGAGCTAGTAGCCTATGAACACACAGTGACTGAGTGTCCTAGACTCCTAGTACAGTAAGAGTAAGTAGTAACAGTAAGTAGAACTAACTAATTACAATAATCAATCAGCGATCAGAAGGAAATGGAGTGTGGGTGGTGTGTGTACACTCAGACAGTGAGTGCCCGCACGCAGGAGCTAGTAGCCTATGAACACAGTGACTGAGTGTCCTAGACTCCTAGTACAGTAAGAGTAAGTAGTAACAGTAAGTAGAACTAACTAATTACAATAATCAATCAGCGATCAGAAGGAAATGGAGTGTGGGTGGTGTGTGTACACTCAGACAGTGAGTGACCGCACGCAGGAGCTAGTAGCCTATGAACACAGTGACTGAGTGTCCTAGACTCCTAGTACAGTAAGAGTAAGTAGTAACAGTAAGTAGAACTAACTAATTACAATAATCAATCAGCGATCAGAAGGAAATGGAGTGTGGGTGGTGTGTGTACACTCAGACAGTGAGTGACCGCACGCAGGAGCTAGTAGCCTATGAACACAGTGACTGAGTGTCCTAGACTCCTAGTACAGTAAGAGTAAGTAGTAACAGTAAGTAGAACTAACTAATTACAATAATCAATCAGCGATCAGAAGGAAATGGAGTGTGGGTGGTGTGTGTACACTCAGACAGTGAGTGACCGCACGCAGGAGCTAGTAGCCTATGAACACAGTGACTGTCTGACTGAGTGTCCTAGACTCCTAGTACAGTAAGAGTAAGTAGTAACAGTAAGTACAACTAACTAACAATAATCTATCAGTAATCAGAAGGAAATAGAGTGTGTGTACACACAGACAGTGAGTGAGTGCACACACGCAGGAGCTAGCTAGTAGCCTATAAACAGTGACAGTCAGTGAGTGTCCTACTCCTAGTACAGTATAACTACAATACTATTAGTAAAGGACAGCAGAAATACTGGTATAGATGAGAGAAATAAACAGAGGACAGCTGCCCACAGAGGCAAGGCCCCCCTGAGGCCTAAACCTGTAAGCTTGCAGCAGCTGCCTGTCTCTAATGTAACACACAAGCTACTAACTAAAATACAATGTCTATCTAACTAACAACAATATAGGTGTATATGGCAGGTGTAGGTGAGCAAAAACGCTAGGTAAATGATCACAATAGAGCACTTGCTAAGCCAAAGCACAAAGGAGCAACTCTCTCTCTGTACAAGTCTCAGGCAAGCATGGAGAAACGGAACATGGCGGCCGCTATTTATAGGGTAGGGGCTGGCCAGGGTCCCCCTCTGTGATTGGCTGCCGTCAGAGGGCCTGGGAGCCCTCTGATTGGCTCTAAGGACATCAATCTGGGCTATGACGCTATTCGAGCTCGGTACCGAGCTCGAATAGCGCCGTTTGCTCGAATAGCTCGAATAGTGAATGGGCTATTCGAGTGTACTCGGATAGCCCATTCGAATAGCTACAGCTATTCGGAGCTCGAATACCGAGCTCGGATAGCTGAAAAAGAGCTCGAATATTCGAGCTACTCGAATATTCGAGCTCTGCTGAGCACCACTGATTCCAATAGATTTCAGTTTGAAATCTATTGAAATTCGATCTGATGGCATTTTTTTGCCATCAGATTTCCATTAAGGCCAATGCAAACTGATAAGCAATCTCATCAGATCGACCTAAATTTTCCACCCTGCCAGTTCGAAGGAAATCCATCGAAATCGATCGAAATCGGCCATCGATCGGTCGATTGGCCAACCGATTTCCAAACGATCAATCGATCGATCGATCGGGATCGATCGGTCGGCCAGAAAATCGGCTGAGTGTATGGGCCCCTTTATTCTTTGTTAGGTTTTACATGCAGCCATCAGATCTTTGCAGCAGTGAGAGACAGATGTTTTTTACGAACCCTAGGGAGCAGGGACAGTGTAAAAATTCCAGAGTGTTTATGAGTCCTTATCTGTGTTTTGGACACATGCAGTCAATATAGCAATGGTGTGAGAGCAGAATACGTTTTTTTTCTCTTTTTTTCCCTCCTTCACTTAGCTGTCAGTCTCTCAAACTTTTCCCCCCATGGGCCCCTCTGCGGAGGCATCCCTTGCAGGGTCTATTGTTACGCCCCTGGATGGAAGAGACTCTTCCATCACCCTTCTTCCCTTTTTGGATCCAGAGGCTTCCCTTTTCTTAGGTAAGTATGTGTTTTTTGACCCCAGATGCACCTTGGGTACACTTTACTCTCTTCTGTCTGCAATACTTATACACCCAACTGGTGTTCCAGCACTGTGGCCAGCCCTTCTGAGAAACAACTTGGACAGTTGCCTTCCTCTTCATGCTGGTGTGGTTGGGTACCAGGAATAATCTCCTGGATAGATGTGCACAGCCACATGCCTGTTTCATTAACTCCTGCGGCTTTGCCAGCAGCCAGATGGGAAACATTCAATAATCAAGGGAGTGTCTAATTGGTCACTCTGTTACTTTGGCAGTCGATGGGCTGCTTGGACTCCCTGATTGGTTCCTATCTCGATAAATCTCGAGATTTGCCCTTGTCCATTGCCCATGATAGTGTTTTTACCTGTGTGCTTTCTGCTAAGGGTGTGATTACTGAACTGCTTTGTGTTATGACCTTCTGTGACCCCTGACCCTGGCCTGTTTGGACTTTTATTGCTTAACACATTGGTACCAGATTTTCCTAGTGCTGACTCAAACTGCCTGACTACCCTTCTCCTTCTAGCCTGTATCTATAATAATCAATAATCCAACATGCATACAGATCCTTATCAGTACATGGCATGAGTTGTTTTGGCTCTATATTCTATATACAAGTTGGATTATTATGGCTCTGTACATTAAAAAAGTTGACACATAATTGCATTCCAGCAGTTCTGGAGGTGTGTTTAGCTTACAGGGACAACAAAGAATGATTTGCATACTCAGCAGTGATGCATTGTGGGAGGTGAAAGCATAATGTTAACTCAAAATACTAATATAATTAACAAAATAACTCTCTATGGTTCTATAAGTGAATCCAATTGGCTAGCCTGGGTCTTATTCACATGAAATGATACACAGAGATAGGTATCGTGGATAAGAACCAAAATCTTTTTTCCGCCCTTGGCTTATAAAGGGCAAAACCACAAAATTATAATACAGGTAGGGGAATTTTTGCACATCTTATACATCATTTTCCAAAATTACTTAATGTTCATCTTCTACAGAATGATATGTAGGCAGGAAATATCAGCAGGTGCACTGTTTGTTGGCATCATGCCTGGACTGTGTGGCAGGATGCTAAAATGGGTTTTAACATAGAATGTAGTACCAGATATGTTCTTGTGGTTGGCTTCAAACAGAGCTGCTAGAGAGATGATCTACATCTTAATAACACATCTTCAAACAGAGGTGCTAGAGAGATGACCTACTTCCTAATAACACATCTTAAAGGGATACTTAAGTCAGGCAGAAAAAAATGAGATTCACTCACCTGGGGCTTCCCTCAGCCCCCTGCAGCTGATCGGTGCCCTCGCAGCCCCGCTCCGATGCTCCTGGACCCGCCGGCGGCGACTTCCGGTTTCGCCGTCACCGGCCGACAGGCATGGGAACGCGAGTGATTCTTCGCGTTCCCAGCCACAATAGCACCCCCTATGCTGCTATTGCTTATTTCCTTTCCTTGCGTATTTATGTATATGTTACGGCCAGAACCCGAAGTCTGGCCACTTCGGGTTCTGGCCGGCCAAAATGCGAAGTGGCCAGGTACCTGGGGCCAATGTTAGAAATGTAATGATTCCTGGCTTTGCGATCAGCGCAGCGCTCCCTTTGGCGATCAGTGCAGTGCTTCCGGCGCCGTGTCCTCTTTCTCTCCTCGCGCTCCTCCACAGGCGGCCAATGTCAGCAATTAATGAACTTCTCCGCTCCGGCTCCTCCTCCTGCCTTCCTCCTATTTCCCTCTGACAGCCGGGGACACACATGGACTCAAGAATCGTTCGTGGCTGCAGGACAGCAGAGCGGGACTGCTGCAGACATTGCTTCTGCCAGCACCCGCTCTGCAGGAATTAACAGAACGAATCCCTGCAGTCACGAATGACTCTGGGTGCAAGTGTGTGTCCCCGGCTGTCAGAGGGGAAATAGGAGGAAGGCATGAGGAGGAGCCGGAGCGGAGAAATCCGTTCATTTCTGACATTGGCCGCCTGTGAAAGGAGCCAAGGCCTCCAGTAATCATTACATTTCTAACATTGGCCGCAGGTACCTGGCCACTTCGCATTTTGGCCGGCCAGAACCCGAAGTGGCCAGACTTTGGGTTCTGGCCGTAACATATATAACATATATAAACATATATAAGGAAAAAAAGAGTATCAGTTAGATAATCTTACTAATATAATAAATGGGAAAGTTCGGATGTTTGGATGTTTGTTACTCGATTACGCAAAAACGGCTGAACGGATTTGAATGAAATTTGGCACACACATAGTACATTACCTGGAATAAAGTATAGGATACTTTTTATTCCCATAACCAAAAAAGAGGCAGAGACAAATACAAATTTCACTGGAAAATGTAAACTGCAGCCATTCTTACACTGTTAATGGCAGGGTTCTCAAACTGCACAGTTGGTCATTGGGTGACTGGGATTAATATTCAGAAAGGTGGGAGGAGCCTCCAATCAAAATTAACCTATTGATTTTCAAAGGGAATATTTACATTGCTGCAATTTCAAAAAAGGGGGTGGAGCCACAAACAGCCAATTAGATTTGTTTCATTTCAATGCAAATGATTGATGCCAAACACCGCAAAGCTCACAAACTTGGTAATTGATTAATTGTGCATGAGGGTTAGAAAAGTGGGCACAGCCAACACCAGTTAAATACATAAACGGGCAACGCCAGGCCATAAGTGGGCGGAGACAAATACAAATTTTACTGGGAAAATGTAAACAGCAGCCATTCTTACACTGTTAATGGTAGGGTTCTCAAACTTTGCTCAGTTGATTACTGGGTGACTGGGATTAATATTCAGAAAAGTGGGTGGAGTCTATAAAAGCCAATCAAAATTAATCTATTGATTTTCAAGGGGAATATTTACATTGCTGCCATTCTTGCACTGTTAATGGCACAAGCCTCAAACCTGGTACAGTTGATCATTACATGACTGGGGTTTACATTCATAAAACAGGGTGGAGCCACACACAGCCAATATGATTTGTTTCATTTTAATGCAGGTTATTGATACCAAAGACCGCAAAGCTCACAAACTTGGTCATTGAGTAATTGAGTAATTGTGTGTTAGCACCTGCAAAATACATAATCGGGCAATGCCGGGTCATCAGTAGGCGGAGACAAATACAAATTTCACTGAGAAAATGTAAACTGCAGCCATTCTTACACTGTTAATGGTAGGGTTCTCAAACTTTGCACAATTGGTCACTGGGTGACTGGGATTAATATTCAGAGAAGTGGGTGGAGCCTACAAAAGCCAATCAAAATTCACCTATTGTTTTTCAAGGGGAATATGTAATTGCTACCATTCTTGCACTGTTAATGGCACAAGCCTTAGGGCTGGTTCAGACGGACGCTTGCGGAGCGTTTACCGCAAGCGTTCGGAACGTCGCGGTACACGCTCCCATTCAAGTGAATGGGAGCGTTTACACTGAGCTTTTGCGCACATTTGCACGATCGCGGAGTTCGGGTCCCGATTTTCGCTAGCGTTCGAGCTGCCCCTGGAAGCGACATGTAGCTTCCAGGGGGCGGCCAAATGCGACGGCTAATGTTCCCCTAGGGGAATTAAAAACGTGACCGCATCGGAACGTGACGCGATGGCTACTGTAAGCCTGACCGCGCAGCCACCGCAACGCCCCCAAACGCGACGCCATGCAGATGTCCATCTGAACCAGCCCTTAAACCTGGTACAGTTGGTCATTGGGTGACTGGGGTTCAAATTCAGACAAAGGGGTGGAGCCACAAACAGCCCATCAGATTTGTTTAATCTCAATGCAAATTATTGATGCCAAAGACCGCAAAGCTCACAAACTTGGTTATTGAGTAATTGTGTGTTAGGGTTAGAAATAGTAGGCGGAGCCAACACCAGCCAAATACATACCTAAACAATGTTAGGAAATAAGTGGGTGGAGAAAAATACAAATTTCATTGTGCAAATGTAAACTACAGCCATTCTTACACTGTTAATGGTAGGGTTCTCAAACTTTGCACAGTTGGTCACTGGGTGACTGAGATTAATATTCAGAAAAGTGGGTGGAGCCTACAAAAGCCAATCAAAATCCACCTATTGATTTTTAAGGGGAATATTTAATTGCTGCCATTCTTGCACTGTTAATCACCTGTACCTGGTACAGTTGGCCATTGGGTGATTTAAGTTAAAATTCAGAAAAGGGGTGGAGCCACATCCAATCAGATTAATTTTATTTCATTGCAAATTATTGATGCCAAAGACCGCAAAGCTCACATACTTGGTCATTAAGTAATTGTGTGTTAGGGTTAGGAAAAGTGGGCAGAGCCAACACTAGCCAAATACTTATTCGGGCAACACCGGGCGTCCAGCTGGTAGCAAATAAGTGAAAGTATCATTATACTGTTTCCAGCTACTAGCTGTCAGGAACTTAAAGCAAGTGTTCCTGGCTGTACGCCCAGAATGTGGTTACGTGTTCGGGGGTTTTTGATGCCAGTGTAGTCTAAAGTGGAGCGGAAAAGAGGAAGATGTACCGGAATTGCTTGACCTGCGGTGTGTGCTTCAAAGACTAAATTTCTACATCAAAAGGAGTCAATTGGTACAGCGTGTCCTGTATAGCTGGTAACTTGTAACCTATAAACTAAATACTAAATACTATCTGACAGACTTATTCTAGAGATCCATTGTCTCCTATGCAGACCCTATGATGTCTGAGAGACAAAATGGCTCCCGGCTAAGCATTTATGCCAAGCTGTGATGTATATTTGCCTTGCGGTTACTGTGCTAAGCTATGTATTATAATTGTATGAGTATATCAATATTATCCTACTTCTCTTATATAGATATGTGTATGAGCAAGCACAAGATATTGATTAACTAATAATAAATGATAAAGGAGTGATAACTGTCCTATCCATAGTTCTGCCTTTCATTTCCCCTCTTTTTAACCGTGATTTAACGGTTAAACTGCGTTGTGACCCTCAACTGGGACAGTAGGATACTTATTAGCCCTAAGGGCCAAATATTGTACATAGATAGGCGTCGGGGCAGGTTGGGTGCATTTTTGGAAACAGCACATGAGCAGTCTGAATGTTAGGTAGATTAGAAAAATGGCAACAATTATACACAGGATAACTATCAACAGGTTTTTTAATCCATCCAGCCATGAGAAGTTAAAGAAGTCTGACCATGAGGTGTCTACACCAGAGTTCTTCTTCTTCTAATTCAATTGAAAGGGATTCTAATTTTTTTATGGTCTCTGTCACCTTCCCATTTGGACCTGTGTTGCCAGGAATGTAAGTGCAACAGGCATCAGAGAGGCCAATAAATTTACAAACCTCACCCTTCTCAGCTAACATCATATCCAAAGTCATCCTGTTCTGAAAGGTCATTCGAGAGTTTGAACCCAGTTCATCAGCCAAGCCTTGTAAGGCATTTTTGGTATAATTGACAAATCTTTGCTGATTATAATAAATGTAGTTAATCCAGTCTACATTTCCATTCATTGTGACTATTGGAAAGAGTAGCGATTCAAACCCAGCAGCCACCTGATCCCGAGCTTTAAATTCATCAGGGACCCATCTTGGGACCCCTATTGCATCCGTATATACATGTGGATCCAAACTCCCTTTGACCTCTCTCCTTTTCCTATTCCCCTGGGAATTACCTACGGCATGTGATATATCACTAAAAATCTGAAGGGGCATCAGGATTTTTGCGAGAGCACATTCACCTGACCATACCTGTGGTAGTTTAGGTCTCAGCTTCATGTCTCCACAGATCCAGTAAATGTCTCCTATAAAGTGGGTTTGGTTGTACAGTTTCTTGATGGGCAGAACGCTATAGTTTGCACAGTAGCCAGTGGAGAAATTACCTACTTTTTGTCCTTCTCCTTTATAACTGGCATAACATGTATAATTGCCTTTATAAATGGTGACTGGTAAATCAAGTTTAATAGTCCCAGAAAGAATGGGATATTCCTTTTTCCATTTTTCACACTTGGGATCTGTTGTATTTGTACCTGTGTAAAGGCTAAGGAAGCATTCCTCTCCACCCTCAGGGAGAGGGATAGGGTCTGTTCCCAGATGAGGCCTAGCGCCCCCACAAACATAACAGTCAGACATATTATGCTCACGTGCAGTGTACTGCATCCATTCCAACCATAAATTTGTGTGTGAGAAACCTGTTTCAATGGCCAAGGTATCCTCATAGGTGGTGTTTGCTTTAGCAACAATCCCTTGGATCTCATCCCGCTTTATCAGGGGATTATGCGTGCGGAATACTTCTTCATCAGGCCTGTTCGACTTATATTCTGGGTCATTGAACATATCTTTAATAAAGAATGTTCTGAATTTAGGAGATCCACCTCTCCCATCAAGCATGCCAAATATATAACTGCCCGCATCATTTGGGCTTGGGTTATCAATGTTGAGGACATGTTTACCCACATGTTTACAGGACAGGCTCATCCTTGATTTTAAAGACCTCCCCTTTTTATCCTTCCTATTTAAAGCACTTTCAGGTTGGAATCCCCATGGTCTCCCTGTGTTCCATCCTACAGCTCCCCAAGAGCAACAGGAATCCCCCCAGTGATCATCTACTACACATATGTAACTTGTTCCATAACAAGTTGGAGGATTTTTCAGGAGTGACTAAGGGCATTTAAGAATTTGGCATGCATGAAAGAGATAGATGGCCACTTGTGTGTTAGAGGAGTTGAACCAGAAAGTAATACCCTGATGGTCATTAGCTGGAGTAACATCTACCTGTGTCTGTGTACTGTCTGCAGTCATTAATCTTTTATGCATTCTATGTGTATAAACGCCTGTGTGTTTATTTTCTACCTGATTGAAAGGAATCACCACAGGGATGATCTTTATGTAATCTGCTTGTGTAGTTTCAGGTGTAGGTGGAAATATACTGGTAAAGAAGACTGTGGGAGCAGGAGGGTGCAACTGCTTATCAATTTCCCCTAGTGGACCAAAATCATAATGGCAACTGAGTATTGCCCGTATGATTGTGGAAAGGATAATGGCAATACTAATTGTCAAAAAGAAGAGAAATCATGGATGTTGTCTCATCTTCCTCCTGCTCCTCCCCTCCCTTTGCCTTTCGGGAGTCTCCATTGCTGTCTCCGAGCTTTATTTTCGGCACTTCGTCAAATTCTTCAGCCACTATCACCTTCGGCAGTTCGTCGAATTATTCAGCCACTATCACCTTCGGCACTTCGTCGAATTCTTCAGCCAGTTTCTCCTCCTCCAATGGGAACCTAATCGTGAACTTGCGCGTCTGGATCGGTTGATTCATTGGATGCGGAACCGATTTCACTCTGCTCGCATGGACCCAAGTGGGGGTCTCCTCCGTCAGGATAGCTGTCCTCGTCACGGCTACGACTCAGGTCAGTGGCCCATAAGGATAGTGATCAGCCTTCCTCCCTTTAGTCAGTTTCTGGACCACTACAGCATCTCCCGGGCGGAATCTGTGTGTTGGATCCTGTGGAGAAAAAGGGAGAGTGCGAGCGACATTTTCTTGATATCGGTCAAGAACATCAAGGAGTTTCCTAACATATTCTTCCTGCACTACACTTAGATCATCTGAAGTCAGTGTGTAAGGTTTTACTCCCCAAGGTGTGGGAAATGGTCTTCCCATTAGGATTTCAAAAGGTGAGAGTAACCAGTACTCTTGTTTGGCTGCATTCTGATTTCTGCTAAAACGGGTAGTATTCGTTTCCGGTTTACAAATGTACCCCCTGTAGCTTTCTTCAATTTGTCCTTGAAAGTTCTGTTCATCCTTTCCACCACCCCTGAACTTTGGGGGTGATTGGGCATATGAAACTTCCAATCTATTTGAAGCGCTGTGGTTAGTTGCTTGGTGACCTTGGCAATGAATGCAGGGCCATTGTCTGAATTTATCTGAACTGGGATCCCCCATCTCGGAATGATTTCATGTGTTAGAAATTTTACCACAGTTTGTGCAGTTTCATTTGTGGTTGGGAATATCTCTGGCCAGCTTGAAAACATATCCACTATGACCAAAGCATATTCTGTCTTGTTCGGGTTGTTTGTCTTAGGAATGTGAGTAAAATCTACCTGAAAATGTGAAAAAGGAGTGGTAGGGTACTCTAGATGCATATGTTTTGCTTTGTTAGGATTGTTCGGACTATTCCTTATACATGTAAGGCACCGTTCTACAAACCTCCTCCAGAGGGACCCTAGTCCCACAATGAATAAGTCTTTAGCAATCAACTCTTTTGTGGCTTCTGCTGACCTTTGACCTGCTCCATGGTATTGGGTGATTAGGAGTGTGGAACTTACCTCAGGGATACAGGGCTTTCCCTCTTTACAAATGATACAAGTACTTGTATCCAATTTTGCACCTCTATCCTCCCAGTTCTGCTTCTCTTTGCCACTTACCCAACTCTGTAATTCTTTCAGAATATCTGCAGATAGGGTGATTACTGGAGCTAACATGGGCATCTCATAAGTAGCAGTGGACATTAAGGCTGCGGTCAGTGAGGGCATTACCTTTGGAAATCTCATCCTGGTTGTCCGTATGTGCCTTACAATGTAGGACTGCTAGCTGTGACGGCAGCTTGATTGCTGCCAGGAGTTCGTTGATTAAGGTAGTCTGCTGCTACAAAAACCTCTCCTTTGCCAAATGACCCCATGGTAATGGACAGTGCAAAAAGCATATTTGGAATCGGTGTAGCAATTTAAAGGTTGGTCTTCAAAAAGTCTGCATGCTCTGGTCAATGCAATGAGTTCCGCTGCTTGGGCTGACTGACAAGGTATGGAGCTAGCTTCAAGGACAATGTTAGGAAGTTGGACCACTGCATAGCCTGTGTGGTAGGTGTGGTCAATTGGTCGAGAACAGGAGCCGTCTACAAAAACTGTGTGAACATTTGGAATGGGAGTTGATGACATCTCTGGCCTGGGAGAAGTGTCCTAATAAATGAGCTCTGTGCAGTCATGGTTGGGTGGCAGTTTGTCCATTTCAAAAAAGCAAACATTAAATGGTCTCAAGCTCCGTTTCATCTTGGTTCAAACAATGATAACTTTATGGCACGTACAGGGGTCAAGTCACATAGAGGCTCCTTTAAAGAACCAATGCACAAATAATTAAAAAATAATTTAAAAACTTTTTTCTGCGCAGAAAGTTATTATATTAAAACAAATTAAAACAAACTTCTTGGCAAACCTCAAATTCTTTTAGTTTGTCCATTTCCCCTTTTAGTCCTAAAAGGGCATTTAAGATAGCAGCAGGGCCAGAAGTTAAGGCTGAGTATTTTAGTGTTAAGTTCGGGTTGGATAGCAGTATGATCTCATACCCGCTCATCCTCTGAGCAGACATATGCTGGGTGTGTACAGATTCTTTACATCATGTGATGCGTGCAAGACCGTGGGGTGTCCCAGGGTGATAGGTGCAGCCATCTCCACCACCATAGCACACACTGCCAAGCTACGGAGACAAGCAGGTAGCCCTTGTACCGGCACAGCCACGACCTTTGAAAAAAATGCAACAGGGCGGTATTTGGTACCATGCTCCTGCGCCAGGACCCCAACCGTAGTTTTACAATTGTCCCTGGCAAACAAATGAAATTTAACAGCATAATCTGGGAGGCCAAGGCCTGGGCTGGTTACCATAGCACTTTTTAAATGAGTAAAAACTGTACACATTTCATCTGACCATTTGACTGAGTCTGGCATGTCTGTTTTAGTGGCTTGCCTCAAAATATTGTCATAGAAGGAACAATCTGCGATCCATTGGCGGCAGTAACCAATCATACCCAAAAATGACATGTCTTTTTTTGTTTGTGGGCGGGGCTGACCCACTATGGCAGCAATACGGGTATGGCTGATTTTCCTTTCACCTTTTGTGTGGACAAAGCCAAGATACTCAACACTTGTCTGACACCATTGTAACTTTTGTTTAGAGACCTTGTGACCACATGCATACAAATGTCTTAACAAGCTACACCCGTCAGACATATGGACCTCCCTTGTTTTACTCATCAGGCAAATATCATCAGCATACATGAGCAGGGCAGAACCATGGCTATGGGTCCAGGTACGGAGCATGGCACGCAGGACTATGCTGTAGACTACAGGGGAGTCTATATAGCCCTGAGGCAATCTGCACCAAGTGTATTGGTGGCCTCTGAAGACAAAGGCAAACAGTGGCCTAGTCTCCACGTCCACAGGGACGCAAAAGAATGCATGCTTTAAGTTGAAGACACTAAAAAATTCAGCGTCTGGCGGTATGGATGATAGTAGAGATGGCACATCGGGCACCACTGGCGCTATTGGAATGACCAAGGCATTAACAACCCGCAGATCCTGGACAAATCTGTACGTTGACTGGTCAGATTTTAATATTGGATTGACCGGAGTATTATAGGGAGAGATTGGCCTAAATTCACTAAGCTTATCTCCTGTCTTTAATAACTCTTCTAGAGTTGTTACCATGGTGATAAGGCATGTAGTATTCAGGAAACATTTTACCTCAGGCAATCCTAAAGTTAACTCTTCTGTCTTTAAGTTAACTCTCCAATCCTTAAAATAACTCCAGAGTTAAAGACAGACTGTTAATTAACTGCGTGTGAAAATAACTACAGAGGAGGTAAATTAACTACAGAGGAGGTAAATTAACTACAGAGGAGGTAACTTAAGGAATGAAGAGATAAGATAACTCTCTCACTGTGTGGAGGAAAGCGGGAACAAAGGGCGCAGGCAGCTAGTGGACAAAAAGGGCGCCGCCATTCACTCTCATAATAAATAACGTTTAATGGGCGCCAAGCAGGAAAAAAGGGCGCCGGACATAAATAACGTTTACAAACGGCGCCCGGAGATTTTTAATGATTTATAAGTGTGCTTGTGGTGATTTACGTTTATAAAATGCACCCGTGCCGAATAACGTTTATAAAAATACTAAACATATTTATCTTATTTAACTAATTAAAACATTATTTAAAGTTTTATCCCTTACTGTTTGTAAAACATTATTATTCACAAAATAAAGCGATCAGTACGTCACGTAAATTGCAATATATTTTTTGCAGCCACAATTAGTAAAACATTATTATCCACATAATAAAGGGGGGTCTTAGGTTTAGGCACCACCAGGGGGGTCTTAGGTTTAGGCACCACCAGGGGGGTCTTAGGTTTAGGCACCACCAGGGGGGTCTTAGGTTTAGGCACCAACAGGGGGGTCTTAGGTTTAAGCACCACCAGGGGGGTCTTAGGTTTAGGCACCAACAGGGGGGTCTTAGGTTTAGGCACCACCAGGGGGGTCTTAGGTTTAGGCACCACCAGGGGGGTCTTAGGTTTAGGCACCACCAGGGGGGTCTTAGGTTTAAGCACCACCAGGGGGGTCTTAGGTTTAGGCACCAACAGGGGGGTCTTAGGTTTAGGCACCACCAGGGGGGGTCTTAGGGTTAGGCACCACCAGGGGGGTCTTAGGGTTAGGCACCACCAGGGGGGGTCTTAGGGTTAGGCACCACCAGAGGGGTCTTAGGGTTAGGCACCACTAGGGGGGTCTTAGGGTTAGGCACCACCCGGGGGGTCTTAGGGTTAGGCACCACCAGGGGGGTCTTAGGTTTAGGCACCACCAGGGGGGTCTAGGGGTTAGGGATAGGTACAGAGAGGGTTCTGTGTAAGACTAGGCTTAGGTATAGTTTTAGTAAAATTTTAGTAATACTTACTAATGTTTTACAACACTTATTACGAACGTAGTTATATTTATATCATCGTTATAAAGAATATTTTCAGATTTTATTATAAGAACAAACCGTAAATGAAGGTTATTCACAATAATATACAATTATAACAATTAAACATATATTATTGTTTTTTTAATAAACGTAATTATAAGTTTAACTTTTGAAACAGGGAAGATTAACGTTTTCACAATTGCCGATTTCATAAACATTATTTAATGATTTATAATTTTGTAAAACATTATTTGTAAACGAAATATAGCACACTATTTTTATAAACGCTATTAATGATTAATTATTAATTAGCGTTTACACCGACTCCTGAATTGACATGGAGCTTACCCTTAGAGTCAGTGCCTAGTTGAATTTTTAGCAAGTCAAAACGGTCTCTCCCTAACAGGTTGACCAGGCAGTTTGGGATCAGTCTGAAATGGTGCTGAAAAAGGATAGCTCCTGTCTCTGGGTGTTCAACAGACAATGAATCCGTCTTGTAAGTCTTTGTCACTATCCCATTGATACCCATAGAAGGACTAGCATTCTGTATCTTCCCCGTATAAACATCCTCACATAAAGTGGAAGAGGTTGCACCAGAATCGACCAAGAATGGGATTCTTTTGCCTTCCACTGTAAGCACAATCAATGGTGAGGTTTCATAAGAGGAGGAGACAATTGCGAATGATGGGACAGAGTCCTCAGGGCAGCTTCAGAATTGTGGTTGAGGCCTGCCCCAGGTAATGGGAAGCTTAGTGGGGCCATCCTGGGGTGTCTGCTGGTGAGGGGCATGGCCGTTTCTACGGCCGTGCGGCCCGTGCGGGCGCCCTGAGCGCTGCTGGGAGGGGAGCGCTGTGATGGAGGGGGGAGCCACAGCCGCGGGGAGGGCAGCCCGACCTCTCCCTCCTTTCCTCTCCCCGGGCCGCCCTCCGTGCGATCTCCTCTCGGACTGCAGAGTAATGCAGCAGGGAAGCGCTACACAAAACTACTCACCTCCCTGGTTCCAATCGCTGCTCACTCGCCACCAGTCTCCTCTCTCCATAGACGCTGATACACACACACACGCTGCTTCTGGCTAAACAGGAAGCAGCATGTGTATCAGCGCCTATGCACTATGCAGAGAGAGGAGATTGGCGGCGAGTGAGCAGCGATTGGAACCAGGGAGGTGAGTAGTTTTGTGTAATGCTTCCCTGCTGCATTACTCTGCAGTCCGAGGGGAGATCGCACGGAGGGAGGCCCGGGGAGAGGAAGGGAGGGAGAAGTCGGGCTGCCCTCCCCGTGGCTGTGGCTCCCCCGTCCATCATGGGGGGCACCTACCTAACCTATACTAGGGCAGCTACCTATCTAACCTATCCTGGGGGGTACCTACCTATCTAACCTATACTGGGGGGCAGCTACGTATCTAACCTATCCTGGGGGGCACCTACCTAATCTAACCTATACTGGGGGGCACCTACCTAATCTAACCTATACTGAGGGGGCACCTACCGTATCTAACCTATACTGAGGGGGCAGCTACCTAATCTAACCTATACTGGGGCAGCTACCTATCTAACCTATCCTGGGGGGCACCTACCTATCTAACCTATCCTGGGGGGCACCTACCTAATCTAACCTATACTGGGGGGCAGCTACCTAATCTAACCTATACTGGGGCAGCTACCTAATTTAACCTATACTGAGGGGCAGCTACCTAATCTAACCTATACTGGGGGGCAGCTACCTAATCTAAGCTATACTGAGGGTGCAGCTACCTAATCTAACCTATACTGGGGGGCAGCTATCTGACCTAAACTGGGGGCAGCTACCTATCTAACCTATAGTTGGAGCATTAACTTATCTAACCTGTATTGGGGGCACCTACCTACCTTGCTAGCCTATACAGGTGACAACTATACTGGCTACCTATATTGGAGGCACCTACCTAACTAACCTATACTGGGGGCATCTACCTATCTTACCTATGCTGGAGGCAACTATTCTGGCTACCTATATTAGAGGCACCCACCTAGCTAACCTGTACTGGGGGCACCTACGTATCTAACTTATACCGGGGACACCTGCCTATCTAACCTATACTGGGGGCAACTATACTGGCTACCTATACTGGAGGCACCTACCTGGCTAACCTATACCGGAGGCAACTATACTGGCTCACCTATGCCTGGCTACCTATACTGTGGGGACCTATAGCTGGCTACCTATACTGGGGTACCTATTCTGGGGGAATCTATACTGAGTGCAACTAGACCTGGCTAACCTATACTGCGGGCACCCATACCTTACTTCGGGCATGGGGCGCAATTTTTACACCCTCGCCCTGGGTGCATTTTAGCCTAGAAACTGCACTGGTAAGGGGCTTGACCTGTAGGAGGTCTTAATGCAGGGAGGGGGTCCATGTGTTGCCTGCTGGATGTTGTAAGGATATTGTGACTGTTGGGGTGGCATTGCTGTGAAGTTGGGATATGGGGCCAAGGTTGGTGCATGTCCAGGGTAATAGGGTCCCTGTGGTGCAGGAGGCGCACCTGGGTGTGTTGGGGATGGCCCATAAGGGCATTGTCTCCTATAATAATCCGTCTCCCCACAGTTAAAACATCATCCCATTTGAATGAGCCTGCTCCTTCCTGTCCTTAATACCCTTCCTCTTCCCCGTGGGCCTGCAGACATTTCAGGTAAGCCCTCAGCTCTCTGTCTATTATCTATCCCAGGCCAGGGGTCTGCATACCAGTCCAACTCTGTTATTGCTTCCTCTGCTTGCCAATTGGCTTCCTTTGTTATTGTTTTCTTAGGCTTACTCACCAGTGGAACCACCAGACAGCCCGCGGCATCCTTCTCCATCAATACCCTTTGAAACTCTACCTTATCCATTGAAGACCACTGTGAAATTTGCTGTCTAACCATTACAGTATAAAGTTGATCTAGGTTGTTAAGAAAAGTCTGTATGAGTAATGAATGATCTCTGGCATTCTGCACAGTCATGCCAGCCTCATTCTCCCAACAGTCCACAAACCTCTTCCAGAAATCCACAATGGATTCAGGAGATTTTTGTTTACAGGCCATAGCAGCAGAGAGGCAGGCTCTTGGCGTGAAAACACGCTTCAATTCTGTCTGTATATCATCCCACATATTTGCTAACCCCTTTTTCATTATTTAGAGAGTAATTTTTAGCATCTACGTTATGCTGAATCTCGGAAATGGATTTGACATATTTCCAATTCCATTCTGTTTGGACACCTATAATGCCATCTATAATCAGTTTCATATCTTCCTGGGTCAAGCACCTGCCCTTGCAAAGCTTCTTCAAATAGTGCAAAGTGCCCAGGGGGGGAATATTTGGCTTAGGGCAATGTTTAACTGCTTTATTAAAGGATACCCCAACTGAAATGTGACATAATGAGATAGACATGTGTATGTACAGTGCCTAGCACACACATAACTATGCTGTGTTCCTTTTTTTCTTTCTCTGCCCGAAAGAGTAAAATATCAGGTATGTGAGTGGCTGACTCAGTCCTGACTCAGACAGGAAGTGACTACAGTGTGACCCTCACTGATAAGAAATTCCCCTTTTTTACCTCTTTCTTGCTCTCAGAAGCCATTTTCTGCTGGGAAAGTGTTTTATAGTTGGAATTTCTTATCAGTGAGGGTCACACTGTAGTCACTTCCTGTCTGAGTCAGGACTGAGTCAGCCACTTGCATAGCTTATATTTAACTCTTTCAGGCAGAAAAATAAAAAAAGGAACACAGCATAGTTATCTGTGTGCTAGGCACTGTACATACACATGTCTATCTCATTATGTTACATTTCAGTTGGGGTATCCTTTAATGTCATCTATGTTCAGGGTTTTTTTTTATTATCATATTGCCGGCCACCAAGAAAGGCATGGCCAGCCCCACCCTCTCTGCCTGTGACACCTTGCCTGTCTCACTGACAATTTGAGCCTGTAATGTTTCTGTCTCATCCTTTTCTTCCTCCCCATCCTCTAAAAGGCTTGCTTCATTATGAATGTCAAGAATAGCGCTCACACTTTCTTTATTCTGACGTGCTCTGCTTCTAGTATTTGGAGGGGAGAATGTGGGAAGTTGGACGGGCTTTCTAAGTGGAGGTTTTGGTTTGGGTTCCTTAAGGGGGGATTTAGGGATGTCTACTTTTACTGGTCTTCTTCTTGGAAGGTATGGTGAATATAACTCACCAAGGACTTCTACTCTTTCTGTGTAGGGCAGTCTCCGCAGAACATCCCTTATTTCCTCAGTCAAACGTTGATTTTCCTTTTCCCTTTCTTTAGTATCCTTATCCTCCCTTGCTACAGTGAATTTGACTGACTGAGGTACAGCCTGACCTAAAGTGACAAGGCTCTGTTCTACTGTGTCAGCAATGGATGAAGAGGGTGGTGTCTGTGTGCTCGTCGCTGTGGATAGTTCTGTGCTATTGTTTCTCACTGCTGATAAGTGCAGTGGTGATGCAGGAGGGGTCTCTCCTCGTCCTATTGTCCCGTGAGTCGGGATGTGTGGTTGTAGGTGGTGAAGGGATGAAATGTCCCTATCTAGAAGTTGTTGGAAAGAGTCAGAAGGGGGTGGTGTTGAGAGCGTGGAGTTATTTGGGTTTAAGCATACATAGTCTCCATGGGGATCACCTAAATCTCCCTGTATCTGTACTTCTCTGCCCTGTAGGGGGGAAACTATGTGAATGTCTTGAGACCTGATAGGACTGGAATGTACCTGTGTTTCAGTTTGCCGTTCCCTGTCCGGGGAAAGGGTTTGTGACATTCCTGACCTGTCTGTGGACTCGAGTGTCTCTTCAGTGGACGCACTGGAGTTAGGAGGGGTGTCTACTTGATCCTGGCACTGAGACCCTTTCTATGTCCCTTGAGGTCTCCTTTGGGTTTTTTGAAGAGAAGCTATAAATTATACATCCTCTTCACGTATTGGATTCAATGAGGGATAAAATGTTGTGGTTTTGGTAACTGAGTATTTTGGGGGTGGTCCCCATGATTGTGCTAGTGGGGCCGTGGGCAAAGTTTTGGCAGGTCCTCTAGAAATTATAGTACTTTCTACCTCATGTTTTTTGTGGTCAACAAATTCCTCCTCTGTCCTCTGTCTCATAGGTTTTAAGCTTGGGTCTCTTCTGGTCCTTATTTTGTCTGTCGTACCAGAATGGAGCGTATCGCAACCAGTTCTGTTTTCCCTTTCTCATATATCCCATTTCCCATTGTGTATTGCCCTTAAAATATGGCCAAGCTTGCAGGTCTCCTAGACAGAGACCTTTCACCATGTCCATATGAAAACTATCATTGGCGCCTGATCTAGGGAAGGGATCACAACTTTTCATGGATTCTGTCCACCCTGCCATGTAATCTACCCACGAGTCCACTATGTAGTATTTGGTGGGAGAGACCCTTCCTACATAATCCATGCATGATTCCCCTACCTCCGGTAAACCAGGATCAGGGAAATCTGCTGGATAGCCCTTCTGTTTCATAAACCACTTTGCAAAAATTTTCTTCATACTTACCCTCTTGGTCTCGCCTAACAAATGCAATAATACTTACCAGTGCTCACTATGCGGAGTGTCTGATAAAAAGATCTGGTCTGAATAAAATTATAAGTCTTATAGTGAGCCCCTCACACTGTTTATATATATCCTCCTCCCCCAACTCCGTGGCATGAATTTGTCTGGATTTGTAATAACTAAATAATGTATTCTAAAATGAGGAATATATGGGAAAGCTTGTGAGCGAGTTCTGAAGGGCCTCTCTCTAGCAATGGGCATAAATTCTGAAGTCACTGATCAGTCAACTGGTGTCCGTAAGGTATTAAAAGGTTTCTTTCTATAGTCCCAACCTGGGGACGCTTATAAACTGACTCCATTGGAAGTTACCATGAACTTCTTAAAGAAAAGGCAGGGTGATATTAGACCATTTGGGTCAGCAGTGTACTGAGATTGAGGTCTTTAAATGTATTAATACTGACACTCTGATATGTAAGGAAAGAGTTTTTAGCTAGTGACACTAAAGAGAGAATTCCCCTCCGTTGACGTAGCAGCCGTGAAGGCACTACACCTGCTTCATTTGGAGCCTACTAACTGAACAAAAGAGAAAATCAGAGTGTCAGCTTGTCTAGTGCAAAGACAACAGTATACAGCCGACCTGTCGTATTCTAAATAATACGACAGAGTTGAAGCTCGGCACCGACCAAACAAATCATCTTATAACACCTATGTGACAGATGAGATAAGCACAGTTGAGAAAAGAGGTTGGATCCAATTATATAACCAGATCTCTTAAAATAAGTTCATATACGACTAAATACTGTTAATATCTTAAAACTTAAAAGCTATTCCCCTCTCTCCAACCAAGGGGCACACTCTCTCTCCAACCAAGAGTGTAATTGTGGGGTGATCAAGCCCACCTTATTTTTCTCATAAAAATCAGTCCTCTATGACTGTCACCACATATATACAATATATATTACAAACGTTCAGACAGACAGACAAACAGTGCTGGGGTAGCAGCAGAAATAAATTTCCTAATAGCGGGAAAGGTTCTGTACTTACCCCAGAACTGTTCTGTGTCCTGGTCCTGCTGGACTTCAGGCTCTTCTCTTCAGCAACCTCTATGATCCAAGTCACGGCACCATCTGAAAGCGTAATGTTAACTCGAAATACTATTATGATTAACAAAATAACTCTCTATGGTTCTATAAGTGAATCCAATTGGCTAGCCTGGGTCTTATCCACATGAAATGATACACAGAGATAGGTATCGTGGATAAGAACCAAAATCTTTATTCCGCCCTTGGCTTATAAAGGGCAAAACCACAAAATTATAATACAGGTAGGGGAATTTTTGCACATCTTATACATCATTTTTCAAAATTACTTAATGTTCATCTTCTACAGAATGATATGTAGGCAGGAAATATCAGCAAGTGCACTGTTTGTTGGCATCATGCCTGGACTGTGTGGCAGGATGCTAAAATGGGTTTTAACATAGGATGTAGTACCAGATATGTTCTTGTGGTTGGCTTCAAACAGAGCTGCTAGAGAGATGACCTACATCTCAATAACACATCTTCAAACAGAGGTGCTAGAGAGATGACCTACATCCTAATAACACATCTTTATATGGCGTCTTTGGCCTTACCATGCACTTTAGCTGAGCCTCAATGTGAATGCCTTACAGTCCATGAGCTGAGCATAGTACCCTAATAGTAAGATTATATGAATATATCAATGCTTATTTCCTTTCCTTGCGTATTTATGTATATAAGGAAAAAAAGAGTATCAGTTAGATAATAGCAAATAAGTGAAAGTATCATTATACTGTTACCAGCCACTAGCTGCCAAGAACTTAAAGCAAGTGTTCCTGGCTGTACGCCCAGAATGTGGTTACGTGTTTCGGGTTTTTTTGATGCAGGTGTAGTCTAAAGTGGAGCGGAAAAGAGGAAGATGTATCGGAATTGCTTGGCCTGTGGTGTGTGCTTCAAAGACTAAATTTCTACATCAAAAGGAGTCAATTGTTACAGCGTGTCCTGTATAGCTGGTAACTTGTAACCTATAAACTAAATACTGAATATTATCTGACAGACTTATTCTAGAGATCCATTGTCTCCTTAGCAGATCCTATGACGTCTGAGAGACAAAATGGCTCCTGGCTAAGCATTTATGCCAAGCTGTGATGTATATTTGCCTTGCGGTTACTGTGCTAAGCTATGTATTATAATTGTATGAGTATATCAATATTATCCTACTTCTCTTATATGGATATGTGTATGAGCAAGCAAAAGATATTGATTAACTAATAATAAATGATAAAGGAGTGATAACTGTCCTATCCATAGTTCTGCCTTTCAGGAGGCATCATATGCTCACTCCAATCCGAATAATCGCAAATATGTACCTTCTGTTTTAAGAAGGCAAACTTTTGTTTTGCATAACATTTTAGTAAGAGGGGTTTTTGGTCCTTTGTAGCCCCCTACACACTCCTAGGAGTTCTGGTTCACCATGAGTTGCTTGGTACCCTGTAACTTAATGGATTCAACAAGTATATTGTTCAATGAATTTAACAATGTTATTACCTGCCACGGCTTAAACTTCCATATCCTTGCAGAGTTCGCCAAAGAATACAGTCCTCCACTTATCCTCATATTTTCCAGAGATCTGCCTAAAATGTGGACTGCAGCAAAAACACCATGTGTATATCTAAAACTTGAGATGTAGACAGAGTTGTCCTTCACGCTACTCATACTTTCATTCACACTACATTGTCTGGCAGGAGCTTCTAAAGAACTGGAATTGTTTACCAAACCCAGAAAGGTGCAGTTAAAGATCTTTTGCCAAAAGAGTTTAGCCCAGTCTTGCTCCAGACTGGATGGATTTTCAGAGCTATAAGGAAAATCTCCGAAGCCAGGAATTACTGGATTATTAGATCCAAAGCCGACAGTACCAGAAAGAATTGGAAAGTACTTTTCCACTGAAAGCAAAGTGCTCTCTGACCAACCAACATTCGCTACAAAAATCTTTCCACTGATGTTTTGTATCAGCATCTCATTCATGATTGGAACCATATCAATATCAACAGCAAAGGCAATAATGACCGTCACTGTTGACTCTTTGATGGTCTTAACTATATGAGGAGCATTACGGTTTGGTTGGCTCAGTAGAATGGATTCAGTGAAGGCTACACATCCTCCTGCTTTGATCACCTCTTCTTTGATTGGTTGAATTCCAAACTGGCCATAGTCATTATCTGCTGCCAGTAGACCAACCCAGGTCCACTCAAAGTGATGAACAAGTTTAGCCAAACCTTTAGACTGAAACTTATCACTGGCAAAAGTCCTGAAGAAAGATGGAAACTTTCTTCGATCACTAAGGAGAGATACACTCGAGAGAGGGCTAATCTGGAAAATAAATACATATTGAACTTTTATTAGTAAGCGTTTAGCGATCCTTGACTAATAATTTCGGATGCAAAATACTTATAATGCAGTCATACGTGGCACTGATCTGGAGCACTGGGGGTCTTCAAAGAGGGACACTGAATGCTCATTGCTTGGCTGCCATGGACAAACTTAAGTATACTAATAATGCCAGCTACTATGTGTATATATAGCCACGGGTAATTATGATCAGTTGAAACATATCCCGGAGATGTACACATTTAAAATGGGCACTATGGTAATTTGGGTACTTTTAGAATTAATATTGGTAAGATTACGGATATGCTACTATTGGGCTATGGGTAATGCAATAATAGAATATAAAAAAAAATGTTAGCAATACTTTACGATTGCTATACCTAACCCCTATTCACACTTGAACCCACACTCTATCAATGCATAGTGACCCCCACCCCCGCACTGCAATATATGCCAATATCTGTGCCGCCTTTGCTGCATAAAACTCCCGGCACCAATATTTGTACCACCCAGTGTTTAGGATGGACTAAAATATGGAAAACGTGTTCTCCTTAATGAACCACACCTTTTCTGATTCTGTCTCATCTATTAATTTGAGCTGCTTCAAAAATGTGTGAGGACCTCGGCCCTCATGGACTGGAATTGAACAGCTCTGGTCTAAAGCATTAAACACAGTGTAAAACTATAGGTAAAAAAAATCATTAATGGTTATTCGCCAATAACTTTATCCCTATTTATCTCACCTAAATGATCTAAGGTAACTATTTTTGTATTTTTTTAGCTTTCACTTAAAACAAAAACAAACAAACAAACAAAAAAACCACACACGTTTATGTTTGGTAGCTATGGGGAAATTGCGAGGGGAAAGGGGGGGGGGTGAATAAGGTCTTAATAAATATTTTATTTATGCATTACTTTAATTTTACTTTTTGGCCACTAGATGGTGCTATAAACTATAATAGAAGTTACCAGGAAGTGTTTGATCTATTTTTAACTACAATTCTTATTTTCACTTTTATGAATCAACATGCCTCATTAATTCACATGCACTTCGATTGGCTCACAGAACACTTTTCCCTTCACCAATCAGCAACATGTAAATCCTGCCGTGGATGAGCAGTGGGAGTGCACACATTTGTGTGCATCCACTGCAACCACACTGAATGCATATATACATCCAGATTGATTTATGGCTGCTCAAACTGGATGGAGTTTAGAGGTTATTTACAAGACATTGGCCTTGATTCATCATTGCCTTTGCAATAACCTTTTCCAGTTTGTTAAATTACCAAATTCAAAGTTTATCGATTTCCAGTTGTATTCATCAAGGTTTTTCTGCCTTTGGTGTGACTTCGATAAAATATCGATAACAATGCGGTAACCATTCGGTAACGTGTCGATATTTCCATTTTACAACGGTAATTTAACAGAAGGCCATAAGATTCCCATGGAATTGTGGGTTAAGAGGCAGCCCTTTGAACACCACGTAGCAACATTCCGAATAGGGCTTAACACCTGGACCAGGATTCTGGGAGTGGTTAGGGACAATCCCACAATTTTTTTCAGAAAAAAATGTACTGCAGGCAGCTAGCAATTTAGTTACCCTGGCACTGCCTTTGTTCTTTTACAAGATGATTCAAGAGAAATGCTGATGTCCTGGTATAGCAAATAAATCCATTCTCTTGTAAATTGATATGGTTCTAGACCTTATTCTTGCTCTTCTGCACCTTTGAATCACTCTCAGCTGATACATAACCACTTTAAATGGCTCCATCTTTTCTGTCAGCAATGATCTGACAGGAATAACGTCAGAGCAGTGAAGGAGATAACTAATCCTACATTTAACGCTAAACCACGCCCACTTTCATTTTCATGAATTGCATTTTCTTCCGCTTTATCGCATCATTACCGAATCATTACCGAATGCTCGCTAACAGCTGTAGATAACTTTGATGAATCCTGAAATCAACTTATCGAGTTTGGTATTTTACCGAGCTGTCGGTAATTGATTTGATAAGTCTTGATGAATTGAGACTGATATGATAATTTTTCCTGCAACCAGCAATCTTATCATTTAGCTTTGGTGAAGAGTAAATATGCCTTCAATTACATTAGACCAATCTTTTATTGCTTTCTTTCCTATGTTTTCTTTTTTTTCTGTGTTTAATGTATTAGAGCAAAAACATACCGTAATTTTAGTTTCATACCACTAAGTCTTTAGAAAATTAGCAATATTCATCCAACATATAGCTACTTTTCTTAACTTCCTAATAGTTTAAGAGTAATGTATACAACTTTTTTTCCAAACACAACATCATCATACAGGCATTGGCAAACATTTAAAATACATATAAAACTTGGTACATTTTCACACAACACACTTCAACAAAAACAAAAGCTTCTAGATAAATCAATGATAAAGTATTTGTTGCACTACCCTGATTCCTGCGGGACAAGACCTTTGCCTACTAAGTATCAATAAGTATACAAAGTATAAAAAGTATAAAATCTTTTTAGATTCAGCACCAATATACAGTATATTACATGGGTCTTCCTTACATGGGTTAATGGTGTCACCGTTACCTGAGGGCTGTAGGCCCGCCCCTAAGACTAGGTATATAGGAGGGTGGGGGTAAGGATTGGGTAGGTATGAGTGTCCAGAGGAGGCATGGGATCACGTGAAACAGCTGTTGACACAGACTCTTTTTACCTTTTGTAGCCTATTTTTGTACCGTACTTGAATAAAGAATCCTGTTTCTGAGTTCCGGAATCCCCATCTCTTTTGTGATAATCCAATATATGAATGGCTCTCATATCAGTCCAAGTTGGGGTAATACACTAAGGTGGATAGAACTGTTAACCTCTTGCCGACCGCGTCACGCCGGCAGGCGTGGCCGCGGCGGCAGCCCCAGGACCGCCTAACGCCAATTGGCGTAAAGTCCTGGGGCTCTGTTTTGCAGGAGATCATGCGCAGGCTGCGCACGCATCTCCTGCTTGGGGGGTGGAGCTCCGCCCCGCCTTCAGTCTCCGAGCGGCTATTGCCGCTCGGGAGACTGTTAGACGGCATGATCGCCATCTATTTACTCTGTGCAGCGCTGCGATCAGCAGCAGCGCTGCACTGGGGACAGCCGTGTGACACGGCTGTCCCCCTGGGGGACAAGAGAGCAATCGGCTCTCATAGGCAGAAGCCTATGACAGCCGATCGCCGTAATTGGCCGGCTGTGGGGAGGGAGGGAGCGAGGGAGGGAAGGGATTTAAAGGAAGAGGGTTTTTTTTTTTAAAAAAGCGGCAACATAAATATTTATAAAAAAAAAAATAAACATGGGGGAGCGATCAGACCCCACCAACAGAGAGCTCTGTTGGTGGGGAGAAAAAGGGGGGGGGGAATCACTCGTGTGCTGTGTTATGTGGCCCTGCAGCTTGGCCTTAAAGCTGCAGTGGCCTTTTAAACTAAAAATTGCCTGGTCACTAGGGGGGTTTAGCCCTGCAGTCCTCAAGAGGTTAATGCATACATCCAATAAAGGCACCTGGTAAAATGGGCGCATTGTCACCAATCCTACTAATATTATAAATGGACAAGTTCAGATGTTTGGATGTTTGTTACTCGATCACGCAAAAATGGCAGAACGGATTTGAATGAAATTTGGCACACACATAGTACATTACCTGGAATAACATATAGGATACTTTTTAATCCCATAACCAAAAAGTGGGCTGGGACAAATACAAATTTCACTGGGGAAATGTAAACTGCAGCCATTCTTACACTGTTATTGGTTGGGTTCCCAAACTTTGCACAATTGGTCACTGGGTGACTCGGATTAATATTCAGAAAAGTAGGTGGAGCCTACAAAAGCCAATCAAAATTCACCTATTGATTTTCAAGGGGAATATTTAATTGCTGCCATTCTTGCACTGTTAATGGCACAAGCCTCAAACCTGGTACAGTTGGTCATTGGGTGACTGGGGTTTAAATTCAGAAAAGGGGTGAAGCCACAAACAGCCAATCAAATCTGTTTCATTTCAATGTAAATGATTGATGCCAAAGACCGCAAAACTCACAAACTAGGTCATTGAGTAATTGAGTATTTGTGTGTTAGGGTTAGAAAAAGTGGGCGGAGCCAACACCAGCCAAATACACACCCGGGCAACACCAGACCATCAGCTAGTAGTAGAATATTGGTAGTTTTATCGCCAATTCCCGATAGTAGAAAATCAGTAATGATACAAAGATTCTGCCATCCCCCACTATAATCTTATTCTCACACTAACCTCCCCCACCTACTCCTATCATAAAAACTCCTCCCATATATACCTAACACTAAACCCCCTTACCTACATAAACACACTTGCCCGGTGTTTCACTGATAACCTGGCACCTAAATAACACTCCCCCCTCCTGCTGCTCAGCTGTATTATAACTGAGTGCCTATTGACAATCCCCCATTGCTCCTTCAATAATGTGGCGCCTAACTAAGCCCCTCTTGGCTATAATGTATAATATGAAAGAGATGCTGTACACCTTCCGTACAGCATCTCTTTCATGTACTAACGTGTTTCAGTTTGGGCTCTGCACTAATCAAAGCTTGCTGCACTTCTCTTTACTTGGACTGTTAGCCTAACAACACAGGTGTAAACGTATGGGGTGAAGCTATTGCAGACTTATAGGAGTCGGCTCTACCCCCTGCTCAACCAGCTGAGTGCCGAGTGACTTTTCTTTCCTAAAGTGTACTATATAATGTATAATATAGACGAGCACCTGGCTATCACCATTCTCCCACTGCTACGCCGATAGCAGGAGTTTGCTTTTACTAAAGGGGAACTACAACACCCAAATTACACCCTGGGCATTGCTATTGATGATAAGGACATAGCGCCACCCAAACTGTGGCGGCACACCTTGCACCCATTTTAACTGGATCACTCTTAATTGCCATGTTTAGTCATAGTCTATAAAAGCCAACGTGGTCCACTAAAGTGTCTGCATCATACCCATGGTGTCACCTTGTGTTGGTATCATGGATCAACAGGGATATGTGAGGGAGCAGGCTGGTGTTGTACTTTGTACTGGTTGAACTCGATGGACGTATGTTTTTTTGTCAACCAAAATAACTATGTACTGTATATACTCGCAAGCAAGCCAAATTTTTGACCCCCAAAAAGGGGGTCAAAAGTTGGGGGGTCGGCTTGCTTACGAGTCACCTGTGGTCAGCGCATTTCTACCCCCGGCTTATATGAGGGTCAATCATTTTTTCCTGTTTTTTCAGGTAAAAGTTGTGGGGTCGGCTTATATGTGGGTGGGCTTGCTTGCAAGTATATACGGTAACTATGTAACTATGATTTGTTCTTGGAGGTTGGTTATGAAGCTGGTCAATCTGTAAAGAGAGGTATCTTTAAAGAATAACCATGGCGGTCCCTTGGGGCAGATGGGACACAGAGGCATGTTCTTTGCCTCATGACAGGCCTCTGTGTCCCCACACCGCCATTCTCTGCCCCCCCCCCCCCCGTGCTATTGCCTTCCGAGATTAGCGACAATATTTGTTGCTATCTCATAGGTTAAATAGAGGAGAGGGATACCTTGTTCAAAATGCCTGCTAGTGTCGTTCCAGCAGTTGTGGCAGCTAGCTGATCTGCTCAGCCCCCCCGGATCAGGTACAATATTTTTATTTTTAATTTAACGATCCCACCTCTGGCTCTCTTTAAAGCAGGGTTGTCAGCCATAAAATAAAAATTACCCACTATTACTCCACTTCAGCAGAGGAGGAAGGAAGGAAAAGACATCAGGATTGGCTTCATCCAGGGGCAGTAAAGATGGAAAATGCCTGGAAGTTTCCTCTTTATTTACTACTAGCTGGACGCCCGGCGTTGCCTAGGTATGTATTTGGCTATTGTTGGCTCTGCCCACTTTTCCTAACCCTAACACACAATTACTTAATGACCAAGTATGTGAGCTTTGCGGTCTTTGGCATCAATAATTTGCAATGAAATAAAATTAATCTGATTGGATGTGGCTCCACCCCTTTTCTGAATTTGAACCCCAATCACCCAATGGCCAACTGTACCAGGTACAGGTGATTAACAGTGCAAGAATGGCAGCAATTAAATATTCCCCTTACAAATCAATAGGTGGATTTTGATTGGCTTTTATAGGCTCCACCCACTTTTCTGAATATTAATCCCAGTCACCCAGTGACCAACTGTGCAAAGTTTGAGAACCCTACCATTAACAGTGTAAGAATGGCTGCAGTTTACATTTGTGCAATGAAATTTGTATTTTTCTCCACCAACTTATTTCCTAACATTGTTCAGGTATGTATTTGGCTGGTGTTGGCTCCGCCTACTATTTCTAACCCTAACACACAATTACTCAATAACCAAGTTTGTGAGCTTTGCGGTCTTTGGCATCAATAATTTGCATTGAGATTAAACAAATCTGATTGGCTGTTTGTGGCTCCACCCTTTGTCTGAATTTGAACCCCAGTCACCCAATGACCAACTGTACCAGGTTTAAGGCTTGTGCCATTAAAAGTGAAAGAATGGTAGCAATTATATATTCCCCTTGAAAATCAATACGTGAATTTTGATTGGCTTTTGTAGGCTCCACCCACCTCTCTGAATATTAATCCCAGTCACCCAGTGACCAATTGTGCAAAGTTTGAGAACCCTACCATTAAAAGTGTAAGAATTGCTGCAGTTTACATTTTCTCAGTGAAATTTGCATTTGTCTCCGCCTACTGATGACCCGGCATTGCCTGATTATGTATTTTGCAGGTGCTGGCTGCGCCCACTTTTCCTAACCCTAACACACAATTAATCAATTACTCAATGACCAAGTTTGTGACCTTTGTGGTCTTTGGCATCAATAACCTGCATTAAAATGAAACAAATCATATTGGCTGTTTGTGGCTCCACCCCCTTTGATACATTTAAACCCCAGACACCCAATTATCAACTGTACCAGATTTGAGGCTTGTGCCATTAACAGTGCAAGAATGGCAGCAATTAAATAATCCCCTGAAAAATCAATAGGTAATTTTTTATTGCCTTTTGTAGGCTCCATCCACTTTTCTGAATATTAACCCCAGTCACCCAGTAACCAACTGTGCAAAGTTTGAGAACCCTACCATTAACAGTGTAAGAATGGCTGCTGTTTACATTTTCCCAGTAAAATTTGTATTTGTCTCCGCCCACTTATGACCGGCGTTGCCCGCTTATGTATTTGGCTGGTGTTGGCTGTGCCCACTTTTCTAACCCTAACACACAATTAATCAATTACTCAATTACCAAGTTTGTGAGCTTTGCAGTGTTTGGCATCAATAATTTGCAATGGAATGAAACAAATCTAATTGGCTGTTTGTGGCTCCACCCCCTTTCTGAAATTGAACCCCAGTCACCCAATGATCAACTGTACCAGGTTTGAGGCTTGTGCCATTAACAGTGCAAGAATGGCAGCAATGTAAATATTCCCCTTGAAAATCAATAGGTGAATTATGATTGACTTTTGTAGGCTCCTCCCACCTTTCTGAATATTAATCCTGGTCACCCAACGGCCAACTGAGCAAAGTTTGAGAACCCTACCATTAACAGTGTAAGAATGGCTGCTGTTTACATTTTCCGGTGAAATTTGTATTTGTCTCCGCCCCCTTTTTGGTTATGGGAATAAAAAGTATCCTATACTTTATTCCAGGTAATGTACTATGTGTGTGCCAAACTTCATTCAAATCCGTTCAGCCATTTTTGTGTGATCGAGTAACAAACATCCAAACATCTAAACATCCAAACATCCGAACTTTCCCATTTATTATATTAGTAGGATATGAAATTCACTGAACTCAAAATGTGGACAGTGCAATACATATATTATGTAAATAGAACAAGCATTTGTCTACTTATACAAGTTATTTTTTCCTGGGATATTATGGCTGACCCTCATTCTTTAACATTAAAAAGACACTTTCTTACCTGAGGATACTTTAAGACCCCTAAAACATTGGCCAGGATAATGGAATTTGAAGACACAGCAGATCCAATAACTGCAGTGAATGGTGACCTAGAAGGACATCGATAGTTGGGGTCACCTGGGTTGGACTCGGTCAGAAATCCTAAAGCTCCTTGTAGTTCATAATGAGGAACATTGCAAGTGTCAAACATCTGAAACCCTAAAGTGATGTTAGGCAGGATGTCTGGGTCCATGTTCAGTTCCTCCACAGCAAAGAAGAGGGTCTGTAGCATCCGATAATAATCTAACTTGAATCTTAAAAATAAAACAGAATGGTTTTATAAATCTATGCGTGCAAGCTAAATGACAAACTGCACAACATGTCCTTATTCAAAAACAACAAAGTTGTTCAAAGTTATACACACATCCAATCTGCATGATAGTTGGTTAGATTGATCCTCCAGTTGGATCTGGTAAACAACCTGTTATCAGTTGGTCATCTGGTTGTTTTCCAGCCATACACATGCCCAACTATCTTCCAACACACAAGTTTGGAAGATAGTTGGACAGATGGTTGGTATGTGTGTATGGGCCTTAAGAGGTAGTTAGGATTGTCGTGTTTTTATTTTGTCACTCTAAAACTACCTTTTGCAAAGTTACATTACATCACCCAGGATCAGTACTATTCCACAGTCAGTGAAATATCACCTCACCTAAAAGCACTCTACAGTCTCAACCCTCCCTAATACACTTCTCTCCAGATACCGTCCGGCATGAAAACTCCACCCTACACACAACATTCTGCTCCTCTCTAGTCTCTTCATCTTATTTTTACATAAGACTTCTCTCAAATAAACCCACTTTACTGAGACTCCTTCCCACAAGCTAAAAATTCACTGCTGCAGGCAGAAATATAACTTCACCTAAGACATTTATAGCAAACCTAAAGCGAAAAAACCCAAAAACTTATGATATAATGAATTGTAAGTGTAGTACGGATAATGAATAGAACATTAGTGGCAATGAAAAGAGTCTCATATTATTATTTTCAGTTATATAGCACACTTGCCTGTCAGTTTTCTGTGTACGTTTCTGCAAACCTTGGGTCTGATTCACAAAGATTTTCTGTTAATTTATCTCACCTTATTTATTAACTCACAATTTACCTCTCCTTAAATGACTTAACTCATGATTTACCTCTCCTTATCTAACTTAACTCATGGTTTAGCTCTCCTTATTTGACATAACTCATGGTTTACCCCTCCTTCCTTATTTGGCATAACTCATGATTTAGCTCTCCTTATTTGGCATAACTCATGGTTTAGCTCTCCTTATTTGACAAAACTCATGGTTTAGCTCTCCTTATATGACATCACTCATGATTTATCTCTCCTTATTTGACATAACTCATGGTTTAGCTCTCCTTATTTGACATCACTCATGGCTTAGCTCTCCTTATTTTACATAAATCATTGTTTAACTCTCCTTATTTTACATAGCTCATGGTTTAGCTCTACTTATTTGACTTAACTCATGGTTTAGCTCTCCTTATTTGACATAACTCATGGTTTAGCTCTCCTTATTTGACATAACTCATGGTTTAGCTCTCCTTATTTGACAAAACTCATGGTTTAGCTCTCATTATATAACATATCTCATGGTTTGGCTCTCCATATCTATTTATCTCACAAATTATCTCTCCTTATTTGTTTATCTCATGCATTAGCACTAGAGATGTAGCGAACTGTTCGCTGGCGAACTTTGGGGGTTCGCATTCGCTTGCACCAGGCAAACTTTTGCGGAAGTTCGATTCGCCCCATAACGCTCTACTGAGCAAAACTTTGACCCTCTACATCACAGTCAGCAGTCACATTATTACCAAACACACTGCTCTCACTGTTGGAGGCCCACCCCCCCTCCAAGCAAGGTCCTTATGCCATTTCACTCACTTGTCTGCCTACACTAATTAGTAAAGGGACAGCTGCTTACCTCCCACCTCCCCTTCTAGCTATTCCATCCTCCCTCCTCCCAGAGGGAGGAGGGTCTCATATTCCAGGGAATTATACTATTTCAAAAACCAGTTTACATACCATAGCTGGGAATTGAACCCAGGTCTAACTGTGTTTTGGGCAAGCACCCTAACCGCTGTACCACCACAGTACTAACTGAAGCTGGCCTAGCATTTACTATTTATGCTCAATGCAATAGAAACATTAGGTTGCTTAAAGGGAACCTTAACTGAGAGTGATATGGATGTTTCCTGTAAATAATACCAGTTGCCTGGCAGTCCAGCTGATCTCTGTGACTGCAATAGTGGCTGAATCACACCCTGAAACAAGCATGCAGCTAATCCAGTCTGACTTCAGTCAAAGCACCTGATCTGCATGCTTGTTCAGGGGCTGTGGCTAAAAGTATTAGAGACACAGGATCAGCAGGCGATTCAGGCAACTGGTATTATTTTAAAAAGAAAAATCCATATCCTTCTCCGTTTAGGTTCCCTTTAAGGATTTGTAGCATAAAAGCCAACTCACATTGGCTGGGATTTTAACCCGGGTCTCACTGTGTGGTGGGCAAGCACCCTAACCGCTGTACCACAACAGTACTAACTGAAGCTGGCTTAGTATTTACCATTTATGCTCAATACAAGAGAAAAAGTAGACAAGACAAATAACATTTATATCACGCTTTTCTCCTGGCGGACTCAAAGCACCAGAGCTGCAGCCACTAGGGCATGCTCTACAGGCAGTAGCAGTATTAGGAAGACTTGCCTAAGGTCTCCTACTGAATAGGTGCTGGCTTACTATCTACTTTTTCTCTTGTATTGAGCATAAATGGTAAATGCTAGGCCAGACTCAGTTACTACTGTTGTGGTACAGCGGTTAGGGGGCTTGCCCACCACACAGTGAGACCCGGGTTCAAATCCCAGCCAATGTGAGTTGGTTTTTATGCTACAAATCCTTAAAGGGAACCTAAATGGAGAAGGATATGGATTTTTTCTTTTAAAATAATACCAGTTGCCTGAATCGCCTGCTGATCCTGTGTCTCTAATACTTTTAGCCACAGCCCCTGAACAAGCATGCAGATCAGGTGCTCTGACTGAAGTCAGACTGGATTAGCTGCATGCTTGTTTCAGGGTGTGATTCAGCCACTATTGCAGTCACAGAGAGCAGCTGGACTGCCAGGCAACTGGTATTGTTTACAGGAAACATCCATATCACTCCCAGTTAAGGTTCCCTTTAAGCAACCTAATGTTTCTATTGCATTGAGCATAAATAGTAAATGCTAGGCCAGCTTCAGTTAGTACTGTTGTGGTACAGTGGTTAGGGTGCTTACCCACCACACAGTTAGACCTCGGTTTGATTCCCAGCTGTGGTATGTAAACTGGTTTTTGAAATAGTATAATTCCCTGGCAGATGAGACCCTCCTCCCTCTATTAGAAGGGTAAAAAGGGTGGAGGGTGGAGGTATTAGAGCCCTTGAAACATGTTTTCTATCATTTTTCCAGCCAATAGAATTTTTTCAAATTTTCAAAGTTCGCCTCCCCATTGAAGTCTATTGCGGTTCGCAAACTTTTTAGTGAACCGAACCTTTCGCGGAGGATTGCGAACAGGGTTTGCGAACCAAAAATCGGAGGTTCGCGACATCTCTAATTAGCACTCCTTACAGTTAATGCAAAAATAACGTAACCTTTGTGAACCAACCCCCTGTGTTTCTGTTTGTGTGAAAACAACCAGTTTTTTTACAGAAGCTAATTTAATTCATAGAGAAAATGCATGCAGTGCTTCACCGCTGCCACAGTTTTTTTTCTGTACAGGAAAAATGCATCCAAGTGTGCGCTAATATACATTAGTGCTATCTGCTATGCCTCTGTTCCGCTCATATTTACCCTCTACCACCCTTCCTCCCTCCATTCTAATTCGCTCACCTTGTCTCACCTACACCACTAATGCTGGGCTCATCCGCGTGTGCATCGATTCCCGCTCGTCCCCGCAGGCACTTTCTAATCAGCGCTAATCAGCGCTTCATTTTTTCTATTGTTCTGCCCGCTGGTATCGAGCGCGAAATCGATCCGGCGGGCAATCGGACTTGTCGGAAATTATTAATCGAGCCATCAGCGGCTCGATTGATAAGAAGAAACGAGCCGTGTATGCCCAGCAGAACACACTGGTCCATATGCAATTAACGTCTTCTCCTTAGTTTTCTACTAGGTGATTGTTTTTCAAATTGTCAACAAAATGCCCTTTAAACCACCAGCAAGCAAGAAAATGATAGCACTTTTTCACCTACTTTTTGGTACCTCTTCTATTTTAAATAGAAGATGAAAAAAGTATTTTTTAGGTGAAAACTCAGGCTGGGTGCACACATGGCAGAAAGGCTAGCATAGTGGGAAACACTTAGTTTTTGCTGCTAATGGAAGTCTGTGGGCCCATGTAAAAAACACATGTGCCTTTTCTATGTGTTTTACAGTATGCTTTTCGCAAAATGCTGGTTTTGTTGCATAATATGCAGGATGGCTGTCAAAAAGCATAAAATGAAAGTCAATGGGAACGCAATGGTATGCGTTTTTCTTGTGTTTTCATGTGTTTTTTATGCATTTTTGCTTACAAAAATTGTTTAGTGATGCATTTTCTCTTCCTGTGGTCTTTTTAGTGATTTGCATAAAACGCAATAGAAAAACGCATGAAAATGTATACAAAAAGCACACACACAAAAGCACAAAAAACACCAAAAAAAACCTGCCACACACATGCCAAAAAATGCTACCTTTCAGGCTATGTCATATGTGAACCCAGCCTGAGGAGAAAAAGTTAATTACATATGGACCACTGTGCTTAAAGTGAACCTCCGGACTAAAAATCGACTCAGTAGAACTTTCAGTTCTGCTGAGTCGATTTTTAGTCCGGAGGTTCACTTTAATGGTGATTCTTTAATAGTTTCACAGCATCAGAATTTTGTTTCTCTTATACAAGCCTCATTTTTAGCTGCACAGAAGAAAACTGCCCTGGCTTTTTTCCCCTGATGCTGTGCAAAGCATGATGGGATTTCCAGAGGCGTAGCTAGGGTTTTCAGCGCCCGGGGACAAAGACTATTAATGCGCCCCCCAAAGTCAAGGTTGCCGCGCCAAAAGGGGCGTGGTCACATAATAAATATGGGCGTGGTTATGGGTGGAGCCAAATGTATATGGAGGTTAGCAGGCTCACGCTCACCCACCCTCCCTCAGTATGTACCTTCCAGCATGTTCCAAGACAAATTCAGCAATCATGAGCCCCCCCCCATCAAGACAAATTCAGCAATCATGAGTCCCCCAACATAACCAACTCAGCAATCATGAGGCCCCCAACAAGACAAATTTAGCAATCATGAGGCCCCCAACAAGACAAATTCAGCAATCATGAGGCCACCAACAAGACAAATTCAGCTATCTTGAGGCCCCCAACAAATCATGAGGCCCCCAACAAGACAAATTCAGTAACCATGAGGCCCCCAACAAGACAAATTCAGCAGTCATGAGTCACATAAATAGACAGCATTTCACATAAATAGGTAGAATGCCCCCTTAATATGGTAGACACCTCTCACCTGGCAGCAGTTCTCCAAAATACACTCAATCTGACGTGGTTCCCCAAAAATAGGTAGCCCCAGGTCTATAGTTGTCCCCAGAATAGGTGGCCAGCAGTATAGATGCCCCCAGAATAGGTGGCCAGGGGTATAGATGTCCCCAGAACAGGTAGCCAGGGGTAGAGATGTCCACAGAACAGGTAGCCAGGGGTATATGTGCCCAGTATATGTAGGCAGGGGTATGTGTGCCCAGTATATGTAGCCAGAGGTATATGTGCCCAGTATATGTAGCCAGGGGTATATATGCCCAGTATATGTAGCCAGGAGAATAATATGTGCCCAGTATATATAGTCAGGCATATATGTGCCCAGTATATGTAGCCAGGGGTATATATGCCCAGTATATGTAGCCAGGGGTATATATGCCCAGTATATGTAGCCAGGGGTATATATGCCCAGAATATGTAGCCAGGGGTATATATGCCCAGTATATGTAGTCAGGGGGTATATATGCCCAGTATATGTAGGCAGGGGTATATATGCCCAGTATATGTAGGCAGGGGTATATATGCCCAGTATATGTAGGCAGGGGGTATATATGCCCAGTATATGTAGGCAGGGGTATATATGCCCAGTATATGTAGCCAGGGGTATATATGCCCAGAATATGTAGCCAGGGGTATATATGCCCAGTATATGTAGTCAGGGGGTATATATGCCCAGTATATGTAGGCAGGGGTATATATGCCCAGTATATGTAGGCAGGGGTATATATGCCCAGTATATGTAGTATCGTTTTCGGTTGGAGAAGCTGAAGAGAAAAATCGGCACTAGATGTGGACCTGGCAGGTCAGGAGATGCAGGTGCAATAGGGCAATCGTGCCTCCGGCGGATAATGACATCAAAATGGAGGACAAAAGGAAAAAAGTTTATCCGGGCACCAATTGCGGAAAAAAGTCACCTTTAATGATTACTCCCGACACCTTCTAACAATAAATGCAAAATCTAGCCTTACAGCTGTTTCACAGGATAACCCGCTTCTTCAGAGGCAGCAGATAGACATTACAAAGTACAAAACACGATGTATATATACATACATAAACAATAAACAGGTCTTACCCCACGCTGCCCAAAATCCATCACTGCCGAGGGCGCGCCAGAGTGTAGCACCGCCCCGAGCCGGCCAGTCCGCCTGCTGGAGGAGGCACCCCCCCTTGTCTGGGAGCGTGCAATGGGATTTCCCCAAGCGTCACGTGATACACGTCACGTGAACGCGTACATCACTTCCTCCGCACTCGTATAGGCTGCCGGTATTAGTGAGGAGAGCAGCGTCTAACAGCGTTGCCTAACAACCAGGCACGCTAAGGGTGGACCTGAAATATAAACAAATAAGGTTAAAAACATGAGTGAGAACCACGGATAACAATAAGAATTTTAAGAGATTAACATATACAGCTAAGAGACTATGCAATCAGAACCACAAGTAAAAATATTTAGAGAGATCAGCTAGAGAAGATCATGCGATAATCTAGAGGGGAGCGATCAGGCCCCCCGCATTATACCAAATTGCTAACAGGGACACCACCAGAGTATGGACGGTAGATACTTTAAACAGTAAAATATTCCAAGGACACAATCTTCAAGTTGGTTTGCAAGGAGGAGGGCAGCAGTATTGGACATCAAGACCCTTAGTATTTGTCAAGAAAACACCACAATTCGTTCCTTTCATTAAGGCCCATCCTCCCACATGCCTCTGTAAGGGAAATGAACTTTGCCTCTTCTCTTCTCAGTAACTGATCTCTAGATCCCCCTCTACGTGGGCAATGAACCACCTTGAGCCCGCAGAACCTCAGGCAATCAGCATCGCCTGCATGAGCATCCCTGATGTGAGCAATTAGTCTACCAGCTCCTTTCCCCGTTTCAATAGATTTGTAGTGTTCCTGGAATCTGGTTTTAATGGGACGTGTTGTTTTGCCGATATAAAACCTCATACATGGGCAAAACACAACATACACCCCAAATTCAGTGCCACAGTGTATACAGTCTTTGATTTGAATGGTGTGTCCACCTAACTGTATACTCTTACAGGGCCAGAATTGATGGCAGTGACAATTATGGCAACGAAAATTGCCTTCAGGTTTTGCCCTGGTTAACCAGTCCGGTTCAGCAGGGTCCCTGAACTCGCTCCTCACCAATCTATCACCGATAGTTGGTGCCCGACGAAAGGTCACCAGTGCTTTATCTGCCAGACGTTTCTCCCAATTAGGGCGAGTACGCAGCTCAACCCAATTCCTTGAAATGACACTACGGATTTTCTCTGCCATGGGTGAGAAATCAAAGACAAAAGGAGTATTGGCCCTTTTTGGTGAGGAGTCAGGGCAGCTAGATGGATTGTCCCTACTTTTTCTGCCTATACCTCTCGCGAGAATATCCTCTCGTCTGCAGCAATCTGCCTTGTTGAAGGCCTCGATAAGCAGAGAGAGAGGGTACCCCCGGTTCAAAAGTCTGTACCCAAGTTCCCTACTTTGGGAAACAAAATCTTCATGTTTACTGTTATTTCTTTTTAATCTAAGGAACTGACTGTATGGAATGCTATTCACCACGTGGCGGGGGTGATAACTATCATAGGCCAGGATGGAGTTGGTGGAAGTGGCCTTCCTAAAGCCCTTAGATAAGAGGTGCCCCTCATCAACAAAAATGACCAGGTCCAGAAACTCCATCCTTGACCCCTCCCCAAACTCCTGTGAAGCGCATATTGAGGTGGTTCAACCCCAACCAATCAATGAACTCTCTAAAAAGGGATTCGCTACCATCCCAAACGAGGAGCACATCATCCACGTAGCGATGCCAAGACACAATGGCGCGGCGATAAGGATTCGAAGAGGGGTAGATGTAGTGATCCTCCCAGTATGCCAAAAAGAGGTTGGCAAATGTGGGGGCTACCGAAGTCCCCATCGCCACGCCAGAGGCCTGTCTGTACCACTGATCACTGAAAAGAAAAGCGTTATGAGTTAACACATAAGATAAACATTGGCCGATGTAGTCCACCCAGTCATAATCCCTCCCTTTTTCCAGCAGGATGGATTTAACCGCTGAAACCCCCAAATTTTGGGGGATTCTAGTATACAAGCTCTCTACATCAATTGATGCTAGCCTGTACTGGGCTTTCCACTCGATGTTGGGTAACAGCCTCAGGACCGCTAGTGTGTCCGCCAGGTAGGAGGGTATCTCCTCCAAGAAAGGTCTTAAAGTATATTCAAGATAACGGGACAAAGGTTCCATAACAGATCCCCTGGCGGACACAATGGGGCGACCCGGGGGACACTCAAGACTCTTGTGGACTTTAGGCAAAAAGTACCAGACTGGTTTCTTAGGGAAGTCTGGGAAGAGACCTTCCCCAAGCTTACGAGATAACCACCCCTGTTCAACACCCTGTCTCAAAAGGGTGCGCAGAACTTTCATATAATGTGAAGTGGGGTCACTCCTAAGTTTTTCATAGAAACCTTCTGGGCCCTCAAGCGGTCTAAGACCCTCTTTCAGGTAGTAATCCTTTGACATTAGGACCAGATTCCCTCCCTTATCTGCCTTTTTGACAACTATCTGGTTGTTTCCACTTAGCCATTTCAGGGCATTGCTTTCCTGGGTGGACAAGTTAGGTTCACTACGGGGATAAATCAAGGCTCTTAATTCTTCCCTTGTTTTAATATCAAAGGCATCAAGGTCTGTTCCTGGAGCTACTGGGAAATCTCTGGTGGATTTGCAGGGGATAAAAGGTGCTCTAGGGTCCTGATCAAGTTCGTCAGGTTGAACCTCGGTGTTGGATTCCCTCCATAAGTCCGACAAGTCTTGTAGGGCCTGTAGATCACTTGGGGATGGGGTAAAACCCAACTCCCCCACCTGACTGTTTGTGGATTGACCCGGGTTACCCTCGGACCTCTGAAATGTGGATATATTGAGGCGTCTGACCGCCCTATACCAGTCTACTTCAAAGCTGAAGTTGTCAAACCCACAGTTAATAGAATAGCCAAGGCCTTTTTTAAGTAGTGTATCACAACCTTCTGGTAGGGGGATACCTGATAAATTGATGATCTGTAGATCATCTGTAGAAGTTCCTACTTCTTCCTCCAGTACTTCCGACCAGAGGTTTGTTGGTGCCACCTCACTCTCTTTGCTGGGGGTCTGTTGGGACTTTCTCCGTCCCCTCCTTGTCCTTCGCCCAAAGGGGCCCTTACACATGTCTGCGGTGTTGCCGGTCTGGGCTGATTGGGGGTGCTTGGGTTTTCTTGGCTGGAGTCAGAACCAGAGTCGGTGGTCCAATATCCAGAACGCTTTCTCCTACTTCCTTCCTACTGCTGCCCCCCTCCTTGCAAACCAACTTGAAGATAGGTTGTGTCCTTGGAATATTTTACTGTTTAAAGTATCTACCGTCCATACTCTGGTGGTGTCCCTGTTAGCAATTTGGTATAATGCGGGGGGCCTGATCGCTCCCCTCTAGATTATCGCATGATCTTCTCTAGCTGATCTCTCTAAATATTTTTACTTGTGGTTCTGATTGCATAGTCTCTTAGCTGTATATGTTAATCTCTTAAAATTCTTATTGTTATCCGTGGTTCTCACTCATGTTTTTAACCTTATTTGTTTATATTTCAGGTCCACCCTTAGCGTGCCTGGTTGTTAGGCAACGCTGTTAGACGCTGCTCTCCTCACTAATACCGGCAGCCTATACGAGTGCGGAGGAAGTGATGTACGCGTTCACGTGACGTGTATCACGTGAAGCTTGGGGAAATCCCATTGCACGCTCCCAGACAAGGGGGCGTGCCTCCTCCAGCAGGTGGACTGGCCGGCTCGGGGCGGTGCTACACTCTGGCGCGCGCTCGGCAGTGATGGATTTTGGGCAGCGTGGGGTAAGACCTGTTTATTGTTTATGTATGTATATATACATCGTGTTTTGTACTTTGTAATGTCTATCTGCTGCCTCTGAAGAAGCGGGTTATCCCGTGAAACAGCTGTAAGGCTAGATTTTGCATTTATTGTTAGAAGGTGTCGGGAGTAATCATTAAAGGTGACTTTTTTCCGCAATTGGTGCCCGGAGAAACTTTTTTCCTTTTGTCCTCCAGTATATGTAGGCAGGGGGTATATATGCCCAGTATATGTAAGCAGGGGTATATGTAGTTAGGGGGGTATATATGCCCAGTATATGTGGGCAGATGGTATATATGCCCAGTATATGTAGGCAGGGGTATATATGCCCAGTATATGTAGGCAGGGGTATATGTAGTCAGGGGGTATATATGCCCAGTATATGTAGTCAGGGGTATATATGCCCAGTATATGTAGGCAGGGGTATATATGCCCAGTATATGTAGCCAGGGGTATATATGCCCAGTATATGTAGTCAGGGGGTATATATGCCCAGTATATGTAGTCAGGGGTATATATGCCCAGTATATGTAGGCAGGGGCATATATGCCCAGTATATGTAGCCAGGGGATATATATGCCCAGTATATGTAGCCAGGGGTATATATGCCCAGTATATGTAGCCAGGGGGTATATATGCCCAGTATATGTAGCCAGGGGTATATATGCCCAGTATATGTAGCCAGGTGTATATATGCCCAGTATATGTAGCCAGGGGGTATATATGCCCAGTCCATGTAGCCAGGGGGTATATATGCCCAGTATATGTAGCCAGGGGTATATATGCCCAGTATATGTAGCCAGGGGTATATATGCCCAGTATATGTAGCCAGGAGTATATATGCCCAGTATATGTAGCCAGGGGTATATATGCCCAGTATATGTAGCCAGGGGTATATATGCCCAGTATATGTAGCCAGGGGTATATATGCCCAGTATATGTAGCCAGGGGTATATATGCCCAGTATATGTAGCCAGGGGTATATGTGCCCAGAGTAGGTAGCCAGGTGTCCCCCTCCCTGGCTCCCCAGCAGGAGGGGAGCAGCGCAGAGAAGAGGGAGAGCTGCTCTCCCTCCCTCGCTGTCCCATCCATTAATGTCCGGGTGCTGGCAGCGGCGGGCGGAACTTACCTCCGTCTCGTCGCAGCGCGGATGGATCTGCCGCTACTCTGGACTAGTCCAGACCAGAGCAGCGGCTGCGGGACCTGAACTTCCGGCCGGCACTGGAGCGAGACGGAGGTAAGCCCCGCCCGCTGCGCCAGACACCCGGACAATAACGGAGGGGACAGCGAGGGAGGGAGAGCCCTAAGGTGAGAGAAGGCCCCCTTCTCCACCGTCCGCATAGCTCTCCCTCTTCTCTTCTCTGCGCTGCTCCCCTCCGCAGAGAAAAACAAAACAAAAAAATCAGCTCAGCTGTGCGCCCTTAGGGACCCGGCGACCGGGGGCACTTGACCTACCCCGACCCCCCCTAGCTCCGCGCCTGGGGATTTCTGATTTTGTTGTTCTCGTTCTGCTGTTTTGGTGCAATTTTTTTTTTTACATTTTGAATTTGACATTTGAAGCCTAGCGTGTGCAGCTGGGAGAGGTTATCAGGACACAGGAGAGTTGGAACTGTGTCTCCTGCTCCCTGTCACCTCCTTTCAACCAAAAAGATGGCTGCCCCCATGACAAAGATGGCAGCCCCCATGAATCACAAACATGTGCCTGTTCTTTTAAAACAGGGTAGGTAAGAGATTATATTACCTATCTAGTCTAATTAACATAACTAATGTAACTTGATGACAGTATGTTTGTTTAGGCTGAGGTTCCCCTTTAACTGCAGAATGGGTTATGAATCTCTAAACTATTGCACCATCTCACTATGTAAGCCCTTCATTGTCATAATATATATATATACATATATATATATATATATATATATATATATATATATATATATATATATACTGTATATATACATATCCCATAATGTTATAATGTTTGTAAAAAAAAAGTATTCTGTCTTGCTTGTTGATCTGATCCTGCAATGCGAAGTATGATACCTGAAATTGTTCTGTGGGGACATGATGTCGTAATTTGCAGTGTGGATGACCATATATCTGCTGTCTTTATTTAAGGTGCATGGTGGCAGTATGTAGTACATGGCACATGGTTTATATCATATGGGATGTTTTTTATAGTGTCTGTGATTTTTTTTTGGGGCGGGGTGACACAGGATTTCTTACCTGGAGTGACGAAAAGGCTAGAAATGGCCCTAATGCAGGGTGACAGAATATGTGCCATTTTGTCCATTGTTATCCACAACATGTGCATGTCCATTGTGATCTGTCCGTTGTGGTCCATTTCATTAGCCCATTTTTTGTTCAAGTGTCAACCTAGCCTAATATGTGTACTTGAACTGGGGCTATAAATACGTGTATGTGAAAAACTTACGTGGTGCAGGTGGTCCTGGGTGGTCTGAAACTGAAAGACATTTTCTGATAAACTTTATCGGTATGGATTGGAAGCAGAACTCCCATCATCAGATCTCCTGGCTGGGCAACCCCCTCCAGATCTGACATGGCCGGCAGCTGACATCTCTGACCCACAAAAGTGTGGATTATATTGCAGAAAAAAAGGATGAAGATCCTCTTTAGAAAACTTGAACTTTCCATCATTTAGAAACAACATACAAATTCCCATTAGAGAATGACAATGTTTCATTGTCTGGTATTGAAACTTACAGTTTAAAATAAATAAGTATCGGGGCTGTGGGCATTCTAGGTTTTTGATCCAGCAGTTTAGCTCATGAATAATATTCCGATATTCTCCTCTATATATAGCGAGCAATGATTTGCACCGTAATTAGAGTGCTAGCAAATTATGTCCTCAAGTGAGTATGTGTACATGTGACCTCTCCTGTGTATAGGGAGATAAGTCATTTTATAAACATAATTGGCTAAGCATTGGGTATTCATTTCTGACTTGATTGCAGAGTGTTTTACATACATTTGATTTACTTAGATTTAAAATAACATGAGCCACAAAATCAGCTTTTTTTTCAAATTTATATGAGTTGTTAAAAATATTGAGGATAGTAGAATGTGTGGAGATGAAACAACACATAAAAGGGCTTGATTCTCATGTAATTACATTGATACTTTCTGTTTAGAATGACACACTGAGATTTGGAAGTGTGCCAGTGGTTTAGATCTACACTCGTGGCATTTTATACCTTCTGTAACATTAGGTGTCAGCAATGTCAGATATATGATCATTAGGTGATCTGCAGTATCACCAATCATCCAGACACTATTCCTGATTATATGGTGATCTGCAGAATCACCAATAATGCAGGTATAGCAAGGTACAGATGTGATAGCTAAATACAAAGGTATGTGCTTGGTGCAACAGTAAGTACTGATAGATTAGAGATACCTCACCAGAGGAGCTGGTGGGTACTAACAGTACAGAAGTTCCTCACCAGTGACAAGGGCTCACTGGTGAGAGTAGAGTGGTCAGACTAATCGAGTTGGCAACAGACAGGCAGTTAAAGTACAAAATCAGAAGGCAGAGGCAGAGTGATAAACAGGCAGGGTCAGCAGCAAGATCAGATGGGCAAAGGTACAGAAGCGTTAAGCGAAAGAGAAGTCAGAACGAACCAGAGTCATACACAGATAATGCACAGTAATTCAATGAATTATAATTATAGCTATCAAAAGGTCTGAGCTCTAACACGAAGTATTCGCAACAGCAGACAAGTTGCGAGTGTCTCCGCTGAGCTTAAAGAGGAACTCCAGTGAAAATAATGTAGTAAAAAAAAAGTGCTTCATTTTTACAATAATTATGTATACATGATTTAGTCAGTGTTTACCCATTGTAAAATCTTTCTTCTCCCCGATTTACATTCTGACATTTATTACATGGTGACATTTTTACTGTGGGCAGGTTATGTAGCTGCTCCTAGCTGTTCTGGCTGTTACAGACAGCTGTAAACAGCTAATTCCTGTCTGTGAACATTGTTACATTGTGGCAGTTTGCCCAGAGTATCGCGGTACTCAGAGCTTCTTGTGGGAGGGGTTTCTGCACAAAATCAGTCATACAGCGCCCCCTGATGGTCTGTTTGTGAAAAGCATTCTATTTCTCATGTAAAAGGGGGTATCAGCTACTGATTGGGATACAGTTCAATTCTAGGTTGGAGTTTCTCTTTAAGAAGGGGAGGAGACCCTAGAGGCATGCCCACACTGATCAGCCAATGGAAAGCGGCGAGTGTGCCCTGTGACATCAGACGACGGGCCGGTCAGCTGACGCGCCTCCTCCCCGCATAAAGGTCCTGTCTGTGAGCGTGCGCACGCGCTAATGCGATCTTATGAGCTGCAGAGAGACCCGTCCTCAGCGTGCTAGACGCCCGAGGTGCGGGAATGTTGCTAGGCATGGAGGCAGAGGCAGCTGCGGTGGTAGCGCTGTTCACCGCAGCTGCCACATTATTGTTTAATTGTTTATTACACCTTCATCTTAATCATCATCATCAACATTATGGCTCATATGCAATTTACTTTTTCTCCGGAGTTTTCTTCTAGGTGATATTTTCACACCTTATCATAAAATGCTCTTTAAACCTCCAGCAAGCTAGAAAACTCTCAAAATAATCTTGATAGTCATTTTTTACCAAGTTTGGGGTATTTTTTCAATTGTAGAATGCTAAAAAATTGATCTCCTAGGATAATTGCAGATGGGCCCTTGTCATAAAATACCTTTTAAACCACCAGCAAGCAAGAAAATACTAAACATACATTTTGATAGTACGTATTCACCCACTTTTAGGTACTTTTGCAATTGTAAAATGATAAAGAGATTATGAAAATGATCTCCTGCGAGAAAGTAAATTGCATATGGGCCTGTGTATCTATATAGCACAGCTGACATCTTCTGCAACACTTTACAAAGTACATTGTCATGTGACTGACTATGTAAAAAATTTACCAATTTAAAAAAAAAAACTATGAAAAAAATCAAAAACTCTATAAATCAAGAAATCGACAATCATTCCTAAACCATTCAATTAAAAAAATGATCAGAATTTTCCAACAGTGGTGATCAAATAAATATTTTAAAATTCAGGAAATTTGGTGTCAAACTTCAGTGCTTGAGGGCCACAGTCTAAGCCAACATGGATAAAACATGCAAACCATGCAAAATCTGTGCAGATAGTGTCCTGACCATGGTTCAAATCTGGGGCCTCAGCTGTCTAATCATCATCATCAACATCATCAAGTGCTGTCAAGCTGACGTAATTTCCTTCAGTTCCTTGCAATTGTATGGATAGTTCCTCCAGAGTGGCCTGTCTTCAGTTTGCACCTTTACATCCTGCAAATATGTTTCTAACCTACTTGCTTTGAAATGGATCTATGTTGCTGACGGACTTCCTTGTCTGGTCTTTCTCTCCATAAGCATCATGGATTGAGAGGTAGAATGCCTCGTAATGTGTCCATAGTATACATCCCTCAATCTGTGTCATTTGTGCTTCGGCATGCCATAGTTTTTCTATGACTTTCAACAGTGTATGTGTGGACAAGCCAGCTGATTTTCAATTCATTAACAGTGATGGTGGTTTTGAGGATGATTAGAAAGTGTACCCGACGCAACATGTGACATGATAAGATGCGCATGTGTATTGTAATGCAAAACATATTCATAACAAGACTGTTTTACATGTTTTATTTTGCTGCCTGAGGCCTGGAACCCACTAGAAAGCTCAAAGCGCTATCGCAATCGCTAGCAATTTGTGATAGCATTTTGAAAGCGATTTTGGGAGCAATTTCCTGCATGTCCTGCAATTGCAATTTCCCTAATCGCAATCGTTTTAATGGAATCTGTCCCATCCATGTACAGTACACTGGAAGAGCATTTAGGGAAAGCGCTAGTGATTTAAAGCACTCCCACTCACAACTTCTGTCTTGTCGGTACTTTTTGGGTAATATATATATATATATATATATATATATATATATATATATATATATATATATATATATATATATATATATATATATATGTATATATATATATATATATATATATATATATATAAGCATCACTGATAAGTAAATTACAGCCATAAACATTTTCCTAGCAGAATACAACTTCTAATAGCAGAGGGAGATTAAAAAAAAGGTCAATAGTTCATGTATTTTCATTTAGGGACACTTAATAGGCTGAGCAGAGACAACAAAACATTCATCCTGATTTGTAAATGTTTAAATATAAAATAAAACCATGAGATATCTAAAAAAGTATTTTTTAAGAGTAGGAGGATGAGTCCAATTTTTTTTTTCATCGGTTTATTTTCATCTCAGGTTCACTTTAAAGGAAATATCAGGGTAATCCAATCCAGAAGTACGGCCTTATGCTTCTACCACTACACCAAAAGATTAATTGATACGCTTAACCTCCCTGGCGGTGCATTTCTGTCTGGAATCGTGACTTTAAAAGCTGTACTTTTTATTTAAGAATTTTAGGCCTCCAATTCTTAAGTCATAACTCACCAAAATATAACAGAATAAAGCCTGGTAGACATTCTGCATATACAGTGGTTTGCAAAAGTATTCGGCCCCCTTGACGTTTTCCACATTTTGTCACATTACTGCCACAAACATGAATCAATTTTATTGGACTTCCACGTGAAAGACCAATACAAAGTGGTGTACATGTGAGAAGTGGAATGAAAATCATACATGATTCCAAACATTTTTTACAAATAAATAACTGCAAAGTGGGGATTATTCACCCCTCTGGTTCAATACTTTGTAGAACTACATTTTGCTGCAATTACAGCTGCCAGTCTTTTAGGGTATGTCTCTACCAGCTTTGCACATCTAGAGACTGAAATCCTTGCCCATTCTTCTGTGCAAAACAGCTCCACCTTAGTCAGATTAGATGGACAGCATTTGTGAACAGCAGTTTTCAGATCTTGCCACAGATTCTCGATTGGATTTAGATCTGGACTTTGACTGGGCGATTCTAACACATGGATATGTTTTGTTTTAAACCATTCCATTGTTGCCCTGGCTTTATGTTTAGGGTCGTTGTCCTGCTGGAAGGTGAACCTCCATCCCAGTCTCAAGTCTTTTGCAGACTCCAAAAGGTTTTCTTCCAAGATTGCCCTGTATTTGGCTCCATCCATCTTCCCATCAACTCTGACCAGCTTCCTTGTCCCTGCTGAAGAGAAGCATCTGAAGAGCATGATGCTGCCATCACCATACTTGACAGTGGGGAGGGTGTGTTCTGAGTGATGTGCAGTGTTAGTTTTCCGCCACATATAGCATTTTGCATTTTGGCCAAAAAGTTCCATTTTGGTCTCCTCTGACCAGAGCACCTTCTTCCACATGTTTGCTGTGTCCCCACATGGCTTGTGGCAAACTGCAAATGGGACTTCTTATGCTTTTCTGTTAACAATGGCTTTCTTCTTGCCACTATTCCATAAAGGCCAACTTTGTGCAGTGCACGACTAATAGTTGTCCTATGGACAGATTCCCCAACCTGAGCTGTAGATCTCTGCAGTTCGTCCAGAGTCACCATGGGCCTCTTGACTGCATTTCTGATCAGCGCTCTCCTTGTTCGGCCTGTAAGTTTAGGTGGATGGCCTTGTCTTGGTAGGTTTACAGATGTGCCATACTCCTTCCATTTCTGAATGATCGCTTGAACAGTGCTCGGTGGGATGTTAAAGGCTTTGGAAATGTTTTCGTAGCCAAAGCCTGCTTTAAATTTCTCAATAACTTTATCCCTGACCTGTCTGGTGTGTTCTTTGGACTTTATGGTGTTGTTGCTCCCAAGGTTCTCTTAGACAACCTCTGAGGCCATCACAGAGCAGCTGTATTTGTACTGACATTAGATTACACACAGGTGCACTCTATTTAGTCATTAGTACTCATCAGGCAATGTCTATGGGCAACTGACTGCACTCAGACTAAAGGGGGCTAAATAATTACGCACACCCCACTTTGCAGTTATTGATTTGTAAAAAAAATGTTTGGAATCATGCATGATTTTCGTTCCACCTCTAATGTGTACACCACTTTGTATTGGTCTTTCATGTGGAATTCCAATAAAATTGATTCATGTTTGTGGCAGGAATGTAACAAAATGTGTTTGTGGCAGGAATGTAACAAAATGTGGAAAACTTCAAGGGGGCCGAATACTTTTGCAAACCACTGTAAATAAAAGACTAGAACACAAATTTGTTGAATTGATAACATTTAAGAGTAAACTTAAAAGATTTTGAAACTGTACAAATAAGGCAGTCAGAGAGTAGTCAAAATCCTGGCAGACATCGGTGCAGGAAGCAAAATATATACACATACATTATATACATCTATACACGTGTAACGGGTTTTAACCGCCAACTGAAAGAGAACTCCATAAACACCAATGCAGGTTTTAAATTAAAAAAAAATTATTAAAAAAAACAATTTCTACTCCATGTTATTAATGAAAATTATACAATAAACAATTTTAAATATAACAATCTTCTTATTTCTTCTTTTCTTCTTACTGGGTGTACTTCTTGGAGCTAAAAAGAAAATTGGTTATGCTCAATCCCCAACCTTCCACCCCGGTAATTGTCTTCTAAGAGTGACCACCCACTTTACCTCCAGTTTTCTAGAATTAAATTGGACCCAATTTGGGTAACATAAAACCCTGAGAAACTAACTTTGAGAACAAGACATTTTAGTTCAAGGCTTCACTATAATGCAATTATATAGACCTTAACCTCTAATTTTGCTGATCAGCGAACATCTTCAATATACTCAATAGTAAATGGAGTACTCCCATTTTTGTTCCTGGGCTGATAAACAAATCTGGCTATTCTCCTCATTCAATATTTCAGCCATATTTTTGAACGATGCTAAATCAATCAATACATTAATTAATTAATAAGTTAATGATGAAAATAAATAAATAAATAAATTAATAAGTTAGTGAATTAATGGGTAGTTAGTAAATTAATAGTGTCACTTGAATTAGTTAATTAAAAAAAACTGGAACCAATAAAAAAAAAAAAAAAACCCGAAATGACTCCAACACTTATTTTTGTAGGCAGCACTATCCATTAGGCTTATTCCAAAAATAAGAAAACGTGAGGAAAAAGAAAAAAAAATAATTCTTAGATTCAAGTCGGTCGCTCATATATTCATCCACTTCTGTTCTTTTGCAGGTTCACACTACGAACAGGAAACAGTCTATTACCAGGTACTTATTCCAAATCATCTATTACTGCTGGTAAATCAACATATTAACTATTTCTCCTTTCTTTTCAGGAACCCAGCTGGACGACTCTTCCCAAAGGTAAGTATTTCTCCAGTATCACTGCGCACTGTCTTGTGCACAACACAGAAAATAAGTTTGCATTTGCATGAAGACAGTGGCCTATAAGGGAATCTGACCGACCTAAACGGACAGGGCAATGGCTTATTTCATTAAACGGATATACTTTCTTCTCAAAATCACCATCTCATAGTCCCTTATATAGTACATAGGTGATAGGCAGTATTTGTTGGTGCTTTTAAGAAAAAAAAACTGTTTTCTCATTTCCTCAACTGTTCAGTAAAACTGATAAAAATTACAATACAGATGATAATCATAAAAATCGGGAAGGAGACAGGCGGCACCTTCATACTGTCCTTTACTGCTGACCCATACACGCGTGCAACTTTCTCGGGGTCCCCATTGCATGGGCCCCGTATGTAAGTTTTGTTTTTATGCTATTTTTAAGTTGTTTTTACTATGAAAACTCTATATTAAATGGTTTACACTTAGAGTTTCCGTTTGTTTGTTTTTTATGATGTTTACTGATATCCATTCGTGAGAGGAATCATTGCTGAATTGGTGGATCCTGGACAGACTGTTGCTTCCTGATGTCCTAGCAAAGCATTGATACAACCTTATAATGTGGGTTGTCACCAGCTGGTAAGCCTCTTTCCTTTTTTGGGTATCCATGATTGCAGAGCTGTGCCGTGAACCCAATATTTATTGTGGTGGAGATTTGCCTACTTTTATCCTTTGTTGAAGACTCGTCTTTTGTCTTTGGACTCTGCGCTGAGCATATATAATTTATCTGTTTGTGAACTCTGGACATCGTTCTTCTCTCAGCAGCGGCCACTTTGTTTCCTTGGCGCTGATACACATATGCAAATTTGCGAGACCAGTTGGTCCGTGCTGATATGAGTGGTCATGCCAAAGATGGTCAGTCAGGATCTAGTCGCAGAGGAACATTTCCATGTATGAATTTCATCCATTGCAGTTCTGCCATTAGGGGTGATCAGATTACACACCCCTACAAAGGTGCAATATTTAAGATAAAGGGCTGTTTCACGTGTGATGCATCCTATGTTGTCTATGCACTTAAGTGCCTGTGCGGTTTACTGTACGTCGGGCAGACTACTCAAAAAATGAAAAAAAGGTTATCGTCGCACAAACATGCGATTAGAGAATCGCTGACTGACCAGGCAGTGGCTTTCCACTTTAAACAAGCTAACCATCAGGTTAGCCAATTGAGATACTCAATTATAGAACAGGTAGGGCCCCTAAAAAGAGGGGGTGATAGAGTTAAAAAGCTGTTGCATAGGGAGGCCTTTTAGATCAAGAGATTAGATACGATGGAACCTCGGGGCTTAAACCGGGAGTTAGATTTAATACCATTTATTTAATTGTGTTACTTGTTTGTATAATTTTTATCTCTTGCTCCATTGGGCCTCTATGTACAACAACAAAGAGTTATTAGTGTGTCCCCGCAGTGCCCCCTCACCAAACTGTGGATTTAGTTATCTAATGTTTAAGATGCTACTGTCACTTTAAATGGCGCTTCACAAGGTTTCTTTATTTGATATTCTATCATTTATATATTCTATTTCATTTCGCCTCCTCCTAACCAATATGCCGGCTTACAGTATGTGTAGTGCATTAATAATAATATGTGCAGCGCAATGAGATATCATGTGATGCATACTAGGTCTCCCCCTATTGGCTAGCTCTCCCTCAGCTCTGTGTTTACATCTGCAAGTGTAGGGAGTCGGAGCGTCTCTCACGCTTGCTGTTGCCAGGGTGACAGGGAGGGGGCTTTGTCCCCGCCTCCCCACGTCATGCCGACTAGTTTCCCATCTGGTCCGCCGTTCCGGGGGCCTGTAGTGCGCAGCTGTCAGGGGCTCCTAGCCACGGAGCAAAGGTGAGTGTTTCAGCCAAAGGGGAGTGGGGGATGAGGTTAGGTCCATTTCAAATGGACCTATGGAGTGCAACCAGTGTAGTTCCCTATCAGGTCCGCATTGAGGATGGACCATATGATTGGAGTAGATGTATTCTCATGATGATTGGTCGCTGATCGTCCATACTGAGTATAAATACAGGCTGCAATTCAGTGCATACAGTATGTGCTCATAGACAGCTTAGCTTGACAAAGGGGCGGTTGCCCTGAAACATTGCTAATATGGCTGTTTATTGATTTCTGCTAAATAAAAGAGCTGATATATAACCTTGGATGGTGCCGGTCCTTACCTTTGCTACTGTTCATCATGTATTAGGCGCAAACTCTATACTTTACTCACTGTTGTCGTCTCCTGCAATGTTTATTTTACAAATGTTTACTTTATAGTTCCGTCTTTGAAGTCCCTGGAGGGAATTTAACTCTGTAGCCTTTTTATCAGCTCAGAGATGAGTAAACAGTGTTATTTAGTATTTTGAAAAGGGGAGAGTGCAGTGACTTATTTTCACACCCTCTCATAAGAAGTGACTCCCGTGGCATGCTTCTCAATATCTCTGTCATACATCCTTAGGTCAACAACAACAAACATTTTAAGGCCTCTTGCACACTGCAAGTGATTCCGATTCAGTTTCCGCTTTTTAATCAGTTTTTACATCAAATTCAGATTCAGATTTGCAGTTTGCTCCCTGCACACTGCAAATCGGAATCTGAATCGGATGTAAAAACTGATTAAAAAGCGGAATCTGAATCGGAATCACTTGCAGTGTGCAAGAGGCCTAAAACATGCTTTGCTCCCATAGGACCCAAAGCACATTGGTTTGTCTCAGATCAATACAAAGCTGCAGTTTATGGTGTTTTACAGGGGAAAACGTTATGTGATAATAAATGCCAAACTAAATAAGTGACATTTTAGTTTTAATTTAAATGCCTCCAGTGTTGGGTCAACAGTATCTTGAATGCTGTGGCAAGGTTTTCAAAGGGTAGGGGCATCATGACAGGTCATTATCTTCTCAACATCTTAAATTCTTAATAAAACTAGAGATGGCTCGAACCTCCGATTATAGGTCCGCGAACCTCAAACACAAACTTTTAAAAAAGTTTGGGTTTGCGCGAACTTCGCGAACCGCAATAGACTTCAATGGCCAGGTGAACTTTCAAAACTTCAGACATTAATTCTGGCCTGAAAAATGATGGAAAAGATGTTTCAGAGGTTCTAACACCTGAATGGGGGCATGGCAGAGTGGGATACATGCCAAAAGTCCCGGGGAAAAATCAGGATTTGACGCACAGCAGCGTTTTAAGGGCAGAAATCACATTGCATGCTAAACTGGAGGCATAAAGTGCTTTAAAACATCTTGCATGTGTATACATCAATCAGGAAGTGTAATTAGTGTTCTGCTTCACACTGACAGACCAAACTCACTGTGTAACGCACCGCAAACAGCTGTTTGTGTAGTGACGGCTGTGCTGGACTGGTGCGCACCATGGCGAGAGTGCAGGCGATAACGGTTTTCAAGCCCATATGGTTGCCGGGCTGATGTAGTTCATTGATAGAATAACAGTGACTGTCCAGCTGATCGAATTTGGTTTGTCCACAATGAAGCAACGACCCTATTATCTTGGGTGTGCCCCCCAACACTTTCATATAGCCGGCGGTCATTGCTTCATTGTGATACGCAAGCCCCTTCACCGTGGCAAGGTAACGATCACGAAGGGGAATTGACACGTTCATGCCTTTTGTGTTGTTGTTGCAGCCGCAGTGCAGCCAGAAAAATTAGGCAGGCATGTACATGCACCAGAAAAAAAATGTTATTGTTTTTGTTAGCGGTCACTGCTAGCAGCGGCCTTAAAAATTCAGGAATCCACCTGGAGTCCTGGTGGACCCTGTTGGTGGTGGCAGAGAAGGCAGTCAAGCAGCCTGTAGGCAGAGATGCTGTGTGGGGACTGGGGACCAACTTAGTCTTGGGGCAGGCAGTCACACCGCGTACAGGCAGAGATGCTGTGTGTGGGGACTGACTTAGTCTTCGGGTGGGCAGTAGCACTCCGGGATCCATGCATCATTCATTTTGATAAAGGCGAGGTACTGAACACTTTTTTGACCTAGGCGACTTCTCTTCTCAGTGACAATGCCTCCAGCTGCACTGAAGGTCCTTTCTGACAGGACGCTTGAGGCAGGGCAAGCCAGAAGTTGGATGGCCAATTGTGACAGCTCTGGCCACAGGTCAAGCCTGCGCACCCAGTAGTCCAGGGGTTCATCGCTGCTCAGAGTGTCTACATTCACAGTTAAGGCCAGGTAGTCGGCTACCTGCCGGTCGAGGCATTGGTGGAGGATGGATCCGGAAGGGATAAGGCAAGGCGTTGGACTAAAGAATGTCCGCATGTCCGACATCACCATGAGATCGCTAGAGTGTCCTGTCCTTGCCTGCATGGACATGGGAGAAGGATTACTGGCAGTGGCACCTTTATTCCGTTGTGCTGTGACATCACCCTTAAACGCACTGTAAAGCATACTTGCCAGCTTGTTCTACAAGTGCTGCATCCTTTCTGCCTTCTGGTGAGTTGGTAACTTGGTAACATCTCCGCCACTTTGTGCTTATACTGATGGTCTAGTAGTGTTGCCACCCAGTACAGGTTATTCCCCTTGAGTTCTTTTATACGTGGGTCCATCCCACGTGGGTCCATACAGGCTGTACAGCATGAAAGACGCCATCTGCACACATTTGGATGCAGACGTACTATCCATCTCCTCTTGCTCTTCCTCAGTGATGTCAGGTAAGCTCTCCTCCTCCTCCCAGCCATGAACAATACAGGAAAGTTGAGCAGCACAAGCCCCCTGCAACGCCTGCTGTGGTTGTTCTTCCGCCTCCTCCTCAAAAAAAAAAAACACCTTCCTCATCTGACTCCTCTTCCCCACATGACTCTTCCTCCTCCTCCTCCCCCCTCCTCTGTGCTGCCACAGGTGTTGAGGAAGCATCTGGCTATGCTGGTAATTGATCCCACAACTCTTCCTTCTGTTCCTGTTCCTGTTCATGCTCCTCCACAGCTTGATCCACCACTCTACACATAGCACGCTCCAGGAAGAAAGCATATGGGATCAAGTCACTGATGGCGCCTTCACTGTGACTCACCATGTTTGTCACCTCCTCAATTGGTCACATGAGCCTGCAGGCATTTAGCATGAGTGTCCAGTATTTCGGCCAGAACAACCCCATCTCACCAGAGCATGTCCTGCAGTTGTACAGATACTGGTTGATGACTTTCTCCTGTTGTAGCAGGCGGTTAAACATTCAGGAGCATTGAATTCCAGCGATCACAAATCAAGCACCTCACCGGCAAGTAGTTTCTCCACTGAATATCGGCCAAGTGTGCCATGGCCGGGTAGCACCGCCTGAAAGGCCCACACACCTTCCTGGACTGCTTCAGGACATCCTGTAAGCCTGGGTACTTACACACAAATCTCTGAATTATTAGATTCAGCACGTGTGCCATGCAGGATACATACAAAACCTTATTGAAAGCCTACTGACCGTAATACTTATCTTATCTTGCAGCAGATAGCCACCATCCCTACAGACTTCAAAAAGGCCTCCCCTATAGCCAGTTCGTACGCATACGATGCATTTCATCAGAACTTTCTACTCTGAAGCAGGGAAGATGCTGGATAATTTTAAGAGATGTGGCTATAGTGAGAACACACTTAATGAGGCCCTAGCAAGGGCTGCTGCCCTTGACAGGTCCTCTTTGCTGACATTTAAGGCTAGAGTTCCCTCTAATCGCATCCCTATGGTATTGACATTTTCATCATTATCCCAACAGGCTGTTCGGATTGTCCATGAGCATTGGCATATCCTGGGGTCGGATCCCAAACTTGGCAGGACCTTTGGTGAACCATCGATTGGCGCCTACTGCGGATCCAGGAGTATCCGAGATGCCATCGTGCATGGGCAAAGTTCCACACCTACATCCAATCCAGGTAACTGGTTATCTAACTTAAACAGACCACAGGGTATGTTCTCTGTGGGCATTGCAACCAATGCGGATATGTGGCTAGGGGCCCTTCTTTTGCGCATCCACGTAGTGGCATCCGGATTCCTCTAAAGAACTTTGCAAGTTGTTCTACCAAAGGCGTAGTATATCTAATAACCTGCCCATGCGGGCTTGTATATTTGTGTCAAACAACTAGAGAGATCCGCAGCAGAATTAGTGAGCACAGGAGCAATATTCGTTGTGTCGAATTAGCCTCACCCCTTGCCAGGCATTTATTACAAGCTGGGTATAATGTGTCACAGCTGAGATATCGGGTTATTGAAGTTGTGCATCCTGCCCATAGAGGAGGAGATTTTGAGAAAAAATTGCTTCAACGTGAGATCTATTGGATCTATAAATTGCAAAGTCTGCACCCTCATGGTCTCAATAAGGAGGCTAACTTGAATTGTATGCTATGAGTTTGCTGCTTCTGAAGTGTCGTATGTGGAGAGGAGCTGATCCAACCTTGTATATAGGGATTTCAGCTCTCTTATGATGTATATATGTTTACTATGTGATAAACACTATGTATAGACCATGTATTTATGGCTGTCTATTTTTGTCTTCCTTTTAGAAACTCTCACACCGTTATGCTGTCACAAAAATTTGTATACAAATCTTCAAAGGATTGTTCTCTGCTTGCAGTGCCACCTATACTGCAATTACTCTGTGAGTGCCGTCCCTCCCATCCCCACAGCAATAGGAGTGGCGGCCATATTGGGATTGGAGCCCAGTCTGCTCCTCCAGTTTGCCAGCCAGCCCTGGTGGGAATGTCAGGTGTCTGCACGTAGTGATGATGACATGGATGACGCCCGTCGCGTGATGTCATCACAGTACAAGGGCCGGCCCAGATGTGACAGCTTCCTCCGCCTTCCTTGTACATTTAAAAATAAGTGCTTCTCTCTCTGCCGCCATCACTGCTTCAGTTTGCCGTATCTGCTTGCACCCATTGCGAAAGAACACTCTGTTGTTCGAAACAACGCCGTCTGTCTGGGTAATACTTGGCGGGGTTTGCCTCTTCACCACGCTGTGTTGAACTATCTGATATGCTGCATACCATTTGCATCTGATTATCTTAAGGACTTTTTACATGCAATGTGCCCACAAATGGATATTTGACTCAGATTGCCCATATACGCTGCATCTCGATAGGCACAGAGGTTCAGATTTTCTCCTGATCTTTGCATATGTTTGTATTTAAATGTGGACATTGCTGTATTTATGTACCCTATATTGTATTTTAGACACAATTTTGATTGTACAGTCCATCTGACTGATTGTGTAGTCCATGTTATATCTTTTGTACAATATACTCTCTTTTTGCAACCGAAATTGCATGGTGTGTGTATCTTATTGTATATATTATTTATGATGCAGCACCCAGTATCATTTTAATTGATTAATATTGAACTCATAAATTTGAGGTGTGCATCCTCGCTTGTCTTTTTTCCTGGTCCGCCTGTAATGCCCACACACCTTCCTGGACTGCTTCAGGACGTCATGTAAGCCTTGGTGCTTACACACAAATCTCTGAATTATTAGATTCAGCACATGTGCCATGCAGGGTGCATGTGTCAATTTTCCCAAATTCAAAGCCAAAATTAGTATGTCACACTCCACTTGGCCAATCTCCAGTTGGTGTGGGGTCAGCTACTGATCCATCTGTTCAGAGCAGCCAGGAGAGCTGCTCCAGTGTGACTCTCAGGTTTGAGGCAAAACATGTCCAAGATGGCGTGACACCGTCGTACCTGGCAAGCAGCATAGGTTCTGGGGAGCTGGGGCTGTGTAGCTGGAAAGGAGATTGCAGCACCAGTAGAGTAGCACTGCCACTCAGTCAAGGAGGAGGAGGAGGACAGTGAAAAAGATGTAGCAGAAGGAGTAGGAGGAGAAGGAGAGGAGGTGGCTGCAGGCCTGCCTGCAAGCCGTGGAGATGTCACAACTAGGTCCGCTGCACAGCCACGTACTCCCTGCTTACCAGCGGTTACCAGGTTGACCCAATGGGCTGTGTAAGTAATGTACCTGTCCTGACCGTGGCATCCGTGCTCAGATGGACCCTTGACCCAACGCTGTGTGCCAGAGATGACACACCTTGCCTCTCAACTTCGTGGTACAGTTTGGGTATCGCCTTGTTTGAGAAATAATTGCGGCCTGGTATCTTCCACTGCGGTGTCCCAATCGCCACAAATTTTTGTAAAGGCCTCAGGGTCCACCAACTGGTATGGTAACAGACAGCTGTCAGATGCTGGGCAAGGGGGTGACTGGCAGATATTGGCTTCTTCCGCTGAAAGATTTCCTTCACGGACACCTGGCTGCTGTGGACAGAGGAGCAGGAACCGCTCAAGGTCAGAGGTGGAGTGAAAGATGGTGGCTGTGAGGGTGCAAGGGAGAAATCAGCTGACAAAGATAATGCACCTGAAGGAGGAAGATGAGAAGGAGGGAGGCTTTGCTTTTGTGTGCTGCTTGTCCTCAGGTGGTCATCCCATTGCCATTTGTGCTTTCTCATCATGTGCCTTCGTAGGACAGTTGTCCCTACGCGGGTCTTGGCCTTTCCACAGCTCAATTTTTGGTGGCAGAGAGTACAGATGGCATTGCTCTCATCTGAGGCAGACACACAAAAAAATTTGCACACTGCTGAGACCTGGGGTGATGGCAATATGGTGGCATCAGCAGCTGACATTGAAGGGCATGTTGGCTGGCTGTCCATAGCTGGCGATACATGCCGCCGGACACGGCCATGAGCTGTTTCTGATGACGAGCTCCCCCTGCTTCTTTCAGCAACTTATCTCCTCCTACTCCTCTCTGACTCCCCCTCTGAACTGTCCCCCTGGTCATCTCCTCTATTGGGAACCCACGTGACATCCATATTAGTATCATCATCATCGTCATTATCATCATAATCATCCTCCACAGCTTTGCTTGTGTCAGACTCCTTATAAACTGCACCAACAGCAGGTACTTCATCATCCTCCTCCTCACACCTTACGTCCATAGTGCCGCCTAATTCAGACATATGAGGTGGTGTAACTTGCTTAGCGCTTTCTTCTTGTTGTAACAATAATGGCTGTTGAATCAGTTAATTTCTCACAAAATATCTCCTGTGAAGTGTCAAATGGAGCAGATGTGGTTCTTGTAGTAGCGCTGATGGCTGCGGAAGATGAGGTGTTCTGTGTTAAATAGTCAACTACTTCCTGACAATCTTGGAAGTTGATGGCATGTGCCTTCTTCTGAGCACTGTACTTTGGTCCAGGGCCACACGAAATCACATCAGCATGACCTCGAACAAACCTGCTGGGTGGCCTTCCTCTGGGTCTTCCTCTGCCTGTTGTTTTGTCCATATTGGGGGGATGAAGTGAAAGGTATGCACTGACTTGACTAATACAATGTGCAGTCACAAAGGTGCAGTTAACAGGTATGCATGGACTGGTATATAAAACAGCGTGCAGTCACACTGAATAGGTATGCAGTGACTGGTATCAATACAATGTGCAACTGTCACACACACAGGTACACTGAATAGGTATGCAGTGACTGGTATCAATACAATGTGCAGCTGTCACACACACAGGTACACTGAACAGGTATGCAGGGACAGGTATAAAACACTGCGTGCTGCTGTCACGCAGGTGCAGTGAACATGAACAGGTATGCACAGACTGGTGTTACAAATGTGCAGCTTTCACACACAGGTGCAGTGAAGGTAGGCACTGAATGTGCTGGACCTAGCACAGAATAGCAATTAGCAAGGGCCAGCTGCGATTGACAGGGCTGTATATGCAAGTGTCAGTGGGCCAGAAAAAAAAAAAAAAAACAACACAAGAACATTAGCTCTCAAAAGAGCTGTTTTGGGGTGCTTTTTAAGTATCAGCAAGGAGCAAGCTAACAAGCCTAACAACAGCTACAACTAACAACTAACAAGCCTAACAACTAAGATTTCCCTAATCTCTGCAGCAACTCTCTCCCTTCTCTCACTATTACTGCAGCACACAGAGCGAGATCATGGCTGACTCAGATGCCTTTTATAAAGGGGGGCAGGAGGGATGGTAACCTGATTGGCTACCATGTGTCTGCTGACTGTGTAGAGTCAGCTGACGCGCCTCCTCCCCGCATAAAGGTCCTGCCTGTAAGCGCGCGCACGCACTTATGCGACCCTATGTGCGGCAGAGAGATCCGTCCTCGGCGTGCTAGACGCCCGAGGTGCGGGGACATTGCTAGGCAAGGAGGCAGAGGTAGCTGCGGTGGTAGCGCTGTTCACCGCAGCTGCCTCATTATTGTTTATTACAGTACCCCCCCCCCCCTTGAGGCGTATACTCCGGACACGTCCTGCACGGCTTCTCAGGATGCAAATCATGAAATTTCCGTCTCAACTCCTCAGCATGCATGCGATGACCCGGCACCCAAGATCTCTCCTCAGGCCCATACCCCTTCCAGTGAACAAGGTACTGTACAGAGTTGCGCACCCAACAAGAATACAATATCTGCTCAATCTCATATTCAGGTTCTCCATCAATCACCACAGGGGGGAGGGGGGGGGGGGGAATCCACATGCACAGCCGGCTTCAACAAAGACACATGGAAAGACTTCACACCTCTCATAATAGATGGCAGCGCGATCACATAAGTCACATCATTAATCTTTTTGGATACAGGGTATGGGCCTATAAATCTGGGGCCTAACTTCGCTGAGGGTTGTTTCAGCACCAGATGCCGGGTAGAAACCCATACCATATCCCCTGGCACAAATTTCCATTCTACGGAATGCTTCCTATCCGCCTGCTTTTTCTGAGTCAGGAAAGCCTTCTCTAGATTACTTTTGACTATAGTCCAAATCTCCTTCAAAGATCCCTGCCAAACTTCCAGAGCAGGGAACGGAGAAGACACCACTGGCAATGGGGAAAATTTGGGAGATCTCCCCGAGACCACCTGGAAGGGAGAAAAGCCAGATGAGGTGCTTTTCAAATTGTTGTGCGCAAATTCTGCAAAAGGCAGAAACTTTGCCCATTTCAATTGAGCATCAGCCACATAGCACCCAATGAACTGTTCCAATGACTGATTAACCCTTTCTGTTTGACCATTGGTTTGTGGGTGGTAGCCAGATGAAAATGACAGATTCATTCCTAAGTGATGACAGAAGGCTCGCCAGAACTTAGACACGAACTGGACTCCCCTATCTGACACCACATTCTCCGGTATACCATGTAAACGGAAAATGTGCTGAATGAAGAGATCTGCCAGCTCTTGAGCAGAGGGTAATCCATCCAGAGGGATAAAATGAGCCATTTTGCTGAACCTGTCGACTACCACAGTTTTTCCCTCGGACCATGGATAAGTTGGCCCACGGTTCCTTAGGCACTGGAGTGTACCTGCAGGAGCCTGTCTAGAAGGTTTGTTTCTGGCACAGACTGAGCAATCTCTCACAAATTCCCTACAGTCTAGGGCCAGAGATGGCCACCACACACACCTAGAGAGCAAATCCTGTGTCCTCGCTAGTGTTGGGCGAACATCTAGATGTTCGGGTTCGGGCCGAACAGGCCGAACATGGCCGCGATGTTCGGGTGTTCGACCCGAACTCCGAACATAATGGAAGTCAATGGGGACCCGAACTTTTGTGGTTTGTAAAGCCTCCTTACATGCTACATACCCCAAATTTACAGGGTATGTGCACCTTGGGAGTGGGTACAAGAAAAAATTTAGCAAAAAGAGCTTATAGTTTTTGAGAAAATCGATTTTAAAGTTTCAAAGGGAAAACTGTCTTTTAAATGCGGGAAATGTCTGTTTTCTTTGCACAGGTAACATGCTTTTTGTCGGCATGCAGTCATAAATGTAATACATATAAGAGGTTCCAGGAAAAGGGACCGGTAATGCTAACCCAGCAGCAGCACACGTGATGGAACAGGAGGAGGGTGGCGCAGGAGGAGAAGGCCACGCTTTGAGACACAACAACCCAGGCCTTGCATGAGGACAAGAAGCGTGCGGATAGCATGCTTTGTACCACCATGCAGTCATAAATGTAATAAGATAAGTGGTTCAATAAACAGGGACCACGCGGCAACGCTAACCCAGCAGCAGCACACGTGATGGAACAGGAGGAGGCGCAGGAGGAGAAGGCCACGCTTTGTGAGACACAACAACCCAGGCCTTGCATGAGGACAAAAAGCGTGCGGATAGCATGCTTTGTACCGCCATGTAGTCATAAATGTAATAAAGATAAGAGGTTCCATAAACAGGGACCGGCAACGGTAACCCAGCAGCAGCAGCAGCAGCAGCAGCACACGTGATGGAACAGGAGGAGGCGCAGGAGGAGAAGGCCACGCTTTGTGAGACACAACAACCCAGGCCTTGCATGAGGACAAAAAGCGTGCGGATAGCATGCTTTGTACCGCCATGTAGTCATAAATGTAATAAAGATAAGAGGTTCCATAAACAGGGACCGGCAACGGTAACCCAGCAGCAGCAGCAGCAGCAGCAGCACACGTGATGGAACAGGAGGAGGCGCAGGAGGAGAAGGCCACGCTTTGTGAGACACAACAACCCAGGCCTTGCATGAGGACAAAAAGCGTGCGGATAGCATGCTTTGTACCGCCATGTAGTCATAAATGTAATAAAGATAAGAGGTTCCATAAACAGGGACCGGCAACGGTAACCCAGCAGCAGCAGCAGCAGCAGCAGCACACGTGATGGAACAGGAGGAGGCGCAGGAGGAGAAGGCCACGCTTTGTGAGACACAACAACCCAGGCCTTGCATGAGGACAAAAAGCGTGCGGATATAGCAGCAATGCTTTTTGCCGCCATGCAGTCATAAATGTAATACAGATGAGAGGTTCAATAAACAGGGACCGGAAACGCTAAACCATCCCAGATGTTCATCGGTCATGTTACTTGGTTGGGGTCCAGGAGTGTTGCGTAGTCGTTTCCAATCCAGGATTGATTCATTTTAATTTGAGTCAGACGGTCTGCATTTTCTGTGGAGAGGCGGATACGCCGATCTGTGATGATGCCTCCGGCAGCACTGAAACAGCGTTCCGACATAACGCTGGCTGCCGGGCAAGCCAGCACCTCTATTGCGTACATTGCCAGTTCGTGCCAGGTGTCTAGCTTCATGCCCGGTTTCAGGTCCAGCGGTGCCAGCCACAAATCCGTCTGTTCCTTTATTCCCCTCCAAATTTCCTCCCCTGTGTGCTGCTTATCCCCAAGGCAGATCAGCTTCAGCAACGCTTGCTGACGCATGCCAACAGCTGTGCTGCACTGCTTCCACGATCCTACTGCTGCTGGTGCTGGGTTAGCATTTCCGGATGAGGTACAGCTTTGAGATGCGTTGGAGGAGAAGGAGTCAGAGAGGTAGGTGCTGCTGTTGTTATCCAGCTGTTTGCGGCGTGGGCAACACCCGCGCCGTAGCAGGTGAGGAATCGCTGCCAGGCTCCACAAGGTTCACCCAGTGCGCGGTAAGGGAGATGTATCGACCCTGGCCGAACGCACTCGTCCAGGTGTCAGTGGTGAGGTGAACCTTGCAGGCAACGGCATTCTTCAAGCTTCGGGTTATTTAGCTGACCACGTGCTCATGCAACTCAGGCACTGCAGAGCGCGCAAAGTGGTAGCGGCTGGGAACCACGTAACGTGGGATGGCCACTGACATCATGCCCTTGAAGCTGTTTGTCTCCACCACTCGATATGGCAGCATTTCGCAGGCCAGAAGCTTGGCTATGCTGGCTGGCTGTTACTGCCACGGCCCGGGGGTCATTTGCTGGCAATTTCCTCTTGTGCTCAAACATCTCAGAGACAGACAACTCAACCGTAGCGCTGCACACCGAAGGGCTGTTGGTTGTTGTGTTTGATGAACACTGGGAGACCTCAAGAGCACTAGTCCGGAAAGTGACAGTGTCAGCATCGTCTGATGTTTGTGAATGTTGTGAACCACGCAATGGCTGGGCTACTGCTGCTGCTGAGGCGGGTCTGGTGGTGAGTCTGGTGAACCCAAGGGAGGCAGTGTTGCTGGTGGTACCCTGTCCTGCCGCGTTTGCCCACAGAGTGGGATGTTTGGATAGAATGTGGCGGCTCATGCTGGTGGTGGAGAGGTTGTTAATACTTTTCCCCCTGCTCAGGCGGGTCTTGCACACCTTGCAAATCGCCATGGTAACATCCTCAGTGCAGTCTTCAAAGAAAGCCCAGACTTTAACTGGCTGAGGACTCGGACCTCGTGCGTGATGTGCTGGTGCTGCTTAACCCACTGCTGGACGCTTGAGAGGTCATCCAAGTAATTATCTGGTCCTGTTCTTTTGGATCTGTGAGGGTTGTTGTCCTGGACAACATGGGCAGTATTGAGTGGGTTTTCTTGGGTGCTCCCCTGTGGCCTGTACGTGAACCGTCAGGGGAAACACCTCTTCCCTTGCCCCTCCCTCTTTCACCGGATTTCTTCCTCATTTCACTTATCCTTAAAGTACACGCTGACTGGCAGCAGTACAGTGGCAGTACAGAAATGCTATACAGTGGTGGGTGAGCGGTGTACCACTATTGTCAGCAGTGACACAGAGCACAATGCTATACAGTGGCGGGTGAGCGGTGTACTACTGTTCCCAGCAGACACAGAGTGGAAGTAAACACAATGCTATATAGTGTGGCTGAGCCGTGTACACAGAGTGGCATTAAACACAATGCTATATAGTCTGCTATATAGTCACCCCGAACAGGGTGATGTTCTGCAGAACCCGAACAGTGGCAAACACTGTTCGCCCAACACTACTGGGAGGGAACGCAGATTTTAGTACCTAAACACACGATACAACATGTTTTCCGGGGTCGGACTCTGAGGCACATACAGATGGTCCCGATCATCATCCTCATCATACAACTCTTCTCCTGAGTCTGACCCACCCACCACCTCTGCCACCCCAACATCCCCAGACACAGACCCCTCATCGTCCTCAACATTAACTTGGGATGCTGGCCTGAGCCAGACCTCCTCCTCCACATCAGGCCCCATCATCTCCTCAATGGCAGCCCTCATTAATCGCTCTGGCGACGGACTGATGGACACAACGTTCTCCTCCGGGGAGGGCTGCTGCTGACCACTGGCTGCTGGGGTGGATGTTATAGCTTGCGTGGGGCGTTGGCTGTTGCTGTTGTTGGGAGTGCTGCTCACAGCGGAGGTCTCTGGGGAACTCATGTTGAGCTCATAAAGTGGTTGACGGTGAGTGGAGTATTACTGATCCCAGCAATATACACACTGACTGGCAGAGTACGCAATGCTATATAGTGTGGCTGAGCGGTGTACACAGAGTGGCAGTAAACACAATGCTATATAGTCTGGCTGAGCGAGCGGTGTACTACTGTTCCCAGCAGAATCAGAGTGGCAGTAAACAATGGTATATAGTCTGGCTGAGCGGTGTACACAGAGTGTCAGTAAACAATGGTATATAGTCTGGCTGAGCGAGCGGTGTACTACTGTTCCCAGCAGAATCAGAGTGGCAGTAAACAATGGTATATAGTCTGGCTGAGCGGTGTACACAGAGTGTCAGTAAACAATGGTATATAGTCTGGCTGAGCGGTGTACACAGAGTGGCAGTAAACACAATGCTATATACTCTGGCTGAGCGAGCGGTGTACTACTGTTCCCAGCAGACACATAACAGTAAACAGAATGCTATATAGTGTGGCTGAGCGAGCGGTGTACCACTATTCCCAGCAGACACAGAACAGTAAACAGAATGCTATATAGTGTGGCTGAGCGAGCGGTGTACCACTATTCCCAGCAGACACAGAACAGTAAACAGAATGCTATATAGTGTGGCTGAGCGAGCGGTGTACCACTATTCCCAGCAGACACAGAACAGTGAACAGAATGCTATATAGTGTGGCTGAGCGAGCGGTGTACCACTATTCCCAGCAGACACAGAACAGTGAACAGAATGCTATATAGTGTGGCTGAGCGAGCGGTGTACCACTATTCCCAGCAGACACAGAACAGTGAACAGAATGCTATATAGTGTGGATGAGCGAGCGGTGTACCACTATTCCCAGCAGACACAGAACAGTAAACAGAATGCTATATAGTGTGGCTGAGCGAGCGGTGTACCACTATTCCCAGCAGACACAGAACAGTGAACAGAATGCTATATAGTGTGGCTGAGCGAGCGGTGTACCACTATTCCCAGCAGACACAGAACAGTGAACAGAATGCTATATAGTGTGGCTGAGCGAGCGGTGTACCACTATTCCCAGCAGACACAGAACAGTAAACAGAATGCTATATAGTGTGGCTGAGCGAGCGGTGTACCACTATTCCCAGCAGACACAGAACAGTAAACAGAATGCTATATAGTGTGGCTGAGCGAGCGGTGTACCACTATTCCAAGCAGACACAGAACAGTGAACAGAATGCTATATAGTGTGGCTGAGCGAGCGGTGTACCACTATTCCCAGCAGACACAGAGTGGCAGTAAACAGAATGCTATATAGTGTGGCTGAGCGAGGTACACAGAGTGGCAGTAAACAGAATGCTATATAGTGTGGCTGAGCAAGCGGTGTACTACTATTCCCAGCAGACACAGAGTGGCAGTAAACAGAATGCTATATAGTGTGGCTGAGCGAGGTACACAGAGTGGCAGTAAACAGAATGCTATATAGTGTGGCTGAGCAAGCGGTGTACTACTGTTCCCAGCAGTGACACAATGACAGGGGGGACCCTGGCTAGCGTGGCTGGAGCGCGAACTACCCTGCCTGCCTACCCAAAGCTAAACCCACAGACAAATGGCGGAGATATGACGTGGTTCGGGTATTTATTTACCCGAACCACGTGACAGTTCGGCCAATCAGAGCGCGTTCGGGTCCGAACCACGTGACCCGTTCGGCCAATCACAGCGCTAGCCGAACGTTCGGGGAACGTTCGGCCATGCGCTCTTAGTTCGGCCATATGGCCGAACGGCTTGGCCGAGCACCGTCAGGTGTTCGGCCGAACTCGAACATCACCCGAACAGGGTGATGTTCTGCAGAACCCGAACAGTGGCGAACACTGTTCGCCCAACACTAGTCCTCGCAACCCCGGGAAGCCCTGCATTTTTATGTGCATGAAATAACTGTAAAATCTGCAGGCAGAAGTGCAATGGTACAAATAAAACCCTATCAGGTTTCCCCTCGGGGACATCTTGTTGATAGGGTCTCAATAAGAGTGACCAATCTTCCCATGTTTTGGTGGCTGCTAAAACAACCTTCTCGGGCAGGATGTTCTCGGGGTTGGAGGCTGTACTGTCTCAGGCTCAAAACATCTAGACAGGGCATCTGCCTTGACGTTTTTGCTTCCTGGCTTGTATGTAATTATAAATCTGAATCTTGAAAAGAATAAAGACCAGCGAGCCTGTCGGGGACTGGGCCTCTTGGCCCCCTCAATATATTCCAAATTCTTATGGTCTGTATAGACCGTAATCGCATGCTCTGCTCCTTCGAGCCAATGACGCCATTCCTTGAATGCGAGTTTGATGGCCAGTAGTTCTCTGTTTCCAATATCGTAATTTCTCTCGGCAGGAGAGAATTTACACGAAAAAAAGGCACAAGGATGTAATCTGCCTTGGAAACCAGAGTGCTGAGAGAGCACAGCCCCAACCCCTATTTCAGATGCATCCACTTCCACTATAAAAGGGCAAGTGACATCCACATGCCGCAAAATAGGGGCGGAGCAGAATAAACTCTTTAATGATGAGAAGGCAGAATGTGCTTCTTCTGACCAGTTGTAAGTATCTGCCCCTTTTTTGGTGAGATCAGTGAGGGGTGACACCACAGAAGAGAATCCTTTAATAACTTTTCTATAATAGTTGGCAAAGCCCAGAAATCTCTGGAGTGCCTTCAGCCCTGTGGGCTGTGGCCACTCCAGAATGGCAGACACCTTTTTGGGGTCCACGGAGAGACCGGAAGTAGAGATAATATACGCCAAAAAGGGAACCTCAGACACCTCAAAAAGACATTTCTCGAGTTTCGCATACAAACAGTTCTGCCTGAGTTTCTCCAGGACAAACTTCACATGCTTTCTGTGTTCTGACAAATTCTGTGAGTAAATCAATATGTCATCTAGGTAAACTAGAACAAACCGTCCCAGGACCTCTCTGAAAACCTCATTGACAAGTTCCTGGAAGACGGCAGGAGCATTACACAGCCCGAAGGGCCAGACAAGGTACTCGTAGTGCCCATCGGCCGTGTTAAACGCCGTCTTCCATTCATCAGTGATCACCCTCTCTGATGCGTACCAGGTTGTATGCCCCTCTCAGATCCTGTTTAGAGAAGATACATGCATCAGTAATTTGTATTTCAAAGATTTTGTTGAAATTTTTTAAATAATTTTTGGGTGGAATACAGCACAACAGAAAAGGCTGAAAATCAATATCAATCAGCATAACATTCAAACAGGAAATGTACATCAAATCAAAATTAGTGATAAAAGTTATGTAGACAATTGTATACAATGAACACGGGAAAAGCTTATGAAAGTTGAGAGTGCACTCCAGAGGACTAAGCCCAACTATCTGGGGTGTGCTATGGATCAGTGGAGAGGGAGTCCTGGCCTAAAACCAGGAGAAACTGAGACCTCTGGTGCCCATCGTCTAGCGATAGATGAGGCACCGGGGGAAGAGGTCGTAAATGTTGGCTCTACAGGGGGAAGGAGAACCCAAGGGGGAAATAGAAAAAAAAGGGGGGGGGGGGGTGGGAGAAAAAAGAGAGGAAGTGAAGGAGAGTGGTCCCGGCTCACAATCTAGTTATCAAAGAACCTTCCATGTGTGGATGTTCGAGCTGAATCCAGGGATCCCAGATCTTTCGAAATTTTTTATGGGTATCCTTTAGTATACTAGATAGTTTTTCATTAGTCATAAAGGAATTAAGTCGAGATTTAACCTCGTTAATGTTAACAGAGGGTTTCTTCCAGTTGGCGGCCATGGTCATAGTGGCAGCTAAAAAAACAAAAGAGGATCATTTATTTTGGGATGAGGTCAATGACTCCACCTTTCCATGCAGAAGAGCCTGCCAGGGGTCTTTAGGAATGGAGGTATGGAAGAGAGCTGAGAGCAACCTATAAACTTGGCACCAAAATCTCATCAGGCGGGGGCAGGTCCACCATATGTGCATCATGTCACCTAGGGTCCTACAGCCTCGAAAGCAAAAGGGGCTGGCTGAGGGGAACACTTTGGTTATTCTTGCCGGAACCAAGTACCAGCGAGTCATGACTTTGTAAGGTGCCTCAACCGTATGTAGATTAGAGGAGCAACGAGGTATTGTACTCCAAATGCCCAGCCAATCTTCCCTGTCCCTTGTGCCTGGAAGGTCCGTGTCCCATTTAGTAAGGTAAGCATGAAGGTGGGGGCGGGCAGGACGGGTGAGAAAAGCATAGATAGTGGAAATTAGCCCTTTTGAGTTTGGACGGTGTAGACATATATTTTCGTAGGGTGTAGTATTGTAGGGGGGATCCTTATTCTGGATGAGAGATTGTATCCATTGTTTTATTTGGAGGGGCTTGAAAACTTTTCTGTAAGGCGGGCCATGAGTATACTCCCCTGGGGGTGAGGAAATGTGTGACTCTGCTGAGGCCTTTTGCCTCCCACCAACCAAAAGCCACGGGTTATCAAAACCTGGAGTGAAGAGGGGGTTGTTAATGAGAGGTAATAATGGAAGATGGGAAGAGAGGAGAACAGCCGAGTACCGGACAGAGTCCCAGACCTGAAGGCTATGGAGCATGGGCGGGCTAAGGGATGGAGGACGCATTTTCTGAGGTAGCCCAAGAAGGGTACTCGGGAGTTCAGGAGCACAATCAGGTATTTTGAGAAAGACCCATAAAGGGGTATCATGGGTTTGGAATAGACGGGTTAGTTAAGTGATGGTTGCTGCCCAATAGTATGAGCAAATCTGTGGAACACCAAGACCCCCATCAAATTTGTGAGCGTATAAAGTAGATTTATTGACTCTGGGATTCTTACGGCCCCATATAAATGATTGTATCCTGTGTTGAAAGATACGTAGGTGGTGGTTAGGCACTTTAACAGGGAGGGTGCGAAAGAAATATAAAAGTTTGGGTAGGAAGGACATCTTGATCGAGTTTATTTTCCCCAACCAAGAGAGGGGAATAGAGGACCAGCTGTCTGTAAGTGAAGATAAAGATTTTAGTAATGGGGGGTAATTAGCGGCAAATAGTGAAGCATAATTAGGAGTTAGGGTGATACCTAAGTATGGCAGGGAGTGGACCCAAGTGAAGGAGCATGATTCTTTTAGTTGGGTGGAAAGCTGTTGAGGCAATGAGATGCCTAAAACCTTAGATTTAGCTAAATTGATTCCTAGACCCGAAACCTGGGCAAACTGCGTAAAAGCACGTAGGGCGTTTGGGATAGATATATGGGGCTGTGTTAAAAATAATAAGGTGTCGTCCGCAAACATTAGAAGTTTATGTGAGATACCCACCCTTTCCACGCCTTTAATGTTAACTTCATCCCACAGAAAACACGCGAAAGGTTCCAGGGCTAAAATGAACAGCAAGGGGGAATGCGGGCAACCTTGCCGTGTACCTCGTTTTATCGAGAAAGTTTGTGAGCTATGGCCAACAAAGCATACTGAGGTTGTGGGGGAGGAGTATAAACCACCAATCCAATTCAAAAAGTTAGAGTCTAAGCCCCATCTATCTAGTGCTTGTTTCAGATAATTCCATGAGAGGGTTCCAAATGCTTTAAAGATGTCTAGAGATAGGGCTACACTTGGAATCTTACGGGAATGTAGATAGTGAGCTAAAAGGATAGCACGTCTAGTGCTGTCTTCAGTCTGCCTGCCTGGGACGAATCCCACTTGGTCTCGGTGGATCAGTTCCAGGAGAACTCTATTTAAAAGTAAAGCTAATATTTTCCCTAGGAGCTTGAGGTCAACATTAATGAGCGATATAGGGCGAAATTGATGAAGTGCATGACACTCTTGTTTGACTTTAGGGATCATGGAGATGTAGGCCGTTAGCATAGAGGAGGGGGGGGGAGGGTTCCCTCCCGTAGTTCATTGTAGCAATGAGTTAGGGTGGGGGCCAGTAGGGGTGCTATTTTTTGGAAATATTGGGCAGTGAAGCCGTCAGGGCCCAGGGTTTTATTGGTCTTGAGAGTCTTGATGGCGGATAAAACTTCAAGGACGGTGATAGTGGCGCTAAGAGTGGTAGTGGTAGACTGATTTAGTTTAGGGAGGTTCACTTGATCTAGAAAGTCAGTGATTGTTTTATCAGAGGGGGGGGGGGGGTATTAGTATATAAGTCAGAGAGGAATTTAGCAAATAGGTCTACTATTTTCCGGGGATTGGTGGTTGTTTGACCGGAGCTATCATACACTTTTAACATGGTAGGGTGTAAGGGTTTATTCTTTAGACGTCTAGCTAACGGGGCTAAGGGTTTATTAGCATTATAGTAGTAATGGTGTTTCCTCCACCGTAGTTGACTTTCAACTTGATCGGTGAGAAGTAGATCTAGCTCAGTCCGAATTTTGTCTTTAATAAGCCTATTAATACGAGAGGAGCATTGCTTCCAGGTGTCCTCAGCATCTTCCAATTTAGAGGTCAGATCAGTAATTTTCTGATTGCGTTGTCGCTTAAGTGTGCTGGCCATTCCAATTAAAGTGCCTCTGATGGTGGCTTTATGAGCCTCCCATAGGATCAAAGAGGAAGATACCGAGCCAGTATTATCGGTAAAGAATTCCTCAATCCTATCCTTAAGTTGGTTGGTTAGCTCCTTCTTGGAAAGCATGGAGTCATTGAGACGCCAATGAAATTCTCTGGTTATTGGGAGTGAAGATGAGCAGCAGATTGAGATTGGTGAGTGATCAGACCATGAGGTGGTGTGTATTTTGGCAGCTGGAGCTAAGTGTAGGTATTTCTGCTGTACAAATATGTGATCTATACGACTGAAGCTGTCATGGGCATTGGAGTAAAAGGTAAAATCCTTGGTGGTAGGATGCAGTTCTCTCCATACGTCTACGTATCCATATTTGTCAAGCAGTGACTTAATTTTGGAGCTGTGTATGTCTACTGTTTCAGGAGTTGAAGCAGAGGAAACATTCCTCTGTCTGTCCATCTTAGAGTTAAGAGTGGCGTTGGTGTCACCAGCCATAATAATTTGTCTGGAGCCATGTAATGTGAGGACCTGGAGGAAGTGAGAGTAGAAATTAGATTGGTGGGCGTTGGGAGCGTAATAAGAGGCTAAATGTAATATCTCTGTAATACAGTTAGCCTATTAATATAAGGTATCTACCGTTGGATCAGCAATTTGTTTTGTGCAGATAAACAGGAAGTTCTTCCTGAAGGCAATGATAACGCCTCTGACTTTGGTGCGGGCACAGGCAAAGTACGCCGAGGGGAAATGTCGACTTAAATACCTAGGGCTGGAGGACTGGTCTAATCTAGTTTCTTGTAAACAGACCACATCTGCTTGACAGGCTTTGTAGTAAGTGAAGGCTTTGGAGCGTTTATGAGGGAATCCGAAGCCCTGGACATTGTGCGAGAACATTTTAAATGTGTGGGGATTCATAGAGGGTTAAGGTGGTAGAAAATCCAAGAATGTATGACTGTGAGCCTGGAGACCAAAAAAAAAGGAAAAAAGAGAAAAAGAAGGGGGGGGGGGGGGGGTGGAGGACAGAGAATAAAGGAGGAGTAGAGGAAGACGAGAAAAGGAAGGGAACTTGAGCCAAAGGAGGGAGGGAGAAAAGGACCCTGAGAAAAGTGACTGACAGTGTGCCTGGAGGTCGAGGAGGTCTGAGAATTTGGCCAAATGTAGGCCAAAATCAAAACAAGCTCAATGAGAGAAGGGTTCCAGGTGGAGGGGAACCTTAAAGAGAACATTGGGGAAACATGTGTTGACCGACTGCCCTGCTGGCTAGACAAAAGTATCGGACTGTTAGTAGATGCCCAGCGACTATATTAAAAATGGGGAGTGGGGAAGTACAAGGAAGGAGTGGGTAGCAGCCACTGTACTGAATCATCACCGTAATAAAAGCCAAAAGAGGCTAACTTTTGCTGGCCGGCAGGAAAGTGAGTGCAACCTAAACTATTAACAATTGACCATAGTGGTATAGTATATAAACAGTGTATTATAATAAAGTTACAAAATGTCAGAAAGTAAAGACTTGATCATTTACTGGTTGTCTGTAGAAGATTGGTAGCTTCTTTTGGTAAAGCGTAAAAATGGGAGGCAGAGTAATCTGAGTTGGAATGTGCAACCAGCAAATGAGCAAGTGGTGTACCTGATGAGGAGCTTATTTGCAAAAAGGGGAACATGCGATGTGCAATCATCTGTATATGAGGACAAGAAGGGTGGGTATTGGGTAGGGGGGGAGGGTAATAAGGGGGAACACAGGGTTAATAAAATCATCCTGCATCTATTTTGATGAGCATAGCAATAACAGCAGTGTAATGCATCAGTAATTTGGGAGAAAAAATTGTCAATTAAAGGGAGTGGGTAGTAATTTTTTTTGGTCATTTTATTCAATTCCCTGTAATCGATACACGGGCAAAGCCCACCATCCTTTTTCTGTACAAAAAAGAATCCTGCTCCGGCCGGAGACTTAGAAGTTGTAATCCTGCATGGTGAGTTTTTCAGGACCAGAAAGATTATACAAATGACCTCTAGGGGGCATACAACCTGGTCTCAGTTCAATAGGGCAGTCAAAACTCCTGTGAGGAGGAAGTTTGTCTGCTGACTTAGGACAAAACACATCAGTTTATTCAGCATACTGTGGGGGTACACCCTTCCCGCTGAACCTTGGTGGCACATACAGCAACTCTCTCCATACAATGATGATGGCAAAAGGGAGACCAGCTTGACAACTGGCCGGAGCTCCAGTCTATCTGAGGGGAGTGTTTTTGTAGCCACGGCATACCAAGGATCACAGTGGAAGTGGCCATTTTAAGTATAAAAAACTGTAATTTTTCCCTGTGTAACACCCCCACATGAAACAAGAGAACTGGAGTCTGTGAAAGAGCCTGCCTGCCCTGTAATGGGGAGTCATCGACTGCTGTGAAAAAAATTTGCCTGTCTAGAGGAACAAGTGGTATCCCCCATTTCTTAACAAAATCAAAATCAATAAAATTGGCTGTAGAACCCGAGTCTATAAATGCCTGGGTAGACAAAACTTGGTCTTCCCAGGTAATAGAACAAGGGAGTAGTAAGTGTTTATCAGGTAGAGGTAAAACTGGCTCGCCTAGGGTAGTACCTCTAGCTACACCTAGGCGGCAGAGTTTTCCGACTTCTTAGGGCAGTTTTGTACCAAATGACCCTTTTCGGCACAGTACAAACAAAGCCTCTCCGTCCGTCTCCAGTTTTTCTCTACCTCAGATAACTTTGAATGTCCGATCTGCATTGGCTCATCCTGAGGAGGAGATAAAGAGGGAGAGGCGATGGGAACAGGCCTCACTGAGTATCTACCACGAGTTTGCTTTTGATAGCGGATGCGGCGATCAATTTTCACTGCTAGTGAGATTGCCTCGTCAACTGTCTTAGGTTCAGGATGACTAAGCATCACGTCAGACACTGGATCTGATAGACCAGTTAAAAAACAATCCAGTAAAGCAAACTGTCCCCATCTAGCCGACACAGCCCACCTTCTGAATTCTGCGGCATAGGTCTCCACAGTGTTGTGTCCTTGCCGGAGGAACTAAAGTTTCCTCTCAGCAGTAACTGCGATATCAGGATCGTCATATATGATTGCCATGGTTTTAAAAAATTCCTGCACAGAAGACAATGCATGGTGACCACTAGGAAGACTGTAGGCCCATGTCTGTGAATCCCCTGATAATAAAGTTTTTATAAAGGTTACCCTTTGGCTCTCAGAACCTGACAAAATAGGTCTTATCTCAAAATAAGAAAGGCAACGGCTCCTGAAATTCTGGAAATCAGACTTGTGCCCTGAAAACTTTTCAGGGAGGGGCATTCTAGGCTCCATAACTACAGGGGATGGCACTGATGCAGCCGGAGCCTGGAGGGTCCGTACAACCTCAGACAACTGATTGATCTGTGTCTGTTGTGCATTGACTGTTTTGGTTAACTCATTAACGGCCGTGGTCAAGACTTCGACCTGGCTGCACAGTGAATCCATAAACATTTCTGGTCTGCTGTTTTGTAATGATAGGTGTCAGCAAGTAACAGATGTCTGATTATTAGGTGATCTGCAGTATCACCAATAATCCAGACACTATTCCTGATTATGTGATGATCAGCAGAATCACCAATAATGCAAGTATAGCAAGCAACTGATGTGATAGCTAAATACAAACATAGGTGCTTGGTGCAACAGTATGTACTGATGGGTTTAGAGATACCTCACCAGAGGAGCTGATGGGTACTAACAGTACAGCGGCTCCTCACCAGTGACAAGGGCTCACTGGTGAGAGTAGAGTGGTCAGACTAATCGGGTTGGCAACAGACAGGCAGATAAAGTACAAAATCAGAAGGCAGAGGCAAAAAGGTAAACAGGCAGAGTCGGCAAGTTGCCGACGGCAACAGGATCAGATGGGCTAAAGTACAGAAGCGTTAAGCGAAAGAGTAGACAGAACAAGCCAGAGTCATACACAGATAATAATACAGTCTTCAATGATTTATAATTATAGCTATCAAAGTTCTGAGCGCTAACACGAAGTATTCGCAACAGCAGACAAGTTGCGAGTGACTTCACCGTGCTTAAGAAGCAGAGGAGACCCTGAGGCACGCCCACGCAAGTCAGCCAATAGGAAGCGGCAAGCGTGCCCTCTGACGTCAGCCGACCTGCCGGTCAGCTGACGCGCCTCCTCCCCGCATAAAGTCCTGCCTGTGGCGCACGAGCTAATGCAACCCTATGTGCGGCAGAGAGACCCGTCCTTGGCGTGCTAGATGCCCGAGGGACATTGCTAGGCAAGGAGGCAGAGGTAGCTGCGGTGGTAGCGCTGTTCACCGCAGCTGCCTCATTATTGTTTATATTACACATGTCTACTTATTTATGTAAGTAGGGCACTTGTATCTAGGGCAAAATGATGCGACCTGTGGAACTTAGCAGGTCAATTTCATGACTATAAATAACTCCTGCCACAGGGAGGCGGCGATGCAGCTTAGAATATAATGCTGAAGAAGGCTGAAGAAGAAAATAAAGTAAAAAAACGAGAGTACAGTGTCTCTTTAAAACTATGCACAACCGGGGTTGGATTTCTGGAAATACCACAATGGCCTGGGCCTTGAGCGGCTGCAGCCCAGGGGGCACCTGTACATGAAAGAGGGGTTGTTACATTTAAAAGAGGAGGGTGCAAATGGGGATCAGTTCATGAAAATTTAAAGTGATGCTCAAAGAGAGGGGCTGCTGTACATAGATGATACACATGCAAGAGGGGGCTGAATATGGAATGGGCGGGGGCTGCTGTGCATGGATGATACACAGGGAAGAGGGGGCTGCACATGGAATGGGAGGGGGCTACCCGAGGAATGGGAGGGGGCTGCTATACATGGATGTTACACATGGGAGAGGGGGCTGCACATGGAATGGGAGGGGCTGCTGTACATGGATGATACACAGGGAAGAGGGGGCTGGACATGGAATGGGAGTGGTGCTGCTGCACAAGAAAGGGGAGTTCCAATATACTTGCCCTAGAGCAGTGATCTGCAAACTTGGCTCTCCAGCTGTTAAAGGGGAACTTCAGTCTAAACAAACATAGTGTCATTAAGTTACATTAGTTATGTTAATTAGAATAGATAGGTAATATAATCTCTTACCCACCCTGTTTTAAAAGAACAGGCAAATGTTTGTGATTCATGGGGGCTGCCATCTTTGTCATGGGGGCAGCCATCTTTTTGGTTGAAAGGAGGTGACAAGGAGCAGGAGACACAGTTCCAACTGTCCTGTGTCCTGATTACCCCTCCCAGCTGCACACGCTAGGCTTCAAATGTCAAATTCAAAATGCCAAAAAAAAAAATGCACCAAAACAGCAGAATGAGAACAACAACATCAGAAATCCCATCATGCTTTGCACAGCATCAGGGGAAAAAAGCCTGGGCAGTTTTCTTCTGTGCAGCTAAAAATGAGGCTTGTATAAGAGAAACAAAGTTCTGATGCTGTGAAACTGTTAAATAAACACCAAGCCTTTTCAGTGCTGCTGAGTCGATTTTTTTGTCCGGAGGTTCACTTTAAGGAACTACAACTCCCACAATGCATTTGCCTTTATGAATCATGACTGTGATATTTCCTTAAATGACAACTGAAGCAAGAGGGATATAGAGGCTGCCAATTTTATTTCCTTTTAAGTAATACCAGTTGCCTGGCTATCCTGTTGATCCTCTGCCTCTAATACTTTTAGCCATAGACCCTGAACAAGTATGCAGCAGATCAGTTTTTTCTGACATTATTGTCAGATCTGTAAGATTAGCTTCATGCTTGTTTCTGGCATTATTCAGACACTATTGCATCCTAATAGACCAGCAGAACTGCCAGGCAACTGGGATTGTAAAAAAAGGAAATAAATATGGCAGTGTCCATATATTTCTCACTTCAGTTGTCCTTTAATAGCTGGAGAGCCAAGTTTGCAGATCACTGGCCTAGAGGCACAAAAAGTATTGATCTGGCTTTGTGCACAACATGCTGATGCTATGAAAATACAGGAAATAAATAATAATAAGGTTGCCAAATATGTTGGAGCTTTATAAAGGAAGGTCGTGTTCATGTTAGCATTTCTTGTGTTGTGTCAAATGGTAGTGTAAATTAAGATTTAAAATCAGGGATGCTCAACCAGATCCCGGGTACCCGGATTAACCTGGGTATCCGATCATTTTCCGCTATCCGGGTCGGATCCGGATTCCGGATACCTGGGCCAATATCCGGATAGCTCTATGCGGGTATCTGGCCGCATAATCCGGATACCCGCGGATATCTGACGGATATCCAGATTCGGGTACTGTAACAAGGGAGTTGATGTCATTGAGCCAATCAGAGGGCTCCCAGCAGAAGCCCTAGCAACCAATCACAGAGGGGAACTCTGCCCAGCCCCACCTGACCTCATTGAGCCAATCAGAGGCCTCCCAGCCTATGCCCTGGCACCCAATCACAGAAGGGAACCCTCGCCAGCCCCCCTGTGTAATAAGGAGGGCTGGCATGATGAGACAGATCTTCCTTGCTTGTGTGGCTGGCTGGGTGGTCACTGACAGACTTGCTCCAGTGCTGTTGGCTTAGCAAGTGCTGCCTGTATACAGTGATAAACCTAAAGCTTTGAGTGCTAAACACCTTCACTACACTATTGTTCTAAACTACCTTTATTGTTCAGTGAACCCAGCTCACTGCATATAACTACCTGTTGTGTTGAGTGAACCAACCTCACTGAATCTAACTACCTGTGGTGTTGAGTGAACCCAGGTCACTGCATCTAACTACCTGTTGTGTTCAGTGAACCCAGCTCACTGCATATAACTACCTGTTGTGTTGAGTGAACCCACCTCACTGCATCTAACTACCTTTACTGTTCAGTGAACCCACCTCACTGCATCTAACTACCTTTACTGTTCAGTGAACCCACCTCACTGCATCTAACTACCTTTACTGTTCAGTGAACCCACCTCACTGCATCTAACTACTTTTATTGTTGAGTGAACCCAGCTCACTGCATATATAATTACCTGTTGTGTTGAGTGAACCCACCTTACTGCATCTAACTACCTTTATTGTTGAGTGAACCCACCTCACTGCATCTAACTACTTTTATTGTTGAGTGAACCCACCTCACTGCATCTAACTACCTTTATTGTTCAGTGAACCCACCTCACTGCATCTAACTACCTTTATTGTTCAGTGAACTCAGGGACAGTGAACCCATGCTAAGGGACACCTGTAGCTACTTATGATGGACAAGAAAAGTAAGGGAGAAGTGACAGCTGGGACAGCTGGGACAGCCAGCACACTTGCAATGCGGTTTGCTGGGGGTTTGTTGGTTCATGGAAGGTGAAGTCTAGGGTGTCAGGACATCTATGCCTATAGGCTCAAGTGATGTAAATCTGAGCCTGGCATCGGGTATAGCTCCCAATGGACAGTCACCATTTCGGACAGTAATCACATCCTTTCTCAAGTGAAGATCCTAAGGTGAATAAACAGATTACTTCGAAATCTCTGGTGCTGGTCAACAACGTTATTGAAATGCATCATTTTTAGTAAGAAGTGCATAAACCTGTGAATTGTAGTGTAGTAAACCACATCATTTTGTTACTATAATATTTTATTTTGATTAATTACATAATTAGTTTTTGGTTCTTTCCATGAGATGTTCTCTGGAGTTCATGTCTGGTCTAAACAATATAATGAAACATTTAGGAAGGAACATACAGATGACCAGAGCCCAACTGGAGGCCAAAATGGCAAAGATCTCCATGGCCACAGTGTATTTGCCTTGAGCACTGAGGTATGCTGGGATAAAAGATATCCAGACACTGAGGAAGGCCAACATGCTGAAAGTAATAAACTGGGTTTCATTGAAGCTGTCAGGAAGTCTTCGAGCCAGAAAGGCCACAATGAAACAAATGGTGGCCAGAAGAAAAAGGTAACCTAACATGGTCCAGAAGGCAATGAGTGAGCCCTCATTACACTCAACAATGATGAGTCCAGGTTTTGTCTGAATGTTGTTTTGTGGGAATGGAGAAGCAAGGGATAGCCAAAAGATACATAAAATAAACTGTATGAAGAAACATATACCAATAAAAATATAGGACACTTGAGGTTTAGTCCATTTCTTCAGGTTGCTTCCTGGCTTGGTGGCCATGAAAGCCAACACCACCATGATGGTTTTGGCCAAGATGCAGGAAACACAGAGAGCAAATAATAAGCCAAATAATACCTGGCGTAGTAGACATTTCTCAGCCATGGGGTATCCAATGAACCCAACAGGACAAAGAAAACACAAAAGCAGCAAGACCAGAAGAAGACAACTTAGTATGTAATTGTTGGCTTTAATTATTGGGGTGTGTTTATAGAATACAAAAAGTTTCCATATAAAAGCAGGAATCAAAGAAGATAAAATGCTGGCAGTCGCTAAAGCTACTCCCAACGGCTCTTCAACGGAGAGAAACTCAAGCATCTTCGGTAAGCAGTAGGATTTTTGTGAATTTGGCCATTGATCCCAGGGACATTTGATACAATCCATAGAATCTAGATAGCAATGCATTAATATCACTATTGTGTAAAAGTAAAAAAATATAAGTAAGCTATAGTAAACATAAAATCAATATGTATTGGAAGCAATAATGTGGGCAGTTGATTCCAGAACATTAAACATTTAAATTGTAAGATGTTTGCACAAACATTTCCTCTGCGTTAAAGGATAGCAGAGCTGAATGCAAAGTAAAAACGGGGGAGCACTACATTGGGCGATTGCGCAGAGCTCTCCAGGCCGTGGGTGCGCAATCAAGGATGCGCGCAGCAGGTCCAGCACCTGTGCACTAATGCTTGGCCCAGCTGACCAAGAAGTGGATGCAAGGGGCATTTGTGCAGCTAAGGGGTGGGGGGGGGGCAGAGGAGAATGGGGGCAACAGTAGGCATGAGGACTACCTCGTATACCTGCCTGCTCTTCCCCGATTTGCTTTTTCAGCTCTGGTATCCTTCAAAAAAATGCAATCGCTGGTATCACTTACTGGTATGGTTGGAAATCTCTCCTTGTTGACACTGAACACATTCAAAACAACAGGTTGGTTGCCCTTTTAACACAGCCTTCCTGAATCCAGAGGGACAGCTCTTACTGCAGACTGAGTGAGGAACCTGCATAGATGAATGGAAATCAACCCTTCTGCAGGCAAACACAATTACATCTTTTTTATTTAAAATTTCCAAGTTTTATCTTACCATTTAACAAGAGCACTGTGGGACTGAACTTAAATTAAACCTTTAAATAGACAAAAAAATCAATCCCCTGTTTCAAACCCACTGAACTCCAGGCTCTTGGAAGCATTCCCTGATCCACTGAGGATGCTGAAGAGTATAAAGAGTGAGGCAGTTACAGGAAATTGGGGGCTGGCATTTCAGCTTCATTTCAGCCCACTGTAAGTTTACGGCTAGGTGTTTGATTCACGCTATGGGTTACAATTATTATTTATTAGATATGTACATAGCCGGCCTTTGACCTGAGTGACTAGAGCGGTAGCTCAGGGCGACGGCTTCCAAGGGGGCACCTATAGCTGGCAACCTATACTGAGGGCACCTACACCTGACTTTCTATACTGGGGGCACCTATAGCTGGCTACCTATACTTACTGAGGGAGGGCACCAACACATGGCTACTTTTACTGGAGGCACCTACGCTTGGCTACCTATGGGGGGGGAGGAGACCTTCAACTGACTTCCTATACTGGGGGCACCCGGGCACCTATGCTTGGCGACCTATATTGAAGGCACCTACACATGAAATCCTATACCCTGGGCACTTATCCCTGGCTACCTACCTATACTGAATCTAAAGGGCATTTTTTTGGGGGGGGAGGGGGTGCACTGCGGCTATATCGCATGGTGCAAATTGTCAGTGCCGTGCTATCATTTCAAATTGGGGGAGGGGGTTAAATGCCCCAATGATTGTTTTTATTAATATTCCTAAATGCTTCTAGTCTTCAATTTTATGTGTATTCAGGATAATGCACTCTTTCCATCTAGTTCGTGGTTATTAATAGTATTTTTTCCTATCATACATATATGATGTGTCACAGAAATCTGAGCATTTGGCGTGATGTGTCACAACTTCAAAAAAAGGTTGGGACCACTGTCCTAGGAGATATCTCAGGAGAAAAGGTGAATTGCATATGGGCCTATGTGTGTGTGTATATGCACACGAGAAGAGGATGAAGGGGGGCACGTAAATCAGGTTTCGTTCAGGGCGCAGTGAAACCTAAGGCCGGCCCTGGATATGTATAACACCAGCATACAGTATTACACAGTGCTGGACAACAAATAAGGTTAGAGACAATGGACATAGGGGTGACAGACAACACAATTGAATACAGGTAATTAGCAGTTAAAGCGGATCCGAGGTGAAAAACGAACTATAACAAGTAACTTGTCTTTGTATCTTATCTAAAATTTAGATGGTTTACACAGTAAATCTAGCTGCATACAGCTTAAACAATATATGAACATTTCTTCCTGTGACACAATGAGAGCTGCCATGTTAGGCTTGCAATCATTACACAGGTAATTAGCTATGCATCTCCACACCTCAACCTGTGATAACGCCACGCCCCTCTCCTCCCCTTGTCTCTGAAATCCCGTGCATGCTCAGTGTGAGCTGGGGAGAATGGCAAAGAAGAGACAGGAGAGGAGGGGGGTATAGGGGTGACAGGAGGGGGAAAGTGGCAGAGAGGGCCCCACAAAGGGAGGGGAGGATGGCAGAAAGGTGACAGGTGGCAGAGAGGGGGTCAGCAGGCAAGGAAAGGGTGGCAGAGTGAGGTGGTAGTAGAGGAGGGGAGAGTAGATGAGAAATTCTAGCAACATTCTGAAGGTGATGGGAGAGAGTGGAAAAGTGGTGACAGGCTGCAGCATGGTGAGGAAAGGGTCATTCAGGGTGGGGAGGGGGTTGTGAGAATTCTGGATGGGGGAGCAATAAAAGCTGGAGGGATAGTCGGGGGCTGCAGCTAAAGTACCACCTGACATCCGATCCTCCAGCTCCAGGCAGTGTGGCTGCTTGCTATACAAATTCTCCCTATCCCTCCCTCACCATGGCCCCCCTCCTCTGCCTGAGTGCATCAGAGCGCAGCGTCTCCTATCAGCGCTGCTCCTGGACGTTCCCTGTGTTGAAGCCGTGCAGGCAGAAATTATGGTACGCCGTCCAGCCAGCAGCTCTCACCACTTCCTATTCTCTGCATGTCGCGTTTACACAGACATGCAGAGAGCTGCCAGCTGCCTGCACGGATTCAACACATCCAGGGAACGTCCAGGAGCAGCACTGGTAAGAGACACGCTGTGCTCTGATACACACAGGCAGAAGAAGGGGGCCATGGTGAGGGAGGGATGGGAGCAAAGTGAGACTACACGCTGCGCTCTGACACGAGGGGGGTCCGTGGTGAGTGATGGAGGAGTGAGGTCGGACCCCCCTCCCTGCATCCTCGCTACACTCTGTGTCCGGGTGTCACTCCTCCTAGAATCACCACTGACTGCTGCTCACGCTAGTATCGCGAGAGTTCAGCATCTCCAGACTTGAATCACCGCCTCTGCCTCCTCCTGCCTATAATTAGATCCCATGACCCTTTGCATTCCAGGACTGAACGCCGCGGCGTTAGATGCGCATCAGGGGCGTGGCTTAATATTTTTATAAGGTTTTTATTGTGAAATATATTCAAAACAAAGCATTTAAAGGGTTTAATGCCCCCAAAATATGTCCACCAGCACAAAAATGCGGACATCCTAACTTGGTCTCGGATCCACTTTAAGACAGACAATGTCAGATCATACACTGGAGTAGTATGCCCAATAATATTAGTTCACACTTTCCCGTGGGCAGAGTGCCCTATCAAGTACAATACACAAGGAGGGAGGGCCCAGCCAAAGGCTTACGATCTAAAGAGAGGGTGTGTGGTGACACGATAGGAGAAGAGGTTGCATCGAGAAGTTCTTGGCAGAGATAATTAGGGCCTCAGCGATGTGGGGTAGGCCTTGAAGAGGTGAGGATTGAAGGCTTGTTTGAAAGTGTTGAAGGAGGAGCAAGCCCAATGCCAGATGGAGGGTAGGATTATACATAAGGATCTGAAATAGGGGAGGAGAGTCATAGCTCAGAGATGTTGTGTAGTGACTTTATTCCTCCTTTTGATAATAGTACACAAAAAATTGGCCTCATGCTTACCCAAAAGGTAGAGGACTAACATTCTTCTACAATAGGTAAGTGAAGCAGAGGTGTAACTACCAGCCAAAGGGGTGGTGGTCCCAGCTACTAGCCCTCCATCTCTCTGATTAAGGTTCCTCCCTTCGTAAACAGGAAGGATGGCCACACTGTCATGGGAGAAGAACATGGTGGCCATACTTTTACAAAAGCTAAACTGCTCAACTACTCTATATAACAGGTGCTGAGAGAGGTCCTAGCAGCCAATGCCATTTCTCATAGCAAACTTATTCCAAGGAAAGACCACTCAACCCACCTGCAAAGTGCATAAAAGTTTTTAATCATGAAAACAGGACATCACAAAAGCTGACGTGTGTCAGGCAACAATCAGCGCTTAGTCATAGCTTCTGGTGGTCATACTTGTTCTATGACCCTCAACAGATGGGCCCAGGCTGATGACCTTGCCATGGGGGACTGGATTTAAATGTTGGGGGTGGTGGAGCATCAGTGATTAGTTGAAGGGCAGGCATGAATGATCTTATGATCTGTAGTTACACCCATTAACAAAATGTCTCCTGCTGATTACATTTAGAGTTATATATGTTTATTTTTTAATTATTAGATAAAGTGGAGCCCCACCTGTCTATCTCCCATCGTCCAGTGCAACAAGCTTGAGCCAAGCGTGAACACTGGACCAACCGAGGCTGCCGAGCTGTCATAGCTTCCTACTTCAATGTGCTTCATGGTGCCACCCGAGCTCTTCTGCCAGTTGATGATGTTGTAGAGGGCTGGAATGTCTCCGTTCTCATCAAAATACATTTCTCTCCCACTGCTTAGTTTTATTCTGATGTCTCTTATATAAGGGAGTAACTGTAATAATAATAACAGCACCATTAACATAAATAAAAATCATATTATCATCAACAAATGTATCACTAGTTTTTAATATAGGAGGTTATATAAAGACTGATCCTGAAAGGGCCACTATTGCGAAAAATTGTTTTGTTTTAAATGTACCCAAGTTGACATGTTTATGGACAGTGCCAAGCATACCAATAACTATGCTGCCTTCCTTTTCTTATTTTTCTGCCTGAAAGCATTATCCCTTTAGCATCCAAATAAACAAATCTTTCCTGCCACTGGGGAAGTGTGCCTTCCTAGCCTGGCTGACTATGAAGAGCGGTGCAGGGAGCTTTCATAGTTACCTGTTCCGGATGCTGGATCAGCTTCCTCTCTTCATCCACCCGCGGAGTTGCACTCCCGACATCTGACTTCCGAACACATGTTATTACATGTGATCGAGGCTCAGAAGATAGTGTCAGCGGTGCAGCGCCGGTGCAGTGCCACCTGGTGGTGGAAGAGGGGTGATTGAAGAGACTCTTCCATCACCCTTCTTCCACTTCTGGATCCAGAGGCTTCCCTTTTCTTAGGTAAGTATGTGTTTTTTGACCCCAGATGCACCTTGGGTACACTTTACTCTCTTCTGTCTGCAATACTTATGCACCCAACTGGTGTTCCAGCACTGTGGCCAGCCCTTCTGAGAAACAACTTGGACAGTTGCCTTCCTCTTCATGCTGGTGTGGTTGGGTACTAGGAATAATCTCCTGGATAGATGTGCACAGCCACATGCCTGTCTCATTAACTCCTGCGGCTTTGCCAGCAGCCAGATGGGAAACATTCAATAATCAAGGGAGTGACTAATTGGCCACTCTGTTACTTTGGCAGTCGATGGGCTGCTTGAACTTCCTGATTGGACCCTACCCAGATATAGATCTGCCCTTGTCCATTGCCCATGATAGTGTTTTTACCTGTGTGCTTTCTGCTAAGTGTGTGATTACCGAACTGCTTTGTGTTATGACCTTCTGTGACCCCTGACCCTGGCCTGTTTAGACTTTCCTTGCTTAACAAATTGGTACTAGATTTTCCTAGTGCTGACTCAAACTGCCTGACTACCCTTCTCCTTCTAGCCTGTATCTATAATAATCAATAATCCAACATGCATACAGATCCTTATCAGTGCATGGCATGGATTGTTTTGGCTCTATATTCTATACTAGCCAACTTGCGGCGTAGCATACGCCGCATAAGAGGGTAGAGGGCAGGAAGGGGGTATTGGGCACAGCGGCAGGGAGGGGGGTTGGACCCCCCCTCAACTGGGTCCCCCATGTGCGCTCTACTTCCAGCTTAAGCTCAGCAGGAACCCCCCCTCACCTGGGTCCCCCATGTGCACTCCCCCTCCTGCTTAAGCTCAGCAGGAACCCCCCCCCCCTTACCTGGGTCCCCCATGTGCACTCCCCCTCCTGCTTAAGCACAGTAGCAGCCGCCACTATTAGTAAGAGGCAGCGGGCGGGGATGACTCACCTCTTCCGTGTTCCATCGTGCGTTCCACTGTCGTCACTTCCTGCAATGCCGCACACTGTATTGGTGTAATTTGCCTTTTTAAAACAGAAGGAAATCTGCAATAATTCAGCTATAAGTGAACATTTGTGGTTACCCACAATGCACTGCTACTAAATATGCAAATTACCCCTTTTCCCCCTTGGTAAGCAAAGCAAGCATCCAGAGCCGCTGGTGTATAGCAAGCATATAACTTTACATTTTACACAGTCATACCAAACCCGCATGTAGACAGCCTGTTTCAGACTTTTGGTCCTCATCTGTACATGGCAAGGATTGATATGGCTGTATGAGATAAGGCTTGGACCAGTACAACAGAGTAACCAAGCAGCTCAGGGTGACCCAAACCACTCGGAATGTATAGGTGGATAAAAGGGACCAAAAAGACCGTCTACTCTAAAAAAATCTAAGCTTGGTGTAATTTGCCTTCTTAAAACAGAAGAAAATCTGCAATAATTCAGCTATAAGTGAACATTTGTGGTTACCCACAGCGCACTGCTACTGAATATGCAAATTATCCCTCTTTGCCCTTGGTTTGATAGGACACTACTTCTTCTTCTTGCTTGGACCAGCCCCTTCTTCTTGCTTGGACCGGCCCTGGGGGCAGGGCGCTACTTCTTCTTCTTGCTTGAACCAGCCCCTTCTTCTTGCTTGGACCGGCCCTGGGGGCAGGGCGCTACTTCTTCTTCTTGCTTGAAGGTTGAGGCACTTACTCTATTATATATATAGATACAAGTTGGATTACTGTGGCTCTGTACATTAAACAAGTTGACACATCATTGCATTCCAGCAGTTCTGGAGGTGTGTTTAGCTTACAGGGACAACAAAGGATGATTTGCATACTCAGCAGTGATGCATTGTGGGAGGCATCATATGCTCACTCCAATCCGAATAATCGCAAACATGTACCTTCTGTTAGGCAAACTTTTGTTTTGCATAACATTTTAGTAAGAGGGGTTTTTGGTCCTTTGTAGCCCCCTACACACTCCTATGAGTTCTGGTTCACCATGAATTGCTTGGTACTCTGTAACATAATGGATTCAACAAGTGTATTGTTCAATGGATTTAACAATGTTATTACCTGCCACGGCTTAAACTTCCATATCCTTGCAGAGTTCGCAAAAGAATACAGTCCTCCACTTATCCTCATATTTTCCAGAGATCTGCCTAAAATGTGGACTGCAGCAAAAACACCATGTGTATATCTAAAACTTGAGATGTAGACAGCGTTGTCCTTCACGCTACTCATACTTTCATTCCCACTACATTGTCTGGCAGGAGCTTCTAAAGAACTGGAATTGTTTACCCAACCCAGAAAGGTGCAGTTAAAGATCTTTTGCCAAAAGAGTTTTGCCCAGTCTTGCTCCAAACTGGATGGATTTTCAGAGCTATAAGGAAAATCAGCAAAGCCAGGAATTACTGGATTATTAGTTCCAAAGCCGACAATACCAGAAAGAATTGGAAAGTACTTTTCCACTGAAAGCAAAGTGCTCTCAGACCAACCAACATTCGCTACAAAAATCTTACCACTGATGTTTTGTTTCAGCATCTCATCCATGATTGGAACCATATCAATATCAACAGCAAAGGCAATAATGACCGTCACTGTTGACTCTTTGATGGTCTTAACTATATGAGGAGCATTACGGTTTGGTTGGCTCAGTAGAATGGCTTCAGTGAAGGCTACACATCCTCCTGCTTTTATCACCTCCTCTTTGATTGGTTGAATTCCAAACTGGCCATAGTCATTATCTGCTGCCAGTAGACCAACCCAGGTCCACTCAAAATGATGAACAAGTTTAGCCAAACCTTTAGACTGAAACTTATCACTGGCAAAAGTCCTGAAGAAAGATGGAAACTTTCTTCGATCACTAAGGAGCGATACACTCGAGAGAGGGCTAATCTGGAAAATAAATACATATTGAACTTTCATTTGTAAGAGTTTAAAGATCCTTGACTAATGATTTCAGGTGTAAAATAATTATAATGCAGTCACATGGCTCCGACCTGGAGCACTGGGGGTCTTCAGAGTGGGCCACTGAATGGTCATTGCCCCATTGCTCAGTTTCCATGGACAGAACTTTAGTAAACTAAAAAGGCTAGCTACTGTACGGATATACAGTGGGTTGTAAAAGTATTCGGCCCCCTTGATGTTTTCCACATTTTGTCACATTACTGCCACAAACATTCATCAATTTTATTGGAATTTCACGTGAAAGACCAATACAAAGTGGTGTACATGTGAGAAGTGGATCGAAAATCATACATCATTCCAAACATTTTTTACAAATAAAAAACTGCAAAGTGGGGTGTGCATAATTATTCGGCCCCCTGAGTCAACACTTTGTAGAACCACCTTTTGCTGCAATTACAGCTGCCAGTCTTTTAGGGTATGTCTCTACCAGCTTTGCACATCTAGAGACTGAAATCCTTGCCCATTCTTCTTTTCAAAACAGCTCCAGCTCAGTCAGATTAGATGGACCGCATTTGTGAACAACAGTTTTCAGATCTTGCCACAGATTCTCGATTGGATTTAGATCTGGACTTTGACTGGGCCATTCTAACACATGGACATGTTTTGTTTTAAATCATTCCATTGTTGCCCTGGCTTTATGTTTAGGGTCGTTGTCCTGCTGGAAGGTGAACCTCCTCCCCAGTCTCAAGTGTTTTACAGTCTCCAAGAGGTTTTCTTCCAAGTTTGCTCTGTATTTGGCTCCATCCATCTTCCCATCAACTCTGACCAGCTTCCCTGTCCCTCCTGAAGAGATGCACCCCCCGAGCATGATGCTGCCACCACCATATTTGACAGTGGGGATGGTGTGTTCAGAATGATGTGCAGTGTTAGTTTTCCGCCACACATAGCGTTTTGCATTTTGGCCAAAAAGTTCCATTTTGGTCTCATCTGACCAGAACACCTTCTTCCACATGGTTGCTGTGTCCCCCACATGGCTTTTGGCAAACTGCAAACGGGACTTCTTATGCTTTCTGTTAACAATGCCCTTCTTCTTGCCACTCTCCCATAAAGGCCAACTTTGTGCAGTGCATGACTTATAGTTGTCCTATGGACAGAGTCTCCCACCTGAGCTGTAGATCTCTGCAGCTCGTCCAGAGTCACCATGGGCCTCTTGACTGCATTTCTGATCAGCGCTCTCCTTGTTCGGCCTGTGAGTTTAGGTGGACGGCCTTCTCTTGGTGGGTTTACAGTTGTGCCATACTCCTTCAATTTCTGAATGATCGCTTGAACAGTGCTCCATGGGATGTTAAAATCTTTGGAAATCTTTTTGTAGCCTAAGCCTGCTTTAAATTTCTCAATAACTTGATCCCTGACCTGTTTTGTGTGTTCTTTAGACTTCACGGTGTTGTTGCTCCCAATATTCTCTTAGACAACCTCTGAGGCCCTCACAGAGCAGCTGTATTTGTACTGACATTAGATTACACCCAGGTGCACTCTATTTAGTCATTAGCACTCATCAGGCAATGTCTATAGGCAACTGACTGCACTCAGACCAAAGGGGGCCGAATAATTATGCACACACCACTTTGCAGTTATTTATTTGTAAAAAATGTTTGGAATCATGTATGATATTCGTTCCACTTCTCACATGTACACCACTTTGTATTGGTCTTTCATGTGGAATTCCAATAAAATTAAAGCGGAATATAACCCTGCATTTCAACTTTGCTCTAAAATATTATTTACAGCATATTATATGCAAAAAGCATTTTTTTTTTACTAGACCAGCATTGGAAGGGTTAAACACAGAGGTTTAAAGTTCCGTGGAGAGATATGCAGAAGTTCAGATAGATACATTCTATTTAGTTACATGTTTCTATTGATAAATGTTACATACTCTTTGGCTGTCCTCCAAGCTCCAGAGAGAGTGAGTCACATTCAACACTTAGATACATTTATGTAAACAAAATGTATCTATTTCAGCTTCGGATGCGTCTGCAGAAATCTCCAGGAACTTTAAAGCCCTGTGTAACCCTTCCAATGCTGGTCTAGTAAAAAAAAAATGCTGGTTGCATATAATATACTGTAAATAATGTTTTAGAGCAAAGTTGAAATGCAGGGTTATATTCCGCTTTAATTCATGTTTGTGGCAGTAATATGACAAAATGTGGAAAACTTCAAGGGGGCTGAATACTTTTGCAACCCACTGTATATCAATGGCTATGATCAGTTAAAACGTATCCTGGAGATGTACACATATTAAATGGGCACCATGATAATGGGGATAGCTGCTATTATATTTGCACCATCCTGTGTTTAGGATGGACTGAAATGAGGAAAAATGTGTTCTACTTGATGAACCACACTTTTCCTGATTCAGTCCCATCAATTCATTTGAGCTGTTTCAAAAATTTGTGAAGATCACGGCCCTCATGGGATGGTGTTGGGCAACACTGGTCTAAAGCATTAAACACAGCGTAAAACTAATAGGAAAAAAAATACCAATGGTTTTGAAGATACTTGAAGGGTTAATACGCAAACCTCTACTTGGCTCATAAATGAGTAGAATAAGGGTAAAATTACCAATTATTATGATTTAGTATTTAGATAGCGCTGACATCTTCTGCAGTGCTGTACAGAGTATATTGTCCCTGCTTCTTGGCTGTATTATAGCTGAGCGCGGCATTTATTGCCGACCCTCCATTGCTCCTCCAATAACCTGGCGCCTGACCTAGCCCCTGGCTCTTGACTATAATATATAATATAGCCGAGAACCTATTACCACTCTGCAGCTGCTGTGCCAATACCAGGAGTTTGCTAATACTAAAGGCGAACTCCAGCACCCAAATGACACGCTGGGTATCGCTACTGATGATAGAACTGATTTTTACTGATTCACAGCTCCTGATCTTTCCACCCCATGCTGCTGCACCCCTCCCAGATTTCCACCTCACAATCGACAACACAACCATTCACCCTACCTCCCAGGCCCGCGGTCTGGGTGTCACCTTGGACCCTGCACTCTCCTTCATCCCACACATCCAAAACATCACCAGAGCCTGCAATTTCCACCTCTGTAATATCTCCAAGATCCGCCCCTTCTTAACCCCGGACACGACCAAGCTGCTCATCCATGCCCTCATCATCTCCCGCCTTGATTACTGTAACTCCCTCCTTCCTGGCCTCCCCCTGAAACGCACTGCCCCCCTTCAATCAGTGATGAACGCGGCTGAAAGACTCATCCATTCTTCGCTCCGCATCCACATATCCCCTTTGTGAATCCCTGTACTGGCTCCCTATCCGTTTCAGGATAAGTTTCAAGAGTCTATGCCTGGCGTATAAATCTGTGCACAAAACCTGCCCTACCTACATCTCGGAGCTTGTTCACAGGTATACACCAGGTCGGCCCCTCCGATCCTCCAACGACCTTCGCTTCACCACCCCACGCATTTCACACTCCCATGCCCGCCTGCAGGATTTCTCAAGAGCTGCCCCCACCCTCTGGAATGCCCTCCCACCACCCATCAGACTTGCTCCCACTTTCAACACATTCAAGCAAGCCCTCAAAACCCACCTCTTTATGATGGCCTACCCATCTCCTACCACACAGTAACTCTCTAATGAATATTTCACAGCCCCACCTAGTGTTTCCACCCCACCCTTTAGATTGTAAGCCTCTGGCAGGGTCCTCCACTCCCTAGTGTAATCTACAGGATTGTGTGCTCCTGTCCTATGACAGCCTGTACTTGTAATACTGGGCCTACCTAACCAGTCCATATCACACGATCATGTATTTTGAACAATTTGCATGTTTAACTTTGTTCTATGTTGTATAACCTTGTAATGTCTGTCATCCTTGTATCATTGTATATATTTATTGTCCAGTGCTGCGTAATATGGTGGCGCTTTATAAATACAATAAATAATAATTGTTATGTTTAGTCATAGTCTACAACAGCCAGTGTAGTCCACTAAAGTGTCTGCACCCTACCCAAGGTGTCACCTTGTGTTGGTGTCTTGGGATTTGTGCTTATAGGTCAGTTATGAATCTGGCCAAGCCGTAATGTGAGGTATCTTTAAAGCAGGATTGTCAGCCATAAAATCAAATTACTCACTATTACCCACTTCTCTGTGTTTATGATGTAAGTCTACAGCCTGACCCTGCATTGCAAACATTCCAATATAATCATAAATGTGTCTGCTGTAATGAATCTTATCTCAGTCAGCATGGCTCCTTTCTGGTACATTGCCGGGGAGAGGGAAAAAGCCTTATTTAACCTTCTTCTCCTCCCACATTTCCTGCTCCTTGTAGATTCGCTGAGGGCAGTTCAGTGTGCACTTCAGAAGCGAAATCAATATATATAATAGAGTAAGTGCCTCAACCTTCAAGCAAGAAGAAGTAGCGCCCTGCCCCCAGGGCTGGACCAAGCAAGAAGAAGGGGCTGGTCCAAGCAAGAAGAAGATGTAGTGTCATATCAAACCAAGGGCAAAGAGGGATTATTTGCATATTCAGTAGCAGTGCATTGTGGGTAACCACAAATGTTCACTTATAGCTGAATTATTGCAGATTTGCTTCTGTTTTAAGAAGGAAAATTACACCAAGCTTTGCTTTTTTTAGTAGGAGGGATTTTTGGTCTCTTTTATCCTCCAATACATTCTTAGTAGTTTGGGTCACCGTGAGCTGCTTGGTTACTCTGTTGTACTGGTCCAAGCCCCTATCTCATACAGCTGTATCAATTCCTGACATGTATTGATGAGGACCAAATGTCTGAAATTGGCTGTCACATGTGGGTTTGATATGGCTGTGAAAAATGTAAAGCTATAAGCTTGCTATACACCAGTGGTGCTGGATGCTTGCTTGGCTTATTAAGGGTGAAAAGAAATTAATTACATATTTAGAAGCAGTGCATTGTGGGTAACCACAAATGTTCACTTATAGCTGAATTATTGCAGATTTGCTTCTGTTTTAGGAAGGCAATTACACCAAGCTTTGCTTTTTTTAGTAGGAGGGCTTTTTGGTCCCTTTTATCCCCCTAAACATTCCGAGTGGTTTGGGTCACCCTGAGCTGCTTGGTTACTCTGTTGTACTGGTCCAAGCCCTATCTCATACAGCCATATCAATCCTTGCCATGTACTGATGAGGACCAAAAGTCTGAAACAGGCTGTCTACATGTAGGTTTGCTATGACTGTGTAAAATTTAATGCTATATGCTTGCTATACACCAGCGGCTCTGGATGCTTGCTTGGCTTACCAAAGGGGAAAATGGGCAATTTGCATATTTAGCAGTGCTTTGTGGGTAACCACAAATGTTCACTTATAGCTGAATTATTGCAGATTTCCTTCTTTTTAAAAAGGCAAATTACACCAATACAGTGTGCGGCATTGCAGGAAGTGACGACAATGGAACGCACGATGGAACACGGAAGAGGTGAGTCATCCCCGCCCGCTGCCACTTACTAATAGTGGCGGCTGCTACTGTGCTTAAGCAGGAGGGGGAGCGCACATGGGGGACCCAGGGGAGGGGGGGGGGGGGTTTCTGCTGAGCTTAAGCTGGAGGGGGAGTGCACATGGGGGACCCAGTTGAGGGGGGCCCCCAATACCCCCTTCCTGCCCTCTACCCTCTTATGGGGGCGTATGCTACGCCACGGGTCAGCTAGTAGAAAATAAATCAACTCACCCCTCTGCAGAAGCTGCCAAAATATGATGTGTTCTGCTCACATGTGTTTATAAAGCAAACTAGATATGACAGTGCAGTAGTTCTGCATTCACCATTTCAGGCAGAGGAGTACGGGAGGAAATGATATCAGGATTGGCTTCAGTCATGGGCAATACAGATGGAAAATGCCTGGAACAGTTTTCTCTTTATTAACTATACAAAATTCACAGAAATCAAAATGTGGACAGTACAATACATATGTTAAGTAAGTAGAACAAGCATTTGTCTACTTATACAAGTGTCTTTTTGTTTTTTCCTGAGCTATTATGGCTGACCCTCACTCTTTAACATTAAAAAGACACTTTCTTACCTGAGGATACTTTAAAACCCCTAAAACATTAGCCAGGATGATGGAATTTGAAGACAAAGCAGATGCAATAACCGCCGTGAATGGTGACTTAGAAGGACATCGATAGTTGGGGACAACTGGGTTGACCTCGGTCAGAAATCCTAAAGCTCCTTGTAGTTCATAATGAGGAACACTGCAAGTGTCAAACATCTGAAACCCTAAAGTAAAGTTAGGCAGGATGTCTGGGTCCATGTTCAGTTCCTCAACAGCAAAGAAGAGGGTCTGTAGCATCCGATAATAGTCTAAGCTGAATCTTAAAAATAAAACACAATAGTTTTATAAATCTAAGTGTGCAACCTAAATGACAAACTGCACAACATGTCCTCATTCAAAAACATCAAAGTTGTTCAAAAGGCTTGTACATACGTTCCAACCTGCATGATAGTTAGTCAGATTGATCCTGAGCCTTAAAGGGAAGGTCCGAGCACTTTAAAAATAAAAAATCCACTTACCTGGGGCTTCCTCCAGCTCATTGCATCCATCCTGTGCCCTCACTGCAGCTCCTATGGCTCCCAGTCCCCTCCAGTGCAGATGCTGACCTTGCCAGGTCGGCTTCTGGGTCGGCTCCTCCTGCGCTCCAGCATGCGGCTTATTGGCCATCTGGAAAGTACTGCGGAGGCGCAGAACTACTGCGCCTGCACAGTACAATCTGGATGATGTCAGTGCAACTCTGAGACCCCTCGGGCCACAGGCAGTGAGTGGAGCTGCCATGAGGGCACAGGACAGCTGGCAGGGGCTGGAGGAAGCCCGAGGTTAGTGGATTTTTTATATTTTTCTAGTGCTCAGATGTGTCCTTTAAGAGGCAGTTAGGATTGTCTTGTTTTTATTTTGTCACACTAAAACTTACCTTTGCAAAGCTACATTACATCACCCAGGATCAGTACTTTTCCGCAGCGGAGTCGAAAATGTCACTTCACCTACAAAGCACTCTACAGTCTCAACCCTCCCTACTACACGTGTCTCCAGATACCGCCTGAAAACTCTACACACAAAATTCTCCTGCCCTCTAGTCACCTCTTCTCATTTTCCTATAAGACTTCTCTCAAATTCGACTACTTTACTGGGACTCCTTCCCACAAGCTGAAAACTCACTTCAGGCAGGAATACAACCTCACCTAAGACATTTAAAGCAAACCTAAGGTGAAAAAAACGTATGCTATAATGAATTGTATGTGTGGTACAGATAATTAAAAGAACATTAGTAGCAAAGATAAGAGTCTCATATTATTATTTTCAGTTATATAGCACTTTTGCCTGTCAGTTTTCTGTGTGAGTTTCTGCATGTGTTTTCTGCACACCATGTGTTTCTGTATGTGTGAAAACAACCAGTTTTTTCACAGATGCTAATGTAATTCATAGAGAAAATTACACAGTGCTTCACTGCTATCAGTTTTTTTTCTGTACAGGAAAAATGCATCGAAGTGTGCGCTATACTACAACAGTGCTATCTGCTATGCCTCTATTCCGCTCATATCTATCTGCTCATGCATGTCATACATTCTGATCCTCTACCACCCTTCCTCCCTCCACTCTAATTCGCTCTCCTTGTCTCACCTACACCACCAACACACTGGCCCACATGCAAATAACCTCTTCTCCTTAGTTTTCTACAAGGTGATTTTTTTTTTCAAATTGTCAACAAAATACCTTTTTCAACCACCAGCAAGCAAGAAAATGATAGCACTTTTTCACCCACTTCTTTATACTTTTTTCAGTTGAAAAGTGCTGAAAAGTTATTTTAAATAGAAAAAAAATATATTTCTTAGTAGTCGCAGTGGTAAACACAGAAAAAGACACGGGGACACCGGGAGCCCAATCTGGTGCAGGGATGGTCGAAGTCAGCCAACTTCGCTACGCTGGAACTACACGTAGCTTTACGCAATTACACTTTGCCAAAGTACGGCTTCAAAATCAAATATTCGCTTTGTATGCATTTCGTAGACTACGCGTTAAAATACGCAATTACGCATAGTGCGAAGCGTAGTGTATGCGGATGCTTATGCCCGTATGCAGAAAATTGTATGCATTAATTTCTCTTTAAATGCTTATACCAGGAACTCCTCTATGCGTACATTCCCCTTTCCAATGCATACATTTGTAAGCATAAAGTCGCACGCTGGAAAATTAGACGCGAGTAACGCATTTGTAGTTCACTACGCAATAGACATGTTAACTACACGTAGTGGGCGTAAGCTACGCGTAGCGGTACTTCGCTACGCGTAAATTCGTAAGCTTAGTTCTGAAACTTCACCTACGAACTACGATGCGTAGATGCGAACTACGATGCGGAACTTCGCACTGGCGTATTTTCTGCTCATCCCTGATCTGATGTAATATCATTTAGTTGTATAGGATGAGTAAAGGCGATAGAGATATACTGTATACTCACAAGTGTGTGTTGCCACCAGATGCACCCACTCATAAGGGCATTGTAATAAATATTTGATGGTTGATACGGGCAGCAACACTACACATTTGTTCGGCACCATATCACAGAACTTGTGATAACCTGGCGCTCCTCACAGCAGCAGCAAAGGAGATAGAACTGTTGGACGTCTTCAAAGTTTAAGGAGTTTATTTGGCAAAACAGATATACAGGTGTGTTCATCCGCAATCTCCGTTACATGTTCGTGACCTCAGCGAAGCCATCAATCTGTAGTAAGTCATCTTAAGCATTACATCCTCTTGGTCCATTCCTTGTGAATTGACCAGGCTTTATCATACAAACATCTATGCTATGTTGTGCTAAGACAGCACTTGGCTATATACAGCATACTGATACAGTAAATTACATTACAAGAAGTGAATCGAAATAAAGGGTAACTAGAAAGAAACTGGAAGTGGTCTCCCCAAGATGGTCCATTCCTTATAAACAGCCAGTCAAGGGTTAACCCTGGGATCAACCCTTAGTGGGTGGAGTCCGCTGTCGATCTCATACTCAGCCTGTGATAGACGGCCAGCAGCATGAGATGGACTGACCAGCACAGTCTTTACTGTGCATGCACCGGAAAATTCCATTTTCCAATGACCTGTTCCCTTATTCTTAGGAGAACATTGTTTGCTGTTCCCTGGCCATTGTTCACCTTTAGGAAATATGAAAACACTTGATGTTTACCTCGCTGCAGCCTGGATGTCGGTACATCTTGAGCTGATACCGTGCTCTGGCCTTGTGGGAGACACAGCACAATGTTCTACATTGAGCTTTTAGAAATGCCTCTATTTCTCTCTAAGAGAAATCCTCCTTAAACTCTGTAGAGCAAGTCCTTTTACTAAGACCAGTTATCTAAAGTAACCGAGGGCTCCGAATTCAAGCATATCATGTTTAAATTCCAACAGGCATGTGGAGAAGTACCGTCTAAACTCGGTCTTTTTGGTGTAGAGGATAGGTCGCTGCTCCAAAAAAGATCGGATCTCACAATAGGATTGTGTGGCACAGACCCTACAATTGTAGGGTATTTTACAATAAGATAGTGCTAGGAGGTGCCCAATAGTAAAAAGAGTCGAATTAAACGTCTATATGAAAAGACTCACCAGGGTATCGATATGAAAAGATTTTTAGAAACTTTATTTCATGAAGTTTCTAAAAATATTTTTATATAGATACCCTATTGAGTCTTTTCATATAGACTTGGCTCTTTTTACTATTGGGCACCTCTTAGCACTATCTTAATATTTCCTAGGTAAAAACTCAGGAGAAAAAGTTAATTACATAGTGACCACTGTGCTTATCTCCAGAATGGGTTATGAATCTCTAACTATTTCACCATCTCACTATGTCAGCCCTGCAGTGGCGTACCTAGGGTATTTAACACCCGGTGCTGGATATCCACAGACACCCCCCCCCCCAAGGAAAAAAAAGGCAAAGAGTAGTGAGCGTGACAGCTAGACAGTGTTATGGCCCATACTCACGGGCTACAATTGTCGCCGCAACACGCGGCGCGCGCGTGTTGCCGTGAGTATGCGGCATTGCACGCGCGCGCACCCCGAACTGTCGCCCGTCGCTGATGTCGCCAGGCGATTGAAAGTTTCAATCGCCTGGCGACTGTCGCCGCCGCAACTGTCGCTAGTCCGCGTGAGTACGCGGACTAGCGACAGCAACCTCCATGAAGTATACGGAGCTTCCGGCGGGGAGAGGAGGAACGTCGGCAACAGCTTCCGCCTCGCCGCTGGTCCCTCTTCCGCGTGTGTACGTGGAAGACTGTGTGAAGGAAAGTGGAGTCCGCTCAACCCCGATGGACGAGAGCAGAGCAGGAACCAGGCAACTCATACCCCGACAATGGACCACAGAAAGGTGAAGTTCCGCTCATTGCTCCAAATGTATCAAAATCTTTATTAAATACAGGTACAAAGCTTGAAGATTCGCTAACATGTTTCGGACACACTCTGGTCCTTAATCATAGCATGAATCTGAATTAAAACATGGAGTTTAAATACCTACAACCACACCCTTGCCTCACCCAATCAAATCTGGGGGACCGCCCACAGGAAGTCCACTCTATTGAGGGGAGGTCATAATGCTTAAAACAATGATTAAAAAAATGGCAATTCATACAATCAAGAAAAAAGGTATGACACAGACTACACGCAGTCACTTGTATAGATGTTAAAATACAGTCGATGTCAGGTTATACACATAAACATAGAAAATATATATACATGCAAAGGATATAAAGAATGCAGAGGATACAAATAAACTCAAAATCGGAAAGCGATAAGTGACATGGGAGGGGAGGATCCCAAGTTGACTAGATGACACGACTAAGATCCCATCTAGAATTGAGACCCTTCGGCATTCTCGTGTCTAACTGAAAGATCCAAAACGCCTCTCGTGTAAGTAAGGCCTTATGTAGGTTCCCCCCTCTAGGTGGTTTCGTGATGCGCTCTACTGCCTGAAATGAAAACGATGACATATTACCAGCATGTGCCTGTCTGAAATGTCTTGCTACATTAGATATTTCCGATGTTAGCCATCCGGCACCCCTATAGTGCTCGGCAATACGCTCCCTTAAACGCCAGGAAGACCTGGCGATGAGCTGTCGCTGGCCTGTCGCGCACACGCTCACGTGTGCTGGCGACAGGCCACTTTTGCAACCCGTGAGTATGGGCCATTAGGATTCAATTGTGAGCTCTTCTAAGGATAGTGACATGCCTATATACTCTGTAAAGTGCAGCAGAAGATGTCAGTGCTATATAAATACATAATAATAATAATAATAATAATAACAATATGGTAGGACGTTAGAATGTGACTATGGTAGGATTTTATTGTGAGCTCCTCTGAGGACAGCCAGTGACATGACTATGTACTCTGAAAAGTGCTCCAGATGTAGGTGCTATATAAATACATAATAATAATAATAATAATATGGTAGGACATTAGACTATGACTATCGTAGGATTATATTGTGAGCTCCTCTGAGGACAGCCAGCGACATGACTATGTACTCTAGAAAGTGCTGCAGAAGATGTCAGTGCTATATACTGTAAATACATAATAATATGGTAGGATGTTAGAATGTGACTATAATAGGATTTGATTGTGAGCTCCTCTGGGGACAGTCAGTGACATGACTATGTACTCTGGAAAGTGCTTCTGAAGAATGTCAGTGCTATATAAATACATAATAAGAATATGGTAGGACGTATGACTATGGTAAGGATTAGATTGTGAGCTCCTCTGAGGACAGTCAGTGACATGACTAAATACATAATAATATGGTAGGCCATTAGACTAAGACTACGGTAGGATTAGAATGTAAGCTCCTCTGAGGATAGTCAGTGACATGACTATGTACTCTGTAAAGTGCTGCAGAAGATGTCAGTGCTATATAAATACATAATAATATTGTAGGACATCAGACTATGACAGGATTAGATTGTGAGCTCCTCTGAGGACGGTCAGTGACATGACTATGTACTCTCAGACAGATAGTGCCACTGCCAACTGAGTAAGGTCAAGTGTCCCCCTTTTGCCTCTCGTCCTGCCCAATCTGCCTGCATTTGATGTTGAAGAAGGAAATGGTGGAATAGTGGCAGTGTGGTACTTGGTGGTGCGGCTGGTCACTCAAATTCCATTGCGTGCCTACACAAGTGGCTGGCTACGGCTAAGAGACTGAGTGCGTGAAGTGGCCAAGTGCCACTGCTGCAGTTTTTCTTTTTACCATCCCAGGCCAGGCTGCGGGCGGGCATCCACTCCACATCACTGCTTCCGGCTTAGTGTGCCGGCTCCTCCCAGACTGCAACACAGGAGGAAGCTGCAATCCCAAATTCAACAGGAACTGACGCGACATTGCATCAGGAGCAGCATAATTAATTGGACTTCCGTGTGTTCCAGCAGGTCTAGCTAGGCATTAGGTATATATGCCCTTGAAAAAGATGCTACTGTATGTCACTGAATATTACAAGAGCGCTGCATCCAAGCAAAAAGGTAAATCGTTGCTACTTAAAATGTACCCGAGATAGGTTGGGATGTAAAAAAGAAGAATAAAAAATAAGAAGAGGGAAAGCACTGGCTCTTGCAGAGGCTTCCCATGTCCTCGTCCTGACCACCACAGCTGCCCGGGACCCTCTTGAAGTTCACATCCACACTTTCCGCTGAGGACGGCGGAACTGTGCCTGCGCAAATACAGTATCGCCAGTGCACTAAGCCAGTGGTGGACAAGCGGCTCTGGCTTACTGCGCAGGCACGACTGTACTTGTTCACGTGCACAACAGGGAGCATGGACACAAACTCCAAGAGGGTCCCAGACAGCAGTGGCCAGCCATGGTCTGGAGGAGGAGATGAGAGCCTCTGCAGGATCCAGTGGCTTCCCACTAGTTTAGCACTAGCCATGTGACAGGATTTGACGTCAGGGCTGATGGATGCACTTCTGAGCCTCAGTTTCACATGGAAAACACAACACTATCACTCCATTTCCTGGTAGTCACAAACATTGCCTTGCTGGGAATAATCCTTCTTTCCCAGATATTATAGATTAGTTCTCAGTCAGTCTCACTCGCTGGATGCTGAGTGTCCATGTGTCCCTAGTGTGTTGGGATCAGATAAGAGGCAGTTCAGTCCCCATGCAGGAAACAGACCCCAGATAACAGAGGACTTCTTCCAGCTGGGGGAGGGACGGACTGTGGAGAGTGATTTGCCGTCAGAGCCCTGCAATTTCTTTCAGTTTGGAAATAGAGGAGACAAGTAGTGCACAGCATACTGACAGCCTGTTACTGAGCCAGCACTGCTGTCTCTTCTGTGCTCACCAACTCAAAGTAATAAAGTGCAGAGTTTTGCACCCACCTCTCCTGCTCGGTCCATTCCTCCCCCAGCTGTATGTGTCAAGGCTGCAGGCAGCACCCTCCTATTTCTAACCTATGTTAGATGGATACCTGCTCCGGAGATTTAGATAGGATAGAGGATTAACTGCAACAGCACCATACTGGACCCCCACGGAGCTCACACGCACGTCGCATTCACACTCTCCTGCAGCTGCAGATGAAAGTAAGAGGATGAATGGGCGGGATCACTCCACTGTCTCCCTCTCTTTCATTGGCAGGAGAGTTGCCTGTTGTGCAAAAGAGCCTTACTCTGATTGGAGGAGGGCGGGAGAGAGACGAGAGAGGGAGGAACAGAGGAGGATGCCTGTAACGTCTTTTGTCTTTTAGCCGCTCGGGGATCATCCTGCCTGTACTGCTGTGTGCAAGATTGTGTTAATAGGCACCCTTTTCGGCAGTACGATTAGTGACAACTTAGTTTCATTGGACAGTTGGCAACCCTGATATGTACTTGTCTCTAGCCTGGGCTGGCCATTTTGATTCCCCACTCTGGGCTGTCACCCGGTGCGCCACGCCCCCTAGCGCCAAATTGACAGAACGCCACTGCAGCCCTGCAATGTCATAATATATATACACATCCCATAATGTTTGTGAAAAAGTATTCTGTCTTGCTTGATAATCTGATCCTGCAGTGTGAAGGACATGATACCTGAAATTGCTCTGTGGGGACATGATCTCAGTATTTGCAGTGTGGGCGCCCATATATCTGCGAGGGCCCTGGAGCAGGCTGTTTGTTCCTGTCCTCCCCCCCCCCCCCCCTGGAGTGTTGCATGAGAGCTACCCCTGAGCCCTACAAGCTTGGGGGCCCATGCTTCACTCCTTTCTTATGTGTTGCGCCCAGGTCATGCACATGCAGCAGAACGCAATGGACGTTAAGGTAAGTTCCTGTTTTTAATTTTAGGAGGTGGGTCCGGGCGGCTCTTCCCGGTGCTGGCCATGCTGGGGGGGGGGGGGGGTGTTGCCTGCAACTCCCAGCCTCCCCCTCCGGGGTGCCACTGTGTGTGGGTTCCAGGCAGTGAGAGGGCTTGGTGCCCCCGCGGCCCCCCGGTTGTATGGGGGCATTAGGGAGCCTCCCTGTGGCGCTCCTGGATAGTGCTGATGTAGCATGAACTAATCCCTGCAGGGCAACCGCTTTGCGGTATTCGTTTTAGACCCTGCATATTTTGGCATACGAAAGCAAATGCTACGAAAACAAATGCATATTTGCATGAGCAATGTCTGGTGATTAGCCAATTAGGCCAAATTTGCAAAGCCTGATTAATCAGGTTCTACTTGGTTGATGCACACATTTTTTCTTTGTTGTAATGACCATATATCTGCTGTTTTTATTTGAGGTGCATGTTAGCAGTATGTAGTACATGGCACATGGTTTATATCATATGGAATGTTTTCTATAGTGTCTGTGATTTTTTTGGGTGGGCGGGGTGGGTTGTGACACAGGATTTCTTGCCTGGAGTGACAAAAAAAAAACCTAGAAATGGCCCTACTGCAGGGCGACTGCGCTGTGACTGTCCATGTCATGAATTTCTCCATTGTTTCCATTGCATCGGACATGTCATCCACAGCATGGACATGTTCGTTGTTGTCCATCCATTGTGATCTGTTTTATCAGCCCATTTTTTCTTCAAGTGTCAACCTAGCCTAATATGTGTGCTTGAACTGGAGCTATGAATACGTATATGTGAAAAAACTTACGTGGTGCAGGTGGTCCTGGGTGGTCTGAAACTGAAAGAAATTTTCTGATAAACTTTATCGGTATGGATTGGAAGCAGAACTCCCATCATCAGATCTCCTGGCTGTTTAACCCCCTCCAGATCTGACATGGCCGGCAGCTGACATCTCTGACCCACAAAAGTGTGGATGATATTGCAGAAAAAAAGGATGAAGATCCTCATGAGAAAACTTGAACTTTCCATCGTTTAGAAACAACATACAAATTCCCATTAGAGAATGACAATGTTTCATTGTCTGGTATTGAAACTTACAGTTTAAAATAAATAAGTATCGGGGCTGTGGGCATTCTAGGTTTTTGATCCAGCAGTTTAGCTCATGAATAATATTCCGATATTCTCCTCTATATATAGCGAGCAATGATTTGCACCGTAATTAGAGTGCTAGCAAATTATGTCCTCAAGTGAGTATGTGTACATGTGACCTCTCCTGTGTATAGGGAGAAAAGTCATTTTATAAACATAATTGGCTAAGCATTGGGTATTCATTTCTGACTTGATTGCAGAGTGTTTGACATACATTTGATTGACTTAGATTTAAAATAACATGAGCCACAAAATCAGCTTTTTTTTTCAAATGCATATGAGTTGTTAAAAATATTGAGGATAGTAGAATTTGTGGAGATGAAACAACACATAAAAGGGCTTGATTCTCATGTAATTACATTGATCATTTCTGTTTAGAATGACACACTGAGATTTGGAAGCGTGCCAGTGGTTTAGAACTATATCTAATCATCATCATCAACATTATGGGCCATATGCGATTTACTTTTTCACCTGAGTTTTCTCCTAGGAGATAATTTTTCATCTTCGATTTAAAGTAGTTTTCCAGTATTTTTTAACTATAAAAGTACCACAAAGTAGGTGAAAAAGTAATTTTAAAATTATTTTGAGTATTTTCTCGCTTTCTGGTGGCTTAAAAAGCATTTTATTGACAAGTTTAAAAATATCACCTAGGTGAAAACTCGTATCATAAAATGCTCTTTACACCTCCAGCAAGCTAGAAAATGCTCAAAACAATTTTGATAGTAATTTTTCACCAAGTTTGGGGTATTTATTTCAATTGTAGAATGCTAAAAAAATGATTTTAAAGACAAGATGAAAATGATCTCCTAGCATAATTGCAGATGGGCCCTTGTCATCAAATACCTTTTAAACCACCAGCAAGCAAGAAAATACTAAAAATACATTTTGATAGTACTTATTCACTCACTTTTAGGTACTTTTGCAATTGTAAAATGATAAAGAGATTATGAAAATGATCTCCTGTGAGAAAAAGTTAATTGCATATGGGCCTGTGTATCTGTATAGCACAGCTGACATCTTCTGCATCTTCTGCACTTTACAAAGTACATAGTCATGTGACTGACTATGTTAAAAATGTACCAATTTTGAAAAAAAAAACTATGAAAAAAAATCAAAAACTCTATAAATCAAGAAATCAAAAATCATTCCTAAACCATTCAATTAAAAATAAATGATCAGAATTTTCCAACAGTGCTGATCAAATAAATATTTTAACATGCTGGGCGTTTTGATTATGCGCAGCCTGATGGCTGCGCATGGTTTTTTATACCTATTTTTCTTTTAATCATGTAGCTAGCCTAGCGCTAGCTACATGATACCCCCCCCGCCGTATCCCTCCCACCCCTCTGATCGCCACCGGCGCCTATGCCCGTCAGGAAATCCCGTTCTGAACTGGATTTCCTTGAGGGCTTTCCTCATTGCCGTGGCGATGAACAGAATGACATCATCAATGTCATCGACGTCGTGATGTCACAGGGACTCCTGATCCACCCCAAAGCGCAGCCTGGCGGCGATTGGCCAGGCTGCGCACGGGGTCTGTGGGGGGGCCCTCTTTCGCATGGGGTAGCGGCAGTTCGGCGGCGATCGGGTAGGACACGCAGCAAGCAAAGTGCTTGCTGCGTGTTTTAAAAAAAAATTATTAAAATCGGCCCAGCAGAGCCTGAGCGGTGGCCTCCGGCGTCTCTGGACGAGCCTAGCTTGTCCAGAACGTTAGGGAGGTAAAATCCAGGAAATTTGGTGTCAAACTTCAGTGCTTGAGGGCCACAGTCTAAGCCAACATGGATAAAACATGCAAACCATGCAAAATATGTGCAGATAGGCTATCATTCATAAAGCATTTCCGCATGCGGAAATGCTGAAAACAGCCGACTTTACCGAATACATTGCAAGATCTTCATTCATAAAGGCTCTTTCTGCATGAAAAGCTGACATTACCAAGCAGAGCGATAAATCACCGCCTTGTGCGTGTGTGTAACAACTGTAACAAAATATTCATTCATAAAGATTTACGCAAGCGGTGTAAGGACGGGAAATACCGCTCCCTTGGATGTGGTGATAACAATGTTAAGTTAATGGAGACACAGACCTCCCAGGCAGCTGCAGTAGAGCGGAACACGGACAAATATATCAACTCGGGAGCTTCCTGTGTTTCCGCAAGCCTACAGACTGCCTACCGCCAGCCTAGTTCGGGGAATCTCTGCACTGCTATCGCACTTGTACACTTTTTTATGAATGACCACACAGAAGTGTAAAATACCGGCAGCGGTGTTTTCCCGCACTGATTTGCATTACCGACCACACTTTTAGGAATGATAGCCATAGTTTCCTGACCATGGTTCAAATCTGGAACCTCAGCTGTCTAATCATCATCATCAACATCATCAAGTGCTGTCAAGCTGACGTAATTTCCTTCAGTTCCTTGCAATTATATGGACAGTTCCTCCAGAGTTGCCTGTCTTCAGTTTGCACCTTTACTTCCTGCAGTTATGTTTCTGACCTACTTGTTTTGAAATGGATCTATGTTGCTGACAGACTTCCTTGTCCGGTCTTTCTCTCCATAAGCATCATGGATTGAGAGGTACAATGCCTCGTAATGTGTCTATAGTATACATCCCTCAATCTGTGTCATTTGTGCTTTGGCATGCCATAGTTTTCCTATGACTTTCAACAGTATATGTGTGGACAAGCCAGCTGATTTTCAATTCATTAACAGTGATGGTGGTTTTGAGGATGATTATAAAGTGTACATGACGCAGCGTAATATGTTGGCGCTTTATAAATACAATAAATAAATAAATAAATAAAATAAATAATAAACATGTGACATGATAAGAAGCGCATGTGTATTGTAATGCAAAACATATTAATAACAAGACTGTTTTACATGTTTTATTTTGCTGCCTGAGGCCTGGAACCCACTAGAAAGCGCAAAGCGATATCGCAATTGCTAGCGATTTGTGATAGCATTTTGAAAGCGATTTTGGGAGCAATTTTCCTGCTCCTATGCAATTCATTAGAAAGGAAACACTCCCAAAATGCTGCATGCCCTGCAATTGCGATTTCCCTAATCGCAATCGTTTTAATGGAATCTGTCCCATCCATGTACATTGGAAGAGCATTTAGGAAAAATCGCTAGAGATTTAAAGCACTCCCACTCAAAAAAAACGCTCTAGTGGGTTCCAGCACTGAAAGAGTTAATTTCTAGCCATGGAGGTGACAGCTTCTGCCTTGTCGGTACTTTTTGGGTAATATAGTAAGCATCACTGATAAGTAAATTACAGCCATAAGCATTTTCCTAGCAGAATACAACTTTTGATAGCAGAGGGAGATTAAAAAAAAAAAGGTCAATAGTTCATGTATTTTCATTTAGGGACACTTAATAGGCTGCCACTGAGCAGAGACAGCAAAACATTCATCCTGATTTGTAAATGTTTAAATATAAAATAAAACCATGAGATATCTAAAAAAGTATTTTTTTTAAGAGTAGGAGGATGAGTCCAATTTTTTTTCTCATCAGTTTATTTTCATCTCAGGTTCACTTTAAAGGAATTATCAGGGTAATCCAATCCAGAAGTACTGGCCTTATGCTTCTACCACTACACCAAAAAATGAATTGATACGCTTAACCTCCCTGGCGGTGCATTTCTGTCTGGAGTCAAAAGCGGTAATTTTTTTACAAGAATTTTAGGCCTCTAATTCTTAAAGCCAATGGGTACCGTTTCTAAAAACAAAAAGTCAGATACTCACCTAAGGATAGGGAAGGCTCGGTCCTAATGAGCCTTCCCTCTCCTCTCCCGGTGCCCTCGGTGCTGCACTGGCTCCCCCGTTCGCGTCCGCCGCCGCAGGGACTTCGGAGGCCTTCGGGAGAACTCAGGCTTCTGAAGACGAGCCGCTCCATACTACCAAAGCGAGCGCGTCATAGAGGGTGCTCGCGCATGCGTAGTATGGAGCGGCCGCATCATCGGGAGCCCGAGTGCTCCCGAAGCCTTCCGAAAGCTCCCTTCGGCATGCGGAAGTGGCAGTATTTGACCGCACTGGTCGAATACTGCCACGGGGGATCCTGCGCGGGACCGGGCACCGGGAGAGGAGAGGGAAGGCTCATTAGGACCGAGCCTTCCCTCTCCTTAGGTGAGTATCTGACTTTTTGTTTTTAAAACCGGTAAACATTCACTTGAAGTCATAACTCACCAAAATTTGACAGCATAAACCCTGAACATTCTGCATATAAATAAAAGACTAGAACACAAATTTGTTGAATTAATTAAATTATGAGTAAACTTAAAAGATTGTGAAACTGTACAAATAAGGCAGGCAGGGAGTAGTCAAAATCCAGGCAGTGGTCGGTGCAGGTGGCAGGTAGAGAGTAGTCAAAATCCAGGCAGTGGTCAGTGCAGGTGGCAGGTAGAGAGTAGTCAAAATCCAGGCAGTGATCGGTGCAGGTGGAAGGTAGAGAGTAGTCAAAATCCAGGCAGTGATCGGTGCAGGTGGAAGGTAGAGAGTAGTCAAAATCCAGGCAGTGCTCGGTGCAGGTGGAAGGTAGAGAGTAGTCAAAATCCAGGCAGACGTTGGTGCAGGCAGCAGGTAGAGAGTCATCAAAATCCAGGCAGAGGTCGGTGCAGGCGGCAGGTAGAGAGTAGTCAAAATCCAGGCAGACGTTGGTGCAGGGGCAGGTAGAGAGTAATCAAAATCCAGGCAGAGGTCGGTGCAGGCGGCAGGTAGAGAGAAGTCAAAATCCAGGAAGACGTTGGTGCAGGCAGCAATATATATACACATACAGTATATACATCTATACATGTATACACATATATATATGCACACATGGCACATTTTTATAAAAAAAAATAGCTCGGGTCCACTTTAAAATTTTATCCGCCCCTCCCGCCGACGTCACGCCACCACTGCTACACTGATCAGAAAATCTTGAACTATTCGGTTGAATGGTCGTTGAATCGAACAAAGAGCTATTCAACCTACACTATCTACTGCACATCATAAAACAATATATTTATTTGTTTTATTAGCAAGAAGCTCATGAACTTATACAAAAATTGATAGACCATCAAAAAATTAAATCAGTCACATATCACATATTTTTATTTCTACCCATAAGATGCTCTTTGGAGTTAATTTTGGGTCTAAACAATATAATGAAACATTTAGAGAGGAACATACAGATGACCAGAGCCCAACTGGAGGTCAAAATGGCAAAGATCTCCATAGCCACTGTGTGTTTGCCCTGAGCACTGAGGTATGCTGGGATAAAAGATATCCAAACACTTATGAAAGCCAGCATGCTGAAAGTAATAAACTGGGCCTCATTGAAGCTGTCAGGGAGTCTACGAGCCAGGAAAGCTACAATAAAACTTATGGTGGCCAGAAGAAAGAGGTAACCCAACATGGTCCAGAAGGCAATGAGAGAACCCTCATTACACTCAACAATGATTATTCCGGGTTTGGTTTGAATATTATTTTCTGAGAATGGAGGTGCAAGTGAAAGCCAAACAATGCATAAAATAAATTGTAAGAGGAAGCATATAAAAATTATCATATAGGACACTTGAGGTGTAGTCCATTTCCGCAAACCGCTGCCTGGTCTGGTGGCCATGAAAGCCAACACCACCATGATGGTTTTGGCCAAGATGCAGGAAACACATAGAGCAAAGAACAAACCAAATGATGTCTGACGCAGAAGACATTTCTCAGGTTGAGGGTATCCAATAAACACCAAAGAACAAAGAAAGCACAAAGACAGCAAGACCAGGAGAAGACAGCTCAGTGCGTAATTGTTGGCTTTGATTATAGGGGTATGTTTATGTTGTATAAAAATCATTAATATGAGAACAGGAGCTAAGGAAGATAAAATGCTGACAGATGCCAAAGCAGCTCCCAATGGCTCTTCAAAGGAGAGAAACTCAACCACCTTCAAAACACAGCTGGTCCTCTGTGGATTTGGCCAATAATCCCAGGAGCATTTCATACAATCAATGGAATCTACATCATAAAACACATATGAAAGCATAATTTAACATAACATTTATGTATAACCTTTATTTACAAAGCACCAACATACAACAGTGTTGTGCAATAAAAAAGCAGATGACAAACTTGAATGCATAACAAGTACAATCTGTTGGCTATGTTCTGCTGTTACCCTACAGCCATGGGGGGAATAGAATAAAAGGAGGATTAGTGACTACTATCATTCAATTACACCTTCTGTATGTTAATATCTGCAGGGAAGGAAATTGCATGGATTTGCAGTGTAAAGGCTTGTACACACATCCAAACAATCTGCCCAACTACCATCTAAGCTTGGTCTGTTGGAAGACAGTTGGGCATGTGTACGGCTGGCAAACAACAAGGCGACCAACTGATAACAGGTGGTTTGCCAGATCCATCCTGTGGATCAACCTGCACAACCATCTTGCAGGTTAGTCACAGGTGTACAAGTCATTTGAACAACTTTGTTGTTCTTGAATGCAGACATGTTGTGCAGTTGGTTGTTTTGCTTGCACGCAGTACTTAGGTGAGTGGGTTGTTTAGTTGGTGTTGGTGTGCGTGTACATATTTGTCGTGTAAACAACTTGTCGTGCAGTTGGTTGTTTGGCTCGGTTGGTTGTGTATTATGTTGGATGCCTGTATGAGCCTTAATAAAGTACACTATCATAGAGGTAACAATAATGGTAAACACTATAATAAAGTTATAAAAAAGAACACCGAGAGCCCAATATAGTGTAGTATGTACTGAAATATGGGAGAATAGTAAAGTGTGAGAATAAGATACTCACAAACCAGGGTTACCATCCAGGCAACCACTGAACATGCAGGTGAGGAAATTAGACCTGTTCTCACTCAGGATTAAGAAGTCGCTCTCATTAGATCGGAAAAGAAGGGGGTGGATCACCCTTCCACCAGGGGTGGACACAATGCTAGTAGTAGAAAACAGAGGCGCCAGCAGGATAAAACTTATCTAAAATCTTTAAAAAATGCTTGGGAGGCAGCGGTGGACTTACCTCCAAGAAGCAGACACATTAACTGTGAATTTCAACAAACAAATGTATTATATATTCCCCAAAACAGATGCAACGCGTTTCTCAGGTATATAACCCGCTTCATCAGGCAATAGGTAGGGATATAAACAACAACAACAACAACAAATAACATTTGTAAAGCGCTTTTCTCCCGTGGGACTCAAAGCGCATAAGCATGGCTCCGACCATCGTGGTACAGAGGAAGAATTTTATAAATCTGGAAATGCCAGGCTAAACAGGTGGCTTTTCAGTCTGGATTTGAATAGCTCCAGGGATGGTGCTGTCTTTACTGGGTGTGGTAGGGAGTTCCAAAGAGTAGGGGCAGCATGACAGAAGGCTCTGTCTCCAGATTTTTTGAGGTGCACTCTGGGAGTGACCAAGTTTATAGAACTTGCTGATCTGAGGTTGTGAGAGGTGTGGTGCAGCTTCAGCAAGTCCTTCATGTATCCAGGGCCCAGATTGTGCAGGGATTTGAATGTCAGCAGTCCAATCTTGAAGAGTATTCTCCATTCTACTGGTAGCCAGTGCAGTGAGCGAAGGATCGGTGTAATGTGACAGTGGCGAGGCTGGTTTGTTAGCAATCTGGCAGCAGCATTCTGCACTAATTGCAGGCGACGCAGGTCCTTTTTGGGGAGGCCAGCATAAAGGGCATTGCAGTAGTCCAGCCGTGATGTGATGAAGGCGTGGACTAGGGTTGGAAGATCCTCTGGGGGAATCAGATGTTTAATCTTTGCAATGTTCTTCAGATGAAAGAGGGAAGATTTAACTACAGATGAAATTTGGTTTCTGAAACTCAATTCCCCATCGATTAGTACGCCAAGGCTGCGCACAAGGTTGGAGCTGTTTATGTCTGAATTCCCAATCCTGATTGGTGTTGCTTTAGGATAGAGCGGTTTTGATGGCGAGCACTGGCTTTGGATAGAGTTGGGCCGAACAGTTCGCCTGCGAACGGTTCCATGCGAACTTCAGTGGTTCGCGTTCGCGTCCCGCAGGCGAACCTTTGCAGAAGTTCGGTTCGCCCCATAATGCACATGGAGGGTCAACTTTGACCCTCTACATCACAGTCAGCAGGCCCAGTGTAGCCAATTAGGCTACACTAGCCCCTGGAGCCCCACCCCCCCTTATATAAGGCAGGCAGCGGCGGCCATTACGGCCACTCGTGTGCCTGCATTAGTCAGAGTAGGGCGAGCTGCTGCAGACTGTCTCTCAGGGAAAGATTAGTTAGGCTTAGCTTGTTCCTGTCTGGCTGCATACCTGTTCTGTGAACCCACCACTGCATACCTGTGCTGTGAACCCACCACTGCATACCTGTGCTGTGAACCCACCACTGCATACCTGTTCTGTTCAGTGGACCCGCCACTGTATACCTGTTCATTGAACCCACCACTGCATACCTGTGCTGTGAACCCACCACTGCATACCTGTGCTGTGAACCCACCACTGCATACCTGTGCTGTGAACCCACCACTGCATACCTGTTCTGTTCAGTGGACCCGCCACTGCATACCTGTTCTGTTTAGTGAACCGCCACTGTATACCTGTTCTGTTTAGTGAACCCGCCACTGCATACCTGTTCTGTTCAGTGAACCCACCGCATCAGTGCGCATACCTGTTCTGTTCAGTGGACCCGCCACTGCATACCTGTTCTGTTTAGTGAACCGCCACTGTATACCTGTTCTGTTTAGTGAACCGCCACTGTATACCTGTTCTGTTTAGTGAACCCGCCACTGCATACCTGTTCTGTTCAGTGGACCCGCCACTGCATACCTGTTCTGTTTAGTGAACCCGCCACTGCATACCTGTTCTGTTCAGTGGACCCGCCACTGTATACCTGTTCTGTTTAGTGAACCCGCCACTGCATACCTGTTCTGTTCAGTGGACCCACCGCATCAGTGCGCATACCTGTGCAGTTAAGTGAACCCGCCACTGCATACCTGTTCTGTTCAGTGGACCCGCCACTGCTTACCTGTTCTGTTTAGTGAACCGCCACTGTATACCTGTTCTGTTTAGTGAACCCGCCACTGCATACCTGTTCTGTTCAGTGAACCCACCGCATCAGTGCGCATACCTGTGCAGTTAAGTGAACCCGCCACTGCATACCTGTTCTGTTCAGTGAACCCACCGCATCAGTGCGCATACCTGTGCAGTTAAGTGAACCCGCCACTGCATACCTGTTCTGTTCAGTGAACCCACCGCATCAGTGCGCATACCTGTGCAGTTGTTCTGTTTAGTGAACCCGCCACTGCATACCTGTTCTGTTCAGTGAACCCACCGCATCAGTGCGCATACCTGTGCAGTTAAGTGAACCCGCCACTGCATACCTGTTCTGTTCAGTGGACCCGCCACTGCATACCTGTTCTGTTTAGTGAACCGCCACTGTATACCTGTTCTGTTTAGTGAACCCGCCACTGCATACCTGTTCTGTTCAGTGAACCCACCGCATCAGTGCGCATACCTGTGCAGTTAAGTGAACCCGCCACTGCATACCTGTTCTGTTCAGTGAACCCACCGCATCAGTGCGCATACCTGTGCAGTTAAGTGAACCCGCCACTGCATACCTGTTCTGTTCAGTGAACCCACCGCATCAGTGCGCATACCTGTTCTGTTTAGTGAACCCGCCACTGCATACCTGTTCTGTTCAGTGGACCCGCCACTGCATACCTGTTCTGTTTAGTGAACCGCCACTGTATACCTGTTCTGTTTAGTGAACCCGCCACTGCATACCTGTTCTGTTTAGTGAACCCGCCACTGCATACCTGTTCTGTTCAGTGGACCCGCCACTGCTTACCTGTTCTGTTTAGTGAACCGCCACTGTATACCTGTTCTGTTTAGTGAACCCGCCACTGCATACCTGTTCTGTTCAGTGAACCCACCGCATCAGTGCGCATACCTGTGCAGTTAAGTGAACCCGCCACTGCATACCTGTTCTGTTCAGTGGCGCCATCCCCCCCTCCAGGTGTTAGACCCCTTGAAACATCTTTTCCATCACTTTTGTGGCCAGCATAATTATTTTTTTTTCAAAGTTCGCATCCCCATTGAAGTCTATTGCGGTTCGCGAACTTTAACGCGAACCGAACCTTTCGCGAAAGTTCGCGAACCCGGTTCGCGAACCGAAAATCGGAGGTTCGGCCCAACTCTGGCTTTGGACAAACAGGACCTCAGTTTTGTCAGCATTCAGTTTCAACCAGTTATCATTCATCCATGCCTGAAGCTCAGCTAAGCAAGAGTTTATTTTTGGGGTAGGGTCTGTTTCACCAGGTTTGAAGGACAGGTATAGCTGTGTGTCATCGGCGTAGCAGTGGTGCGTCAGGCCATGTCATTGAATAAGTGTACCGAGTGGCAACATGTAGATTGCAAACAGCAGAGGGGATAGGATTGATCCTTGTGGCACTCCGAATTGTAGAGGTGCAGGTTTGGACATTATAGGTCCTAGGGATACTCTCTGTGTTCTGTCAGTCAGGAATGATCTGAACCACTGGAGGACTGATCCACTGATGCCACAGTACTCCTGCAGTCTGTTAAGCAGGATTTCATGGTCAACTGTATCAAAAGCCGCTGAGAGATCCAACAGGATTAGGATGGAGCATTCCCCTCTGTCCCTTGCCATGAGCAGATCGTTGCAGACTTGGATGAGGGCTGTTTCACAGCTGTGGTGTTTCTTAAAGCCAGATTGTAGGGGGTCCAGGATGTTGTTTACTGACAGCCTGGTTTCAAGTTGCAGATAGACAGCCTTTTCAATAACTTTACCTAAGAAGGGGAGGTTGGAGACAGGTCTGTAGCTGCTCATAGCATCTGGATCCATGGAAGGTTTTTTTAAGAAGGGGCTTGATGATTCCTTCTTTTAGAGAGGTAGGAAACCTCCCTGCTTGCAGAGAGCAATTTACTATTTTGTGAAATGCTGGACCAAGCAGGTCAGGGCATTTCAGCATATGTTTAGTTGGTCCAGGGACAGGGTCCAGGTCGCAGGTCGTCTGGCGGAGACGACAGAGGATGTCTGAGATCTCTTCCTCACTAATACTTTTGAAGTCAGTCCAGGGTGTTAGGTTGTTTTTGCAACTATTTCCATTAGTTGCATGAGTCTTGGGTGCTGTGGACTGAATGAGAGACCGAATAGAAGATACTTTGTCAGCAAAGTAGCAAGCAAATTTTTCACATAGCTCCTTTGAGGGAGTTATAGTGGGTTTTAGACAGGATGGATTACATAGTCTATCAACTGTGCGGAATAGTTGGGCTGGTCTGTTGGCGGCCTTTGCGATCTCCTGTGATAGGTAGGAGGATTTTTTCTTGGTGATCGCATTTTGGTAGCTTTCCAGGTGAGAGACAAGGGTGTGTTTATCTTTTGAATTCTGAGATTTTCGCCACTTCCTTTCTAGTCTGCGCACTTCTTTCTTTATGTCCTTTAGTGAGCTGTCAAACCACCGTGCATGGTGAAGTGGTGTAGATCGTTTGATGCGAACTGGAGCGAGGGCGTCATAGGCAGATGACACTGCATGGTTGTATATCAGGACCATGGAGTCTGGGTCTGTGCAATGATTGGTTAATGCGTCGAAGTTGAGGATATTCTGAACGTGCTAGGGTGAGACATCTTTCAGTGAACGGTATTTTATGAGTTCTTTCCCTCTGTGTTTTATCGCTGGTGCTGTCAGAGAGAAGTGGATGGTGTGGTGGTCTGACCATACCACTGGGTTTATATCCATGTGTGATATTAAAAGTCCGGAATGAAATATAAGATCCAGGGTGTGCCCTTTCGTGTGGGTGGGGAGGTTGACAGCCTGAGAGAGACCCAGTTCACTCATTATGAGAAGTAGTTCACTTCCTAGCTGGGAGTCGTGATCATCCACCCATGCATTGAAGTCTCCCAGGATGATCCATCTAGGGTGTTCCACTGTTACGCAGGATAAGAGTTCAGATATTTCCTTAAGAAAGGCTGGACCATTTTTTTGGGGGCGGTATATGAGCAATATGTTGATGTTTACTTCTGCTGACAGTTGAGCTGCAAGACATTCAAAGGTTTCAGTGGGGCCTATGGGCAGGGGCCTTATGTTCAAAGAGGATCTGAAGCGGGGCGCATGCGCGGCGCGTGATGAGATAGGTACTCATCCCGTGTGCTCCGCTCCGGGGAGAAGCCACATGCAGGAAAACTCTTAATCCCAGCAATACGAGGGGAGATATAAACAGCGGAGAGGACATCTGAGAGACGCAGGATGCAGCAAAACCCATCCAAAGGCAGAGATAGTGCGGCGAAGGCTCTGGATTTCTTCCGTCCCAGAGAAAATACGACATCCAAGATGGCGCCCGCAAAAGCTGCAGAGAATAAGAGCACCACTGAGGACATACCAGAAAGGCCTCAAAGAGCTGAATTCTCACTGAAAGACATCCCGGACCTGATTGCTGACCTGAAGGAAGACCTCCGGAGGGAAATTAGATCAGCAACATCGATCTTATCATCTCAAATAGATGAGCTGGGCTCTCGGATACATGACCTGGAGGTAAAAGCTGATGACACTGCAGACACCATTACGGCTATACAAAGTAAGCAAACAGAACAAGATGAAAAACAACAAGAGACGGAGGCCTGGCTAGAGGATATGGATAATAGAGGGAGAAGGGACAATCTGAGGATAAGAGCAGTACCCGATTCAATCACAGATATAAAAGGATATACCTTTGCACTTTTCAAGGCCTAACTACCAGAGACGGCAGACGAGCTATTTAGATTTGACAGGATCCATAGAGCGCTGAGGACTCCACGCAATAATGAACTTTCCAAAGATATAATTTTAAAAATGCATTATCATGAAACAAAAGAGGAGATCCTAAAAGCTGCGAGAGAAATGGGGTCAAACGGAATAGGGGAACATAAAGTGCAGATTTTTCCGGATATATCACCACTAACGCTGTCTAAACGTAGATCTCTAAAACCGATCACCTCAATACTGCAAAAAAAGGCTATTCTATACAAATGGAGGTTCCCATTTGCTTTGTCTTTCAAGTTGGGAGCCAACAGAGTCCAAATAAACAACCTACAGGAAGGCCTGAAGCTGTTAAAAGAACAGGGACTGCTGGACCAAGGAGACATCACAACGATGGACACTTCTAAAACCACCAAAAGGCTGCAAAGAGACTGGCAGGAGGTACAACACCCTTCTTCAAAGAAATCCAAAGAAAAACCTTGCACTCCCTCTAAGATCCCTACTTCGACGAAAAATACAGGGCCTTCGAAATGAAAAATGAACAGTTGGGCTCAGATAAGTTGACTATTTTTGATAAGTTTCCAACGAGAAATAAGTAAGCTATGTTATACAGTGGTGTGAAAAACTATTTGCCCCCTTCCTAAATTCTTATTCTTTTGCATGTTTGTCACACTTAAATGTTTCTGCTCATCAAAAACCGTTAACTATTAGTCAAAGATAACATAATTGAACACAAAATGCAGTTTTAAATGATGGTTTTTATTATTTAGTGAGGAAAAAACCTCCAAATCTACATGGCCCTGTGTGAAAAAGTGATTGCCCCCCTTATTAAAAAATAACTTAACTGTGGTTTATCACACCTGAGTTCAATTTCTGTAGTCACCCCCCAGGCCTGATTACTGCCACACCTGTTTCAATCAAGAAATCACTTAAATAGGAGCTATCTGACACAGAGAAGTAGACCAAAAGCACATCAAAAGCTAGACATCATGCCAAGATCCAAAGAAATTCAGGAACAAATGAGAACAAAAGTACTGTAATTGATATCTATCAGTCTGGTAAAGGTTATAAAGCCATTTCTAAAGCTTTGGGACTCCAGTGAACCACAGTGAGAGCCATTATCCACAAATGGCAAAAACATGGAACAGTGATGAACCTTCCCAGGAGTGGCCGGCCGACCAAAATTACCCCAAGAGCACAGAGAAAACTCATCCGAGAGGCCACAAAAGACCCCAGGACAACATCTAAAGAACTGCAGGCCTCACTTGCCTCAATTAAGGTCAGTGTTCTCGACTCCACCATAAGAAAGAGACTGTGAAAAAACGGCCTGCATGGCAGATATCCAAGGCGCAAACCACTTTTAAGCAAAAAGAACATTAAGGCTCGTCTCAATTTTTCTAAAAAACATCTCAATGATTGCCAAGACTTTGGGGAAAATACCTTGTGGACCAACGAGACAAAAGTTGAACTTTTTGAAAGGTGCGTGTCCCGTTACATCTGGCGTAGAAGTAACACAGCATTTCAGCAAAAGAACATCATAGCAACAGTAAAATATGGTGATGGTAGTGTGATGGTCTGGGGTTGTTTTGCTGCTTCAGGACCTGGAAGGCTTGCTGTGATAGATGGAACCATGAATTCTACTGTCTACAAAAAATCCTGAAGGAGAATGTCCGGCCATCTGTTCGTCAACTCAAGCTGAAGCGATCTTGGGTGCTGCAGCAGGACAATGACCCAAAACACACCAGCAAATCCACCTCTGAATGGCTGAAGAAAGACAAAATGAAGACTTTGGAGTGACCTAGTCAAAGTCCTGACCTGAATCCTATTGAGATGTTGTGGCATGACCTTGAAAAGGCGGTTCATGCTAGTAAACTCTCAAATAAAGCTGGATTACAACAATTCTGCAAAGATGAGTGGGCCAAAATTCCTCCAAAGTGCTGTAAAAGACTTGTTGCAAGTTATCGCAAACGCTTGATTGCAGTTATTGCTGCTAAGGGTGGCCCAACCAGTTATTAGGTTCAGGGGGCAATTTCTTTTTCACACAGGGCCATGTAGGTTTTGAGTTTTTTTTATCACTAAATAATAAAAAACATCATTTAAAACTGCATTTTGTGTTCAATTATGTTATCTTTGACTAATAGTTAACGGTTTTTGATGAGCAGAAACATTTAAGTGTGACAAACATGCAAAAGAATAAGAAATCAGGTAGGGGGCAAATAGTTTTTCACACCACTGTATATGCTCGAATAATAGAAGGAGCGTTCCGTCTCCCCACATTATCATACGGGCTACGCCCTATAGATACCTCCCCTCCATATAAGTCTATACAAAAGAGGTCAGATATTTTAGATCTACCTACAAATACTTAGGAAATACGCTGTCATTAAGATTAGAAATAAGACAACAATGATATAATAGATAGGCCATCCCCGGCAATTTGCTGCCACAACTAGCTCTCCATTTGAGATGTTTCCTTGTAAAGAAAATATCCTTTCATTGGGGGATCATTTATCTAAGGATGATCTCCGCAAAATGGTTAATTTGCAATGTAATGTAATTCTGTTATACGTGTGTTTATCTGTTTTTATGAGTTATGTCGTTTATACATCCTTCCGAAACAAGAGATTGTCATGCCAAATACTTCTCTCAGGGCATTATGATATCACAAGCAATCTATTTCGCATCCAAATTTATGAAAGTCCTCACCCATAATGCACAAGGGCTTAATAGCCCCCAAAAGAGACTTAAGTGCTTGAATTTCTATAGAGATAAAAACCCAGACGTGATAATGATCCAGGAGACACATATCACGAAAAAAAGTATTCCCAAATATATACACAAAGATTTTCCCACATGCTATTTCTCCTGTCACCCAAGTGCTAAAAAAAACGGAGTAGCTATTCTTATCAATAAAAACTTTCCATTTATTATGAAAGACAAATACACAGATAAAGAAGGAAGGATACTAATGATTCTGGGAGAAATATATGGCAAAGAGATTCTGCTTGTTTCCCTTTACGCCCCTTCCATTAAGAATGGTGCGTTTTATGCGGAGATACTAGAGAGGATCAGGAAATTTAAGGCCCACAAGATAATAGTAGCAGGCGATATGAATACCGCTAGCTACCCGCCAAAAGACTGTAGTAATAGAGGGGGACAAAAGACCAGACCTGCACCTCCTAAATCTTTCTTTTGTTTGTGGAGGGAGTTGAACATGGTGGAATCGTGGAGAGAAGCTCACCCCAACAAAATAGATTTTACCTTCTTTTCCCATCCCCATCTTAGCTCATCAAGAATCGATTATATATACGCCTCAAGAGCCCTCATAACAGAGATGGTAGATTCTAAAATCTGCCATTCACCTTTATCAGATCATTCTCTGGTGTCCACTACATTCTCCTCCCTCTGTAACTCCACTCACAACAGGCTAAGATGGAGGCTACCTCCACATATATTATCCCACCCTAAAAATGTGGAAATTTTAGATCAACATATTCAGGAATACTTCTCCTTAAATAAAAGCGGGGACACATCCACGAGTACTAGATGGGAGGCACACAAAACATGTATAAGAGGCCATATTATATCTCTAAATTCAGGGATCAAAAAAGACAAAAACAGAACTAGGGAGAACCTAGAACGAACCTTACACAAGCTATACACGGATCATGCCCTGAATATGACTAAGAATATTCTGAGGCAGATAAGTCAGATTAGGGAACAAATAGATGCTATTTTAACGGAGGAAGTAGCATGCACATTCAGATGGCTGGGACAAAAACATTACCACTTAGCCAACAAAGCTAGCTCTACCCTGGCAAACAAACTAACAAACAAACAGAGAGCACAAAAATTCCACCCCTTGAAACTCCCTAATGGGGGGCTCACACACAACCCTAAAAAGATTACCAACATGTTTAAAGCTTTCTACGAAAAGTTATACAGCAATAATGGATCGTCTACAAGAGAAAACATTATGAAGTTTTTAAATAACATAGTTCTACCACAAATTACCCAGGAACAAAATGAAAGCATGAACGCCCCCATAACAGAAAATGAAGTTAACAGGACTATAAAAAACTTAAAACACTCCAAAGCTCCGGGACCGGACGGTCTCCCGGCATCTTACTACAAAACCTTTAGAAAAATTCTCACCCCACAATTAGTTCAATATTTTGAATCCATTAGAGAGGGTAATAAAATACAATCAGAATCTAACAAGGCTACAATAGTAGTATTGGCAAAAGAAAACAGGGATGTAAACATGTGCAAAAATTACAGGCCCATATCATTGATAAATGTGGACCACAAGATCCTAACAAAAATATTAGCAGACAGAAGTAATAAATTCTTGCCCCAAATAATAAAATCAGACCAGGTAGGCTTCATAAGAAACCGACAAGGGCCAGATAACATTAGGAAAATCTGTAACTTAATCTGGAGGGCCCAGCACTATAAAAAAACACTACTACTGTTAGCAGTGGATATCGAAAAAGCCTTCGACTCTCTGAATTGGTCTTACCTGTACGCAACTTTGCACAGATTTGGATTCCATGGAGAGTTTGTCAATACACTAAGGAACCTATACTCAAACCCCTCTGCCTCTATATTAACAGCGGGATTTGAATCCGATAACTTCCAGATAAAAAGGGGAACAAGGCAGGGGTGTCCCCTATCACCAGCCCTTTTCGCTCTGGCTTTCAAACCCCTCATGGAATCAATAAGATCTAATCCCTCAGTCAAAGGCCCGACAATTAAAGATTTAGAATTCAAGTGTTCTGCCTTTGCAGATGATCTGTTGCTGACATTGGAAGATCCTTTCATATCTGTACCAAACGTCCTTAAAATTTTGGGTAACTTTGCTTTAGCTTCAGGACTAAAAGGAAACCAAGATAAAACGGAAGCTTTACCAATATTGTTCCCCACAGTAGAGGAAGAAAGAGTAAAGGAAAATTTCCCCTTTATTTGGAAAAAACAAACGTTAAAATACCTGGGAATTCAGATCACCAAATCCATAGACTCCTTATATAAACATAACTATCCACTTTTAATAAACCAGATAAAAATCGGACCTAACCAGATGGGATAAGTTAAAAATATCATGGGTAGGAAGAATAAACACGATAAAAATGGTAGTACTACCCAAAATATTATACTTATTTAGATCAATACCAATATTAATTCCCAAGGCTCAGATCAAAGCCTTACAGAAGGAATGTCTAAGATTTATCTGACTTCATAAGAAACCCAGAATCAAGGCCAGGATAATGCAGACCCATAAAAAAAAGGGAGGGATGGGGGTACCGAATCTTATTAGATACCTAGAGGCCGCAAGGATCTCCCAGCTGTTCGCAGGGTCATTTAGAGAATACGATGCAAAATGGAGAGAGCTGGAAAATGCCCTCCTACACCCTTATAAATTGCAAGATATGGTTTGGTGGACAAACACTCCAAAAGATATAATTAAAAATGGATCTATTATCACCCAGGAAGCATTTAAACTTTGGAACCATTTAAAATACAAATTCAAATTAATCAACCAACCCTCTATTTTATCTCCCTTCGGCCACAACCCCTCCTTTAAACCGGGGGAAACAGAAATAAATTATGTTTGGTGGATAAACAATGGGTTTAATACTCCTTCAGATATGATATCAAGGGGACACATTCTCACATGGCAAGAATTAATTGACAAGTGGGATATTCCCAGGAAAGAATTTTTTAGATACATGCAGGTAAGAGCCTACATTATAAAGAACTGGGGACAATCTCCTTTGACATATAGCTACACGCTCTTGGAAAAAATATATATGAAACAAGATCTCTTTGAGAAAGCCATATCCATAGTGTACTCATTAATACAGGGGGAAGAGATACATTTTAAACATAAATACCAGCTGGAATGGGAGAAGGACTTGGGCCTAACTTTCTCAAGGGAGGATTGGGAAAAAATCTGGGATAAAACTTCAAGATGCTCCAGGAATATATCACTCACGGAGACTTCTTTAAAAATCCTATTTAGAACATACCTCACTCCAGAGAGAGTGGCCAAGTTTTCCAAGTCCTCCTCCCCTAACTGCTTCAGAGAATGTGGATCAACAGGATCCTTCTACCACATATGGTGGAATTGTAATATAGTAACTAAATGGTGGGAAAAGGTATACGCACTGGGATCGGAAATAATAGGTATACCCTTATATAAAACACCCCAAAACGCACTCTTAAATAAGTTTATACCCTTACTTACAAACAAGGAAAATAAACTCCTGCAAAAAATTCTAACTGCTGCAAGAATTCAAGTTGCAAAGAACTGGAAGAAAGATAAGATCGACTGGGACACCTTTTTAAACAAAATTAACAATATGTGTCTAAACGAATATCTGACAGATCTCTTACATGAAAATATACAACACTTCATGGAAATCTGGAACCCATGGTTACAATCTAAATACGGTACCCACCTTACAACACATATTAAGGGCAGGAGGGAGACCAAATAGAATATGACGGATGGGTAAACGATAATTAAAATCTCCTGTAGGGAAGTATAGCCATTAACACAAATGTAATATAAGAAAAAGGGAAGGATGTAACAGGTTTAAGTTTATGTTATTGTTGATGTTATCCTCAAGTTTTAAAAGGATAAGAATCCAGACCAACAATAAGCCAGAAGGAGGATGCTCACCTATCCCTAAAGGACCTGACCAAGGTCTGGATCTAATGGATACAGAAAACATTCTACTTTTATAGCAAAAGACAAGTCTAAAACATGGACATTATAATTTAAAAGTATGAATAGAACTGTATTCAACCGACGTGCAAAATTGCAGCACGACCCATATACAGAGCAATTTTAAAAATAGTTTAGACTAACGATAATGCTTATAAGCATTCTTATGTACTTATATGTATAACTTGTACTGCAATTCTCTACTGTTCTCAATAAAACTCTTTTGAAAGCAAAGAGGATCTGAAGCATATGGCAACCCCCCCACCCTTGCGGACTTGTCTCTCACAGTGCAAGACTGAATAATTGGTCGGCAAGGTTGCTTCAAGAGTTGGGCCTGCATGCTTCCCAAGCCAGGTCTCTGTCAAAAAGGTCAAATCAGAGAGCTCTATTAGGTCATGTATAGTTGCAGTCTTATTATTTATCGATCTGGCATTGCAGAGTGTGGCTGTGATTGAGCTTTGCTGGGGATGTTTTTTAGACTTCACTGTCAAACTTGTTATCCTTTGCCTGGTGTTGCTTCCCTGGTGTTTATTTTTGGATGCACTACCTCTCCGCCCCCTTCTGCATTTCCTGAGTATCCCAAAGGATTTTAAGAGGATAGCTAGTAAGGTGTTAATTTTTAATTGTTCCTTGGGAGGGCAGGCAGAGAGAAGGTCCTTTGATGAGTATTTGTATGTTGACATTAGAGACAATAGACTTGTTCAGATAGCTTGTACTTCTGGAGTCCTGCTGAGATCAAAGGGGATCTGTGCAAACTCCTTTCATTCCTACACAGAGTTGGATCATAGATTTATTTTAAGTAAAGTTCCTTGTTTTAGAGTTAGATGATAAATGATAACATAAATGTGGAAAATAGTCACTTGGTGCATATGCCTTGGATAATGAATAAAGGATTACTCACAGGGTGGAGTGAGGGCAATCACAGGCAATTAAGTCTTCAGAGAAGTTGAGGGTCTTGTTTCAGGTCATCTGTTAGAAGGCTTGGTGTGTTCAGCAGAGGTAAGCTTCATGGAGGATTTCAATCCAGTTTAAATCTCTGCCATCCAAAGTAATCCGATTGTTCTGGTTGGTTGTAGTTGTAGCCTTGGTCATGGTGGGTGGAATTCCTCTGTATTTTGAGTCCAGTTTCAGCACAAATAGGTTTAAAGGTGTAGAAATCTGAGACAAGGTCTGGAGCAGCTTAAGAGAGCTGCAGCCCGGCTGGGCGCGCTCAGTAGAAACAAAACCGTCAGTGGTTCTGAACACATGAAGCGCCTCTGTGAGTTAGTTCACGTGTTCCGAACTACTGACTGTTTATATTCCTACCTATAGCCTGATGAAGCTGGCTATACCTGCGAAACACGTTTTATCTGCTTTGGGGAAAATACAACACATTTGTTTGTCGAAATTCACAGTTAATGTGTCTGCGTCTTGGAGGTAAGTCCACCGCTGCCTCCCAAGCATTTTTTTTTAAAGATTTTAGATAAGTTTTATCCTGCTGGCGCCTCTGTTTTCTACTACTAGCATTGTCTCCACCCCTGGTTGAAGGGAGACCCACCCCCTTATTTTCTGATCTACTGAGAGCGACCTACTAATCCTGAGTGAGGACAGGTCAATCTCTTCACCTGCATGTACAGTGGAAGCCTGGATGGTAACCCTGATTTGTGAGTATCTTATTCTCACACTTTACTATTCTCCCATATTTCAGTACATACTACACTATATTGGGCTCTCGTGTTCTTTTTTATAACTTTATTATAGTGTTTACCATTATTGTTACCTCTATGATAGTGTACTTTATTAAGGCTCATACAGGCATCCAACATAATGCACAACCAACCGAGCCAAACAACCAACTGCACGACAAGTTGTTTACACAAAAAATATGTACACATACTCCAACACCAACTGCACAACATGTCTGCATTCAAAAACAACAACGTTGTTCAAACGACTTGTACACCTGTGACTAACCTGCAAGATGGTTGTGTAGGTTGATCCGCAGCATGGATCTGGCAAACCACCTGTTATCAGTTGGTCGCCTTGTTATTTGCCAGCCGTGCACAGGCCCAACTGTCTTTCAACAGACCAAGCTTAGATGATAGTTGGGCAGATTGTTTGGATGTGTGTACGAGCCTTACCACTGCAAATCCATCCAGTTTCCTTATTACTATTCACTGCCTGTACCTCTTTCCATTTTGCTGGTTTGTGTAATTTTGGATGAATTAATTTTAATGGAGCAATAAATTGAAGTTTTAGCTGGATGTGCACCACTGCTTTTTCTCTTCGTTGAATTGACATTCTGTGGACTGGTGAGTTGCACTCTTGAGCTGGCGTCTGTTCCTGTGCATGGACTTTCTCCTCTGTTGGTTTTCTACTACTATAATTAAGTGTTGGGGGAGGGGGGAAGGTCATAAATGGGGATGAAAAATACAACAGAAATACACCACTTACATGTGACCTATACTATATCCTATCACAAAAAAGTAAATGATTACAAACAGCACTTAGACCCCTACATAGGGGGTCTATTTTGTTGGGGGCACTTATGAGGGTGTTGCAATGAGGCAAGAAGTAACGGAGGACACACAAAGATTGGTTTATTCCTCTGTTTACTTTTGAAATATTGGGACCTCTGGGCAAATGACACATCTACTATTATCATTTACCAGTCTGGTTGGAGATCTCTCCTTGTAGACACGGGACACACTCAAAGCAGCAGACAGGTTGTCCTTGTAGAGCAGCCTTCCTGAATCCTGGGGGGCAACTCTCACTGCAGACTGAGCTGGGTACCTGTGTACATGAATGACATGAATCTATAATCTAGTTAAGACTTTTTTTTAATGTATCTGGATCTAAAACAAAGGGATCTGTCTACTAGACATTCTTAAAGCTGAACTTACCAGTGTGTACTTGGTCAGTGACTACATGAGGTCAGAGACTCACAACGCTCCCACTGTCCACACTCCTAGAGATTCTCACCACCTGCAGTATCCACACCTCTAGAAACTCACTCGCATTGTCCACACCCCTAGAAACTCACACCACCCGCATAGTCCACACCCCTAGAAACTCACACCACCCGCATAGTCCACACCCCTAGAAACTTACACCACCCCCATTATACACTCCCCTAGAAATTCACACCACCCACATAGTCCACACCACTAAAAACTCACACCACCAGCATTATTTGTCCACACCCCTAGATACTCACACCATCCGCATTGTCCACACCCCTTAGAGATTCTCCCCATCTGTATTGTCCACAGCCCTAGAAACTCCCACCACCCGCATTGTCCACACCCCCTAGAAACTCCCACCACCCGCATTGTCCACACCCCTTAGAGATTCTCCCCATCTGTATTGTCTACAGCCCTAGAAACTCACACCACCCGCATTGTCTACAGCCCTAGAAACTCACACCACCCGCATTGTCTACAGCCCTAGAAACTCCCACCACCCGCATTGTCCACACTACTTAGATATTCTCCCCATCTGTATTGTCCACAGCCCTAGAAACTCACACCACCCGCATTGTCTACAGCCCTAGAAACTCACACTACCTACATTGTCTACAGTCCTAGAAACTCACACCACCCGCATTGTCCACACCCCTAGAATCTCACACCACCCGCATTGTCCACACCCCTTAGAGATTCTCCCCATCTGTATTGTCTACAGCCCTAGAAACTCCCACCACCTGCATTGTCTACAGCCCTAGAAACTCCCACCACCCGCATTGTCCACACCCCTAGAGACTCACACTACCTACATTGTCCACACCCCCAGTGTTGCTACCCCACTGCCGCATGGGACTAGCCACCAGGGAATGGACACAGGGGGACCACTCAACTATGTACCAGACACCCACAGAGGGGGCAGAGGAGGACCAATAAACTACCTACCACCACCAGGCACCCAGGGAGGGTGCACGGGAGACACTTTACTACCCACCAGGCACCCAGGGAGAGGGCACACAGGGACCACTAGATTACATGTCAGGCACCCAGAGAGGAGAAACAAGAGGACCACTAGACTATCTAACAGGCACCCAGGGAGGGGACACAAGGGACCACAAGACTACCCACCAGGGACCCAGGTAGGGGGAACAGGGGGACTACTCTACTATGGTTGCTGCATTTGTTTGGATGGTAGAATTAGGATTTTGGTTAGCACACTTGCTTTCAGGAGAGAGGCAGAATAGTCACTGTGTTTGCTGAAGGGGAGCTGTGCAGTGGAGAAGGGCTCTGTGGGGGAGGCAATGTTCTAATAACTGCTCTAGATTTATGGCCCTTGGGTTTACCATGAGAGGGATAGCAATGCAGGAGGTGAGGTTTCCTTATAGTTTTACTTTGGGGCCCATGAATTGTGGCTGTGCCCTTGTCTGAAATAGTGTGGATGTGGATTGCCATGGTATGTCATGTCTGGCTATTTGTTCCTTCACTTCATCTGATGTTAAAGTGTACCAGAGCTGTTAACATATAACAGTTTTATACATATCCGGGGCTTCCTCCAGCCCCATGCGCACGGATCGCTCCCACGCTGCCGTCCTCTCGCTCGTCGGTACCGGCCGGGTCCCATAACTTCAGCCAGTCGTGGCCAGTCTGACGCAAGAGAAGTGCGCTCTTTGCATATCTCTTCAGCAGCTGCCGGAGAGATATGCAGAGGGCGCACTTCTCTTGCATAGACTGGCCAAAGTTACGGGACCCGGTACCAAAGAGGGAGAAGAGTGAGGACGGCGGCGTGGGAGCGATCCGAGCTTATGGGGCTGGAGGATGCCCCAGGTATGTATAAAATTGTTATATGTTAACAGCTCTGGTTTCCTTTAAGAAGAACTAGAACTAAAAAGTTTGTAATTGAAGCCACTTCATGTTTCAGGATGTACCATGACCCAGATAACGGATAAGCTACATAGACACCTGTCAATGCCAAGGATAGAGATCCTCTGTGCCAACAGCAATAGACAAACTCTCATTCAACGCCCAAAATTCTTTGAAATCTTTAATTTTCCCTGCTGCTTGATGGGTCAGCTGTGGTTCTGTGAAGATCGCAATGTGTAATTACGATGTCACAAAATTTGTAGGAATTTCCATAATACGATTACGATCATAATGGAAGAATCGTAATCACAAAAAAATTACATGAAAAGGTATGTAATTAAAGAAGAACTACAGTGAAAATAATGTAATAAAAAAGAGTGCTTCATTTTTACAATAATTATGTATAAATGATTTGCCCATTATAAAATCTTTCCTCTCCCTGATTTACAGTCGGACATTTATCACATGGTGAAATTTTTACTGCTTGCAGGTGATGTCAGTGGAAGGAGATGCTGCATGCATTTTTGGCAGTTGAAAACAGCTGTTATTTCCCACAATGCAACAAGGCTCCCACAGTGTGATATCAGCACCTCAGTACTGTGAGCCACTGACATCACAATGTGGGAGGGGTTTCACCACAAAATCAGCCATATAGAGCCCCCTGATGATCTGTTTGAGAAAAGGAAACGATTTCTCATGGGAAAGGGGGTATCAGCTACCGATTCTCTTTAGGACCATATACAAATTTTCCATAATAATTACAATAGTTTCCGTAATTATGATCGTTTTTCAGGACCAATTTCCACGTAGAACACAAAATTACAATTTCCTGATACCCATAATTTCTGTAATTTCGTGTAAAACAATAAATTACAATTTCCGTTTCCCATAATTTTCGTAATTACGATAAATAACGAAATTACAAATAAAACACAAATTATGTTTTAACTAAAAATTACAGCACAAAATTACAAATTACGATTGTTCTGATAAATTCAAATTACAATGTTGGGTCGTAATTGCGAAATTACAAAAATGCTAAATTTCGTCTCATTACCAGTGTGGTTGCAGAACACTTTCCAATGCACCATTCTTTAGTGTACTCCACTAGTAACCGCTGGCTGCCAGATATTGGAATGAAGATATTCAGCAACCGCTGGACCGCATTACACCCGTAATTACATCCGTGATCACAAGTTTGAACCCGCCAACTTAAACGGTTAATAGCAAAGTCCCCGTATGTGCTAGAAACACCAAGTTTGCAGGATATGTTGAGAAGAACAGTGGGAACAAGAGAAAAAAAATCAAAAAGACCTTATAGTTTTTGAGAAAATTGATTTTAAAGTGGATCCGAGAAACTTTTACTCATTACATAATTGTGTTCCTTTCATATAGTTTATAGGACATTCCTCAAGCCAAATACTTTTTTTGTTTTCTTTTAATATTCTAATCCCCTATAAACTAAACAAGCCTTGCCCACAGCTTCTCCAGAGAGCCTTGGCACTTTGAGCCTTAGTAGCAAGGGCTTATGGGAGCTCAATCTGGGCAGGAGGAGGAGGAGGTTACTAGCCAGAGATTTCAGAGACAGAGGGGAGGAGGGAGCAGTGAAATTTTCACAGGCTGAGGGCTGGAGATGCTATCAGCTTGCCTGTGTGTAATGTGACAAACAGAATATTGCTGCTCTCATTGTATTACAGGAATAAATAATCATAAACTGTTGAAGCTGTTTGCAGCTAGCTAGATTTGCTATCTAAACTTTAGATAAGATATATAGACAAGTTACTTGTTATAGTTAGTTTTTCATCTTGGATCCTCTTTTAAGTTACCATAGGAAAGAAGTATACATTTAAATGCGGTGAATGATAGATAATGTATCAACCTAACAGGAGTGTAAATTTACATATATCAAAAGAAAGAGCAATGAATGTCATGGTGGGGTTTCCAGGGGGTGCGTACGGACCCCCTGGAAACCCCTCCGGAGCTGCAATGCTTTGGCAAGGGATCACTATACAGATTTTCTCAAAAACTAGTAGGTCTTTTTGAAAAAAATAAAAAATCTCTTGTTCCCACTGTTCTACTTAACATACTATGCAAATTTGGTGTTTCTAGCATGTAAATAACTGGTAAAGTCGGCGGGTGGATTCCCACTCGTGTGAATACGGTGGTAAGCCGGGATTACAGGTGGAATGTAGATGAAATTACGGATGCATACAAAATCGCCATCCATGATCGCGGCTGATCATGTATAACGATTTTGAGCCCATGATCGCTAAAACTGACTCAGAATCACCCGTGATTCTGAGGTTGTGATGAACATCCCTACAGGCAGATGGATTCTCTTATTCAGATGTGGGTGCAGCAGTCACAATATGGAAAAAGCATTCCCAGCTTGGCCCAGAAAAATCAATATGTAATTTGAAACTGGAAATGGTCTAGTTAAATTTATATTTTCTCCTATTGGAGAAAACTGAGGCTCTATAGTTGGGTATACTAGCGGTACCTGGCTCATCACATCTACAGTACAGCGAATGATCACTTTAAATATGATTAGCAGAATTAGAGTTCTCACCTGTGTACCTCCCATAGACCAGTGCAACAAGCTTGAGTTGATGGTGAACACTGGACCAACCGATGTGGAGCTGTCGTAGCTTCCAACATCAAAGTACCGCATGGAGCCATCTGAGTTCTTCTGCCAGTTAATAATGTTGTAGATGGCAGGAACATCTCCATTTTCATCAAAATAGATCTCTCTCCCGGTGCTCAGCATTATCCTGACATTCTGTATGTAGTGCAGGAGCTGTAATGGAAGAAACATGTATGTGTTACCAATTCTTTTCCTAGAAACATAGTGCAAACTTTGTAAAAAAAAAAAAAGAAGAAGAAGAAGAAGAAGAAGGCTTCTTCTTCTTTTTAGAGTCCCCATCTGCAAGACTCTAGTCATGTTGGTCATCATTTAACCCGACAGATATGTGCGGCATATGATGAGAGATTGCTGTAGTATGGAGAGTCACTCCACTTTGCTCCTCACCATGGGCATAGTAATAGCCTCTACAACACTCTACATGGTGGTGGTGGTGGGGGCTGGGAGGGTCCTGTACATAGTTAATGCATAGCAGTAGTGGAGTGGTACTGTTGACCAGCTCCTGGCAACAACACAGGTCCTCTTCACTTCCTCTTCAGAAGTACTGTGCAGCCAGCCAATCACACTCTTGCATTATGTACAGGGCCTGGCCCCCAGCTCTTGGCCTGCCCTTCCTCACCACTGGAGGTTGGGGGGGAGGGGCAGCAACAGTGGAATGCATGGAAGTCAATCACAGAAATTTTACATTTGTTAGTGGCAGTGGTGCAGCGCGCATGCCCAGAGCGATGCAAATATGTCGGGGATGCTTGGAATCCCAGTGATGTGCTTCCTGTCCAGCAGGGAGTACATCACTTGGTGGGGGGTGGTGAAGGGCGTGCAGGGGGTGTGAGGGGGGTGGCACTCTGCCACAGGATCATATGAATGACGGCTTGTGCGTTGTGGTGCAATGCGATGGGAGCCTTAGTATGCATACACACATCCAATTTTGATTGGCTGATTGGCTAAATTTACCACTTTCATTTAGTATGAGGGCCAACAGATTTTGAACAGTATAAATAGATTGAGAGTTTCATAGTCTGAGAGTTTACCTACACAAACTACATGGAGCACTACATGGTCAGTCATTGGACAATTAAAATGAAATGTATACAGTATATGTGCCCTTAAAGTGACACTGAAGCTAAGACAAACTTATTAGATAATGAATTATAAGTGTAGTACAGATAATTAATACAACATTAGTAGCAAAGAAAATAGTCTCATGTTTTTATATTCAGTTATATAGCTTTTTTTTTATAACATGGCATCATTCTGTCATATTTGGGATCACACACAACACTCTGTATTTTAAACTATGAAACAGAGCAGAGCTAATGACCCTTTGAACTCTCCTGCAGTAAAACCTTATCTGAAGCTGTTTTAACAGTTCCTTTGATTTATAAGTGCTTCAGAAAAAAGGACTGTATCAGACACAAGTTGGGTCATAGAGCTCAGAGAAGCTCTTTTCCATAGATAACAACTGAAGTTTTTTTTTTAACTTTTCTTGTCCTGGAAACAAGATGAAACTCTTACCTTTGCTGCTAATCTTCTATTTCTTAGCTGTACTACACATACAGTTCATCATTATTTCATAAGTTTATTTTCATTTATGATTCCCTTCAAACTTCACACATATTTGTGAGTACTCTTGCCTGGCAGGATCAGGACATTGTCCCTTGGCAACAGTTAGTAGCCGAAGCTGTACTGATACATCCGTAGCAGGGGCGTAGCAATAGCCATAGCAGCCATAGCAGCTGCTATGGGGCCCTTCAGCAAACGGGGCCCAGTGGGTATTTGATGTATTCACTATTAGCTTTCTTGTGTTTCTTCACCCTCTGACTTTATCTCAGTGCCCATAAACTATGTGCAGCGTTGAATGCATGGGAATGTAAACTACCCAATTAACTCATATCCACAGGGTAGGGGCAAGTGGCATTGCTTAAAGCGGATCCAAGATAAAAAGTAACTATAACAAGTTCACTTCTCTATATATCTTATCTAAAGTTTAGATAGTTTACACAGCAAATGTAGCTGCACACAGCTTCAACAGTTTATGATTATTTATTCCTGTGATACAATGAGGGTAGCCATGTTCTGTTTGTCACATTGTCACAGGCGGAGGGCTGGAGATGCTATTAGCTTGCCTGTGTGTAAATTCAGTCCCCTCTCCTCTTCCCCTCTGCCTCTGAAATCAATGGCTCGTAACCTCCTCCTCCTCCTGCCCAGACTGAGCTCCCATAAGCCCCTGCTACCTGGGACTGAGTGCCAAGGCTCTCTGAAAAGCTGTGGGCGTGGCTTGGTTAGCTTATAGGGAATTAGAGTATTAAAACAAAACAAAAAAAGTATTTGGCTTGAGGAATGCCTCATAAACTATATGAAAGGAACACAATTATGCAATGAGTAAAAGTTTATCTCGGATCCACTTTAAGAGTGCCTATATCTAAGGGCCCCAAGAAAGTTTTGCTATGGGGCCCCTTGATCTCTAGCTACGCCACTGATCCGTAGCATGCATTTGAGAGGGGTGAAGGGATGATTACATGTTGGAGGTGCAAGGAGCAAGTTGGAGGTAGTTGAGCAATGGAGAGACAGATAGCTCTCAGGTGATATGATCAGCATGCTGGGTTGCCAATGTAACAGGGCTGATGTACACACTAGCCTGGGGCGGTCTACAATGGCCGCCTTGGCCTAATTTACTCTATAGTGTGCTCAAACCTTTAGAATCCACAAGTCTGTTACCTGCCATGGTTTGAAATTCCAAATGCTTGAACATGTCTCAACAGAATGGAGGCCTCCACCTTTCTTACAGTTTCTCATATTTTCAATAGCTTTGGCTAAAACCTGGACAGCAGCATAAACACTGTGAGTGAATCTAAAACTTGAAATGTACATTGGGCTGCTCTTTACACTGCTCACACTCTCATTCCCCGTACATTTTTTGAAAGAGGCTTCCAATGAACTTGAACTGTTTATTCCGCTCAGAAAAGTGCAATTGAAGATCTTTTCCCAGAATAATTTAACCCATTTCTGTTGCAGGTTGGAGGAATCCTCAGCCGTGAGAAGAAAACCGCTGAAACCAGGAATTTTTGGATTACTGGTACCTAACCCAACTGCCCCAGACAGAACTTTAAAGTACTTCCCCAAGGAAAACAAGGTGGTCTGGGCCCAGCCAGCATTAGCAACAAAAATCTTTCCACTAACATTCTGATTCAACATCTCATTCATAATAGGGACCATGTCAACGTCAACAACAAAGGCAAAAATGGCTGTTGCAGTTGACTCTTTTATGACATTGACAATATGAGGAGCATTTCGATCTGGTTGACTTAGAAGAATGTTTTCCGTGAAGGCCACACAACCTCCAGCTTTTATTATTTCTTGTTTGATTGGTTGTGTTCCAAGTTGGCCATAGTCATTATCTGGTGCCAGCAGGCCAACCCAGGTCCATCCAAAGTGAAGAACAAGTTTGGCTAAACCCTTAGATTGAAACTTATCGCTGGCAAAAGTCCTAAAGAAAGAGGGAAACCTTCTACGATTACTGAGGAGGGATACACTTGAGACAGGACTTATCTGAAAAATATTTGAATTATGTAATAAATAATTTGGGGATGCTTAATGTATATAAAGTATTTTGATGATGATGACGATGACAATGGCGATGACAACAATGACGATGATGTTTGTTATTATTATTATTTTCATGTAGACCTCATAATCAAGAATGAAATGTTTCAAAAAGAAATATCATACTCAGCTTTTTAACTTAAAGGC